>NC_140780.1:132417447-133042447 GCF_044657685.1 Stegodyphus dumicola
GCAGGAGTTAAGGTGATTTTGTTAGTGATATAAGTAACGTACCTTTTCAAAAATTTTATAAATGCTTGAAACTTATCTTAAGAAAAAACTTGATACAAAAAGGTAATTAATATTTTCTAATCTGTGCAATTTTTTTTTCTTTGTGGATAATTTTCTTAGAAATATTCTCAGAGTTCTTGATAAACATATTAAAATTTTTTAATATGTTTATCAAGAATAATTTAAAATTTTTAAGCAAAACAAACTGAAGTGCTGAAAATTTCTACCGAACCTCTATCAGAGAATTTACATCTTAATGTTTTAAAACTTCTTAATTATGCCTTATATGACTATGTATCATAGAAATTTCATCGTATTTAATTAACGACTAAAAATAAAAGTTTGGAAATTTTTGTTGATCATGTAAAATGAATCAGCATAACTAAATAAATTTATCATTTAAAATTTGGTCACAGATATGTTGAAAATTCTAATCATTTCTGCATTTTCAAATTGGAGGTTGAGGGGGCGTGGTAAGTGGTGAGACTTCGCTTGACTTAAATAATCCTATAGAAGTTCTCAACATTTTATCTGTAAAAAGCATGCCGTTTGTAATCTAGCCCACCCAAAAAAAGTGATGATGTACACAAAAGTAGATTACTAAATCTTTTTATTAAATCGCATTGCCTTATGTATTTTATATATTATATAATATTACTGAAATATAATAGTATTTTCCTTCTTTTTTCTCGATCAAAAGAGATGGAAATGATACATTCAGATCATGATATGAAATAAAAGTTTCAACTCCTGTTATTTGAACTATTATCTTTCCTTTATCCGATTCTAATGTTGATTAATTTATTATGGCAAAGCTTGTGAGGGCTATATGCCTGAGGGGAGGGCTGCTTTCACGGATGATTTTCTAATGGAAACTGGTTCGCATTCTCGTTACACAAAGAAAAAGCAACAAAGATGCCATACAACAGCGCGCTCTGTCGAAACCGAAACCAGGAAGAACTGTCAGTCTCGGATGTATTCTCCACTCAGTCAATGTGGACCATTAACCCAATCCACAGAGCTGAGGTGCGAGTCGATTGTTTCATAACGTACGCACAATATCTCTGCATGCGCAATTTCACCAAAAATGCAATTTTTTCTTAGTATACATTTGTGGCGAATATTCACAATAGTTTCTAAACATGTGTATTAAAAAAAAATTAAAAGTTGCGAAGTAGTTTTTCAGTCCTAAACTAAATTGCCTATTTCACGGTACATATTTCACATGGAAAGCGTGCAGTTTGCCAGTTAAAGTAGAGGTTACATACCCTTTTTTCCTACTAAATTCCAACATTTTCTCCTCCTCTAAATCAATAAAAGAATCACGAAATGAAGAAAAAAAATTGCCAAACATGGCTAAGGCCGCCAAAGTGGCGAACAGAGGCAGGTATCTTAGAGAAAGGCCTACCGCAGTTGATACATCTCAGTGAATTCTCACGTTGCACTATCTCAAACATGTGACATTTCTTATCTTAAAGAGCAAGAAAGAAACAAATTGAACGCTTTTTCTTTCTTTGTTCAAAGATCTGTGGTGTAGTTCAGTGTCTGTAATTGGAGGCATTTTTATCTTTAAATGCCTCAATCATGGCGTCTATTAAAGATCTGTTGAAAGGCTTAGTTACTGTCAGAACATAGATAGAAAGGCGGTTCCTTGCATTGGCTGTCTACTGTAGAATAAAAGCTAATAAAAGTTTGCCTATAGCCGATTGCTGAATATTTTTTGATGAAGTGAGCTCATAAACTAATAAATGTCTTGCTACTCAAGACCGAAACATAAATACGCAGCAAATGATCCTGGAGCTAAAGTTTACATTAGTAGTAAAAGTATTTAGAAGTAGTAAAAGAATTGCTAATTTCTTCATTTTTTATTAATGCAACAAAATGAATTTTTCCCCTCCCAATTATATATCATTTAAAATAAAATGTTAGGTAGTTAAATGAATTGTATAATTAATAGCTAAATAAAATGTTAGTTAAGTAAAATGTGGAATGAAATTAAATGGGATAACATAATACTTAATGAATAAAATGATATAAGTGATATAACATATGATATAAGTGATAGTATGATATAAGTGATGAATTCCGAATTTTATTTGCGCAATTTTGTGTTCATAAATGTATACAATTCACAGGTCATACAATTCATAGGGTTCATAAATGTATACGCCCACCAGCGGCCGAGCGGTAAAGTCGCTGAACACTGGTAGTTCGGTCCGAGGTTCGAATCCCGCGAACGGGCTGGCTGCATGGGCGTTTTCGTGGTTTTCCCCATGTGTAACGTGTATACGAGCCAGTTTCCCTTAGAAAGTCCTCCACGAAGGCATCCCTCCTCTTAGGCAGATAGCCCTCGTGGCTTTGCCATAATCATACACACACACACATAAATGTATACAATTTTTTTTTAATAATTAAGAAAAAGCACTTAGTATTTCCAGACAAAATGTTAAACTGACCTCTGTTGTTCTATTGAAAAATAGCATTTTTTATGAAGACTGTAAGCTATATCAGTACGACTTTATGTAGGGTGAGTATTATAAATACTTTTAAACAGCGGAAGGAAGCAGATTCGGATGATGAAAGAAAAGCTTACATGAAAATTGGAAATCTTAGGTCGGGTAAAAGATTACAATAAGGATTGCTTTAGCTCTGTTGTTATAATAATTCCATGAAGGCATAATGTTCTTGCAGATGAATCATGAATTTCATTCACTAGTTACATTTCTCCTCATCTGAAGCAAATGCATTCGATTCACCTTGTCCGTCAGTATAAAGATCCGTTAGAGATCGCAATTCAGCTTCCGTCTAACATAATTTTTCTCTCAAAATGACGATTATCCGCCGGCCAAAATTTTGTTAAAACGATCCTTGAGCACATGAATAGGTAAAAAATAAACCTTTTCCTCAGAAACAAGTGAAACTTTTCCTAAGAAACTAAGTAATTCGTATTTCCTGAAAATTTAAGCCAGAAAGAAAGCCAGAAAATTTAAATATAATTAGACCCGGCTGACACATTTCCTCGCATAAATCCAATTTAAATACGTTTTGCACCACACCGAAACTCGTCCTTCTGAAAGTTAAAAAAAAAAAAAGACCCATTTTTTTTGTCCCCTCTTAAGCTGAAGTATAAATGTTTATACAACATTTGGTTCTACTTCGCTCTCATTGCCTACGAATGTGGCGCATATAATTTAAAGGGAGGCAATTCGATAGCTGTTTTAATTCATGTGGGGTACAGGCGACTTTATTACGTGGAACCATATAAAAGCTTCCTGTTTTAATGATAGATTTGGTTATTCATTTTCTTCTTCATTTGCTCCTTCCCTTCTTCAAAGTTCCGCCAAAAAATAATCGTTCTGATTTTAAAATAGGATCGCAAGAATTATCCTAGTTGCCCTTGAAACATAAAGGAATCCACGTTCCCTTCCGTTTAGACTTTTTGTAGTTTTTAATTATGATGATTTGGTTTCACAGTCGATACATTTTTAAATAAATCCAAGAGATGATCCCCTCATCGGAAATATAAAGGAAGTGTACAAAGTGGAAAAATTCTCATCTCAACACACCAAAAGGCACACTCCTGTTTTAGGAGATTATAAAAATTCTGTTGTCATTCCCTTATTTCCGTCAATTAGCTATAAAGTTGCACGTATTTTGCAGAAATTTAACTTTCGGGTCGTTTATTCTCCCATCAATAAAATTCCGAGTTCCATACTCAAGAACCTCAATCCGGATATGAATTCTTGGGGTATTTACAGGATTCCTTGCCAGTGTGGTTTAATTTCGATTGTCCAAACTAAGAGAGCCTTAAAATTTCGCGTTAAGGAACATGAGACATACGTTAGAAAAAAGGAAACACAGAAGTCTTCTGTTTTGGTCCGAAACCCAGGATTGTTGGTCCGAAAATCCCACTTTCAATTTTTCTGCTGCCAAAAATTATTCAAAACACATCTTCCATTGGTGAACTGGATTTTCTAGAGGCATTTCACATTCAAAAAATCTTTCTGTTCTACTCAACGATCCTAATTCCAATCCATCTTTGCCTTCAGCCTTTAAAGAAATTATTTTAGTTCTGGTTTCATCAACACGTGGCACCAGTACCTTATCTCCTGTCCAGGCTTTCTTATCTTATCTAATCATTATATCTTATTTCGTTAATTTGCGCTTTTGCTTCTGAGGATGATGGTTCGGTAAAACCATCGAAACTAGTCCTGTGAAAATATGAAAATATAACGACTTTTGTTGTTTGACTTCTAAATTAATATTTGTTCGGCGTGTTATTGTATCTTATTTATAAAGGAAGATTGGAGTCCAATGAAAGTTCTCCCAGAGTTTAAAATTGTAAGCGAATATTAAGCATTAATTAATCTCTTCTGCCATGAGTTAAATCAGCGTTCAGTACACCAATTAAAATAATTTAGTTTGAAAGATTGACCATCTTCTTACGAAAGTTACAGATAATAATTTCATTCGCTTTTATTATTACAAATTAAATAAGATTAAGCCAAATTTTTTAAGGAAGTATTTTTACTTTACAAAATTTCATATATATGATAATGTATTTATATTACATCGAAGCATATAAATTGCATTGATAATCTATTTCATCGGTCGTTTAAAATCTTAACGGTCTTAAATGTTATTGAATACATTTTTGCCGACTTCCGAGCAACAGTCCATTCAATGGCCATTTGATATTGCGTCCTGTTTCGTCCGTCACAAGCGGATAATTGTAACTCGAGTTCATTGTAAATAAAAAGGCTATTGGTACCTGAAAATTAAATTTTGCTCATTATCTTTATGTTAAAGTTTCGCTAAGAAGATTGTTTTATGAACGCAATATTTTATTAAATTTTTTTCTCTGTTATGAGTTATAACATGTAACAAATTATCTCGATCAAAAGCTAGTTAGAATTTTTAGGAATATATTGACATAATACAAAACGATATAATAACAGTATTTTAACAACAAATAAATAATGCACGAAATAAGTAAGGGATGTGACTACTATGAGAGTTCATTTAATAATGCACTAACTGAATGCCGACGAAATGTTAATTTACATGTATATGGTTATAACATAATGAGCAACCAACATGTAATGTTTAATCGTATAATAATATAGGATGTATATAATGACGCATAATACACATACTGTAGAAATATAATTTGTAGAGATACATATAAAGCATAGAAGTTGTACGCAGAGTGGTACAGAATTCTTGACCCGATTTCAAATGACTTTATTTCTAATGCGGAAGTACAAGCAAAATTTAAAAAAATTAAACATTTCGTTTATTTAGTATGCTTGGTTAAGAAATTGTTTAGAAGTAATAATATATATTTATTGCCCATTAGGTACATTATCGAAATACAGAATGGGACAGTAGAAATAATATAGCACCAAATAGATAATACGCGAAATATTGAGCTATGAAAAAAAAGATATCTAATACGTAAAGGGGAAACAAAACTGTCCGAATTTACCTGTGAGTGTTTTAGATGACTTTTTTAAGTTATATGGATCATATTCTTGCCATACGTGGCACCAGCGTCCTCTTTTGTTATCGTCTTCGCAATCAAAGCAGAGAATTACTTCATTAAGCAAATATAATCAACATTTTGATAATACCCGAACCTCTGAAATAACATTTTTCATTTTAACCTAGGTCAAATTGATGCACTGTTTAGAGGTTCGGTTAGGCTAGATTATTTGAATATTTCAAAGCACATGAAGGCTATCGGAGCCTAAGGGAAATGTCGCCTCTCTAAGGTAAAAAAAAAAAAAAAAAAAAAAAAAAAATTGACGGAATTTACGTTACCCAAGTGGAAAGCAACCATGCAGGCAGCGCGTTCGCCTGGGTTCGCATTAACAATAATTCAGCGGTCATAATCATTCGGATACCAGTGGAAAGTTTTGGACTCGAAATTATGCTCATCTATAATCAGATCAATTATTCTGAATCATTTTAGTCGAATAAATTTCCAAAGGAAGTATGTAAGTTTAAGGATTTATGTTATGAGATGTTCATGTAGTCTGTAGTTTCGTAATCTTAGAGAGAAAATGACTTGAGCTACACGGAATATATTTACAAATTCTCAAAACATTTGTTTGCTGTTGTTAAATATAAATTACGACACTAATAAACTTGAAAGCAGAAATGCATTTAAAGTTACATTTGATGATTAAGATCTTAATCAGGAAATGTAAATATTGTGACTCCAAATATATAGTACATGCGGTCTAATAATATAAATCTGAGCGGTGTCGGTGTATTTAATTATGGCAAAGCACACTAGGGCTATCTGCCTAAGAGGAGGGATGCATTTCGTGGAGGACTTTCTAAGGGAAACTGGCTCGTATACACGTTACACATGGGGAAAACCACGAAAACACCCATGCAGCCAGCCCGTTCGCGGGATTCGAACCTCGGACCGAACTACCAGTGTTCAGCGACTTTACCGCTCGGCCGCTGGTGGGCCCTATATAAATCTGAGAAAACAGAGCATTTTTTCTAACTGTTCTTGCAGTAAGAGGAAAATCCCCCCCCCATCCCCGCAAAAAGAATTATTGAATCAAAATTGTTCTTTTTAATGGAGAAACATATTCGAAAGAAACTATTTTTAGGAATTTCTACAATAGTAATTTTTTTTAGGTTTTTTAATTATTATAGCAAAGCACACTAGGGCTATTTGCGTAAGAGGAGTGATGCCCTCTTGGGGGACTTTCTAATGGAAACCTGGTCATATATACATATATACTTTTACACACAGGGAAAATCACGGAAACGCCCATGCAGCCAGCCCGTTCGCCTGGAATCGAACCCAGGTCAGAACTACCAGTGTTCAGCGATTCAGCGCCTCGGCCATTTCAGGGCGTTTCTATAGTAGATTATTCAATCTGGTTTTTGTTACGCTTGGTGACATAATAAAATTCCATTTTCTTAAAACGTGTATTTGGTTACATTCCAGAAATTCCATAATTTGATCTACGCTTTAATATTTATCTTTCTCAATATATTTCAGCAAACAAGTATCATTCTTACTTATTATAAGAGTACAAGAATTATATTCACTTGCACTGCTATACTTTAATAGCTCGGTAAGAATTCTGCAATATAGTCATAAAGCAGCTTATAAATTAGCGTTACAGATATCTGAAAAAAGCAAAAGCGTATTTTAGTCATAGCTTTACATATCTGACATAACTTTTACTTTTCATACGCAATACTGCCCACCAGCGGCCGAGCGGTAAAGTCGCTGAACATTTGTAGTTCGGTCCGAGGTTCGAATCCCGCGAACGGGCTGGCTGCATGGGCGTTTTCGTGGTTTTCCCCATGTGTAACGTGTATACGAGCCAGTTTCCCTTAGAAAGTCCTCCACGAAAGGCATCCCTCCCCTTAGGCAGATAGCCCTAGTGTGCTTTGCCATAACTAAATACACCACACACCACACCATCATACGCAATACTAATAGTTTTTATAACGAATTAAATTTGTATATTGATTTGTGTTCAGAAGAAAGCCCAGTGATTGATCATTCATGTTTCTTGTAGATTACTTAGAGCTTTAAAACAGCAACAGATCTAGTTATAGAAGCAGTACCTTAATCAGTTATCAACCATTCATTTTGCATAATACACCTATATGAATGCCCAGCTGACAACATTCTGCATTATTTGACAGCCATACAAGTTGCGCATATTAAGTAAACCGAAATTGTATGCATTTTTAGTGTCGCAAAAGTTTTGACAAAAGAATTATTTTTCTTTATTTGTTATTATAAAGACCGAAGATATCAAAGATATGTTCAATGTTGTGGAATAAAATTTATTTAGGAACTCTTCAAGAACAATATGTAGAGAAACAGTTTAAAAGGATTATAATAACAAAAATAAACTGGTGTACTCTCGATTATCCTGGCTAATGGCGGGGAAGCAGGTCACTGGTAAATGTAAAACACGCATAATCCAAACTATCAATTTTCAGGCATGTTGCATGTGTTTATTTCTTTAAAAAAATCAGTAATTTTATATTGTTTTTGAGAACGTCACAATATTTGTAGAATTTTACTGCGTATTTTTCGAAATGCTATTTTACAACTGTATATAACCCTTCTGGTCGACGAAGTCCAATACAGTTTCAGTAGAAATCATTGCTGTCTCGGGACTAAAGTAATTGTCAGTATTTTCTTCTGCTTGCATTTTCAGTATCATTCTTATGCCTCTTCTGTTTCTGTGACACTTGAAGAAATGATATCCGCATCAGTCAAGCATTGAAAGCCTGGCTCGATCGTACCACTATGGAACCAAAATTTTGGTTTTACATATCAACATTTTCGAAGAATTTTATATTTTCAGATTTTTTGTTATATAACTTCAGTTATTACCTCGACTTCTTCACAATTAGATAAATCTACGATTTCTGTACATCAGTATAAATATATTTTTTATGTCATATAAATTTTTTTTTATGTTATATAACAATTAAACACTCTCGCGCACAACGCTGAGTGTACGTCTTTGGGCCGATTATCCGCAAACCGGATAATCTGCTCCCGGATAATCGAGAACGCACTGTACTAGTTGTTTATTTTACGATGTTTTTAATTTTCAATTAAAATAAAAGATCTGAACCAAGCCAAAATAATAAAATGTAGTTTGTATGAATCGGTTGCAACTAGTTCATGCACTGAGTGAAACCTGATTGGAATTAACAATCTTATTCTCTATTCAGAGAATATTTATTAATTAGAATTTTATTTCTGTTAACCTTTCAAACTAGATTACGGTCTTAATTTCAAGGAAAATAGAAAAAGGCCTGTAATTTTTCATTGTCAGAGCTATTTAATAAATCTAAGAACACAAAGCAAAAACATGTCCAATGAAAAGCATTGCCATATTCCATTGTATACCACCAAAGACGGTAAAAAGTAATGCGTGATCGGTATAAAACCAGATTTGCATAAAGACAGATATTAATTAAACTTCAGGTAAATGAGAATAATTAAATTACCTTGTTTTTGTGCTTACCTCATGCAGCTGCATAGCTTCGATGCTTTCAAATAACGCGAGGGGGGGAAATAATAATTGGTATCTCATAAGTAAGAGTCAACTGTAACTGTTGCCAGCTTCTCAGGTTGAAAAATTAAGTGGGGGAGAGGGGACTATCTAATGTTTTGCCTGTAACGTCAAAACGAGATGTCAAAGACGTCAAGCACGCTACGAAATTTAGTTAATAATAGCATAAGAAAAAAGTGGTCATTTGAAACAAAACCACACGCAATCGGCCAGGTAGATCTGAATAAAGTAATAAAGATAATCACCTCCTTTCAATTGTCTAAAACTTTTCGTTGAAATTGATTGATTGATTGATTGGTCACACATGGGCGAATTCTCTGATTAACCTACTGGTATACGCAAATGTTTCTTTTGCTCAGTCAGTGACCCCAGTGTGTAAGCACCAAAGAAGTTTGATTGTTCGCGAAACCATTTGTGTTTAAGGAGAATGTGATTTCAATATTAGATAATGTCTTAAGAAGAAAGTGCTGAATTTAATAACTTTAATAATAAGGACTTCTTTAAATTCAGAGTAAAAAAATCTTGTTCATCCTAAAGAATTTCTGAAGACGTATGGCAAAGTGTGGAGATATTTAATATAGATGGTTAAATAACAGGTAAGAATGTGGTATTTAGAATTTTATTATCATAAGTTGTTCTTAAGATAATACGTTACATAATGTAACAATTTGCTTGTAAAATTAAAGGAGGAAATAGAAGAGCAGTAGACATAGTATTATAAGACAGCATTCCAAATTTCTAGCCTAGCAGAACTGTAGCCTTTTTTTATTAATATGTAACCTAAAGTGTACAAAATAAAAGTTCAAATGGTTTATTCACTTATGACAGTGTTTTGAGCTGGTAAACATTACTGTATTTTTCACGATCGTTCTGATTTTTTTTGCATAGGCTAAAAAAATTTATACAAGTACTGTAGATTAAATCATATTTCTATGAAGGATTCTTAAAGTATTTTTTGTCATGCAACAAATCAAAATAACATATTTTAAATTTTTTATTTGCAAATCGACAATTTTGAGTTGTTCCTAAGTCTAGTATTTTCGTGCATTAAAACCCTTATTAAATAACACATTTTCCATGTTACATACAGTAATGGATGTGATGAATCGCTGCTCTTTGTTACTGCAGCTCTTAAAATGTCCTACCTCTTCAAAGAAAATCCTTAGATTTATCTCGGATAATTATAACCTGTATATTAACTATTGGCATAACGGTGTCCACGGAAAATGTCGCTGCAAAAACAACGGGAATGAAAACGTGATGGAGAAAAGAAAGCAAAGAGAAAACATCGTTGTCGAAAATAAAGCGGTTCAGAACCATCGCGTTTTTAAAATATGGTCTTAGAAAATATCCTGCTAAAAAATAAAGCACCTACAAATCATCGCATAACGATAACATCGCAAGGCATGATTTTTTCAGGCTTTAAAAGTTGTAAATGTATATTCATTATGATTTGCTAGCGTTAGAAGAAATGAGGGATAATTTTATCTGCATGGTTTATATTTTTGAAAAAGCTAATAAGTTTTTGCAGAAAAGCAAGAAGAAAACTGAAGCATTCAAAAGCAGAAAATGAGTAGAAAATTAATGCTACGCATAACAATTAAGGGAATTTTAAACGTAAGGTTATTATTCAATTAATCTCTTTCATTAAAATTAAATTCTTTAAAATTATTTAATTAATTATAAAATTTTAAAATAATTTTCTATCAGTTTATTTAGCTGACATTTCTTTTTTAGACTATGTTTTTCATGAAAAACGCGAATACATCTTTAGAAAAGAAATTAATTAAATAATGACCTTTAGTTGTTAACATCGTAAGTTTAAAATTTTGTTAACTGTTATGCATGGCATTAATTCACTATTCATTTTGAGTTTTTGAATGCTTAAGTTTCCTTCTTGCTTTTTTACCAAAAATGTATTAAATTCGAAATTATGAAATATGTAGGTAAAATTATTCCTCATTCCTTCTGGCGTTCGCATATCACTATGCGAGTATACATATACAGCTTTCAAAGCCTGAAAACACTTGTCTGCGATGTTATCGTCATTCGATAATTTGTAGTTGCTTTATTTTTTACTTCAATATTTTCAACTACGATGTATTAAAACTCGACGCTCTTGAACCACTTTATTTTCAAGGACGATATTTTACGCCACGATATTTTCTCCTTGCTTTCTTCTCTCCCACGATGTCTTGTACGACGATGTTCTCGCTTGCTTTTTTCTCTCCGTGATGTTTTCGCCCGTAACCTGCGTAACTTCTAACTTAATTAATGCTCATTTGGAATTTATTTATTTAATAATTTTTCTTTTAACTTGTAACGGATTAATTTTCGCTTAACCGAAGATAGGAAAAAATGTAACAGAATATTTTGTTTTCTTTGCAATTAATATATAAGGTATTTCTCCCGCTTTTCTAGCGTGTCTTCGTGGTGTAGTGGTTCTGAAAGCTGGGCCGGTATTCCAGAGGTCCGTGGTTCGATTCCCGGCGAAGGCGGTTGCTAATTTTTCATCTTCCCTGCTCCAAAAATAATCCTAATGACTCTACAGTGGCGCCCGAACTAAAAGGGTGTTGGATGAGGATTGACCACACCCAAGATTTGACGATTGGGTCCGGAAACATCCCAGTTGCCCTTTAAAATGGGGAGTATATAAGGTATTTCTCCCGCTTTCCTAGAGTGCCTTCGTGATTTAGTGGTTCAGCACACTGGGCCTATATTCCAGAGGTCCGTGGTTCGATTCCCGGCAAAGGCGGTTGCTAATTTTTCATCTCTCCGGCTTTCAAAACAATCCTAATGTCTCTACAAATATACTTAAGGTTAATAAAAATTCCATTCATTATACAATTCTATCTAAACAATTGGTTCTTTTTTGGAAGTGTTTCGCTTATGCTGCCAACGAAATCATACTCCTAATTTATTACTTGGAAAAATTCTTTATCTATATTATTTAAGAGTAAAGTGAATAAAAAGTGTAAGAAATTGTTCTTTAGTTTTTGCTTCACTGTTCATGTAACATTTACACATAAGGTTTAACTGAAATATCCAAAACAAAAGTTCGGTTATCAGATCGATAACACTCAAAAATTTTTATTTGTAAATTTGAAAATCAGATTCTCATTCGCAAATTCATGTTGTAGACAATTAAGGTGTTATCATTTAGGGAGCTAGGTTCCAAGCAAATGAGACCAGAATATTACTTCCTATAACAAATGATGTCTCTAAAGCTTTGTATGAAAAGCATTCTTCCCGCAAATATGAACAGAATATAAAGAATATTCTGAATTTTTGTATTACATAAGAAGATAACAAACAAATAAAAAATAAAATAAAACATAAATATCTACGGCTAAATAAAATATGAATTGAAAGGCATGAGCTCCTTTAGCCTTGGGAATAAAATTCTAATGAACGTTTATTATTTGCATAATTTACAGGACAGAGAGAAGTTATCTCGCATAGCAGAGAAGAAAGTAATATATGCTAAATGCAGGTTATGTCTCTGTTCCAAGACATAATTTTAAATTTCTGATAACAGTTGCATCTACTTCAATCATCAGCTTTCCTATCATGTTACTCTCATTTGGTCTTGAAAAGCGGGTTTTCTAAATTCATAGAGCTTTGGAGGTTGGTAACAAAATTCCTGTTCTGCCTCTAGTTCCCTCAAATTTTTATCGCTCTTAAGAACTTAGTGAAGCGAATTTTAAAATAAGATTAGGAGGCATCAAATTTCATCTATAAGGCCAGCTGCTCTGAAACATGATACGATATTGGTACGGAACACTGGTTGCAATCACACCATGTAGAAAATCATCGAAGATAATTACTTTCATTAAAAGCAGCAGTATAAAATAACTCCATATAGAGTGCTTAAAAATAAGTGATTACGAAATACTTACTTGATTTTTTAAATGTTAAATTTCTTAAAAATTATCTCGGTTTGAGATTTTTAACCTGTGTAAGTTGTGTGAGTTTGATTTTGCGTAGTCCTAAAATAATGCCTAAAAGTTGTCTAGTGCTTAAAAACATTATAAAGCACTAACGAAGTGCAGATGAAAGATGGTTTACGTACATAAATGTATAGCTGGAAATATGTTGCAAATAATTTTTTTGAATTACTTACTTTTGGCAAAAGTGATGAAATCAGTTTGAAAATGCAGTCTGATAAAAGAAAAAAAGAAAAAGAAAAAAAAAAGAGAAGGGGGGGAATTCTAAATTTCGATACAGAAATGAAGAATTTAGGATACATTCACACACAATGCTAGGATATTTTGTTTTATTACGGACTTTTTTGTCTAAAACTAAGTCATACAGTGATACATGTTTATACCTACTTGCATTTTTTTAAGTCTTAAAGTGTCCTAATCATGACTTCGTAAATATGTAGTATTGTGATATTTTTCAAAAAGACGCTTAGATTAAACAGGATAAAAAAAAAAGTCCTTCATATAATAATACAGTTTTCTTCCTTAGAAGCACTTTGTTTCTAAAATACGCTATTAAGAGCTTCCCGGCAAAAGGTGTTCATTGAAATTGCCGTGTTTCCCACAAGGAAAAAATAGTGCAGAAATAAAAGTAAGACAACTTGATTTCTAATTTCCGGCTTGATTACTGTTTGTTGATTTTCACGGTGCAAAAGGCGTAAAGCCCACTTGTCTTGAGAAAAAAAAAGTCATGGAGGATGGACTGGACAGGATGTGGGAAAGGTTAGCTCTGCCGAGCGGAAATCAGATTCACTTTCCATGAAAACTATTTGTAACTAGTTAATTTATTGCAAATATATAAAATTGCATTTTATCAGTTTGAAATACTTTCTGAATGTACTTTGTAATATATCTAGAAATTATGAGCCGTTAAATGTTAAATAAAGAGACAAAGGAAGTTTAATGAAAATGGTTAAAATTTTATAAATGTAGAGAATGATTAAGAAATTTCTTTCATTTCTCCTTAAAGTAAGAATGTCTTTAATTGCAGATATTACTTAATTTTGTACGCCCGTATTTAGTTATCTATATCCATTTGATTCAAACAGTCGTAAAATTAACTAAATTTTTCATTATTCGGTTTATACTTAAGATTTCTTTACTTCTAATTCAGTTGTTCGGATATTTTTTGAATGATTAAGTAAGTTACTGAAAAGAACTAAAGAGAAAAGTTTATTCAACAACAACTTTTATACTGAGGCCTAAATTATTATCAGCTATGTTCAGAATTTTGTTAGCTCAAAATAGCTCATGGAAATAAACCTCATAGAAGGCAACATTTTTACATTTTTCGAAGAAACATATTGCCATGTGTAACGACATAGCAACATATTTTGTTTTTGCCATACGTAATAACATAACAACACATTTTGGTTTTTCAATTAAAAAAGATAAGCAGTCTTGGAATCGAAATATCTAAGGATACAGCAAGCATATGATTCATAGCAAAGGGAAAAACTGTTAATCATTGCTTTCTACAGGAAAAAGAATGATACATTTTTCAAAATCAAAAGATGATTTCAAAAGAAGACTCATATATTCAAAGGATAGCATCATTAGCGTTTGAAATGTCTGTTTGTACTGTGAATAAAGTAATAAAAGAAAATTTTAATTGTAAAAAAATGCGGGTCTGCTTATGGTCGAAGGTTTATAGCCGGTGAGTACTAGGAGTTCGATCCCAGGGGAACAGTCTGTCTGCATGGTAATTTCTCGCGACATTTTCCATGTGTAGCGTGAATGCGAGCCAGTTTACTTTAGTCCTTTGAGATCGTATTCTTACTCTTATGATATAATCTTCCCATGCTTGACCATATTTCAACAACCTAACTTAATTTAAAAACGGCAAAAAATTGCTATTCTATTCGTCATTATTTTCCCGAGACTTGCCCTCTTGGGGGTGAGGAAATCGATTTCTTTTGGAATACTATACGTTGATTTTGGATTTATATTTGCTATCTATCAGTAAGGCCGTTTGGTTAAATCTGATCTGTTTCTTTTTATTTGTTAAATGCAAATTCTTAAATAAAATTAGGAACTTACGAATTTCGCCAGCATTAAAGAGATCTGAGATTTTCGTAATGGTTTAATGCTTGCAAAATGCCCTATGCCGCTACTTTTAAGGCAATGTCTCTACAGTTAAGAAGTTATATTAGATTCTCTAGGTTTCTGAGAGGTTGAGTAAAGGTATTATTGTTAAGTGCTGTTATTTGTTTTGGTAAAGAAGGAATGTTATTTGCTTTGAATTATTTAGCTATCTTTTTATTGAGATAGTTACGTTTTTCCCCTTTCTTTGATTTATAGAACTGTCGTGACTGGTTCTTAATGAATTACTTTTCATTATTCTTACAAACTAAAAATTACACTGACCCAAGGAGCATGAAGTAGTAGATCATAGATTGTAATATCCGTCGTAAAACATCAGTTAACTTGAAGCAGCAGAATTGACGTTATATAACCGAATATACGTTTGTTGGAAAGTTTTTGCCAGCTATTTAAACCCTATGACATAATATACGAGGGTTGATAAAAAAAAAAAGGTTACAAGGTTAATAATAAATTATTTATTAACGATAGACAAAGTACAAGAGGGAATTAAGAGGCCTACTTTTCTATCTATGTGGAAAACATAATCACAGATCTATGTAAGCATTTATCTGAACTTTATCTGACAACTTTTTTAATCCTGCTTGGTAGGAATCACGTCCTTACTTAATGAGTCAGTTCTCGGCAGCTGTTTCCACATCACTGTCTGAAGAGAACCTCATTCCTGATAAATATTCCTCCAGTTTCGGGAAAAGGAAATAGTCACTGGGCGCTAAATCTGGGCTATATGGGGATGACCCCACACTTCCCAATTTTGCAGCAGTTTTGTGAGGATGGCGAGCAGTATGGGGCCGGGCATTGTCATGCAGGAGGATGACACCATCAGTCATGATGCCAGGGCGCTTGCGTCGGATGGCTTCATGTAACCTTGTCAAAGTGGAATAACGATTGGCAGTAATGGTATGGCCAAGTTGGAGGTACTCGATCAGAATAACGAATCATAGCTCGCACCTCCAAGCGAGTCCACTTTTCTAAACGTCTTGCCATTTCATTCGCTCTCACGCATTTGCAAACATATTCTACCTACCTGCACAACCGATGCCAGACAACTAATGGCATCTGTCTACAAACACTCCGACCACAATAATTGCTTTTCAAATGCTGATGTTTGTAACCTTTTTTTTATCCACCTACGTACATTAACTGTTTTACTTAGTAAAGGAATTAAAAGTTAAACGCATAACTTAAATATTAAGATAATTAAGAAGAAACTCGAATTAACAACTTAATCAATTATAAGTGATTTTTTATGCAATGTCGTTTTGCTTTTATCAAGAAGATTAGAGTCGAAGATGTAGGAGAAATTCCTGTTCATGTATTCAATTAAATTTCCAAAAATATAATTTCTGATTAGTTAAATTTTTATTTCAGTTCCCCGTCCAGCTCACTTGTGCTCCACGTTGTCCGTTCTCGGGGGCCCAATCCAGTCCACGGAAGGTGGCATCACGACGGAACTAACCGACCGCCATTCCAACACCACCAATAATACTATGGGCATATCAGACAAGATCGAACGCCAGGAGTGCATTAGCGAGGCTGCCCGTACCCTCAACCTCATGGATGCCCATCAGAAGGATCAGCAGCAACAACACCTTAATCCTCTCCATCATCATCACAAATTGTCTGTTATGCGACTTGTGGGAGACAAATCGCCGCGGCCTGCCTCAAGCCCTGAGCAAGTAAAAGCTCGCCAGCAAGAGGCAGTTGCTGAAGATTTGTCCGTAACAGCGGCAGTAGATGAAGTGGACAGTGGGGATGAAAATATCAGTGTTGCTGATGAGGATGTTGACAACAACAAATGTTCTGCTTCTGCTGAGTCCATGATGGAGGGAGATGATTTTCCGAAGAGAAAACAAAGACGTTACAGGACGACATTTACTAGCTATCAACTCGAAGAGCTGGAAAAAGCTTTCGCAAGAACGCATTACCCAGATGTGTTTACTAGGTATTTTATCTTTATATATTTGTTGAAAAATTTCATTTTTTAAATGGAACTAAATAAAAATCATCCTGTTGAACATTGCATTAAAGCAACATGTTTAGTAATATCGTGCAAAATATGAAATAAATGTTGTTTTGTTGCACTCTTTCTATTTGAATGAATATGCTCTGCTTGAATGTAAAGTGATTTTAATTTCTAGGTAATTATTTAAGTAATATCTGAATGATGGTAATACTTGAAATGCAAGCTCTTGCGAAAGGGAATAATTCCAAACTAAAGTGTATTAAAATAAAGAAAAACAAAAAGCTGCGTTAAGGTGCAGTGCTATGTTGGTGAATTAAAAATTTAGTCCATAGTTCAAAAGAATAGAATATCCCTTACCTTCTCATTTAAGTTAGCTCGTAAATGAAAAGCATTTATTTTAAAAAAAATTTATTCATTTATTTATTTGTTTTTAAATCTCATCCCCAGAAGTTGTACGCAGGGTCTTAATTTCAAGTAATTTCTCAGTTCTGAAAATACGAATAAAAAGTAACTGTCAAAATGGTTCTACGGAAATTTGGTTCAATTATTGTACTTTTTTGTATAATTGTTTTTATGGTTAATTTTGGGATTCGTGTTCTTTAAATTTCAACAGAAAATAATTTCTGAAATGAAGATCTTTTTGCACCTGGCTAATTTATAAGAACTATTAAATAAAAAATTTATATTTTGACTTGCATGTCTTGATTTATATGATATTTTGATATTTTTAAAGAGATATAATCTACGAATACTAAAACTAAAAGAGATGTTAGTTCCCAATGGGATGTTTGTCTCGAAATGGCATTTTGCGTTGAATCACTATAAACGAAGAAGGTTAGAATAAATGGAGTAAACCTTCTCTCCATATCCCGTACAATAAAAATGAAGCCACGACACGTCACGACTTATCATGGTTGCTACCATAGGCGAAGTTCTTCGTTTTTCTTTCTTTCCTCTCTCTCTATCTTTCTCTCTCTTTTTTCCTTTTCTTTTTTTTAATGAAATGATGTAATAGATTTGGAAAAGAGAAAAGTAGTAGCATGAAGAAAGAAAACTCAGAACTAAAAGAAATTTAGGAATCCTGAAAGAAAACTCGGTGTGCATAACGTGTGATAAATATAAATATAAATTATTTTAGTTGAAAAAAAAAATCAAATTCATTGCTAATTATTCAAAACCCAAAGTACATAGAATTAAAGTTTTGTTATCACTCATATACCCATAGACACTACGTGTGCTAAGCGTCCATGAATCAGGTGAATAACATTGCCATTCATTTTTATATTTAATGCATTTGTAAAATTTAATTATTTTATAAGAAAATAGATTATACTTAAAATTTAAGCCAGATAATCAGTGAAGTAAGTATGACAATCAGTGAGAGATAATCTGTGATTAAATAAAAAAAGCTGAAATGTATAGAAATCCTTAAAGCGATAACATTCAGATCTTGTTTATTTTGAGGGAAGATTTTACATAAGCTAAATCTGAACAGAAATTACGAATAAAAATGAGATATTCCAAAGAAAAACTTTCACATTTATCAAGTATTATTGGCATTGCTGCAAGCAAATATTATAACTTACTAGGATTACTTTAATTTATTCAGAAAGTTTACACAAAATTTTAAATTTAAAACTGAACTTTATAATTTTAATTACTGTGATTAGATTTTTAGTATAGGAATAAAGTATTCTGTGCTATTATTTGATTCACTAGCTTAGTACTCAAAATACTAATAAAAAAGGAATGCTGTTCAGAAAAGAAATAAATCGAACGGATGCAGATAAAAAAATATAAAAAATAAATAAATAAACAGTTCCACGTGGTATGAGAACCAAATCTTTGAATAACGTCTTAATGATCCTTAAAAGTCAAATCTCTTTTCGTCACATCGGTGACAATAATCACACGTTGTTATGTTTTACCCGAATAGCGTGGGACACGATACCCAACGAAATAAAGTAAACAAAAACTCTCGATTCTGAGGGAAAGTTTTCTTCCTTTTTCTCGTTGACGTCACCTGACGAATATGAAGACAGGGACCACAGTCGAATCTGATGTGACAAGAAATGTTTGGGACCACCCAGCTGCGGAGGTCCCATCATTAAAGGGACCCCCTGTAGCCTAGAGGGGCCCACCACCTCGTAGCTTTAGCTACCGGGCTGGTCTGCTCATGGTGACTGGGTAATGTCTATCGCTTGTTGCATGGAATTCTCTATTAGGCTGGGAGAGAGCATAGAATTGAGGGATATTATAGAAATTGCAACTGGTGTTTTTATTTTGAAATACTTGGAAATACACATTTAATTTTATGTACTATAAAATTTAATAGTTCACGTGTTTGTTCTCACCATAGCCATTAAAAATTTGATGAGCGAAAATTGTTCTAAAAACGATGCTCGTGTAGTAGTTACTAAGCAGTTTATATAAACGCTATTTTTTAATATGCTTGAAAAATTCAGCAAAACTCACTACCATCAGTGTGTATTAATTAACACTTATTCAAACTGCAGTATATTTAATGTAACTGAGATCATTAACGTGATTGTATTGTCTGAAAAGTTATGTTTCAGCTATCCAAATATATTTTCTCGGTAGATATTTTACCGTACTGATTTTAAACTATCTTTTACAATTGGCAGTTATATTCCAATTTACGATATTTAATTTTATATTCTTACTCTGAGTCTAAATTCTTTTCAAACAAGACGTTTAAAAGTTATCAGGAAATTTTTGGTACCTGAAGTTAATTTGTGAAACAGATTTGGACTTACAAATTCCAAAAATGAAAACTTCCACGACATACAATTTAAGATACTTTTCATGTCAACAAAATGAATAAATCACTTCCAGATAAAAATTCAGTTTTAAATAAATAAAGAAATACAATTCTAAAAAAAAGAAAGAAAGAAACTGTGCAAGAAACTGATTTCAGTTGCTCATTATCTGTAGAAGAATTAAAAGAGGTATAAAATTTCCAAACATTTTCAGTAAATTTCATGTAAAAATGATTCGAAGATTCGATAAATTATTTACAAAAATGTGTTACTGTTATATATTTTTTTCCAGAAATATTTGGAGAAATTTTATGACAAGTAAATAAAACTATCTGAAATATAAATGTGTTCTTCTCTAGCGAATGAAATTTTAATCTCTTACATAATAACATGAATTAAAATAAAACTTTGCCTGGTATCTTATAATCGTTAACAAAATGAGCACGAGAAAAATATTCCTAAATACTGCAATTTATTTTTGGAAATGAGACTTCCCAATAAGCTCAGAAGTAATAAATAAAAGGTTTTATTTTAGTACTATTGCATTATTTTTTAATCTATTTTTGAAACCAAAAAACAAGGTGTACTTTGTTTCGCTAAGGGATAGCTTTCATGTTGGACATTCCAAAGACACTGACCCTCCCACTTAAAGTAGTCTATTAATATTTCTTTATTTTGGTCATATTGTGAGCTGAAAGTACTATTTAAATATCGATTCTTGGCATTATTTTATAGCTACCGTTACATTTACACTGAAATCGGTAGTTAAGGAAGTACTTACGTTAAGGAATTATAATGATTTTGCCGTCTGAAAGTTGAAATACAAAGGAATAATTCACTGCATCATTTGAAATATCCTTATCAAGTGATCCTGTTAAGAATATAAGTTTTGAGTAACTCAAAAATTAAATAAAATAAAATATTTTTATTTCTTATGGCAGTTCTTAAAATTATGGCCAATAATTTCTAGTCTACCAATGAAACAATGTTTTGCATTTTAATATTTTATGTATTAAGTTGCAGATAAATCTGATAAGAGTTTTATAGTTTAGTTGAGAGTATCGACTGAGGCTAATTACTAGCCCAGTTAAAATTTTAATTACTTAAATACAAGCAGGTTTAAAGCATTCATAAAGCTAAAACCAGCGCACCAGCGGCGAGAGATATAATCGCTGAACGCTGATAGTTCTGACCCGGGTTCGATTACAGACGAAGGGACTGACTGCATTTTCGTTCATGTGTAACGTGTAAAGTTTCTCTTAGTAAGTCCTCCACGAACGCATCCTTTTCCTTAGCAGATAGCTCTAGTGTGCTTTGTCCTAATATATCAAACCAAAAAAAAATCGTACCTGGTTTTTCGCTTTCAATATCTTTTAAATTCTGATAACTGCTTTAATGTTTACCATTAAAACTTTTTAATTTTAATTACAGTTTAATACACACAATCAGCATTAAAGTATATCGGATAAAATATCATATTCTGAATGAAAATAGTAAACTACCAGAAGAAAACTTTGAAAAGAAAATAACGCGAAACCACGTTAATATCTAACACTTAACATTCATCATATTTACGGAACTTCTGTTTGTTTCGGCAGACTAATTATCCGCAAAACAATACATATCCTCATATCGCGCGAAACAAGAGGCTTATTTTAGGCTTTATGATAAATCTTCGCAGAATTTTTGAAGTTAATTTATTTATATTTTAAGAGCTTTAATGATAATCGTCCAGAAGAAAGACTTTGTAAAGAAAATAGATACAGTTTCTGAAATGTATGATAAAAACTTTCTCGCATTAAGAAGATACCTGGATTTAACCAAAAAGAAAATAGATACAGTTTCTAACAATGTATGATAAAAATATCTCGCATTGAAAAGAAACCTTAATTTAACCAACTACAATAAATGGATGGCTCCCCTTTCCAACGTTCCGATCGGGCGATTCTTTCCGGCTAATTACCGGTCCCACTCATCAAGTGTTCAGAGAGCAGGCCTCTTGTGTCAAAGAGGCAGACCCTCAAGCCCTGATGGGAACACGCGATTTTTCCATTCGTCTGATTTTTCAGTCAAACGCTTCCCCCACCGCCGTTTTCCTATCCGCGCTTTCGAGTTGTGAGGATAGGGTCGCAGTCTTTTTGCAATTTGTTTTTAGTTTCTGAATGTCACTTTTATCACTCGCATGTCTCGTAATTTCCAGGTAGTATAACGAGGTGGCATTTAACACGACTACCGCTTTAAAATTATGTTTCCTGCTTTAAAATGGATGCTCTTCTACCTTTGCATTTGAGTAGCCCTGTCGTATCCTAATGAGATTTTCATTTACCTTGCCATCTTGAGAAGTCTGAGAAATCTGATTCACCTTTTACTGTAACTAGAAATTAATATTTCAGATGTTAGGGGTTAAAAATAAATTGCCAATGCTTTGAAGTAATAAATGTTTTCTTGTATAGAGTTTAGATGTAGTGAGTATTTTATATTTTAGTTTTATGACTTTCAGATTACTTATAGATAGCATTTAGACTGATGTCTTTTATTAATTTTTTATTTATTTATTTTTACATGTAATGTAATTTTTAGTGTACTGATAGGTTAATACTATTTCAGGATTTAAGTAACTAAAAATAATATTTACATCCGTATTTGAAAATTAAAAAAATATATTAATTCGTTACCATCTGAAAGCGTAAAGAAACAAAGTAGTGAAAATGTAATTTTCATCAAAGCTATATCGTGCGTAGTTTTTACGACTCTTGGGATTCTGACTTGACCCAATTTTTGAATATAAATGCACATCTGCTTAACAACATCAACCGCCTCTTGCGTTGATGCAACTAAAATAACAGTCAAATTCAAATTTGAAAAGTGGACTCGTAGTCAAAGACTGCACTATTAAAGAAAGTTCGCGCAAAACTCTAACTGCGTAACAGTTTAAATGTCGGCAGCACATAACGCAAAGCCGAATAATTACAAATTCATAAGAGACGGCAGAATTCAAGTGAGGTGGCTTTGAGAAGTAGAAACACACTTTGTCTTCGAATTCAAAAACCTCAACTGAAATATTTTTAAAATCCTTTACATTTCTGGTGAGGAAACGAAAAAGAGTATTAGCATTAAAGACTGATATTATAAATAACTGGTTCGTTTCAAATAATAATCCTACAACTCTAAAAGGCAATTCCGAAATGTTTAAAGATCTATTGATTGGTTTGAGAAAATGACGTTAGGTAGGAAGAATAAGATCTCTAAATCTGGAAGCAATGCTATGAGCAATATTATAGGTACCCCAATACTGCAAGCACATTTCTATATGATGTTCTTGTAACCAAGCCATTAGGATAATATAGTCCTGCCGAGCGTCTATTTGCATGTCCTTTCTCTAATGAGGAACAAAATTATGTTCGGTCCAAATTATAAGTTTTTATTCATTTAAGATCCAATCTGGATGTACTCTGCTCCACTGTAATCGAAATTTTTCAGTGAGATCCGTAAGGAGAAGTTTACGTTTTTCATAAATAAGTAACTTGCAATGTTCCCAATGAAATGTTCCGCTTGAAATGAGATTTCGACTCACCATTGATTTGGCTAATATTTTATAATTAAAATAAATTAATATAAATAATTATATAAATAATTAATATAAATTAATATAAATAATTTCGGCTAATATTCCACTGCTGTGCAAATACGTTTGCTGCGATTCCTAATATTGAAAGAACATTCTCATAACTAACTTTCGTATTCACAGTTTCCACGACTAGAAGCAATGTATTTTTCGTTTCGACAGAGTGCCATAAATTTGAGAACTATTCTTCGTGACATATCATGACTTTAAAATGTCCTTGCTAGATGTGTACCAATTTCTATGCCTTTACAGGGAATCACTATGATGTTTAATTTTTTTTTTCATTAGCATTACGTAACGGGAAATGAATTTGTGATTGCGACATGAAAAGCAGTTTCCGTACTCATCCTTGTATGTTTTGCACATCGCAAGTTATGTCGCATTAGAGTCTTTTGCATACGCACTCCTCTTCTTCACTTAAGTATGTCTGTTTCTTTATCCTACCAAATATTGGTACATGCTTTCTCGGATAACGTTATGCATCTCTTTCTTTTGGTTTTCAAGAAAGAAATGAGAACTAAGGATTTGTACATGCAATAGCAGTTGAATATTAGTTTTAAACTTAACATTTTTCTTTTCTGAAAGTAGGAAGATATAAAAACTAAAATGATGCGAAATATAAATAATATTTTCAGAACTAAAAAGCGAAATTTCAATGATTAAAAAAAATCTCCAACAGATAATTTCGATGGTTATAAAATATTGCTAGATGAACCTATTTTCATATGGAAACATTTCTCCGATGAGGGCACAGTGAGTTTAGAAAGATCAGGTAGTAGACTAAATGTTTAGATAAATTATAAGTATCAGGGCGCAATGAGGTAAAATTTTAGATGGGATCATGATCTAAAATGTAAGTGGTAACTCTGGTAATGTAAATGAGACTAAATACTTTAAAGGGCTGCTAATTGCGAAAAGATTATACCATGCAATAAAATATCAAACATGAAAAATATTTTAGATTTAAAATTAATTTTATATGAATAAGACTAAATAAAAAGAATAAATTGCATTAAATCTTTCTATTAAAACCTATGTATGCATCCATTAAAGTCGCTTCATTAAAATAATCTACGTATCTGTTAAAATATATGTGTAAGTAAAGAAAAATAAGTTGCATTAAATCTTTCAATTAAAGTACCTTGATTTTCATGCAAAAAAAAAAAAAAAAAAAAAAAAAAAAAAAAAGGTAGGATGGCAACTTTGTGTAACGTCCGTAAGATCTGCCTTGATACCTATGGAGATTACAACGGAGTATGCATATCTATTTCTTTCGCACAGATTAAGGATTACGCAGTGTAAGTGGAAGATAATGATATTATCTCGATAATTGAAATTGCAGTCAATTTGCCATTTTTTATCTCATTACTCTTCAGTAATTAGCAGATGAGTTTCTCTTAATTTTATTCTTTTACTTTCGGTAGCAAAGAAAGAATGAGAGAGAACGCAGCTTTACTGACAAATCGTTTTCGCATTTTAGAAGATTTATTTCCTCCTTGTTCCACATAGGTCGCTGGAAGATTACTTTCGTCAGCAAGGCTATACATGTTTCCTTCATCGTTTAATTCTAAATCATCAGTTATATTTTCTTCTGCTTCATTCCTTTTTAATAACACACGCATTTGTTTCTGTTGCTATTTAATTTATCTTTAAGAAAATGTTGTTACCACATTCAATGATTAAAATAATAAAATTCGTTAATAAGTATTTTTTGTCTGTAGACGATGCTAGACGAACCTACATCATCTAAATCCTAAACGAATCTATATGGTCTAGATGCTCAACAGTCAGTAGATATAGTTTAATGTATTAATATTATATGCAAATACACAGAAATAATTTAAAACCTACATAAAAATAAAGATAATACGATAAAATAAAGATAATACGTAAAGATAATTTAAAAATCAATTTTGCATTTTACCAGATCCCACTGAATCAGCTGAGAATAAATCATTTGATTTGATTCGTAAAACTATCAGGTTCAATGTTTCTTCTAACCTTCTTCGGAAACATACAAGGACCTGACTAGGAACAGAGAGCTTACTAAAGCTATGTTCACTAATTGTAGTTAGTAGACAGGATACAGACGAAGGGTATACAAAACCCTTTATTTTTTCTTTATATACAATGACTTCCGTACTTCGGAATACAATGACCCTCCACTCGGGGTCTAACGTAAAAGATATCAAAATAAAACTAAACTCTAATTTAACTTTAGAATAAGATTGGCCTTATAATAACAGGAAGCGTATGTAGCACAGAGACTGTGAACACTACAATACGTTTAATTTATCAAGAGGATTTAATACCTCTGGCCTGGAAGGCAAATAGCAACTGCGTAACTTTTAAGGTAAGCGGCCTGCTTCGAACTCACTGCTTCCTCTCTCTTTCGCTTGGCAAAAAGGCCACACTTAAATACTTGGCGTTCGCCAGACAAACTTTGCATAAAATCCTTCACGCTTATAATTCTGGCCGGAAGTAGAAAATAAGAAGTGATAGTAAAGATTTAAAATAAAATAAACGTTAGTAAAACTTAAGATCCTTACATACTTCCCGCCAGAGTTAATTAGTTTGAAACTGAGGTCTAAAACGACCTTGTTGAAAACTTTTAGCTCTAGAAACTAACGCGAGGCCAACCTTTTACAAAAAATGCTTCGCTAGAAACTAGAAAATTTAAAAGAAAGAAATTTGTTACAATAGCAGCTCCCAGGATCTACAACAATCTTTTTTTTTTTCATCTGTACTGCATCTAACCAGGAGCTTTATTCAATTCTGGTTCCTTCCAGAGATCTGGAAGGAAAACTAGTTTAATGAAATGTTACAGAATGACATTGCAAATAACATATAGAATATACTTCTCTTAACATTCTTATTTCATTCATGACTATTTTAATTATCTCTCCCCGTGCTCTCTGACATGTGTTGTAAAAGAACACCAAACACGAATGTGTTTCTGTCTACGTGTGCCACACTTCCTCCTACAATCAAAACACTAACGTGTTAAAATTCAACATAACGAGACCTCTTAACACACCCTACTTTCAACTCTAAACCCTGAGGTACTATTCTAAAAGTGGCTAACTCTAAAGTGTAGCGTCAGAGAGCCTAACTACATCATTCAACCTTTACCACATATTCGTCATGATTTTAATCTTTACAGTCACACGAATAACAAATTTTTAACATTACTTTCACTTTTACCATATCACGGTATTTCTTAACATTTAAAATAACAGTTCACATGTATATAAGAACATATCAACATGCCGTTAATTTTACACATTTGAAAACATACATTAGTAGTACATTGTTAACTTCTATTCTTTTCAAAGCAAGTGCCAATTCTTTCTACATTGAAATAATACTACATTTCAAAAAGTCTTTCAGACTAAAACTTCTTTCTTGCTAGAATGTTTTAAATAAAATTTATACAATAACTTTTTACAATATTTAAGTCTATACACAACGCTATTATACATCAACTTTAGTTTTACGCGCGAGTAATTGAAAAACATAATAAGAAAATCGGTCATAACTCATTTCTCGCCCTTTTGGCGATAAAGGTAGACCTCGCATGAGGTAAAACTTCTTGAAATCTGCCACTTGCAGTAAGAATGAAAGATTAACTTAAGTTTGCAAAGTAACATAAAATTTTACTTATCTTTGTAATATTCGGACATCCTTTTCTGGGCCCAGTCTTTAAAGGTATAGCAGATAGTAGCTTGGTTGATCCTCCTTCTTGTACGGGCTCGCCCTTCAGTGCTTTCCTCTGGAAGCTTCCGTTTTTCACCAGTACGGCCACCCTTAAACACCTTCCTTTTGTCCTCTGCTTGTGGTCTTGGCCGTTTGAAGGCAGCTGGTCTTGGTGGAACCGGGAAACTTCTGTCGTGATTCTGCTTGGACCTCGTTGTTGGCCGTTCAAATTTTTCTTGTACTTTTTCCTCCGCCGCTGATGGCCCTTCCGCAGTTCGGCGACTTTGCTGCGGAGAGTTCTGTCGGATGAGTCGATCTTCCGTTTTAAAGCCGGGTTATAGTTGTCGTCATTTCTCCTGGTCCTCTTCACATACGTCGTCCTTCTCCCTTCTTCATTCTGGGGGTGTTCGTGAACTCTGTTTTCTGGACGGTGGAACGGCTTCTTTTTCTTTTTACCTTCAATTTTTCCGCGGGGCAATTTTCTTTTCACTTGCTTCTGTCTCTCATTGGCTTGCCCTTGTACTTGTCGTTTTCCCACCTCTGGAACTTGTACCTGCGGTGTCTGCCGTGCCGGATCCTGCAAAAGATCTGAAAAGATTTGCATTTTATTACGATCGAAGTAGGGCTTAATTTGATCAATATTTGCGGAACAGATTTCACCATTTCTGGCCTTTAACACTACAACAGCGTGAGTTATTTTTTCTATAACATATGGTCCTTCAAATCGTGGAAAAAATTTGGCAGTTTTATCTTCTGGTGCTGAAGAAAGTGAATGCTTAATTTTTAGTACTTCATCCCCTACTTTATAAGTTACTCCCCGTCGTTTCAAGTCATAATACAATTTTTGTTTTCTCTGTGCTACTTCAGTATTCTTCTTTGCCTCCTTAATTAGTTTTTCTATATCACCCATTTTAAATTCTGGGGCTCTTTGTTGCACATAAAATAATTTATCTAACGGTGTTATAATCTTTCTGCCTAGAAATAACTCAGCAGGAGTTTTTCCCGTTGTATCATGTTTTGCGGTCCTAAGGGCGAAAGCAAATTCATTGACATAGTTATCCCAGCTTTTATGAAAATTTTTAACATAACTACGGATAATTTTCACTATATTTCTGTTGACCCGTTCCGCTATATTTGATTGCGGCCGATACGGGACCATTTTTAAATGACGTATGCCCAGTTTTTTGCACATGTCTTCAAATATATTACTTACAAATTGAGGACCATTATCCGATATAACTTTTAGGGGCGCCCCGTATTTTAAAATATATTTATTTAAAATAGAATCAGTAACTAATTTCGCGGAGGCTCGTTTTAAAGGAAAAAATTTCGGTCCATTTACTAAAATGATCAACCATAACAAGGAGATAGCGACTTTTATTTAACTGACTTTTTGGGAAAGGGCCCAATAAATCGATGCCAATTATTTCATTGGGAAATTCGGATTTAATACTATTTAGAAACCCGGCCGGGCGGAAATTAATATAATTAACGGCTTGACATGTTGGGCAGGACTGGACATACGCCCTTGTTAACTTTTGCAGTTCAGGAAAGTAGACTGCCTCGCGTACGCGTTGGATAGTTTTTCGAATACCAGCATGAGAAGCTAAAGGGCTGTCATGGAGCTCTTGCAGGATATTTAATCTAAGACTAGCTGGGATAACAGGTCGAAATTCGTTGTTGGAATTCGTAGTTTTTGTATAAAATAATAGACCATCTATTAGTTCGTAATGGGCCGCCCTATTTCTTATCGCCACAATATCTTGGTGGCTAAAATTTTCAGGATCCTTCAAATACTCATAAATACTTCCAAACTCAGGATCCTTACCCAGTTCGGTTATTACAGTTTCTCGGGAATTTATTGTACACGCTGTAAGCACTGCAACTTTTACGGTATTACCCTGTTCGTCTAATTTAATTCGTGATAGGGCATCTGCTACGATATTTTCCTTTCCGGGGGTATGCTTGATTACCAGATTATATTCTTGCAGCTTGAGTGCCCATCTTATTAACCTTGGGGATAAATTTTTCCCTGAGTACAATCTAGTTACCGCCGCATGATCAGAATATACTGTTATCGGCGCCTTTCCAAAATAGACTCGGAACTTTTGCACTGCTAACAGAACTGCAAGTGCCTCTCTCTCGGTCGCGGAATAGTTTCTTTGTGTTTGATTTAAAGTTCGGGTAAAAAATGCCACGGGCTGCTGATTTTGCGAAAGTACCGCTCCTACCGCATAATCCGAAGCATCCGCTGAAATTTCTAAATTTTCATCCTTTTCAGGAAATTTCAACACAGGGGCTTGCGTTAATGCTTGTTTTAATTTTTCGAAAGCACTATTGGCTTCGGCCGTCCACGAGAATCTTGCCTTTTTCCTTTTTAATTTTAACAATGGCTCAGCGATAGCCGCAAAATCTTTTATAAAGGACCTATAATATGAACAAAGTCCTAGAAAAGAAGAGAGCTTCTTTGCCGTGTTTGGAGTCGGATACTTTTGTACAGCGATTATTTTTGATTCATCTGTCTCTATCCCTTTTTGCGATATTTTGTAACCTAAATATTTTAATTCAGGGGCTGCAAATTTGCACTTTTCGACATTAACTTTTAGACCGGCCTCATTTAATAAAGAAAACACCTGTCTTAAATCCTGTATATGTTGGTCGAGATTATCACTAGTAATAATGATATCGTCTAAATAGATAAATGTGGACTTTCCAAGAACAGGTCTTAACACAATGTCCATGCATCGCTGAAATGTTGCTGGGGCCCCAGAAAGGCCAAACGGCATACGCAAAAATGCATAAGTGCCAGACTTGGTTATAAAAGCAGTCTTAGGCACGTCCTCAGGCCTGACCCCTATTTGAAAATAACGATTCGTTAAGTCTAAAGTCGTCATAAATTTGGTTGATTTTATGTTCCTTAAAATTTCTTCTATAATCGGTAACGGATATACCGGATATTTCGTTATGGAATTTAATTTACGGTAATCAATAGCGAATCTCCACCTTTTTGGATGCTCCAAAGGATAATCATTATTTTTCTTACATAAAACCACCGGGCTAGCATAACTACTTGAGATGGGCGCTATGATCTTTTTACGTAGCATATCGGTAATATGCCATTCTATAATTTTTTCCTTATTCTTATCATACCGGTATGGTTTTTGACGAACCGGCAATGCATCTCCGGTGTCAATACTATGGTTAGTAACCTGAGTAAATCCTGGAATATCACTAAATAAGGAAGCAAATTCACTTACCACTTGTCGGATTCTATCTTGCTCGTCATTAGGCAGGTGGTCAAGATTTAACCTTGGCGGTTCAACCTTTTCTACACGCACTGGTTTCATTGTCAGACTAAGGGACGCTTCATTAAAATCCAGTGTAGCTTGTGCGTCTGAAAGAAAGTCTATTCCTAGGATTAAATGTGCTTGCAAATTCTTTACTATAAAAAACATCACCTTTACTTGTTCGTCCTTGATACGGATATATACTTGTACTTTACCTACGCACTTACATTCTTTTCCTTGCGCCGCTAATACTGTCGTATTATCCGCATTATATATGCGGTATTTGCGAAAATACTTTCTAAAAGTATAATATACTTTCTAAAAAAATACTTTCTAAAAAAGACTTCTGCCACACAGGAACACTGCGCGCCGGTATCCAGGAGTGCGGTGGCCGGGATATTATTCACCAAGACTTCAATCTTCGGAAGAGTCAAATTTTTCACCATTCCTGTATTTAACTTGTAGGAAGAGGGGTTTTCGTGGCCTTCGGATTTCCGCACCCTCTCGTCAGCAGAAATCCGTTTTAGTTTAAATTATTTTTCCTTTCGGTGCTTTCCTTCTTTCTCCACTGGCCTTGAGACTTTTTTCCTGGGTTGCTATTGAACTGTCGACGTTCGCCGGCTGTTTTTGAATGCTCGGGTTTCCTTGCCCACTGATTCGCTTTTTCTCCGTAGCCATGTGCTTGAGTTTGCTGTAGTCTTGGCGTACCAAATTGGTTTCGCTGTTGATATTGGCGTCTTCTTTCGACGTCCGCCGTTCTTCTACTTTCAAACTGGATTGCTAGCTCAAATAACTTTTCCAGTGTAGTCGGATTTCGTAATTCAATAAAGTCTTGCACTTGGGGTAGTAACCTCGGCAAAATCACTTCAATTATTTCAGGATCCGGACGGTTTCCATACAAGAGCTTGAAAACGTGAATTTTTCTTAAAATAAAGCTCGAGAGGTTTTCCATTCTTTGTTGATATATACTGAAAAGTTCTGTTTCTAATTTCGCACGATCCCTTACAACAGGGAAGGCTTTTAGTAGGGCAGTCTTGAAATTTTCGTAAGTATAGGTGGGACTTCCTGCTTGACCCAAGAGACTTCTGCCGATACATTTGAACCAGTTAAGCGCTTGGCCCCTCAAAGCGCTGGTAGCTAAGGTAACTTTCTGAAACTCGTGCACGGGGTAGAGCATGAAGTGGTCATCCAATTTTTCCAAAAAACTGGTTACCGGTGAGTTTCCGTTAAATGTTGCTTCTGGTTTCATCGAAGCGCGCATGGTCTGGACGATGTACCCAAATCCTTCCAGGGCGGCAGCTGGCATTTCTGGATTCTGAGCCGTTTCTGCAGGCAGCACAGGTTCTTGAAACTCGGCCATGGTTATTCTTCTTCGTCGGGCGCCACTATCAGGTTCAATGTTTCTTCTAACCTTCTTCGGAAACATACAAGGACCTGACTAGGAACAGAGAGCTTACTAAAGCTATGTTCACTAATTGTAGTTAGTAGACAGGATACAGACGAAGGGTATACAAAACCCTTTATTTTTTCTTTATATACAATGACTTCCGTACTTCGGAATACAATGACCCTCCACTCGGGGTCTAACGTAAAAGATATCAAAATAAAACTAAACTCTAATTTAACTTTAGAATAAGATTGGCCTTATAATAACAGGAAGCGTATGTAGCACAGAGACTGTGAACACTACAATACGTTTAATTTATCAAGAGGATTAATACCTCTGGCCTGGAAGGCAAATAGCAACTGCGTAACTTTTAAGGTAAGCGGCCTGCTTCGAACTCACTGCTTCCTCTCTCTTTCGCTTGGCAAAAAGGCCACACTTAAATACTTGGCGTTCGCCAGACAAACTTTGCATAAAATCCTTCACGCTTATAATTCTGGCCGGAAGTAGAAAATAAGAAGTGATAGTAAAGATTTAAAATAAAATAAACGTTAGTAAAACTTAAGATCCTTACAAAACTAACTCTAAAGAATAGATTCCATGCCAGTTCGTAAATGTCATGTGATCAGAAAGGAGATTAAATGCGTCCTATTTAAATCCTCTGTCTTCCTTCCCCCCCCCTTTTTTTCATTTTTTTTTTTTTTTTGATAGCTTATGCACTATTCCCGAGAAATTATTTTTCTATGCCTGAAAACAAACTGTATATGCTATGAAACAAAATGTTATATCTCAAAATGAAATTTTTAGTGAAAGCTTGGTAGCAAAGCGTTTGATGAATTTTAATATAAACAATAAAATAGTTTCAGTTTTGAAGGTAAACGGAGAAATTATATGTACTTAAGAACGCAAGGCTTATCAGGATAAATGTGTTAACTTATTCTTGATGCGGGAATCAAGATATACTAAAACAATTTGGCATCGTATTTTTATTTCTTTGCAATAGTTTATCGCAAAGCAACGAGTTTTGATTAGTTTAATTTAGCTATTCTACTCTTTTATTTAAAAAATGTACACAGAAAGGGGTTATTATTTCAAAACGAGCTAAGTATTAAAAATAATTCTCAAATACATATCTGTAACACTTAACATACATATAAGTACTTACAAAACAAACTAATACCCACAACTCCATATATATATATAATTATCACAAACATATTTTTAAAACAAAATTGAAAATATCCCAATATTATTTCTGCTCAATATGTTGCTGAAAAATTAATCAGTTGTAGATGAAATAGTAAGAAATTTAGAACCAAAACCACGAAGACGTGAAAGAAAGGAAATTTAAAACCAGTAAAATCCTTAAAGCTTTCAATAAAAATTTTAAAAAGAACCCCATCAACTCAGTGTTTTTAAACCAGAAGAAATCCTGAAAGCAAACAAAACAAAACAAAAAAAAAAATACATATGAAAGGAAAAGGAACAAATTAAAATCTGATTCAACGTTATCAAGAAGAGGTAGATAAGATTCAATCGAATCCCATTTCCTAGAAAAAGCTACTGTTCATCCAAAATTAGCTGATGAACCAATCTGAATTATTTAATTACAATTCAGCATTCGAAAATTCTGAATGCCACCTCTACACAGACGTTTCCTTTCATATGAAATAAAAGTACACAAAAACAAATATAAATTAAACAAATTCAATGCCTAATAAAACAAAAGTAAAACATATAGTATTTACTAATATGAAAATTCAAATTATTCAGATTAAAACGTAATAATTTATCAAATGTGTTTGTAATTAACTGAGAGCAAATATTTTTACCAATTTAATAAAAGTTTGAACTTACTATGGGTAGAACAAAAGACGGCTATTCAAAAGGGAAAAGTGAGCTAATGGTTGCTTATTTGGTGCTACTGACGTTACAAATTGGCGATAGAAAGTTTGAAATCTGATTTTGCTGGTGTTAAATTTCATTTTTTTCATGGCTTTGTGGTTTTGGTTCTAAATTTCATAGTACTTATAATTTATATATATAAGCTTTCTAATTTATATATATGTTATATACATACACTGTCAATCCGAAACAGGCTGATTTATTTACTTCTTTTGTTGCACCACCCCCCTGACGACGATGTGACGAAGAATGTAAATAATCTTTTACTTTGTAGTTCCTTTGTAGTTTTGTAGTTATCGATTTTATTTCTAATGGTTTGTTCTGAGTGGAATATGGGATGAATTTAAATGTTTTATTTTAAATATACATTTATAATGTACACTTAAATGTAGCAATATTTATTGCCTAGATTTTGATCCACAATCAATAGCAAACGTAGCACTCGAGGTATGTTAAATATTAATTTTTATTTCAATTGACGTTTCTTGTCACTTTTCACTTAGACTATAATCGCACCTATTTACGGAATACTTATATTCTTAGTATTGTTCTGATAGTAAGAAACCAGTAGGGCAACAAAAATAGAGGCAAAGTACGTATTTATCCAGTATGGCAGCTTATTCAAAGGAAGGTTTCGGTTCGAATTGGTTACGTCATCATCGTTAAGTAAAAGTCATGTGAAATGGATTAATCTAGAAATGATGTAGTCCAGAAAAATCTAGTATTATTTTTAGAGTGGAGATTAAAATGAGGAATTAAGGGTTTATATATATTTACCTTACATATTAAAGACTTTTTAGGAGATAAATTACTAAAGCAAGAGAAACATAATTTAAAAAATACAAATCATAGAATTTTGACAAAATAACTATTCAAATAATTGCAAAATTTAAACTTTGATAATATTTTAGAGTCCTGTTAAAGTTTTAATTTCAAATTCTTTGTGTTTTATAGTACACATAATTGTATTTACTGTAGTTGTATATGACATTTCAAGAATTTTCACATATGACAGTTATAAAATTTTACACACCCATTACTTATTTTGAATAAGCACAACAGATTTCAAAATTCCGAAACATAACTAATTTTCATTATTATAATATGCATTTTCACAACATTTGTAATGGTATTACTGAAACTGTGGTTATTATTATTAATATATTTCTAATTTTCTTATTTTACACTATTCCAAGATCCCACAGCTTTCTCAAACACTACAAGCATACCCATCTACTGGATATATCCACATTAACTGACCAATGTATTAATTCATAAGTGGTTAATGGATGCTCTGGCAGTTCATTATGTATAAAACAACAAATATGCAACTAAATTTCCTTATGTGAAAATAAAAATAAAAAAAGGCCTTTTTTCCACAAGGGTGGGGCCTTCAAATTTTAAATTGTTTGCGCAGGGTGAAAGGAACAATTATAAGAGTTAAAACAGCCACTGGTTTTGAACCAGTACTTCCTCAACATACTCTATCTTTACATATAATTATTTATCAATTATACTTTATACAATTATTAAATATAACATTCACTTACATAGCTTTAAATTAATATTACTTTTCATTATATTAGTCATGTAAACTATCACAGTCATTCGATTTCTTAAATTTTTTGCGTTTTTATAGTCATTATAATAACATTTTATATTAAAACATTTCATACTTCCTACGTTATATTTAAAACACGAATTTTATATCCATTTTCTGTACCATTTCTTCAAAATTACCTAATTAATTTTTTCCCTTTTTAACGATGATTATTAAATTCTTAAAGCAATTCAAAGTTTTTTTTTTTAAATTGTAACTCAAAAATATAATTTATTAATACAATAATCGTTAATACTGTTCCTTAAATTAAATGAATATAAATCTCTAAACTCGCTGTTTAATTTATATTAAACATCGAATTCATTTATATAATTTTTTTGTCAAAGTAAAGAATAATTGATTTAAATTCGATGAATGTTTAATTGTTAGTAATTAAGACATTTCTGAATGTAGATTCACTGTAAATAGTTCGATAGTAACTTTATAACGACAAAAACTTTATAACTCACCCTTTTCATTCTGCCTCTTTCGCCGCCCAGACGGGAAATTGGTTAGTGACTCTCACTGCCGTATCTAAGGGCCCGGGTTCGAACCTCGGAGAAAGCATGGATATATACTGTCTCTCTCTTTATAGGAGGCAACGACTGTTCACCCATTATGTTGCCTCCGTAATAAAGTGACCACTGCTCCAGACCTTAGTAGTGACCAACGCCAATAATGGCCAGTGCGTGCCACCGGAGAGGGGAAAAAAAAAAAAAAAATATGTCTCTTCCTTCTGCAGTGTTAGATTTGATAACTTTTTAATTTTTACCCTAGAGAAGGCTGTATTCACTTTACATTCAGCGTGTGCAAACTGAGACCGTAGAAATAAGGGCTTACTTCGGATTCCATCTAGTCATTTATCCATACTTGCTTACGTAGAAATTGTACTTCAATAAGCCTCTAAAATAAGCCAGTATGCAATCATTTATGGCAACGATTATTGAAGTATTTGAGTTTTTTCTTTGAAATAGCTTTCGTTTATAAAAAAATTAAACGAAATTATTTGTTTGAATTTGTACAACCTATACCTGCTTTTGTGTCTTTAGAGCTTCCCCCCCCTCCCCCCCCAAAAAAGAGAAAGAAGATTTAAACAGTAGACTTTACTACCGATTTTTTTAAAATAAATCATTGGTAATCATGCAAGTTGGGGCTTTACGTATAATCCAGCGGTAAAACAGTAATCATCTGCACGAAAAAGACAAAATGCGACTCGTCTAAAGAAAATTCGCTTTCAAAAGCTTCGAGTAAAACATTTTGTTTATTTATTTATTTACATCAGGAAGTAGTTCAGGAGAAAAATTCTGCCCTAAATGAAGGTGGGAGAAAAGAGAAACAAACGACTTTTAAGAAAATTTATCGCGTTAGGCTAGAAAGCATTCAGTTGAGTAACTAATTTTGTTATATAATTTCACGCAATTCAGTTTATTGTCAAATGTTTCATTGAAGAAAAAATATAAAGTTACTTTATCATCCCTTTGTGGGGGGGGGGGGGGATGTTCAAATGTAAAATTTTGAAAAGTATTATATTGTATGCACGTGCACGTGTGTGTATGTAAAATTTATATTGCTTGTTTACAGTTTAAATGCTTCAGGTAAATAATGTGGGACTATAATTAATTTATTACGCTTCAAATTTAAATAGATACCTAATATTCATTTATTACTCACGTACGTATATACTTCATAACTATACAAGATTCCTGTGTATTTTCTCTTGATTCAAATTAATTAAAATAAATTACTCTTCTTCATTTACCATGGAGGTCATATAGTATACTACGAAAGAAATGAATATTTTAATAATTCACTCTGCACTTTCAAGATAAAATAAATGGAAATATAACCTTACATTAAAAGATGCACTTTAGTAATATTGATAATAATTACTCTGACGAGATATAAGTGCTTAAATTTAAAACGCTTGTATTTAATCTGTCTTAAAACTATACACATACTATCAATTTATTTGTTTGATTTCTTTTTTTATTTATCTTGCAAAAACATCTCATTTTCATCTTATGAAATTAGTTGCCCTTCATTGCAAAGGAAAAAATAAATTACTTAGCTTAAATTGTTATTTTAAGTCAAGTGAAAAAATATATGGATTTTATAATGCTGAAGCGCATCCAGTAATCTTATTATTAATGAAATGACTATAGCCTGAATAAATAATTCCCATTAGTGAATTATGTGCAAACAATATGTTTTCCTAAAACACAAAAAATAAACCAAAGCAAGCGAAATAGAAATGAGTGTCGAAGTTAAAATAAATATAAAAATACCAACAAAATATTGTCCAATCTGTCAAATGAGAAACTACAGCCTTCTTTAGAGCACAGCCCTATTATTACGCCGAACGAAGGGGAGCTGTTATTTCAGAACTTGCTGATTAATTTCAGTTACACCGTTCAGGTCCTTTCTCTTGCAGTTCTGTACTGAATAAATCCCGCCTCGTGAAACGCATTATTCGATATTTCCCCTGGCTTGTTCTGGCAGGAAGTAATTAAGAAAATTCTGCAAAAGATTTTTTGCTGTTTTATTTTATGCTCATAATTCAAAATTTATTTTGACTTGCTAATAAAGCTAGTTATTACCTGTTGATTTTTGTACCTAACTCAATTTAGCCTTGCAAAAAGTTTGAGTGAGATGTTTTTGATAAGATATCTATTTCTTTGATGCACATAGTGATTACTTTGGGAAAAATCGTTATCTAAGTATGTTAGTGCAGTAGGGATCGATTCTTTTAGAGTTCTGCTGAATGTGTATCACATATCCGCCGCGGAAGAAGAATAGTGAGAGAGTATTATGGCACGGGAAGCAAAAACAAAAGACATTACTGAAAGTTTGAAAAAGTAATTATTGCTTCCTATAATATTAAACTATAAATCCAGGAATACTATTTACCTTTTTTTTTTCTTTCTATTTTTCTTACATACATAGATGTTCGAATTTTACAACAACGTTTAAAATTCATTACTAAAGTATATGAAAGTTCTGCTCAATAATTAAGCAGGCCATTCAGCTTCAGGTAAAAGAAACTATACAAATTATGTAAATTTTGAATAAAGTTCTCATTATAATTTGAATTCTGCATGCTGGAAATTTTCTCTTCGTTATCGGTGCTGTAATTAGGTACGTAGTAACTTAATTTGTTCATCTTTTAATTCGGTAACGAATTCCTATCATATTTCTTTCTTCCTTTCAGGGAAGAACTGGCAATGAGGGTCGATCTCACGGAAGCAAGAGTTCAGGTAAGCTGAAGCTATTTCAATCATTTTAAATTTTGCATTAAATAACAAAATTACGTACCAATTTATAGTACTAAAGAATTACTTAGTATATAGTTCACATATGACAGCATTGTAAGCATATTTCTTTTTGAGCATGAACAATGGAATGTCGGGTATCCTTTTGCAATTTTCATAATTTCGTTTGCAATTATAAGATTTGAAATTTTCGGCTGAGATGTTAATGATATCAAATGATAAAGTTTTTCATGAAACTGTACCTTGTTCATTCTTAAAAAAAGTAAGGGGAGAATTTTAATTAGTTGTTAGGCTTCAGGCACCAATTAAAATATATTCCGGACAAGCGCTTCGAAAGTGTGAATTCTCTGTAATCAACATGATCCATAAAAACAAACAGAACACCAAAGTTACAAATAAATGAAAGATTTTTATGAGCATATTTGTGTATAATTTAAAATAAAACTAACATGTTATCTGTCTTGAAATAGGACATATTAATTAACTAATCATTAAGGAATAAAATTAAAATGATATGATTTAAGTCTTTTATGGAGCTCATTTTAATGACAGTGTTTTTATATAAGCCCAAAATGCTAAGGTAAGTTAGCTTAAAAATTTTAATAAATATTTTTCTATATTATTTTTCGTTTCCTATAATATGTAAGCCATATGATACGTACTTCTTAATTTAACGTCAGGTAAGTGAGACCCATTAAACCCCCTTTATAAATACGAATATGGAACTTACGATAAACAGTATTTTATCTCATCGGCATGCTTATTTTTTTACTTAGTGTCTGGTTAAAAAAGATACATTTTTGAAAAATAATAAATTTCATCTGTAAATTTTATTAGATATTTTGCGAAGCTGTAGAACTTACCTTGTGTAAATGTTTTCCACGAGCAGTTTCCGACTGCTCGTGAAAAACCGTTTGCTTAAGAGCATCATTATATTGTAGGTCCAGGTGGGTGAACTTCTATCTGAAACTGGAGTAGCAGGAAACTACACAAGAGAAGGGTTAAAATACCCTTTATTAAATCTTTTGAAAATTTACAATGCGTTAACTCGACGCTAAAAAACATCGTCTCTGCTTGGGCGGTAACTGAAAATCACGTAATTAAATTAAAATTTGAAGATATTAACAAACGATAGACCTAGACTACAGGGCTCAGCAAGGTCCTGTAACTTAAACCCCTTCGAAACTAGTGGCAGCAGATAAATGCAATTAAGCCACTTGAACCAGCAATAAGCAAACGTACCTAAGGCAGAGACGGCGGCTAGAGTCTAAATCTCTCTTTTCTCCTACCAAAACTCGGCTTTTAACTACTTCCCTCAAAGTACAAAATTTGCATTCGTTCACGCGCGCTACAACATTTACCTAGTCTGGTACTAACAATTAGGGGAATGATCGCTTGTAGGAAAGTTTAAATAAAACTTTAAATTATTAGTTAAATAAATATAAATCCCTACAATATGATGTAAAATGTTAACCTGGCTCGTTTTCTGTTCCCTGTAGGGTCTTAATTTATGATCGTCCTGGTATTAATAATTTTGGAGTGAAAGAAAACTTCGCTTATTTTTTTTATTCGTATTATTGAGTAAATAACTAATCAGTGGGAAGTATATATATTTGCACAACTCTATTGTTTTCCATCAAGCACATTATTTGTTTCTCGAAAGAAGAATAACAAAGGATGTAATTTGATTTCTTTATCATAATAATTTATATTTCAATTTCATTTTTATTTTTCTATATCTAAATCAACTTATTTTACTTAACAGCTGACTCACCTATGTGGCGTTACAAGTAGCATCCTACAAGATGCATTTCAAAGATCAAAATATCGTTAATGCTATAATTTTCAGATGAGTAACTAAGACATTCAAAATATAACCCCCAATTTTAAGTAGGAAGTTCTTGGTATTCCTAAGGATCGGGGAAAAAAAAATCTTAGAATTATTAGGAAACTAGAAAAATTAAAGCAGATATATTCATGTAGAAAACCTTTAAATTATATATGGGTTAACTGTTAAGTTAACCTATATATAATTTAAAGTTAGATATTTTTCTGTAACTTAACAGTTATAGACAGTTAAAGTTAGATATTTTTATTTTCTGAAAGTTAAAGTTAGATATTTTTCTGTAACTGTTTCATCTAACTGTTAAGTTAGATATTTTTCTAAATTTCATGCAGCAGTACTACAGGGCCGGGCTTCGATCCCCGCGCAAATAGCCTTTCAACCCTTGAGTGGTTCGACAAAATTAGTACCAACTTCGCTTGGGGACTAAACACCGGGGGTCCTGCGTCAAGCTGACCCCTTGCCCAGACCATATGCTCATACACCCCACGGCCCACGGTCAGGAAAGCAGATTTCGGGGCACTGCAGGCCATGGCCCACTAGGGCTATTGCACCAATGAGTTTAGTTTATTTATCTAAATTTATCTTTCTAAGAACGTCAAATAAATCTATGAATGTAATTACGAACGTCAAATAAATTTGTCTTGATCTTTCTGATTTATCTTTATGATTGAAAGTAACATAAAAAAAAGTTATATTAACTGCCTTCTGATCCTTCTTTGAAGTAAGCATTAATATCACCTTATTCTAACTTCATATTTATGATATATAATACAACTTGTGGGCTTACATTCCTCGTTTATTTTATTTTAAGCCCTTTCGATTGTGCGTGTGATTATGGCAAAGCCTCGAGGGCTATCTGCCTAAGAGGAGGGATGCCTTCGTGGAGGACTTTCTAAGGGAAACTGGCTCGTATACACGTTACACATGGGGAAAACCACGAAAACACCGATGCAGCCAGCCCGTTCGCGGGATTCGAACCTCGGACCGAACTACCAGTGTTCAGCGACTTTACCGCTCGGCCGCTGGTGGGCCCTTAAGCCCTTTCGAAGCACTGGCACTTTGTTCGCGTGTAGTAAAATTGTGTAACCTAAATTAATAAGTTAATTAAAAAGATTTTCGGAATGGTGGTTACAAGAAAGGTGTACATTTTGCAAAAGAATACCAATTATATTGCATTTATCTCATTTCTATACGGAAGCATTTAGTTTATTTATGGATGAACAGATGAATTTAATTTCATGAATTTCATGGATTTTAAGATTTTTTTTTGGGGGGGGGGCTTTGTTTGGGATTTTTGTGAGATGTACAATATTTATAATTTATATTAGATTTGAAACTTACTGCATATATGGATTTCGATGAACAGATACAATTAACAGCAGGTCCGTTCTTATCTAAGTTGATAATATGTAGATATGTTTCTCCTTCTGCATATTAGTTACACGGTTTAAAAAGTTCAAAGATATGCATCAAAAATATACGGTGCAAATATGCGGTACTTTTTTATATTGCCTGACATTTATTAATAATAGGACAGTTCATATATAACTACAAGTGGCATAATTTATTTTTGATACAAAATCACAAGAATGAAACCAAAAGTAAAATTAAAAGCTTCATCGTCATTTCATTTTTCCATTATAAACAGTTGGAGCATAATTTACAATTAGTAATTACTTTCAGGTTAATAAAGCTGAATCTGGCAGAGTTTTAGACGCAGTTTGCGTACGGATGATTTACTAATGATTGAATTAATAACTTTATTTTTAATTCTGTCATATGTTATAAAAATAATTATGACTGTTTTCAATATTTTAGTTACTTTTGTCATCTTTTTCATTTTTTCATGTACAGATAAAGGATTCGCAGAATCGTTTATTCAGTTAACGGTAAAGCAATTGTGGTCAAACATCTAGGTATAAAAAAGTGAAATTTCAGAAGCAGTCAAGTAGAATTACTCGAGGAGAAAAATAGAAGTTATACGTGCTTCCTCTTTTATTAATAATATTATCTTACACCGCAAAAGTATTGCAAAGTTTCCAGTAAACTTTAGGGAAGCTAATTTTACTTCCTTCGGTTATCTCTACTTTCAAAGATCTTTTCTTTCTAGGAATTTCTTACATCTGAATATATCAGAGATAAAGAACTGTTGTATAAAAGTAAGAAGCTCATGGCAGATAAATAAACACATATATATATGGCATCAAATGTCGCTTTTTTGTCTCTATTATTTTTGTTGAAATTTACACTTAATGTGTCAGAGTTAACTGAGCGTCATGTTTCCAGTTCAAAGTTTAAGTACGAGAGGAATTACAAAGTAAAGCTAGTAAAATTCAAATAACTAATTTTGAACGGTTTAAGGCACATTTTCAATTTGTCACTTAGAAATCGCTGAACTTCACATTCAATTTCACTAAATCCATCAAAGCTTTTATAAGATATCTGTTCAAGTTATAAGTTTACGCAGCAATTTTGCCCACCAACGATGGGTGTCGACCTTTAGACCCCCTATTCATTGACCTCCACCTCACGAAGTGGCATTTCACCAACCCATTAATGGATATGCACTGCCCATCAATAACGCTGCATTAACCTTAATAACGCTGTTCGCACCTCTGGCGAGGATTTTAAGATCACGCTTTTTTGAATGGGTGGTTATGATAATACTTTTGTTTGAATGGCCGCTACTTTGTTTGGTACTTTTCTTTTTATTCGGTTTTATCACCTTTCGAAATTTATGACTAGCGAAATGCTTTCCTTTACAGTAGGAGGGATTGGTTATTTGGTTCCCCGCTTTCATTTCGTTCCGCTAACTTACCAAACTCACGAGAGCGCTCACGTATCTTACCAGGGCTTAATAATCGTATATTGCTAACTTATCGGTGATACTTATTGATAGTGTAAAGGCGCATCGTCTTCGTTCGAAAATTTTTTATCGAAATTTAATGTGATAATCTTAGCATGAAGTATATATAGCGGTTTTTCCGAAATTGAAAGTCAAGAAATAATAGCTGGTATTTGGTAAAAAATAAATAAATAAATAAATAAAAATAAAAATTAAAAAAATAAAAAATAAAAAATTCAAAGTTTATTTTTTCATATTTTATTTGTATCATAATTAATTTATATTTATCACAATTATAAATTACTTACAATTATTATTTAATTATCAATTAATTACTTATTATTTGCTTTTTATCATTTTTATTACATTGTTTTCTTTTATAATTCTTTATCTCCTTTTCTTCCAAAGCAAATATGTATGCTTGAGTAGTGATAAGACGAAATTTATGTACATGCTTTGCCGATGTTAGTGCGTATCGTGAAAATAAAATTTTAAATTTCTTCTCAGGTTGGACTTACAAATAATTCATTTTGCCTTTCAAAGTGATAAAATTTATTAGCAGTTTCCAACTTATTTAAATATGTTGCAAACTTTTATCAAGAAGGATTTCCGAGCTTTGAAAAGCTTTTGAAGTACTACACAGGCCATTTAGAACCTTCGATATCTAAAAATTGGTTGCTGTTAAGCTTAAATAACTAAGTGAATAAATAATATAAATAACACTGGAACTGAGAAGATTAAGAAAGAGGGAGTGACCACTTTACTCATTTCTGCGCATTTTCTAGGGTTTTAGAAAACACACATTTTGATAACTATTGCTGTTTTATACACTTAAGTTTACAATGTGCGATCTCCTTTGTTTTTTATTTTATTGATACCTATCTTTTTTTTTCCTCCCTCGTAAATGTAGCTGGAAAATAAACGTATGCATTTCGCATACCATACTAAACCGTATTTTTATACTACTTGAAAACCAAATGAATTAATTAAATAAATTAAATTACTGAAGGGATTAAAAATCCCTAGCTACTTCATTCAAGAAATTAACTTCAACAGTAAACGTTGCCCTCGTCCATCAACAGAATCAAATTTTAATCCTTCAGTATTCACTATATCCTTATCAGAACTACTGCCATCATCTTCTTCCCATTAATATTCCCTTATGTTCTTATCTCACGCTCTTTCCGCTTAGCAACAGATTACTGCAACATTAGGGTAATTTTAATCTTTTTGTTTCTAGTATTTTCAATCTAAGCCTTTTATGTGGGTTTAGTGGGTTTAGTATCGGGTTCTCTTTGTTTGAATTAAAAGGAAAAGCATATTATTATTTTACATGCCCTCCTTATGACTAGAATATTATTTTGTATTAGTATCACCATATATGAGACACTATAGGTTCATTATTAATATTTAAATTTTATTATAAAGTAGTTATGTAATGTTATAAATTAACTGGAATCCAATAATGATCCATAATCATGCACTCTTCATCTGATCAGAACTGCGAACGAATTTGGCATAACTATCGTTCTCAAGAACGCATAGCATTCGCAACGCGGAACATAATTTATTTTTTATTAAGGATTTATTTTTTCAAATTTAAGGATAGTTACAGAACTCTAAGAATGAGATTAGGTACAGGAACATGAGCATTATAATATTCTTAATTTACAATTTATGGTATTAGAAGTGTAGAACAAAACCTCTTATGCAAAGAAAACCTTCCACTGCACCTCTAAAAGACAAATCAAAAGTTTTAATGAGCGTTTTACAACAAAGCGATCAGGTTCATCCAGGATAGGATAAGTAAATCAGAAACACACTAAATGTAATTAGAATGTATACTTTCCTTGTTTTTGGTATGCATGTTTAAAGTTTTATATTTCCATGCTAGTTTCTGTTTTTGAAGCTGAGTTTTTTAGTTACGTTGTAGTTGTGATAGTTATCCAAGGAATCAAAGAACTTCACATATACGGTAATTTGTTTTTTATGTTTCAGGGAAGTATGTGTAAAAATCTGGTAAATTTTAGAAATAGTAACTGCAAAGCATATACATGCAGAGAGGGATTTCTGATATTTTCTTGCAATGAGATGTTGCCCCCTTTCAAAGACAATGGTTTTCCACGTTCCGGGTAGAAATTGATTACTAAAAAAGTTGACAGTAGATAGATGCCCTTTTCTCTGGAAAACCTTGTGCTACCTATTTAAAGTCGATTCTTCAACAATCGTTGCAATTTAGCCACACAATGTGCTATAATGAGCATTGTAGAAACGTGCCACTAACGTGAAATATTTTTTATACAGAGAGATAATTTTTCATTTACTTCTAGACTCTTGTTAGTGCTATCATCACTGTAATTTTGGAGAAAAAATTCGAGGGTATCTCTTTGATATAAATTAGTTTCCTATAACATGATTTTTACTATCGTGACTGCTGTTCGGCTGCTCTGAGAATCCAGAAATGACTGTTAATGCTATTTCGGTTATTCTTCTGCTTTCACTCGCATATTGCGGGAAAATGTATTCAACATAAAAGTAGCAATTAAAGAATAAAACATTACTTTTATTTATTATATTTTTGCCGTGAGAAAACTGATCTTCAAACGTGTTTAAATAAAAAGAGGGTCCAGTTTAAATAACCTGTCAGTTTATTGTTTTATTGTATAAACAAGATAGTATCTCGGAAGGATTGTAGTTATGAAGATTGTTCTTAATGTCACTTTTTTTATTCTTTTCACTTGTTTTGCATTATTTGCGGACATTTTAAATAAATGTATGTGTTCTAAATATTTATTTTTTGATAATTGCTACAGCAAAGTATTTAATATTCAGACCATGACGCTGAATAGTCTTCGAAAGTTTTTAGATAGATACTGTACGAATTTAAACACATTTCCTATAAAATTAACTTTAAGTAATATAAATTTATCAGCGGTTAATAAAGTTTGATGACTTTTAATAAGCTATAGCATTATATATTAAGGTGGTTGTCGAAATAATGGAAACACCTGTGAATAAAAATGATATTCAAGAATGCGTCTTGTAAGCAATAAAATATAATCCTAGCTAGCAGTTCTTTTTAATATAAAAAGTAGATATTATAGTAGTATGAGGTAAATTTAGTGAAGTTGTATACGTCTTGGATTTTTGTCAGAAGCCTAAAATGCCAGAGTCTAAATTGTCTTTGGAGTACCATCAATTTACAGCGGAGAATCTTCTTTCAACATTTGAGATTCATTTGTCTTCTGAGAAAGAAGGAGAAATTCACCCTAGAATTCCGATTCATCGTGCTGATTCGAAGAATAACTGGATAATTAACTTGGATAGAAACTATTTTAATAAACTAGGACAACAAGGACGAAGTTTCTTGGGATTCAATTCCTGCCCGTTTAGACGCTATGTTTGCTTGCTCCGCTGTTTCAACTGTCAAGGCCTAGGCGGCACCTGCACAGAACCTCCTTCTTGTGTCCAGTGGGCTAAAGCACACGAAGTTGCAACTCCGAATTGCCAGGAAATTCCGACGTGCATAAACTGCAAAAACTCTAAACTAAATAAAATACTCATTTTGACTGCAAACACTCGGCAAATTCCAGGTATGCCCTACTTACAAAAGGCAACTACAGCAACTATTGAGGAACGCCAATCAGAATTAAGTTCCACTTCTCATAACAGATTCAAAAGTCTAAAATTTCTACAGTGTAACATACAAAGACCCATAGCTGCAGCAAATCATATAATTCAGAAACAATTTGAACTGGGGAAGGATATAATCCACTTCTAAAGATAACACTCTGATTGGTTCTACTTCCCGTTATAGGACCATTCTGTCTCACTATAGATTGACTTCAATAGTCTACAATGGCTCTTTGCCTCCCATGATATGGAAGACAACTGAGCATATATCTCCATATACAGCACAAGATACAGCACAAGATTGCTTTCTGATCGTTTTTGCTTATTTCCCACCTAGTGAAAATATTGATTCCTTGCTATTTGAAACTAGATTAATCCTCCACCACCATCTTCCCCGGAACTTTCACAATATCTCCATGATAGAATGGTACAATATTCCTCTACACACTTTTCAGTACTTACATGATTCGATTCCCAGGTGAATCGAAGCTGCATTACATGCCGAAGACGGTTCTACGCCAAATTATTAAAGAATTCCTTATAAATCTAGAGTATTTCCATTAATTTGATAACCACCTGTACCTACCAGTAGTTTACATTATATATGCAACAAGGGTACCAAGTATAAATATTTTAATGTGATAATTACGACTTTATAATTTGAGAATTAGAACTAAAAACTTTTCGATCATTATAATACATTAAGTTTGCTTTTAAGTTCATTTTTACAGTTTAAAGCTTATTAGAGGTTAGTTGATTAAATTCGACGAACACTGGTAGTTTCACTCCAGGCTTTCGGTCCAACACTCCGCGTGCATTAGTATTTTTGTAATTTTCGTTTGTAATATAAACATTGGCTTTTTAGCAGGGAATTCACGGAAGCACACACACGTAGTTTTTTATGAGTTTTATCGCAATTAATTTCCCCTTATCTATATAAATTTTAAAGCTTCCTAGAAGCAAAAATCACACTTATTTTATACAAAACTCTTATTTAAAAATGCAAATTTTCCCAAGAAACTTTATTAGTTATATGCTTTTCTATACTAGTCATGTACTTTACATTAATTTTGTCTAGAGTTCGACTTAACAAGTATGAATACTTTTCTGTGCCTTAACATACATGAATACATTCAAGAGTCCTACTCTAGCTTTTAAAGATACATTCATATTACATAGAATATATTTATGCTCTGAGTTGGATTTGCTAAATGATGTTTAACATCTCATCTTTCACACTTTTACTATATGCCAATCACTTTAAAAGAAATGCCTCCTAACACAAAATAAGAAAATTTAATGGAAATGGCAAAATCGATGTTACCTAAGCAATTACTAATTTGTATTAAGAACTTTGAAAAGAAGTGTTCGATTAGTTGGCAATACGTGAAATAGGATGCTATCGCATAAAAGGAAGGGGAAACTGTTTACTTAATAACTTAATAAACAAAACTTTCAAAAGGGAAAAAAACTGTTGTACAATAAATTTTAGATGCTCCAAGTATGGCTTTTGTTGCCAAGAGTGCCTTTCTAATGATGACTTTCTAATAATAATAAATAGGAAATTCCTTATTAATAGTTCGAACTTTAATGTATTAGTTCTATTATATGAAAGGAGACAGAATTTTTTTTTAATCAGTAAGTTGAATTCCCATTGAAGTAAAACTATTTCATACGCAATTGAAAGCTATAAGTTGGCGGTTTTAATTTTTTCGTTTAGAGACAGAAAGTTGATTAAACACTTAAGAAAATTTGAATGTTTCAAATATATATAAAATATTGGAAAAGTATATAAATATACCTAATGGATTTTTTCTTCATATGTTTCAATTGACTGTAAACTATTAATAATTTATTTAAAACTTAAGATTATCTCATGATCGTTTGTAGGAAGGTTTTGCATTCAAAATAAATGTACATTAGGTTAGTAGATTTTTAAGAATTTTCTTAGTAGTATATAAAATGTAAATAAGAGCCATTTTTTTCATTAAAAGACTTTTAATGAAATTTAGCCAGCAGGAAAAAATAGGATTATAGCGAGCATAAAAATGATAGGATTAAATGCCACAGGACAATTAATAAGACAGTATAAAACATATTAAGAGTGGAGATGGAAAGCAATACTTGGTAAAGCGCTATACTGAAAGCCATGTGACACTTGAAATGTTAGACCATTGAAACTACATAAATGACTTTTAGAATAGGATAGAAGGAGGCAGTTTAATAGACACAAAGATAGAAATAGGAATAGAAAAATCTAATAGCTAGGATAGAAAAATCTAATAGCAGAAAGTTAAGGCAGTTTAATAGACACAAAAAGTCAATGTTTTAGTTACATTATTACCGGTATTGCATCATTATTTATAGCTAAGGCAGTAGTGATATTGGTTCATACTAAGATAATTAGAAATCAGTAGTTTAAAAAATACATTTAAGATTATTTTAAAATTATACTTTATGGTCTTCTATAGAAATTAGAAATGTGATTTTACTTAAAAACATTTTTAGATGTAGTTTCTTTTAATAACCTTACAAACTTTCATTAAGAATGCCAAAATCGTGTTTTAAAGAAACAAAATAAAATAAAATGGCAAAAATATAAGCAAAATAACATCGAAAAAAATCGTGGATATTTTGGAACAAACTAATAATCAAAAAGTGTTGGAAAAATGAAGTAAAATAATTTTTTCACCCATTTGTGCGATAATTAAAAGCTCAAGGCTATTGCATTACAGACGCAAAAGCTTACGTATATAGATTTGCAAATAATATTTCTGAAATACTTGAAATTTTGACCCTATTGTCGTTTGCTTTATTTGATTTTATTGAGATCTTTTATCAATATGTTGTTTCGAACCACACTGTTTCCATGCAGCAAATTTTCTTGCATATTGTTTTATCTATTATTATTATTTCCCCTCTTCTTCTTTCACTTCGATCTTTTTACGATGAAATTTCAACATTCCGATATCGCGCAGATGCCATCTTTCGCACGACAATAGCTTTTCTTCCACGTGTTGTTTTCCTCCCGAGATTTTCATCAGCTAGGTTTTTACCACAGCCGCCCAGCCGAGAAAGTGGTTAGTGACTCTGACTGTCGTACCTAAGATCACTGGTTCGAATCCCGTAGAAAGCATAAATGTAAATTGGTTGTCCCTTTATAGGAGGCAAGGTGGCCCACCTATTAGATGTTTCCATAATAAAGTGACTACCACTTCCAACCTTAATAGCGGCCAACGCCTATAATGGTTAGTGGCCGCCATTTCGGGCGGCGAAAGGTTTTCGCCACATGTAGTATTTACTAGTAACTGTGCGTTCTGGGCTAGATTCTAGTTTCCGATGAGGCTAGTCCCTCTGGATTTTTATGTTTTCCCAAATGTATAATATAAGTTTAATCCAGATTTCTTAAAATGCCCTCCCTCGAAGCCTCATAAGACAGACCTCTAATATTTTGATGTACTAAATAACATAACTTAACCTAATCTAGTAGCTTGAGCGGCGAGATAACAGGATTTACGAAGTATGAATTAATCACTGCAATTCATCAAACGTGCTAAATAATTTTAACGTAAAAAAACAGAGAGAGAGAAAAAGGAAAGAGGAAAAAAAATCAAAATATATAACAACTGTGATATCCATTGCAGAAATTACATATGTATATATATATAATTTATTTACTAAAGAAATATTGATTATATTTTCTCCTAATATTAATTTTAGTAGAAGTATAACTTGTTTTCGAACTTAGAGAATTTAAGATCATACAACATAGAACAACAGAGAAATTGTTGAGACTGAAGTTTTTATCTAGCTTATTTTTTTAGTTAAATATTCAAAAAGTTTCGTGTACAGTTTCTTTCTTTTCTTTCTTTTTGACGAAACGCGATATGGAATTATGGATCCGAAAACCATTATGTATTTACCCTGAAGAGTCAATAATGAGATTCGAACTGGGCTAATTTGCCATTTAACGCTTTTTTGTTATTTTTGTATTTTTATTCAAAAGTTTAAAGCTTGTCTTAACTTTAATCAACATATTACTTCCAATTTGATTTGAGTTTTAAATACGTTTTTTATTTGTAAGTATTCTAGTGATAATTTCGTTTATTTTGTATTTACACTTTTCATTGCACTTTATTTTAACTTATGTTAAAATTTTTTTCACCGGAACCACAGTATCACAACGACTTTAGCATTAAGAATTTTCTTTTTACCTTGTTATCTAATTTATTGGCGGAAGCATTAAGAATTTTGTTTTTACCTTGTTATCTAATTTTTGCAGCTCAATGCGCAAAATTCTTGACCACGAAGGTCTTTTTTAGTTTGTTATCCTTTCTTTAATTATATATATATATATATATATATACACATATATATTCTGCAATGGAATCCATTATCTTTTATTTGAGATACCAATAAACCAGTTTTCGTGATAGCAGATCTGGAAATATCATATTTTTCAAACTTACTTCAAAACCCTGCGGGTACATTGCTCTCTAAAAATTAATTTCATAAAGTGATGCTTCTAATAATCTCCCCATTTGCAAGCGATCTATAGGCTGATTACATATAGGCAAGCCAGATTAAATCTCAAACAGAAGCTACGGTAACAATTCAATAATACGATGATGATGTGTTCAATGATATTCGGTTACCCAGAAGATAATAAGCCTCACGCTACCATATAACCATCACCAACAGACCGAAAAACTAACACAAGCCCCTTTTAGGAAGTCACGCAGACTTAAAAAACAACCTATGTTCCATTATTCATTCATTTTATGCGGTATATTAAATTTAGAAACAAGTTTTTCGGATTAAGGATTGTTAGGCATTGAATTTGAGACCATACATGACTGAATTACACGCGATGAGACTTTTTTTGACTTGAGAACTTCGTCCATAGCTGATGTTTACAGTTGGTTTAAAGTATCTCTATTGTGTGTGTTAGTTTGATTGGATGCAGGATTGTACCGGAAACATGGATTAGAATTTTGTTAATCCCCTAATATGAACTACTGATGAGTAGAATAACTCGATAGTTTCTTAGGGAATTCATTGCTTAGAAATACTATAAATAGATTCTATGATTTATTTTTGAAATTCGGTATCAAAATTTTTTCTAATCTATAATGAAACATGTTCTGAAAGTAGGTCCAAAGTTTATAGCAAATGCAATATGAATATACAGGAATATTTGCAAGAAGTTTGAGTTTTTAAATATATGAATATACATATCAAAACCCATGCACATAATAAGAAGTTGCTGAACATAGTCTTACATGTTTAAGTACTACGACTGGTAGACTGGAAACCAAACAGAATACGTGGGAATATTTTAGTTAATATATTAATTGTAATTCATTAAGAGAATTGGAAGAGAGACTTAATATCAAACATTTATTATAACCTCATGCAGTGTTTGACCTCGACTGAAATATTGCTCTAGTATTTGACAAAATCAGATGCGAAATATTTCCTTTCTACTAGTGAAGTTTCTAAGTCTAATTAATTTTCGAATAAGTTATTTGCATGCACATAGGAAATGATTCGAGTAAATATGTCTGTTAAATTTTGCTGTCACAGAAATCTGTGTTTTATCTACAGGTGAAAACTGCATACCTCAGAAATCTGAGTGAAATGAAGTTTTAACTTGTAGACAAAATATTGAAATATTGGTTAATTTTTTCCAGTAAAACTGGATGAACAGAATCATCATGTGCAGATCTTTCTTTCATACTGGAGCAAATTTGCAAGGCCTCCCCCTCACTCTCTTGGAGATTCTGATATTATTGTCCACTGTGAGAATATTAGCTTCGTCTCTGAATCATATCCATAGCATGTAACGGTATCAGTTTTTATAAGGTTGAGATAACTATAAATCAAATGCTACAACATAACGTAAAATTATTCTACACATGTGAGGTATTAGTTGCAGTTAGTGTTATTGCATGTTTTTATGCTATTGCATGAAATGCTATTACTGCTACTGCATGTTCTACATGTTTCCATATTTTAATTAAATAGCAGATTTTCGCCTTCAATAACATTAAAATAAACTTTTTTATGCATATTTCAATTATCCGAATTCAATAGACTTTCTGTTCACCACCGGCCGTGCGGTAAAATTCCTAATTACTGGTAATTCGCTCCCGCTTTGAACTTGGTGAAAGTGCTCATTTTATGGAAGTTTTCTTGGTTTGCCACATATGTAATGTCAGTAAGACCCCAGTTTCTCATTCAAAAGTCCTCCACGAAAGCATCAATTTCTTTAGGTATATAGCCCTCGCGGGCTTTTCTGAGTAATTAATGCAATCCAATTGTTAGAATTTTCATTTGGTATTTGATGTGTGTTAACGCGTTTGATGCATATTTAACACCACGCGATACGTGATGAAAATAGCATGGCATTTTAAATTTGTTCTCGTAACATAGTTATTGAAAATGTACGGAATTTCCATTGATAAAAAGGTTTTATTTATATGTAAGCTCAGTTTTCGATGATTCAGAGGTGCTTTAAATTTAATTCACACTTGTTCAGATAAATGTCAACACTATTCGGCAAGCTAGCATTAAAATTTGTACTATGCAATATTTAGCATTTCAGTACCTATTAATACCCTGGTATACATGCTTGGATTTAAAGAACAACGGCCACGGAATGGCTAAGACCGATAAACAATAGAGCAACTTCCCAGACTTTCCTTTCGGTGACTCAACGGTCTGGTTAAGTAAGACTTTCGTGATTTTCCTCATGACCAATGTAAATATAAGAGAGTTTCCGTTCTGCATAATTATTGATTCTAAGGCAAACAGCTCTGAAGTAGTATGCTGTAAATAAATAATCTCATCAAACATTAAAAAATTTTCAGAATTTGAATTTTTAAAAATAAATTTGCCTCTAAAATAAAGGAATTTTATCTAGATTCCACTGATAATTTTTCTGAACATCATCCTGGTTCGTCTTCTGCTGTACAACACTGTCCCTAAGGGGGAAATGAACTGTCATTTACTGAGAAGAGGGAGGATGTTCTTGAGTCGCGTGGAAAGACCTAACCTCTCTGCTTAGCATCTGCTAAAAAGTACTTGTTTTGTCTGGCTGCTGATTGCTGGTGCAATTAAAAATGTTTTATGCATTTACTATAGGATTTTATTTATTATTTATACATCGTAGATCAAATAATATTAGCGTTTCTAAAGATATGCAAAAAATACTTCTTTCGTTTGTTGCCGAAGATATTTTTTTAGCATACATTTTCTGTTGTTAATAATAACCGATATAAAAATTAATTTATATACTTTGCGATAAACAAAAGATATGAATGAATAACATAATAGCATGACTTTGATAGATTATAAGTAAAAGAAATCTTAGGAAAGGATAAATTAACGAAGATCTGTATTATTAAAAAACGTTGGGATTTTTAATTTAATTAAAAATAATTATTTGGCAATATATAATGCAAGTCAAAAAGGAAATGAAAGGTAAGGAGCATTTATTCCAATGAAAGGAGATCCATTTATCGTCTTGTTTTTTTCCCCCTTACAACGGTAAAATTCTCTAATAATTCATCTACACGCATTCTTAAGCATACACATCTTATTCTGACTTGCTGTTTTAAACACTACATGTTGTTTTTCTATTGTTTGCAGTTTCAGGGTTAAGTTATTTGAAAATTTTATAAATTACTTTGACTCATTCTTTATATTATTCTCAACTGCACATAATTTTTTCCCTAATGCTGAAATATTTAGTAGGTAAATAAACCCGTACTTTGTCAAATAAAGTACAATCAAGCAAATTCTTCATATTTTTATTATGTACATTTAGTAGCAAGCATGCGACATTAAGACGAATCGAAATATTTGTGTTGCAAGTCGTACATATTTTGTTTACTTGGTATTCTTCTTCTCTACGCTTTAAATTTATTCAGGTTAATTTTTTTTATATATATAAAAGAATTAGACGGAGAGTGAATGTAACCTATTTTGTTTATACAATTAGTTCCTCTATCCTAAATCACTGTATGTTTTCGATGACGCAATCAATAAGAAGCACTGTTATTTTACTTATCTTTAATAGAGTATGCTTTTCTTTGATTATTTCCCCCCACTTATCGAATATTAATACTACAATAAACTGGCTTAAACTAGTTTTAGGAACAAATGCTTAATTATTTCATCATTTTTATTTAAAATATGTTACGCCGTAAGTTATTTTTTTGAAACGCGAACTGGCTATGATGTTCGTAATAGGAAACTAGTATTTCTTTTCAATTACAAGAGTTTTCATTCAAGGTGAACTAGCCCATTTTCGAATTCAGAAGTTCCAGAAGATCCATCAACAAGAAGCAATCTGATAATATAGCTGCACCATTACCAATCAACCTGTAATCACATACAATATCTGTAGATAGAATAAATAGACGAATGCGACACATTAAATGATATTTATTTTCAAACCATGTCATACATGATCGGACATTTAGTGCTTAATTATACGATACAACAGCGCGTGATGTATTCTCGACCTCAGGGCACATTACAATGAGGAAAACACGGATGGGCTTGTCGATGATCTCTGAAAGAGAGAGAAAAGTGTGTGTTACAATTCGTCATTGCAATTAACGCCACTCTACTGTAAATCAAAATTACGACGATGCGCCTTTGTGAGAGTTAGAATGGTTGCCGTTTCGGAAGCTGTTTCAAGAAGTGAGCGATAAATATCTGTTATAGAACTTCTTGATAAGGCTATTGAAAATGAAATAATTGCATATGATGAACGTTTTTTATTTCAGCCGAATTCATAATTTATTGGGTCTAATTCAAGTAAAAGCTTCAAACTAGAATTATGAACTATGAACTGCTGTTTTTAGATAACATATATGTATTCGATTTATTTCTTGAAATGCTTATAAAAACGACGGCGTGCTTTTGAACGCATTTTATATAGTAATGTTATATTGAGAAATGACGTGATTTAAAATATTAAAAGGCTTCATTAAATAAAATTAATTAAAAGATATCAAGTCTCTATAGACATTGAAGTTCTCCACAAATATTTTTCTCAAAAATAAAACATAATTCTTTAAAAATGCATTTACACAAAAGTGACGATTTCTTGGAAATACTTCAAAAGCCAATTTTTAGCTTGAAAAATATTTTAAGCGCATATTTTCCCCATAAAAGTGTCTTCCAGATTTACTTATATAAATTCATTATAATCGCATTAAATAGGCCGTTGGCTATAAAATGCCATAAAACTGAAGCTAAAAAGATTTCATATAATAAAAACTTTCACATACTAATTTATTAAATGCTGTGTAAGTAACAAAATATAGCTTCTACATTTCTAACACTGTTGTTAAAATAATCGCAATGGCCCGCCAGTGGCTTGTAGCTTCGAGCTCCATGCTTGATGTTTAATCAGCCGAATTATCTTAGCTAATACTTTTTCTAATATATCTTTATAAATATACTATAATATAATACTATTTCTATAATTTTTCTAAATATATATATAAATATCTTATATAAATATACGGCAGCATCGATTACAGAGTTTTTCCACAAAAGCATTTTTACTTCCTTGTACGAAGTAAAAAGGAAGTATTGCAATCGCGAAAAGTTTCAGGCAGCATATTTCAACGAAAATATCTATTTTGACCGCTATCGAATGCAATTTACCGATGTTTTTGCGTCACATCTGTACATAAAGACAGAATAAACGACTCTTTTCCTCCAAAAAACTTATAAAACTGCTTTAAAATGAATTCTTAAGAGAATTTTTCGTGGCGTCTGTACGAACGTATGTACGTATCTCGTATAACTCAAAAACGAGTAGCCTCAGAACGTTGAAATTTTATATACAAGACTGCTATAACATGTAGATGTGCACCTCGTATTTTGGTTGCAATCGGCCGCACTAAACGTATATAAATATATTTATATATGTATATCCACTCTGTTACCCGACTCAGTGATCTCAGTTTCTTTACTCTTATATGTTTGTAAATTGTGCATTTTTTGCTTTAAAAATTATTGAATTATGTTGTTCTTATCTTCCGGTTAAGGTTTTTATGCCTTTAGTAAATCTTCAAGCAATATTTGTACAATTATCAACAATTTAAAAGCTGTTTAAGCCTTAAGTTTTAAATAACATGGTGGACATATTTGTTTACATTTCAAACAGCAGAATAGTAGATTTGTTGCCAATGTAGAGAGACTAAGCTTCGCGACAACAAAGGTAACGCCTTCATTTATTATTGCGAATTAAATCATGCTTAATCCTTTCTGGAATTTTTTCGAGGAAATAAGTGTTGCAAGATTTACTTCGTAATTTTTAATATAGATATTTTGAGTTTTTATGTATTTTTGCCTTCTCGCGAAGTGAGAACTGAATTAATTAAATGAGAAATACTCAATAGTCTGTGAAAAACTATTTCTTTCTTGTTTTGTTTGCTTAATTTCTTTTATACATAGTTCTAGCTTTATTATAGTAGTTAAATAGAACATGTGGCAACGATTAGATAATTCTTTAAATGATATACATTTTGTGCATTCTGAGTTATAATATGAATGAAATATAATACTGTTAAGTAAACCTAGCGCCAGAGTTTCGCTATGGTAAACAAATATAGTGAATTTTAAAGAGTGCATTTAGTCTATTGTGGTTTATGCGCTATCTACAAAGTAGATTTAATTCAATCCAAAAAGTTTAAATGAAGTGCAAGAAAAAATGCGGGTAATTTAATATTCCGTACAAGGAAGTCATGTGGTGCACACATCAGATTTTTTCTTATGTGGAACAGATAAACCAAAATGACTTTGTTAAAATTAATTAACCCTTGACTGTGCTGGAGCAAAACATTTGAGTACGTTCTTTTAGGAACTTAGTTGAAAATTAATTCTTATTTGAAGATTAGTATTTTTTGTATAAACTTGTATTTTGCTTTATAAAGTATTTTCTCCCTTTCTTTCCGCATCCCTTCGTAGTGTAACTGAAAGCACTCTCCATTCCTATTCGGAAGATCCGGAGATCGAATCTTGGCGAGGACACTGTACATTTTTCACGTGCCTGCATCAGTATAAACTAATGACTCTACAGCTTGTTTATATTTGAAAAGACAGCTGAAAAGAGTTAAACCCTAAATGATTTCAAAAGATTTTACGTACTATTTTTTATGAAGCTTTCTTTGATACAAACATTAAAAATCAGGTAATTTTAACTTGAAGTAAATATATTTAATAGTTTCTTTTCTGAAATTATAATTTAATTTACGATATTGTTGGACGAATATGTAAACTGTGGCACTTATTTAGATGGAATGTTTCCCATAGTTGCTTATTAACATTATTACTTATTAATTTGCGCTTGACTTTATTTAGGCATTGAGCATACGTTACAACTTAATTAATTAGAAACAAGGACTGAAATGCCACACATCGCAAAATGCAACTATACGAAACTTACACGAAAAGATTTTTTAATTAAAAATATGTAAAAAATGGGAAACAGTAATTAAAAATTCAGTAAATTTTGGATTCTGAAGAAAATGAGTATTCGCTTTTGCTGCTACTACTACTATAATAGTATAATAATAATAATGATGGGAGAAGTGTATATTAAAAATTTTGATACAGCAGTAGTAAATAGCAACCTCATTTTCGAAATTGGAACCAAGATGTAGAAATAAAACATATAATTTAATTTAGGTAATCAAACAATATGGTACTTTATTACTGCTACTGATAAATTTACTTTCTTTTTCTTTCTATTTTTTTAAACTATGAATGAGGAGATGCATAAAACAAATTAAAACAGAAAAAAAATCCAAGAATCGTAAAGGGGTTTCTTTTTTTAAAGAAACTATTCCTCAAAGGATTTAGTGTGACTGAAATGATTTATTATTTTTTACGCATTTTTCGCATTTATTTACTTTCTAATCCTAATTTGTTTTCCAACTTTCTTTTCATCTGTTTCGGTCTCTCACAAAATCCTTCTCAGAACAACGTGACCACGCTGACTGAAACGTTTTGAGACTCAATCTATTATTAAGAATAAGATGACTCTGCGGGTTCTGTGCTTTCAAGTTTGAATGCTTCTCTTTAAATTTCATCTTGCACAGCGTTTTATTAACGATTAAAAACATGTAATATATGGTTTTGTGACATCATTTTTAGCATCGTGACCGCAGCAGGTTTCACTTCTTCATCTGAAGAGAATTTCTTCCTACATCCGCGTGTAAATGCCAGAGCCGAACCGCGCGGTAAAGCGCACGAGCGGTCGTTGAACAGTGGTAGTTTCGTTCAGGGTTCGAATCCCCCGTGAACGAGCGGTTGTATGTTCGCTTTCGTGTTTTTCCCCATGTGTAACGTGTATATGAGCTAGCTTCTCTTAGAGAAAAACCTCCACGAAGGCATCTCTTCCCTTAGGCAAATAACTCGCAAGTGCTTTGCAATAATAAACCAAAACCTTCCTTTTCAATATTGAGAACACTCTGAAATCGCATATCTTTAAGTCTAGGCTATACGCGGGGTATTTGGCTCTATGGAGAGGTTTTCAGGAAGCTTAAATAACAATCTCTGTTGTGTGCCTGCCCTTGGATGTGCAATGTTAAACTACCCAGATGCAGAAGCATTTCTCACGATTTTTAGAAGATTTTGCTCTGCGATTAAAAAAAAAAATCGGCTGCTCAGAAATCTTTTTAACTGCAACTGTATTTTTCGAAGTATAAATTATCGTTTGCTATTAAAAGTTTTGTTTTCATGCAAAATGGCGCTTTTAAAGAAGCAATAGATAGAAGGCTATGTTTATGTTCTTTCCGAAGAAAGCTATTCATAGCTAGTCATTAAAAAATGTTGTGAAAGCTATGGTTTTTCGATATCTGAAACTACGATAAGCAATAATTTTAACAAGAAAGGTCGGGAAAACGTCAAAGTTTGGCTTCAAGTGGAAAAATTGTTCCAGATACATATCCAAGAAAAAAAAAATGGAAGGTTTCCAATGTTGCAAAACTAAGATCTTTAACGTCAAGAGAAAACCCGCCAAGTCAAATGGTAGTTGCGAAACCATTAAAATGCTCAGTGTCAACTGTATACAAAGTTATTAATGCTGATATGAATCTTAAAAAGTCGAAAAAAAATAATGTGCATCGTCTTTTTCCACAACACATTGCAGAACACGCTGCAAATTTTTTATGAGAAACATTTATCCGGACATGTTTTATACCCAGTTTTCAAATATGAAATTCGTTGTCTCTACCCACAGTGCCATCAGTCAGAAGAATTGCATCTAGACAAAGCATGCAGCCCCACGTCAAAAACGGCTGTTAATTTCCTGGAAAAAATGGAACAAGAAACGGGTATAAAGGCCAAATCCTTCGCTCATGTTCCTACTAAATCTCCTCATTTTGCGCTTTTGGACTTTTAAAAAGCGGAATGCCCAAACGTCGACTTACAACCCTTCTTGGACTTTGGAAAGCTCTTCAAGGAAAATGGGATAAAATACCTTTTCCGATACTACAAAAGGCTTTATAATTGTCTTGGAAATTACAATGTAGAAAGATAGTGAAGAATAAGAGTTATAAAATAGAACATTTAAAACACAAAACATTAGGTCAAATATTTCTGTAAGTAGAAAGAAAATCGTGTAAAAGAGGTGTGAATAGCCTCTATATGCTTTCTCAATTACTCGCGTTATTGCCTTAAGGTCCCTGAATCATTGAAGTATGGTTGAATACCGTAAGTATGGTTGAATGTTTCAGCATCATGTGCGGCTCTTCCCAAGTCCAACAACATGTACAATCTCATCTTTGTTGTACATTTTATAGAAAAGCCTTCTTCACTTGCCGCGACAGAACGTAGTAAGTGCACTCTAAGCAACCAAATATTTAAGGTCGTGGCTGTCCATATGCAAAATGCAGATTCAAATATCCGGTACTACCCGCTTAAATGCCGAGCGGCTGCAGCTATATTCATAAAATTGGTGCCTAGGTATAGTAAAGTGGCTATACGCTAATTGATGAGATAGCTTATAGCGCCACTTGGAGAAAAACGGCGTTGTTAGCCTCCCTATCCCGGAAATGATACGAGATAGGAAGAAAGAGTGAATTACAAAGTTGTAGAGCATTGCCGATTTAAGTACGAATAGGCAGCTTATGAATATGAATGCTAAAAACAGAATGCTGAAAACGCATATTTGTTTCTTCGCGATTGAACAAAAAGAGAAAAAAATATCTTGCGGATGAAAAACATGCCCGTATCAAGGGCAGAGTGATGTCGCTTGTAATTCACAGTCGAGAGGACTGTGGGTCGAACCCTGCGGGGTGTATCCTTGTACTGATTGTCTTTACAAACAGAGTAGATAACAAATAGATCGTGCACAATCGTGTCGCAAAACACATCAACTAAACGCAATTTGAGCTAGGTGTGCCAATTTGTGCATTATTGAAACAGTGTATGAAATTTCCCACCTGTTCACCTGAGACAGCTATAAATGAGATATCTCCTTGTGGTTGTATATTGAAGCTCATGGTCATGGAGCGATTTTCAAAAAATGATTGTTGTGATATAGTTCAACTTACAGTGAATGTGAGCGCTAGGCACGATCGGCATCGGCGGTTGCATCGGCAACGTTTTCCTGCATTCCTGTATCCCTCATTCAAAAACATCTTACAGGTTGTGAGACGTATATAGGAGATAAGTTGCGTGACTAGCCGGATTCGATTCGGCAGACCAGCTAAAGTAGGGAGGAAAGTGCAACCGGAAGATGTCTCATACGGACTCACATATCCAAACAGCAGCACAAGAGAGATAAGTGAAAACTGTGGCCTCTCAAAAAGTCGCTTAAATGAATTAGGTGCTCCTTCACATTATTCTTTCAAGATAGGGACTCTAACTCCGCTGTTTCCCACCGGGCGGCGCTGAAAGCTGTCTCATCTAGGAGTGCATAGCCACTTTACTATACCTGGTCACCACTTTTAGGACTAGAGCCGCAGCCGTTCGGCAGTTAAACGGGTGGTACCGGACTTTAGTGGGCACCCTGTATATGCAATACCCAATACAAGGTTGCCGAGCCTAATATCGAGAAAGTTAAATAGAAGCAGTCCCAAAGCGTTTGAAATTCGCCCTTGTGTTGATGCAGCAGTAAATAAAAATGCTTTAAATGACAACAGCTAGTAGTAACAATGTGTTGCATTCGTCCTTTAGAATTTGGATGTTATTTTAGAATACGCGCTTTAAGGTCATTTTTCTCTTTTCTGAGTTGTATCGTAAGTATGGTAAAGGCTTCTGCAGCAGACAATGGAAGTTTCTTTATTTGCTAAAATAATTGAATCCCGTTTGCGTGGTGAAGATGATACAAGTTACGATCGTGAATGGGAGGTAACGTCCACGGTACAACTTTGAAGTATCTATATTTAGAGTGAAAAAGTATTGTAAGATTATTTTTCTCTCATTGACTGACCTCGAAATCTCTGTTATAGTTATCACTATTATTTCTTTAGAATGCAATAATTGTTATACGTAAAATCTTAGAAGTTAACATTCATTCATATCCGATAAATTTCAGTTTGATTAAGACTTAACGTTCTGAAAAATGAAACTTGGAAAGAGTTATAACAGTCTTTCAACCTCCCATTACAGTTAGAGTTTCCTGCACAATATTTTTTGAACCCCAAAAACTATACAGAAAAATTTTTCTGTTAAGTTTTTTAGTTTGTAAAGCAAAGATCTGTTTCAAATAAAAAAACTGTATGCTTGATAAACACACTTTTTTTCTGTTTGTTTATCGAATAACTGGCTGAAAGACATTCGTAAAGATAATGATTGTTTATTGTTTATAATTAGGAAAACCAAACAGCTCAAGGAAAAAAGAAACATTCGTAGTAGTATAAAAATACGGGTTCTGCGACACGCGGTGTGCGGTGTGGGCGTGGCCAACGACGTCACACAGAAGGCGGGGCCAAAGGGAACGTCATCACACTAGGAGGCGTGGTTTCGAGTGGAGTTGAGTTGTTTTTAGATTGCTGATTGAGTTGTAGACCTCCTGCTTCTCATTTAAAGTTAGTTTTTTTTAAATTGGCAACGGGGTCATGGCGTCCTCTAGGGATGAAAAATGAAAATAATCTGTTTAGGAATTGCTCATGGCGTCCTCTACGGACGAAAAAAGAAACTAATTTATTTTAGATATTTCTTTTTTTTTAAAAAAAAAAATTCTATTATTCAAAATATAGAATTGAACTCTCAAACAAAATATCTCATCAGCTCAGTAGTTTGAAGATTTTAACCACTAAGCTGATGTGATACATTCAGATTCAGGTAAAAAAGCCTATTTAAGAAAATGGAATTTGAATCGACTCATCAATTTATTCTGATACTTTTATCCTTTCTAGTTTTTCATGAAACTTATTTCTCAGGTTTTCTGTTTCATAATAACATATTCATTTACTGTCATATTTTTTTAATACTTAACGTTTCTAATTTGTAATATTTTATTTAATTACCACATACTATTTTTTTTCATACCTTTCATAAATTTCAGAATACCTGATTTTTAACTTATACGTTATATTTCACAAACGTTCCCGCACGTGCTGTTATTTGTTACATTACTTAATTTTAGATGCAATTTCACACTTTTTTTAACGTTATAATATTCAATATATTCTGAATTTTAACTTCATTTACTTTTTTTAAACCATTCTAGTATTCTATACACACTTAGTGGTATGAAATTGTATTTAAAAAGAAACGTTTATTTTTCATGATCTTAGTTCTTTTATTAAATTTTCTACAGAATTTCTAATTTCTTTCACGTGTTTAACAATATCGTCCTTACATTACCGAATATTTTTTTTAAAAAACTTAAGTCTATAACTGTTAATTGCTTTTCTTACGTTCATGATTTCCCTTCTGTGTTTATATTTCTTAATTCTAGCTTAACTTATTTATAATGTTTTTATTTCTGTCTCATCACCCGTAATTCCAACATTTTATCCCTTTTTATTCATTTTAACGATATGGATTGTTTTCATTTACTCCATATTCAAATATTTCCTTGCAATTTTTAAAATACTTGTTTTATTCCTCGATCATAATAGATCATCTACAGGTTTTACTCAGAAATTTTATGGTCTCATAGTTTTATGGTCTTCAAAGTTTCTAACATCATGTTTAGTTTTAAATCCCGATTAAGTGTGTTGATAATTTTCATTTCTAATTTTACAACCACGTTCAGTGTTTCATCCACACATACCAAAATATTTCTTACATTTTCTGATATTTAGTCTATGTCATATTTCAGTACTTCAAATGAATTTACACTGCTCACACTATTATTTTTTCATGTTTTAGAGACACTAACTATACTAATTTTACTATTTTTCCTGCACTAATTGCATCTATGTCAGCACTCATGATAAACTAGCAATTGTTTTGCATCACATGCATAAAGAAATTCTTAAAACCAACTTTTTCAATATCGTACTCAAATTACTGTTTTCCAGATGGGAATTACCAGTATTCTTTGGTTTTACTCTGTTACATCTTTTTAAATTTTAACATCTTACTTTTAATTCTAACATACATCTTTTAAACAGTTTTTTCTTTTAATGATAGCCTTACCTTATTTGTTCAAATTAATTCTTTCATTCACCTTCTTTACTACCTTTCAGTACCTTCATAATTCACTATGCAAACGCAATGTCTTTCACTGACATTCTGTTTAATAATACCACAAGTTTCCTTAATTGACAAAAAGCGAATTATTTCTCATTTCAAAATAGAACTACTATATTTTTGCACAAACATTACCTTTATCCATTCAAGCCACCCCTTAACCTGTAACTGACGTAGCGATAGGAAAGGAGATTCTTATCATATGCTCTTTCGACATTTGAGGTTTCTAGAACTTCTTTGACAAGTATATCAATACCATCAGAAAATATACTTAACACTTTTACCCAGTTTAAAGGCAACATACTGTTATAAGAATGGTTTTAGTTAAATTTATAACACAAATAAACGCATTTTGTGCTAAATAGGCATAAACATTTAGATTCATAATATTTCTTTTTAATCTGATGTAAGACTTGAATTTCATTTATGATACGGATTGTCTCTTGATTTTCTTTTTGTTTACCTTACACTAATAGAAAATTTTTATTTTACAAGTTCAGCTTTTAATGAAATAGAAATAAAAACTACGATACACCTGCTGTTTTTAAGAAAAGAAACTTTGATATATTTCTGGAAATGTAAATGCTTTTAGAGTTTTCTTTCAATAACGTTGATTTTCATTACTTTACTAACTTCAATAATTCTCTTATTAGCTAATATGAATGAAAGAAGATTGTCAAAAATGTGACACAGTATAATTCTTACGAACATACGTACCTTTACCAGCATACAGATATTACCGATTGAAATGAAGAAAGATACAGATATTTTACTCCAATCTACATTAAATTAAAAAAATATTTAAACTTTCATACATTCCAAAGAATAAACGAAAACTCAATAGATATTTTCATGTTTGTATATATGAGATAAAAGTTTTATGAATGGTATTTAAAGTAATGCTTAGAACTTCATAAAAGCGAACATTCACCATGTTAATACACATATCATCAGTTATTTACATTAATCAATGTAATATTAATCATTACATGTACTATATGCATATATATTTAAAGTTTAATTGTCTTACAATTGAATAATTAACTATTGAGAGAAAGAGGTTCATATCTTACACTATTTAATTCACATGGAACAAATTTTTCCATCAACCACATTGAACCACGTTTATTAAATTCGCCAAAGCTCTTTTATTTCTGCATTTTCACACTTACGACACATTTTAAATGTAACTATTGATTACCATTTCAAACACCGATATCATAACTCAGTGTAAAACTACATCATAACTCATTTTTTCCCTACTAACTACAATTTTATATATTCAAGAAGTACATCTAAGACATGATCATTTTCTATGTTCTAGCAAATCGATTCAATTGCGAACATACTATTAAGACTTGCGATTTTAGAAGACTTGCATGTATTAACGATGTCAACGTTTCTTCGTTTTTGTAAGATTCGTATCAAACCATTTCGCATTCGAATGTGGTGTAAGAGATCACTTTTTCTTTTAAACACTTGTAAACAATGGATGCAATTTATAAGAAGAGAAGTATCATGCTGTTTCAAAACATCATCATCAGCATATTTCTGTTTCTTTTGACACCAGCAAAATTAAAAAAAAAAAAAAAAAAAAAAAAAAAAGGTTCGTGAGATTTTCTTCAAATTCTGTTTTACTTGAAAAAATGTCCGAACATTCAATACGATGTAAAGATTCATATTGTTTTAAATTCTTATGCTGACTAAATATTTTTTATCATGATTTACTCTTAAAAGTAACTTTATAAGTTTTCATATCCTTTTTACATGAAAAGAACTTGTGATTATTCACTACAAAATTCTAAGACGAGAAGCTTCGCGACTTTTCAAACTATAAACTTAAATTTCTTAGGACATACACTACATCTGATGTTTCTTTCATGAGATTTCAAATATCTCTTCAGATTACTCGTATTCAAGAAACCTTACAAATATATCACATAAGTTCAGCGAATAATCGCTTCATAAACTCTTAAATTTTCAACACGAGTGAATCACTTGAAGCATATACTGCACTGTAAACATACAATACTTAAAAAAATTGTTATAAAAAATAAAAATACATTCATTTCACCAAGAAGCTTTTCTATTAAATACATTTATTTATTTCCAAAGAACAAGTTTCTGTATTACACATAAAATATACTTAGAATTTTCTTACATTAATTAACATAAAATTAACAGCAATATCCATTTACTGACATTTGATATACATGTTTGCTTTAAAATTAAAACTAAAATTTCAATATATTTCTATTAAAAAAACATAAGGAAAAAAAACATAGTCAGAACATCAAACAAACACAGAAATTTAAATAGAATAGCTGTACTTATATTAATGCATTTTTATAATCTTCATAACATTTCAATTCAAAAAACCTATCACAAAATAAATGAAACATTTTTATCTGCCTTAAAGAATCTCTTATATTTTTAAAATTAATACATAAAAATATATCTTCACCAATATATTTAATTCTATTATCAACACTTATTATAATGCAATCATGTCTTGTTTGTGAAGGATGATTTACAATGCAACCTTCGCATTTAAATAGTTTTTTAATCACTGAATTTAATTCAGTTTTGATAGAGTTTATGAGTTCTTTAAAAGGTTCATCATCATCACTTACCATATCCGAACAATTGTTTTTACATTTGATTTGCAACGGTAAAATAATTTCAAAAATACTTTTATATAAAGTATTAGATACATCAGGAATAATTTCTTTCAATTTTTTTAAAATATCACAGTTTACTTTTAGGTATGTAGGTTTTAGTTTAAAAGAATTTTCATCTTGTTTAAAAACTTGTTGAAAAATACACTCACCTTCTTTGTTGAAAACTATCAACTCATTATTGCAAATGATGCTGGCACTCGTATAGAGAAGATTAAATTCATATATTTTTGAGGAAAATTCTTGCCATGTTGCAGGAGTTATAACAACACCGCGTGTAGTAGGGTATAATATTTTACTTTGTTCCACACATTCACGTAGATGAATGTTCATTCTGTTTTCAAACTGATTTATGGACACAAAATATCCCCAACCAAGAGTCCACTGTGCAATCAACTTCGAACTTTCTTTTTTCTGTTCTCGATTATTCGGCATGAAGATATTTTCAGGAACAGATTTCGTATAGTGGGAAAACCAATCATCCTCTGGAAGTTCATCCTCATTATCTTCCAAGCGTCGTTTTTTAATTTTCGAAATTTTTATGTTTCGGAATGTGATACTAATTCTAGGATCTTTAACGTCAGGTTGAGAGGGTATTCCATGCATCCAAAATTGATTCGTTGGGGGTTTCATTACAAGGAGAGTTCCATGAGTTAAGTCCACGCTTCGAGATGTGAAATTTCGCCTGGTAAATACCATTTGACGTTTTGCACCTAAACTGATGATAGGTATATCACTTTCAGGTTCGAGACAAGTTTCATTGTCTTTATGCGTTGAAATTTTCGCCACTCCGTCAGGATAATAGTTCAATAAAGCAAAATTATATTTTTTGCCAGTTATCGTTTCAACATAATCTTTTACATTTAGAAGAGTTTGAGTCCATGGTTCTGCACAAATGCTCGTTCCAGAGAATTCGTAACTAAGTCCTTCATCACCAAAACCGAGTACTTTTCTTCGTGGAACATACTGAGTCCCATTAATTTCAAAACTAATATTTTTAAAATCATAATTTGATAGTTCATCTAGCAAAATATCAGCTTCATTTCGTGAATAAAATTCTTCGTATAATTCCACATTTAACTCTGTATCACATATATTCCTCATATTCTCTTTTGAATCTAACGACAATTCTGAATGATATAGAAATACGTAGCATTCTTAAATAGCAAAAATTATCTAAAAAATACATTAACGAAATGATTTCATCAACACTTATCGTAATACATTCTTGTCATGTCTTGTTTGTGAAGCCAGTCTTTCTGGCGTCATATGTGTAAAAATAATCATGATAGGATAGTGGAAAAGAGTTATTAGTGTCCTAATGTTGTTATTCTGAACCTCGATATTACATATATGCATAAGAAGAATCTTCCACTTATCATGATAGAGTAATGGAAAATTTCTAAAACTCTGATAATCATACGCAAAAAAAAGTATTATCTTAAGGTTGTTGTTGCTATTCCAAGTTCGACAGTACATACAGAAGTAAAGGAAGACACTTGATAAGTGCTGCACGTTATCATGATAACGTGAAGTCTATAGCGCTTATCAAGGATCTTCCTTCACTTCTGTATGTACTGTCAAACTTGGAATAGCAACAACAATCTTAAAATAATACTTTTTTTCGCGTATGATTATCAGAGTTTTAGAAATTTTCCATTACTCTATCATGATAAGTGGAAGATTCTTCTTATGCATATATGTAATATCGAGGTTCAGAATAACAACATTAGGACACTAATAACTCTTTTCCACTATCCTATCATGATTATTTTTACACATATGACGCCAGAAAGACTGGCTTCACAAACAAGACATGACAAGAATTATTACGATAAGTGTTGATGAAATCATTTCGTTAATGTATTTTTTAGATAATTTTTGCTATTTAAGAATGCTACGTATTTCTATATCATTCAGAATTGTCGTTAGATTCAAAAGCGAATATGAGGAATATATGTGATACAGAGTTAAATGTGGAATTATACGAGGAATTTTTTTCACGAAATGAAGCTGATATTTTGCTAGATGAACTATCAAATATTAGTTTTGAAAATATTAGTTTTGAAATTAATGGGACTCAGTATGTTCCACGAAGAAAAGTACTCGGTTTTGGTGATGAAGGACTTAGTTACGAATTCTCTGGAACGAGCATTTGTGCAGAACCATGGACTCAAACTCTTCTAAATGTAAAAGATTATGTTGAAACGATAACTGGCAAAAAATATAATTTTGCTTTATTGAACTATTATCCTGACGGAGTGGCGAAAATTTCAACGCATAAAGACAATGAAACTTGTCTCGAACCTGAAAGTGATATACCTATCATCAGTTTAGGTGCAAAACGTCAAATGGTATTTACCAGGCGAAATTTCACATCTCGAAGCGTGGACTTAACTCATGGAACTCTCCTTGTAATGAAACCCCCAACGAATCAATTTTGGATGCATGGAATACCCTCTCAACCTGACGTTAAAGATCCTAGAATTAGTATCACATTCCGAAACATAAAAATTTCGAAAATTAAAAAACGACGCTTGGAAGATAATGAGGATGAACTTCCAGAGGATGATTGGTTTTCCCACTATACGAAATCTGTTCCTGAAAATATCTTCATGCCGAATAATCGAGAACAGAAAAAAGAAAGTTCGAAGTTGATTGCACAGTGGACTCTTGGTTGGGGATATTTTGTGTCCATAAATCAGTTTGAAAACAGAATGAACATTCATCTACGTGAATGTGTGGAACAAAGTAAAATATTATACCCTACTACACGCGGTGTTGTTATAACTCCTGCAACATGGCAAGAATTTTCCTCAAAAATATATGAATTTAATCTTCTCTATACGAGTGCCAGCATCATTTGCAATAATGAGTTGATAGTTTTCAACAAAGAAGGTGAGTGTATTTTTCAACAAGTTTTTAAACAAGATGAAAATTCTTTTAAACTAAAACCTACATACCTAAAAGTAAACTGTGATATTTTAAAAAAATTGAAAGAAATTATTCCTGATGTATCTAATACTTTATATAAAAGTATTTTTGAAATTATTTTACCGTTGCAAATCAAATGTAAAAACAATTGTTCGGATATGGTAAGTGATGATGATGAACCTTTTAAAGAACTCATAAACTCTATCAAAACTGAATTAAATTCAGTGATTAAAAAACTATTTAAATGCGAAGGTTGCATTGTAAATCATCCTTCACAAACAAGACATGATTGCATTATAATAAGTGTTGATAATAGAATTAAATATATTGGTGAAGATATATTTTTATGTATTAATTTTAAAAATATAAGAGATTCTTTAAGGCAGAAAAAAATGTTTCATTTATTTTGTGATAGGTTTTTTGAATTGAAATGTTATGAAGATTATAAAAATGCATTAATATAAGTACAGCTATTCTATTTAAATTTCTGTGTTTGTTTGATGTTCTGACTATGTTTTTTTTCCTTATGTTTTTTTAATAGAAATATATTGAAATTTTAGTTTTAATTTTAAAGCAAACATGTATATCAAATGTCAGTAAATGGATATTGCTGTTAATTTTATGTTAATTAATGTAAGAAAATTCTAAGTATATTTTATGTGTAATACAGAAACTTGTTCTTTGGAAATAAATAAATGTATTTAATAGAAAAGCTTCTTGGTGAAATGAATGTATTTTTATTTTTTATAACAATTTTTTTAAGTATTGTATGTTTACAGTGCAGTATATGCTTCAAGTGATTCACTCGTGTTGAAAATTTAAGAGTTTATGAAGCGATTATTCGCTGAACTTATGTGATATATTTGTAAGGTTTCTTGAATACGAGTAATCTGAAGAGATATTTGAAATCTCATGAAAGAAACATCAGATGTAGTGTATGTCCTAAGAAATTTAAGTTTATAGTTTGAAAAGTCGCGAAGCTTCTCGTCTTAGAATTTTGTAGTGAATAATCACAAGTTCTTTTCATGTAAAAAGGATATGAAAACTTATAAAGTTACTTTTAAGAGTAAATCATGATAAAAAATATTTAGTCAGCATAAGAATTTAAAACAATATGAATCTTTACATCGTATTGAATGTTCGGACATTTTTTCAAGTAAAACAGAATTTGAAGAAAATCTCACGAACCTTTTTTTTTTTTTTTTTTTTTTTTTTTAATTTTGCTGGTGTCAAAAGAAACAGAAATATGCTGATGATGATGTTTTGAAACAGCATGATACTTCTCTTCTTATAAATTGCATCCATTGTTTACAAGTGTTTAAAAGAAAAAGTGATCTCTTACACCACATTCGAATGCGAAATGGTTTGATACGAATCTTACAAAAACGAAGAAACGTTGACATCGTTAATACATGCAAGTCTTCTAAAATCGCAAGTCTTAATAGTATGTTCGCAATTGAATCGATTTGCTAGAACATAGAAAATGATCATGTCTTAGATGTACTTCTTGAATATATAAAATTGTAGTTAGTAGGGAAAAAATGAGTTATGATGTAGTTTTACACTGAGTTATGATATCGGTGTTTGAAATGGTAATCAATAGTTACATTTAAAATGTGTCGTAAGTGTGAAAATGCAGAAATAAAAGAGCTTTGGCGAATTTAATAAACGTGGTTCAATGTGGTTGATGGAAAAATTTGTTCCATGTGAATTAAATAGTGTAAGATATGAACCTCTTTCTCTCAATAGTTAATTATTCAATTGTAAGACAATTAAACTTTAAATATATATGCATATAGTACATGTAATGATTAATATTACATTGATTAATGTAAATAACTGATGATATGTGTATTAACATGGTGAATGTTCGCTTTTATGAAGTTCTAAGCATTACTTTAAATACCATTCATAAAACTTTTATCTCATATATACAAACATGAAAATATCTATTGAGTTTTCGTTTATTCTTTGGAATGTATGAAAGTTTAAATATTTTTTTAATTTAATGTAGATTGGAGTAAAATATCTGTATCTTTCTTCATTTCAATCGGTAATATCTGTATGCTGGTAAAGGTACGTATGTTCGTAAGAATTATACTGTGTCACATTTTTGACAATCTTCTTTCATTCATATTAGCTAATAAGAGAATTATTGAAGTTAGTAAAGTAATGAAAATCAACGTTATTGAAAGAAAACTCTAAAAGCATTTACATTTCCAGAAATATATCAAAGTTTCTTTTCTTAAAAACAGCAGGTGTATCGTAGTTTTTATTTCTATTTCATTAAAAGCTGAACTTGTAAAATAAAAATTTTCTATTAGTGTAAGGTAAACAAAAAGAAAATCAAGAGACAATCCGTATCATAAATGAAATTCAAGTCTTACATCAGATTAAAAAGAAATATTATGAATCTAAATGTTTATGCCTATTTAGCACAAAATGCGTTTATTTGTGTTATAAATTTAACTAAAACCATTCTTATAACAGTATGTTGCCTTTAAACTGGGTAAAAGTGTTAAGTATATTTTCTGATGGTATTGATATACTTGTCAAAGAAGTTCTAGAAACCTCAAATGTCGAAAGAGCATATGATAAGAATCTCCTTTCCTATCGCTACGTCAGTTACAGGTTAAGGGGTGGCTTGAATGGATAAAGGTAATGTTTGTGCAAAAATATAGTAGTTCTATTTTGAAATGAGAAATAATTCGCTTTTTGTCAATTAAGGAAACTTGTGGTATTATTAAACAGAATGTCAGTGAAAGACATTGCGTTTGCATAGTGAATTATGAAGGTACTGAAAGGTAGTAAAGAAGGTGAATGAAAGAATTAATTTGAACAAATAAGGTAAGGCTATCATTAAAAGAAAAAACTGTTTAAAAGATGTATGTTAGAATTAAAAGTAAGATGTTAAAATTTAAAAAGATGTAACAGAGTAAAACCAAAGAATACTGGTAATTCCCATCTGGAAAACAGTAATTTGAGTACGATATTGAAAAAGTTGGTTTTAAGAATTTCTTTATGCATGTGATGCAAAACAATTGCTAGTTTATCATGAGTGCTGACATAGATGCAATTAGTGCAGGAAAAATAGTAAAATTAGTATAGTTAGTGTCTCTAAAACATGAAAAAATAATAGTGTGAGCAGTGTAAATTCATTTGAAGTACTGAAATATGACATAGACTAAATATCAGAAAATGTAAGAAATATTTTGGTATGTGTGGATGAAACACTGAACGTGGTTGTAAAATTAGAAATGAAAATTATCAACACACTTAATCGGGATTTAAAACTAAACATGATGTTAGAAACTTTGAAGACCATAAAACTATGAGACCATAAAATTTCTGAGTAAAACCTGTAGATGATCTATTATGATCGAGGAATAAAACAAGTATTTTAAAAATTGCAAGGAAATATTTGAATATGGAGTAAATGAAAACAATCCATATCGTTAAAATGAATAAAAAGGGATAAAATGTTGGAATTACGGGTGATGAGACAGAAATAAAAACATTATAAATAAGTTAAGCTAGAATTAAGAAATATAAACACAGAAGGGAAATCATGAACGTAAGAAAAGCAATTAACAGTTATAGACTTAAGTTTTTTAAAAAAAATATTCGGTAATGTAAGGACGATATTGTTAAACACGTGAAAGAAATTAGAAATTCTGTAGAAAATTTAATAAAAGAACTAAGATCATGAAAAATAAACGTTTCTTTTTAAATACAATTTCATACCACTAAGTGTGTATAGAATACTAGAATGGTTTAAAAAAAGTAAATGAAGTTAAAATTCAGAATATATTGAATATTATAACGTTAAAAAAAGTGTGAAATTGCATCTAAAATTAAGTAATGTAACAAATAACAGCACGTGCGGGAACGTTTGTGAAATATAACGTATAAGTTAAAAATCAGGTATTCTGAAATTTATGAAAGGTATGAAAAAAAATAGTATGTGGTAATTAAATAAAATATTACAAATTAGAAACGTTAAGTATTAAAAAAATATGACAGTAAATGAATATGTTATTATGAAACAGAAAACCTGAGAAATAAGTTTCATGAAAAACTAGAAAGGATAAAAGTATCAGAATAAATTGATGAGTCGATTCAAATTCCATTTTCTTAAATAGGCTTTTTTACCTGAATCTGAATGTATCACATCAGCTTAGTGGTTAAAATCTTCAAACTACTGAGCTGATGAGATATTTTGTTTGAGAGTTCAATTCTATATTTTGAATAATAGAATTTTTTTTTTTAAAAAAAAAGAAATATCTAAAATAAATTAGTTTCTTTTTTCGTCCGTAGAGGACGCCATGAGCAATTCCTAAACAGATTATTTTCATTTTTCATCCCTAGAGGACGCCATGACCCCGTTGCCAATTTAAAAAAAACTAACTTTAAATGAGAAGCAGGAGGTCTACAACTCAATCAGCAATCTAAAAACAACTCAACTCCACTCGAAACCACGCCTCCTAGTGTGATGACGTTCCCTTTGGCCCCGCCTTCTGTGTGACGTCGTTGGCCACGCCCACACCGCACACCGCGTGTCGCAGAACCCGTATTTTTATACTACTATTCGTTATCTCTATATGAACTTCGAGTTAGTTTAAAGAAAATAATAATTTTCTAAAAAGTTTTAGAAATTATTTATTTGAGAGTATGTAAGAAATCGCTTATTTGAGGAAATCAAATCAGATTTGCATGTAGTAATAAATTTTAAGCATACATTATACACTAAAATAAATAAATGAAGACTTGCGTAAGTATAGATATAAAGTCCAGAAGGGATTTTTGAGGTAATTTTCTTTTGAAATGCTGATAAAATTATCATTTTATTGAATTCATAGAAAAAAGACGGAAGTTTGAGAATTATGTGACTTAAATTTATTATGGTATAGTTAACGTCGTGTTTATTATAACATTAAACTCCTTTTTTGAATATTTATCTTTATGGGAACCCTTTATATGAACCCTATTATGTAATTTCCACAACAATGAAAGCAACAGCAAAACTGCTTATATTTCTAAATATTTGTTACTATATATTATATTATTTTTATGTATTATTATTATTATTAGACCACAGCCCCGATCCTGCTCGCCGGCACAAGCCGGCCGTATGATCAAAAAATGGGACTGACCAGTAAAAAACAAATATAAGGGAAAAACATATAAAGTCCAAAATCTGAAACATATAAGTAAAAAATCCTTATGTATATATGTTTCTAAATATTTTTTATATATTTATAAATTAGCATAAAGATATTAAACATACTTTTAACTGCATTCATATCTTAGAAGGACGAGGCAGTAAATTTTTACCTTTTATATCCTAAATAATATTTATGATTTTATGTAATTTAAAATAATTTTTTTAACTTTAAAGCGGGACAGATAATATAGTTGGCTTGTAGGCCAACTATAATTTAAATATTTTCATTTGTATTTGAGGAAATAGTGTTTATGTTTTCTAAAAGAAAATTAATAATCTGTTTTTTAACCAGTTATATAAGACATTTTTCGTCCAGCTTGAATTAAAATAACAAGTCTATGTTCGAATAAAACAGTATTGTCAGCAACTATTTCAGTAGCTTCATAACTAACAAAAGGGTCTAGGAGTGAAATCCGATTTATTAGCTGCATTACGATTTTTAATCCGACAGCTCTTTCTATATTTGAGATGAAATTATATCCAGTTGGTTATCGTGATTAAAGTTGTTGATATTGTGTATAAGTAATCTTAATAAAATCATCCTAGGGATTGAAATTTTATACCGTGAAAAATTAGAAAATTTACCAAAAGTAAAAACGGTGTATGCCTTTTACCTGTATTAACTGCAATGGGTATTTTCATAAAGTAATTAATGTCCTAGGATGATATACGTTTTTCGTATTTCTTCAAAGCAAGTCATGGCATGCACAGCAAACATACCTTTTTGATAAGTTTAAAAGCATTTCGTACTGCAAACATAAATAATATTTTTAATGGTTTACACGTTTCTACAAATAGCTTTAATATGAATTTCTGAAATAAAATTATTTCCCAGGTGCCTGTCAAACCAACATTTTCAAAGCAAGTTGTATTTTTTCATCATTGATGTCATATTCTATAAAGCGTCAGACGGAGCCCAAGTGCGATAATCTATTTTCTTACGTAAAAAACTAAGAGTTTTTGCTATATTGATCTGTAAGTCGTTGTAATTAAGGTGGTAGAAATAACTTAAAAATAACTGAATAATATTCAATGGTTACCATTCTAACATAAAATAACAATTCTATCTAGATTGGGATCTGATTAATTAGTCTCGTTAAGGTTTTTTTCTTGCCTTCTCATTATATAATAACAAAATAACATGCCGAAGAATAAATTTAAAGATACTTTAGCAACAAGAACCAGTGTACCATGCGTTACAGGGTATATGACTGCAATGGAAAAACTTTCAGAAGTGCAGCCATGGAAATTTACGCATGTTACGCTCATTCCTATTGCTATAGTCTTTTAACATTATCTCATTTTATACGTGAGATAGCAATGTACCTAGCTGCTTATTGTTATTACATTCGCCGGTACTGGATGTAAATGAGTAAATAGGCAATCATATGCAATGACTTGCCTCGTATATGTCTCTATGAATAGGGGATGAAAAATTAAAGCACAGTATGTCTACAAAAGTTTAGCGTTGGATTCAGAGTAGGAGGACTGTGTTAAAAAAATAAAATCTGAAGGGACTTTTTTAACGTTTTGTCTGCTGCTTTTATTTATTAAATATCATGTTCTTCGCACTTAAACCACAAAATTCAATTCAACAGCAATATCTCCAAATAATTTTAAAATGAGCATATATTTAGAATTTCCGATATACAGACTCGCGCGCTCGAGATAAGATTTCCCCCCCCCCGTACAGTATTGCCATTGCTCGTTTTGAAATCGTTGAGTTTGTTAATAAAAAATTAGTTAAAGTGTTACAAAATATGAAATCGATAATAAAACAAATTTCAAATTCCAAATTCGGGCTTCCAGATGCTCATATTCAGTGGAAGATTACGTTATTTAAATTTGATGGTTCTAGGTACCGTTGTTTTATCACAATGGGACAAACATATATACATTTATGCAAATTCTTTATTATTTAATTTCTTGAAATATAACACAGGGCTCTAATATTTGGTGGCAACAATTTGAAAAGTGAACCGACATTTATAGTGAACCAACGCAAAATGCCGAAACGAAATTAATAGCCCTCCTTTGCTAACGCTCTTTGAAATAAAAAAAAGTTTTATCTTCGTTTAGCCTTCTACGTACATGCCTTCTTTTTTATATCTTTTGCCATGCTTACAGAATATCTCGAAGCTTTCATTTAAATTTCATTTAAACCATTTAATCCTTTTTTATTCTGTTATTATTAAGTTTACCGAATTTTTAAAATGCTATAAAAATGATGCCCTTTAGTGTAAGATTTTTCTTTTGGGAACAGAAAACAGTTCTTAAGTCAACATGTCTGGAGAGTAAGGAGATCATTTACAAACATTGCACTTTTCTTTGAAAGCAAAATCTTGATGATAATTGCACGATGCGAAGACAAAAATGCGTTATTTTATCAGCCTGTAAAATATCCTTTACTCGATCAAGTCCTTTCTGGCCTAACGCGATATATTATTTTATAAATTCGGGTCTGGTGCTTCTTTACAGAGAATAAACTGTAATATTTACGCATGCATGTAAACATCCCTTATAAAACGTTCCTTACAATTACCTTGCTCCCCGTCAAAAGCGACAATTTTCTCTTACCTATGTATTCTCGCGGTTGGTTTTTAGGTTGCAGTTACAACAACAAATTCGTCGTTGGTGAATGCTTAAAAACGTTGGGACTACTGAATGTCGTTTTAATCAAATATTACTTTACTTTAGATTCTCAGCCTTTGAATTTGTTCTTGTCTAACAGGTACAATGGGAGTAATTAAAAACCAGTTCTGAAACATAAGACGCACTGTGTGTTTAAAATCTAGACAGCAAAAAAATTTAAATATTCGGCGCTAATTTTGAAAACTACTCTTTTTTTTTTTTTTTTTTTTTTTTTTTTTCCAGCGTAGTCAAGACAGAAGAAAAAATTCAAGCAACTTTTAATTTTTTCAACTTTTATTTCAAGCAAATCTATGGGGGAAGCAAGAAAGTAGGACTAGGAAGAGGGGTCTGCCGTATTTTCACTTCCCTTCTTTTGAAGAAACTATCTTCTTTTCTTTGTCTTCCAGCGCTCTAAACGAAACTGAAGACGACACTGAATTCATTCTTGAAGAAAAAAGTAGGAAAAGACGTTAATAAAATGCATTCTGTAAAAATAGTATAACTGTAGGATGGGAAAGCTATCATATATGCGTATTAATTTGTCGGTTTGTAGGAAATACTTTTGAAAAATGTACAGAGCACCCTTTGATTTAAAAATTTGAGTTTCTCAGTCTTTCCTTTTATAATATGGTATTCTTATGGTATATGTAAGAGTCTTTCACACTTGTATAAACTCGTATAAACGTATAATATGTTTTACACACTCGTTTAACCAATAATTTAAAGAAATAAAATGTAACTATTTGGAGATCCAAATATTCATATTAATTTCTTTCGCTTGCCAGCAGAGCATCAGAGATTACGAAACTTGCAAATAAAACTTTACCTCCTTCTTGTTCTATTATGTTTTGATAGAACAGATACGCAAACTACATGATTGTTAATATGGTAATTAACCCCCACGTCTGTCGACTCGAAAATTTATAGCAGTTTATTTTTCTCTATCTCATAGAGGAATGTTTTTTTATGCGAGTAAAAGGTCCTGATACAAGGACATGAATTTTTAAACACGCAATTCTATGGATTTTACGGCTTCCTGTAATTCTGCAGTTTGTCATTTAACGACCGACGTTCTTTTCTATCCGTAGAATGTCAGTTACAGAGAGCTAAGTCGAAAAAATGTAACTAAAACAAAACTATAGTCTTTACTCTGTTATTTTCGTTATAGTCATTGTAGCATCACCCACAATTTAATTATGGGTTTATCTCAATTACGTTTAGTTCTTTTCATTTTTTTTACACAACTTCAGCGAAAAAAGCTCTCATTGTAATTAAATACAATTTGGAACTGGGGGTGATGCCAATTAGATCGAGGGGGATTGCCATTAGTGAAGCAGAACCACCCATTAATTACAGCCTAGGGGTGACGCGTATTTTTCTGCTTTTACTCAATTGAGGGAATGGGATCAAATTGCGGTGACGTGGTGGAAAGTCCATTATAGGACACAAACGAAGCAGTGAAGTGCAGTTTTTAGATATTAGCTTACCCTGCATTTCTAGCTGAAAAACGAGTGAACTGATCTATTCTGTTACTCTGACGGTTATATAACATGTTAATTAGTATATCTGAGATCGACACCGAGTACAGTGACAGGTTTCAAAAGATTAAGAATAATAGCAGACAAGATCTAAAATATAAACATACTTTTCTAACCTTTCCTTATTGAGATTATAATTTTGTCATTTTGGTTTACATTCTTTATTCTAATAATAACTTTATTTGCTTGTAATATTTTTGCGCATTGACTGTTACTAACAATTACATTACGAAAAGAGTAAGGTCAAATTACACTAAGAGTTATGAAAAACTTTTTAAATCCTACGTAATCTAATCTGAAAACATAAATTGCATTCTAAACTCAATATAGAGCAATTTTTATACTCAATATAGAGCAATCCAGCAGTGTTTGATATCGTACTTTAAGTTCTGTTGTCCACTATGTCAAGCCAAAGAATCAAGATCTTAAATTTCAAATTATAGTTCTCAAATAGTTAAAATTTCGCTAAAAGTAAGCTGTAATTAAATTTTAAATAAGTAGCCGGTATAAATTCAGTTAACGTGGACTCCTTTGCAAGGCATTCACGGACTCCAAAATCCATATAACGTAGTATAATAATTGAGCAGTGGTTTAGAAAATTTCTGGAAATTTAATTTGGCTTAGAAATATTGAATAATTAAATACGGGTTGATTAAACAATACTTGCTTAAATTAAGCAATCAAAGACTGTAAGTTTTATATTTCCTATCGCAGCCACTTTTCTCTCAACTTGCACATCAGATAGAAAAGTAGTACTATGCGTTTGAGTTTTCTTAAAATAACATGACTAGGTCTTTTTAGAAGTATCTTAACACTTAATTCATTATTTAATTCTCAACTTGTCTGACAGTATCATCAGAACAAGCTCGCGAAATTCTATGTGGCAAGGAGTGCAAGATTGCGCCAGTCGTTGGCAAGAGCCTTGAGCACCATACGACAGCACGACTTTGCTCAGTTCCGCCCCCAAATTCTGATGGAGAGCCCCCCGGGAGGGAACGAGTCCGAGGGTCTCTCATGCCTCTTCCCCTATCATCAACCTCTCGAGAGGACTTTCGGCTCGCCGCATATTTAGAGTGCCCTGTTGCCGCACGAACACTATACGTTTACAAACATCCATGCCTTCTCCGAGATTTAAACCTAGGCCTTTCGGTACCGCAGTAGGCTTCCCTAATCACTATACCGTCTGAGCGGCAGATGGTTTATATTAATATCTCAATTAATGTGCAGGTGACTGTTTGACGAAACTAAGATGGTTGTTTCAAGTAAAACTAATGGCATGTAAAAGTAGCTAAACCTGCATAATTATACTTGCAAACCAAACATTTTATAGAAAAGAGTATTTACACTTGGAATCGGGGAAACAATTTTAAATGCTTACATTTTATATCATATTTATTTTTATACCGTGCTTAATTTTTAATTTATCTAATATTTGAAAATTGCGAACGTTTATCATATTTTAAAAATAATTTTATATAGTATTTGGGTACTTTACTGCAAAAGACCGAATTTCGGCTCTTAGAGTATGAAGTATTTTATGAAATCTTCATAGCTATGATTTTGGTAGTTTGCAATCATGAAATACGTAATTTTAACATGTATTTAAAATTAGTATGTAAATGATTTTCTACATTCACATTTCTAAAGGAATATTGGTCTTATTACATTGACCTTATGTTACCTTATATTACATTGGTCTTGTTAATATATCACTGAATCTATGTAATGAGTGGTGATACGAAAAATTTGCCTGATCTCTAACAAAAGCAACACGAATTTAAAATTGAATTTTTTAAAAAAAGAATGGCTGTATAAAAGTAACTTATCCATTTTGAGATTAAAGAGAAAATTTTGAAATTAACATGGTTACAACAGGAAATATAATTACCATTAAAATACTGCATATACTAAGGGACATGAAGTATTGACTTTCATGTGAATTGATTTCCTATTGTTTTATCAACTGGAGGAAGATATATTTCATGAGTAGCTTTTGAAGGTACGGCTTACTATTTATGTTTCATGTAACAGGAAGCTTCAAAATGTAACTGCATATGATATTACTCAATGGTCACCTAGACTTACAACTGAAATTACAAAACTATGAATGCGCTGTCATTTAATGATAATTTTATAGTAATAGTCAATGGTTATGTATAACATTATGTGATAAAATCTCTGACTATTTGATAATATTTATGCAATGCATTTGAGAAATATATCAATAAGTATACACTTATTGATATATTTCTCAAATGTTTCTCAAATATTTCCTTTAGGCATAGACAGATAAACTTTTCAAACACTTCTAGAAAATCAGGTAGTTTTATAAACATATCGTTTCATGATAAAAAGTAAATTTTTTTGAGGTGATTTATAAAATAACTTTATAATCACTTATTTTTATGATCTCTGCTAATTTCCTACCAGTGGCAGACTTTATAGATTGCTAAACACTGGTACTGAATTTAGTTCGTCATGCTTCGAACTAGATTCGAATCTTGGTCAATGTGTTGCTGAGTATAGTGTTTTCTTCATGTGAATAACAGCCATTGAACAGCCAATTTCCTTGAGAAATGTTTCCACAAAGGCATCCCTTCTGTTACTCAAAAAGTCCTCCGACGCTTTTTCATAATCGATTAATCAGCCATAACAACTCTACCGATAAAACACAACTGTCTGTCTTGTACTGTAAGGTATCTTGATAGAAATTATTTGAATAGACATTGATACTCCAGATTCCATAAAAAATAGGCCATACCCACTTTCCAGTCATACTACTGACATCATGATCAGAAGGCATGTACAAATACCAATGTATTTGCATTTATACAATGCTAAAAGAAAACCCGACTGGAAAGGTGACAAATACAAAATAAGAATCCCTGAGGCAGAAACTCATGGATATAATTTTCTGTGAGAACCATTCCTCATCGCACTGGAACGGATCATTTTCTTCAAAGAACTTCTTATTCATTCATAATGAAATCGTAATTAATCTGGAGAAAATTACAGACATCTGTGATTGAAAAGATTTCCTTGACGATGACTTCGGTTGGTGAAATCACTTGAGAGATATTATGATGTCGGACATATTTTTATTTTAATCTTGTCTCGTGTCATTAAAGATGTTTAGTTAGTTTTAATAAACACTGCCTTGGGCCTTCTCTATTTTCTTCGGGTTTCCGAGTTCTTGGGATCCTTCTGATTGATAAGAAATGGGGAGTAAATTATTGTTATTTAATATATTATTTGTCACACAATTACTTCGTTAGAGAAAATTATCCTTGGTATGTTAATTCTTTAAAGTTCTTTTCCAACTGATGTTAATCGTTTCAGTAATGATTTAACAAACCTATCACTTGTCCTTGCTTGTCACGTAGAGATAACAAGTAACCACAAATGCATACAAAATTACGTTGGCCAGTTATGCAGTTTTAAAGATATTTAATCTCCTTTTTAGCATTACCTTATCAGTATAGATTGATGTAGATTATTTTAGTTTAATGTAATAGCAGGATATGATCAATGTCATATGTAAATACAGGCTGAGATATTTTTTAAATATAATCACATAAATTCATACATTGGAAAGTAGATCTTTACTTAGCGTACTAATGTAGATATTGGTTTTTCGAAGCCATTTAAGAAATGAATAATAAATATTACAGGATTTAGTACAGTGAAGGGATTCAGGGAAGTTACTCTACGCAGCCGGTATGAAAAACTGCTCTGTTGTAATAAAAGAAAATAAATTCAGTACATTTAAAATCTTCAATCGCAAGCTATAATGTTATTACATCACTTAAACACACTCTGTGGTGAGACTCTCTCTCTCTCTCTCTCTCTCTCTCTATATATATATATATATAATTTAATTTATCAAATTGTAGATAATTATACCCGGATTATTTCTGTAAATAATGGCATGTGAAAAAACGACTGTAAATTTAGTTTAAGGGAAAAAATTACAAAAAATTAAAGTTCAGAAAAATATAAATTTTTAGAATCCTTAGGTTATTTTAAAACAGGAGACGTGAAAAATGTGCAATGTAATTGCCGGGATTCCAACCCTGGACCTCTCGAATACGCGTCGAGTATGCTTCCAATTACACCACGAAGGCATTCAGAAAGGAGGGAGAAAATACCTTATAAGATCCACTTGTGTATCTTTTAAGTGACAATTGTACGTGTAGGAACTACACAGAAGAAGGGTTAAAAGTACCCTTTATTAAACTCTAAAATTCACAGTGTGTCGACTTGACGCTAACACACTACACCTCACTCGGGCAGTAACTCAAATCACAACTAAAGTAAAAAATCGAAGATATTAACAAGTAGTAGAAATCACGTTACAGGACTCAGAAAATTTCTGTTACTTAAAACCGCGTCAAAAATTTAGGGGTAGCAAAGTAATCGCTGTTATGCCACGTAAACCAACAATAAATGCAGAGATAGAAGCTCCCGCTACAGAGGTGCTGGCGAATGCCCAAAACTCTCAGTTTCCTTCTAGAACTCGGTATTTAAACTTTTTCTCCTCAAGGTAGAATTTGCATTACTTCACGCACGCTACCAAATTTAAATATTCTGGCATTGGCAATTAGCGGAATGATAGGAAAGAACGTAAAATTAAATTAAATTGGTTATTTAAAATAAATATAAACCCTTACATCCTTATAGCTTAATCATTGATGATAAATTTATAAGGATGATAAAATAAAACAAAGCTGAATTCATCAGGTGATATGAGCTTTTTTTCATTAGCTCTTTCAATAATTAGGGAATACTGATTAACATTTCTGACCTTCTAGATTATTTGAGAGAATATACTGTTTACTTTACTGTCCCAAAAGGTATGAAATAAGAATTAAAAGAGATATATTTACACATTTGTTAAAAAGAAGGAAACTGTACTAATAAATCCTCAAATTTTCAAAAAATGGCAGAAAATCTCCAAATACGTAGCAAAATAACTAAATTATAGGGTTTTATCGACAACTAGCATTAATTGTCAAGGTTTACTGACGAGAATGGACGAAAAATCTGTTCAAAATAAGAATAAGTGCAATTTTATTGTACCAAATAAAGTAATTAAACATTTATGAGCTATATTTTTGTTACATTAGTTTTTGTTAGGAAATTTTTTTATAGAAACCTAGGTATGATTATTTTTATCAAGTTAAATCCTTAAATTTACCGACACTGCTTTATAAAAGTTCATAGATAAATAGTATGTTGCAAGATGTTAAGAATTTTATCACGCGATAATGATAAATATAGGATTTACTGGGAAATTCTAATTACTTAAAAGTTTCCAAATTTTTAAATTAACATTTAATTCGTACTAGTTCAGCTGCATTCCTTCTTGCCTTCAAAACAGATAATTTTATTTAAATTTGTATTTGATCATTTTAATCCCATAGTAGATTTTTATATATTTTTGCCCTAAGCAGTTTATTCAATTTTTATTAAAACTTGTTTAAAATAAAGTTAAGAAAATTATAAGCTTAAAAATGCTTTGAAATTCACCACAAATAAGGAATTATATTAACTACTTCTCGAATAAATAAACCCCCACAAAAGTGCATACAGTCCCTCTAAGTCTAATTCGGAAGTCCTTACCGATGACTAAAACTCAATATTTTTTATATTAGCTATTTTATCTGACACTAAGCCCAGTTGGAAACTTAATTGCAACAGCCCTATTATCCCTAATGGGAAAAACATACGCGCCGTCACAACATAAGCCAAATGCTGCTGTATGGTGCACAAAAAAAAAAAAAAAAAAAAAAAAAAAAAGTAAAAAGTAGGAGTGATAGGAGGTTGCTCAATGCCTATTGTCGTAATGAATTAACTCCGCAGTCTCCCCTACCCCGCTGCTATTATAGCAGGTGTTGCGCAGGCAGGGAACTGACTTTTAGCTTCGTGAAGTCCCATGGGAGCTTGTCATGCCCATTACCTTTAATAAGTGCATGGCAAACCCCAGCGAAAAACTAATTAATTTGATAATATTATCGATCTGTGAAAATTTTAATCAAAAATGTTGGGTTTGCTAGTGGTTGCCTGCATTTTTGTGCATCAGCTGGGCAGTAATTGGGCATTACAAAGGCCGCACGATTAATTAGAGCTACAATTTGTGAAAAAGGGAAATGTTTTGAAAAGGAAAAGAGATCGATATGGGTCCAGCTGCACTCGTTATTCAGAAGCAAAACAGATCATAAATGTGGTGGGTGAACACTAGAAATTTCTTTTATTTTGGGTCAGGACCTTTCGTTTCGCTATCTGAGTAAATACATGCTTTCTTCTGGAGTTTGAAAAGCATCTTGAACTGATATAACATAGTTATGGTAGATAAAATGTTGGATTTTAACTGTAATTTATAAGCGAGTTTTCCTCGAATATATAGGAAGAACTCTGACTGCTCAGTTTTTTATTTTATTTTTCATTTACTTAAACTATGAGCTTATGAACATTGTGTGACAGAATTATGAAATGTTACCTAAATAAATTCTATCAACAGTGACATCCGTTTCTTCATTGGGAAACACATGCCATAAACAAAATAAAATTCAAGACGCTGAAGCGTAGAACAGCATGGAAATGCCAATGCGACCAGATCTATCTTTAATTCCAGTTCCACCTGCTATTATAAAAGGCTAATTAAATTACAAGCAATCCATTTCGAACGTCCCTTCTGGGCCCGCAATCAGCCCGTACTACCATCAGAAGAATCAGACTTCTATTTCTATCCCCCCCTCTCTCTGCGTATGTATAGATTATCGCTAGTCCTGGACGCGGTGTTTGTATCTGTCTGTCTGTATATGTGTCCCGGGGAGGTTAGCTAATTAAGCTCTGTGTAATTACGGCTCATTATCATGCGGGAGATTACATGGTGGCTAGGACTGATGAACGATCAGTTCCATACACAAGATTCAGCGTGCGCTGTCTTGACATTCATTTTTGTTTGAGATGCATAGAGCGCTGCTGTATGAAGTAGACAGTGTCTGACTTAAAGATCTAACCTGAAGATTCTCAAGGACACACGGTTGAGGTAAAAAATTATATTTATGCAAAATGACGTGGGGCTTATTTAAATTTAATTTAGCAATACATTTTATATTTTATTCGGCTCTTCGATTTCATCTATGCCAAAACTGCTTTTCAGATTAAGGATTAAAGTTGAAGGTAGCAATGCACGATTCTTGAGGCAGTGATTCGATGAGTTTATAAAATGTTTAGCTAAGGAATAGATTTAATCAGTTCTTTGAACAACAGTATGAGAATCACAGTGACACAACAACTACTTCATTCACATCAAATGACTTATTTGCGCAATTTCTTTTAAAATATTTGTTCTTTCTTTTCTAATTCTTTTATGGATTATGGAATCTGTAACAGCTTTGAAATAGTAATGTAATTAGATTTACGGAACTGAAAAACGGCAATAACGTAGCTAAGATCCATTATTATATATTAAGTTGCACCTTAAATTTAATAAGTTTCTTTGAGTCAAACAAAGCAATCGGAACACTTTATTAAATTCTTAAATTCGTGTTTGCTAGAAAGTGCATTTGATTTCATGATTTCACAAAAAATTTAAAACACACGTTTATTGTAAAGTTAATAAAGTTATCAACGTTGTTTATTGCAATTTATGTTTCATTAATAATTTAAACGTGACTAGTAAAATTAAATTTCACAAGCGAATCCGAATATGCTATGATACATTTATTTAGAAACAACTGATATATAAAAAACCTCAGTACAAAATTATGTTACTTAAAATATCCCATAGCAGCTGAATGAATATCTATAAATATCTATTCATTTGGCACTTCTTTTGAAAACTATCGGCAAGGTCATCGTATATTAATTCTTATTATGTAACGAATTAATGACAGATTTTCCACGTACTACTTTCATGCTAGCAGTTAGAACCGGGTTTAAATTCTCGATGCGGGTACAATTAATTTTTCAATTATACTCCAAAAATCTATTGACTCTACGGTGTCACCTGAACTAAAATTAGAGGTACGATGATTCGTCACCAACTTGATTGAATACTACCTCTTCCCCACAGACACCATTCACCATTTAGATGGGGAGGGGGAGGATAAGGAATTAAATATAATTTTTCCATGCGTGTCAGACAACAGGCTACAAGGTATATTCTCCCTCCTTTCTGCATGTCTGCATGCCTTCGTGGTGTAACAGTAGCACACTCGGCGCGTATTTGAGAGGTCCAGGTTCGAATTCCTGCGAGGGCATTACTCATTTTTCACGTCTTCCGTATAAAAAAAAAAATAAAATAAATAAAAAATAAAAAAAAAAAAAAAACTAATGTCTGTACAAGGTTAGTAAACAAAAACTCAAATTCATTTTCATTGCCCATCCGGTAGGTGCGTCATTTTTTAAAAGTTCCGGCTTGAAAAATGCTAATAATACATGTTCGTCTAGATAGGAACAAACATATCTTCATCTCAATAGTTCGCAACATGAAATTTGTGAACTAAGGTCTTTGATGGTATACACAGTTTTACTTCTACCTTTAAAAATCATTTTGTGCTACATTGTTACTTAGACAGTGGAGGTAAATGACTAATAATAAATTTGTCATCTCATAAAGAAAATTTCAAAGCTGCAAATCATCATTATCATTGTGCCATTCGGATCATTACTCTGAATAAGTCTTAAAATCAATTTTTCAGGTGCAGTGCATTTCGAAACTATTTTTATTCATTCTTTTTATTTTAAAATATATATTTCCCTTTTATTATGAAGAATTTATTTTTCTCAATACAGAATTTAAATTATACTTATTTATGATTCTCTTCAAATAGAGATATATATTACACTTTATGAACTTACGTATAAAAATATTAAAAAACATAATTACCGCCTTTTAATATTAACCTTAGAAATGTACCTTTAATCGCAGTATTTCCCAGCGAGATTTTGTTTTGAGAATAGTTTCAGGATAATAAGTAGAAGAGTTCAGAAAATGTCGAAATTTTACATAAAGCCAAAAATTCAATCAGTAAAATATTCACCAGGCTTCAGTATATTAAGCATGCATCTTTATGCGTAGATTTCTAATATATAAGCTAAAATATATTTAATATATTTATAGGTCCAGTCACAAAATTAGCAACGAGTCTATTTTACTCAATACGGAATTCCTTATCACCAAAATGAGTAACTAAAACCCTCCCAGCTGCAACGTTATTTGCTAATAATAAAAGTGATTTTCAGTGATAAACATTGGGAAAATGATAAAAAATAGTAAATTTGCCCTGAAAATAACTTAGCACATTTTATATGTAAATTTATGGGGAGTTTGTCTCCTTAAATAATAACAAATGGTTTGTTAATTGGACTTTTTATGCCAAAGAGATCATAAAGAAAAGTTTATATCTTTTATATTTGCTAAGTCATGCCACCCACAGGGTTAGAATTGTTCTCATAAAATTCTCCGCTTTATTTAGAAAATTTTTTGCTTTATTTAAAATTGTATAAATGGAAGTGTGTATCTAGGATTTGCATTTATGGTAAATAAAGTGTACAGCCATTTTTTCAATTACCCTGCACACATTCATAATTTATGTCACGCGTTCCCCTTCCCAGACACTGCACATGATAGTAATTTCTATTATCTAAGAGTTTATTCATCTCTTATTTGTTATTTCACTTTTTCTATAAAATATCATAAAAATTCACGTCATTTAAAATATTGTATCTGAAAGTACTACATGTCTGCTGTCAACAGTTGGGTAAATTTAAGCCACCTAAGGAACTTTGTAGACAAGGTGTATATTCTTTAAAATGTATGACCGCTGATATTGTATCATTATTTATGTTGCATATTATGCTGTATTATTTGAGTCATTTATGTTATATCACTTTTGAATATGGCAAATATATTTGTATTTCTCATTTGTTTTGTTGTTATCAATAATTTTTAAAATCTCATTTTTATTTCAAGCCTTGAGTCATTCATGCTATATCACTTTTTGAATATGCAAATATACTTTTATTCCTTATTTGTTCTGTAGTTATCAATCATTTTTCAAATCTCTCTTTTACAGTCCTTGAGTCGTTTATGCTGTATCACTTTTGAATATGCAAATATATTTTTATTCCTCATGTGTTCTGTTGATATCAATCACTTCTCAAATCTCACTTTTATTTCAAACCTTAGATCTTTTGAAGATCTATTATTAATCAGCCCTTCCATATAAATTTTTATCTATACTCTGTCTGCAATTTTTACTTTTGCTTTTTCTCTTTGATTTAGGTATTTACCTCCTCTTCCCGTACTTCTCAGTTACGTTGTGTATTTACTTTAACAATTCATAGAAATAATCTACATCTAAACTCTCTTTCCACGTTTCTAATCTTAATATATAATGCGATGCGCAATTTTTTACAAATCGTATATTTATTTGGTGTTTATTTATTGTTAGTGCTTTCCAGTATTACTTTTCATTTACCACTTGGGTTTATTTACTGCTTCTTTATTTATCGCTTCATATTTCATTTCATTGCTTAGGTATATTTTCAGTTTTTTGCTAATACAAATTTAAAAAACAAAACTTCTTTCGGGTTTCAAAGAAAGCAGTGTAACAGTGTGATCAAAGTATTAATATTTTCCTTAACTTTTATTAAATTTATTTAGTTGTAGATATAGTGTACTTCAGCAACTGAGCACAACTGCTAGTCCAACTAGACGAAATTACGATTTAAAGCTATTTAATTGCACTGTCGCACTGATAAAAAAAGCTTAGCTGAATGTTTATCCTTTTTTGTAAATTTTCGGATGGCATGTTTGTTCTTAGTGTTTTAGTTTTTAGCTAGTTATCTCTACTTATTTGCTTAACATTTTTGTTCAAAATTCTTTTGTTGGCTATTTTAGCATTTATTTTAGTATTTTTCAAAATTTAATCCTTTCTGAATTATAAAATTTAAAAAAAAATATACGTACCAAAATATTTTAATGAAATTGGTTTCACAAAAAATATTCCCCAATGGATCACAAAAATTGCTGAAAGCTACAATCAACAAAGTGTGCTTAAAATTGAAGAATTTAAAATATATATACAAATTAAATGCAAAAGAAAATAAATAAAAGAGAAAATACATACTCAAAATCAAGAGCTTTTAACAAATTTTTGAAGAGCTGAACAAAATGTCTATGTACGAAATAAAATCCGAAAGAATTGCGGCCAAAGTACGTGGAGATTCTCGCAACTTATTTGAAGTAAATATCTTGGTGGAAAAGCTCGTTACACTTAAAACACAAATAGATTTTATTTGCCATTACCATATACACAAAATACGACTGGCAAGTTTGAACGGCTTTAAATACCTAGAAGATGTCCTTAAATGTCCATTGAGAAACTAGGTTAGACTATATTTATTTGAAAAAAAAAAAAAAAAAAACCGCCTGTTAACTCGAAATCAGGTAGCTGGAAAGAATCTTGAACTTCATTTAGCTTTGGTAAACGTAAGAGTAGCAGTATTTAAGTTTTTAGTTTCTTCTTTGCAATTTCTTTTCTGATGAAGAACCAACTTATGCGCATGAAATGCAATTTTCAAACAAGTAGAAATATAAGACGTCTGCTCTTTTGTACAGAGATAACTTGGTGCTCTCTTACACATGTGAAATCAAAGTTAATAAACAAAAGTTAATTGCAAAATATCTGAATACATTTTACTGTCTTTACTCTTAAACAACAATTTATGTTATGTGTTGAGTGACGCTGCTTCCTATTATTATTATTTAGTTTTTGCTTATTTTATTTTCTTTTATTATTAGGGAATATTTAATTAATTATTCTCCTCAGTGAAGAATAAAACTGAAACGTTAGGAGGGGGAGAAAGTACTTGGATTGAAGAAAATAATGAAAGTCTCTTATATGCCAAATATGCACCACAATCTCCATAATAGTTCTGTAACTAGTTGACAAGGGCATCCTTTAGTTTTATAAAGAAAGGACGCTATAGATCTCTCGAAATGTAGGTACTGAGCTGATAAGGTGTGGTGTGGTGTATTTGATTATGGCAAAGCACACTAGGGCTATCTGCCTAAGGGGAGGGATGCCTTTCGTGGAGGACTTTCTAAGGGAAACTGGCTCATATACACGTTACACATGGGGAAAACCACGAAAACACCCATGCAGCCAGCCCGTTCGCGAGATTCGAACCTCGGACCGAACTACCAGTGTTCAGCGACTTTACCGCTCGGCCGCTGGTGTGCCTGAGCTGATAAGGAATTATTACATTCGGTGAACTTGCTAGCCTGGCGCTAGTAGTTAGCACTCCTTGATATCAAGTGGAAGATCCATAGTTCGAGTCCCAGAAACGACAGGGTAGATTTTCCATGTTTCCTACACAGAAATCTTAAAAGTCTCTACATGCTTTTAAGTCACTTGTGATTCTGTTGATAAGAAATAAGAAAGGTTACTAAACAGTTCCTTTAAATTAGCTTACTCAAAATGCTATCATGAAGAGAAGCTAAAATAACAGGCTTTCGCAGCATAGAGCTTAATATAAGCATCTTATAATGAATCTTTGCATATTATTTTTGTATTTGGATCTCAGACATGACTCGTATTTCAGGAAACAAACGATAATTTTTAAGAATCATTCATTAAAACTGGGACACGCATCCGAAGAAGGGGGAGGCATTTCTACGTAACCGAAACTTAATCATTGTCCATCGATCAATCAGAAGAAAATAATCGGTCTCTTTCTAAAGCTTGCACATGAGAATTAATCTATCTAAGAAAAAGACGTGATTCTCCATGACTGACATTAAGAAATCAATCAGTTGGAAGATAACCAGTAGTATAATTTAGCTCACAGAGTGATCGCTTTGCCATAGAAAATCCAATGCTCATAATTTCTCTGCTTTAGGCTACACACAATATCAAACCTTTAGAAATTTCTTTTCAAACTTAGTTACATTAAAGAACAAAAAGAAATTAGCACAAATCTAGGCGTTCTTGTCACGTTGCAAAGACTATCCTCTAGAGCAGTTTCTTGTCCGGAAGATGACAGATGTGAAATAATCCGTAAATAATTGACATCCACTCCCTCCTTAATCGAATAATCAACATCCCGCATATGTTTGTGTCTTTCGTTCAAGTATTTAAGTAAAAAAACTGCCATGATATCTTGCGAAGGTAATTTTAGGCTGCATCGCTCGTCTAAAATAATCGGCTATGATTAGACGAGACACGTCTAAATTTATATATAATTGGAATCGACATGCAACGGACGTGTTTTTTGCCCCCCTTCTTATCAATAACATAAAGCAAGAAAATGTCAAATCTGTAATTACTTGTAGCAGGCAGTAGCGATGCAAATGATAAAGGCGTAGCAAATTCTGCGAGGAATCGCGTGAGTTGTAAAAACGGTGAATCCAATGAAACGCGCAGTTATTTGTCCATTAGAACTCCATCTACAACTATAAAAGGATTATACGAGGCAGCTGTTTTAGGGTGCATATCAAGTTCCCTAATTTTATTTTCTTGACCTAACAATTCAACATGCGTATAATCTGTCCATCTGTCTTTCTAATAAATGCTGACCGTATCATTTCCTATTTGTGCAATTTTTGAAGAACACTTTTTACGCCTTTTAGATTCAAATACGTTGAATACATATCATATATAGTTGTTTAACCATTCTTTCTTGAATGGTTATAAGCTATACATTTTAACTTTCAGTGTTCAATAGTTCTTATTAATTATCACAAACAAATGACAAAATATATATATGCAGCGTGATATGAAAAACATACAAAAAAAGATCCGCAGTTGAAATGATTAAAGCCACATTAATCTTAAGTTCTAAAAAATTTACAATTAGGAAATACAGAGTTTAGTATTTGAAATATCGGCATGTAGTTATATCTAATTTCATTGCATTACATAAAACATGTATTTTATTCATAAATTTTTTGGTCGATTCATAGAGCAAAAAGACTTCAAAATTAGGTTTCTTAGAACAGTTTTAAAATACGATTTTGACACCTAGTTCTATTTCCTAAAGTTAAAATTTTAAAGACATGTTTTATGCTATTTCTTAATACTTATACTTTAAGAGTTTATACCTTAAGAATTATCATTTTTTAAGCCTAATCTATGGAATTTTACCCCAAAATGGAATCCTCGAAAACTTATGTAAGATAAAAAAAATTGCTTAAAATCAAAATATATTAAAATCATGAACTGCATCTTCTGTTATCTCCTTCCAAAAAAAAATGAAAATATAAAGTAATTTTCCCATTTGCAGATGCAGTGCTGCTACAAAATCTTTTGAATAAGACACTGAATTTGAAATCCTAACTTAAAACCGTATTAAAAACTTAAAACTAAGTACACCACAATAATTACTTAAAAACTTACGTAAAAAGTGTTGAACTATTAAATTTTACGCGGTTTACAAGCAGAAATTAAGATACCTTATTCTTCCTCTTCAGATGTGTGACTCCTCTTCTTGCATGAAGTGTCTGCGTTCCATAATTAGCTCTTCTTTTCGTATTCCAGTGTCAAACAGAGTTTGTGTGCAAGATTCAGCTCACAGAGGCAGAACAGGCTACTTAGAATGGGTGCTTTTATGATTTTGTTTTAAACATGAAGATAGGTTAGTTTTTTTATTAGGATGCTTTGCGTAAATACACTTCTCTCTGGATAAGTAACCTAGTGCACTTTGTCGTAATCAAATAATAACACACAAAAATAAACTTATATATAGAAGAGGAATTCTAGAATTATTTTGCTCACTGGAACACACTAGGTTGGAAAGTATAAAGTAAAATCTAATTAAAAGTACTAAATTTATAAGCTCTAAGTAAGTACTTAGTTGAATGGATCTTAATTTCAACATGTTTATTAAAAGAGTATATATTGGAACCTGTTTCTGTGCGGTCTTTTTTGTGCGATTATGCGGTTCCTATTCACTGCATAAAAAATACTTTTTAATTGTGTTGCGAAAACTATTTTTTATAGCTACACTCAAACCTGGTTTTATGCTGTGAATAGAGACCGCATAATTACACACACACACACACACACACAAAAAAAAAAAAAAAAAAAGACCGCACAAAAACAGGTTTGATTGTATTTTTCTACATACTTTCGTCGAAATCGAGCTTATTGCTTTTACAGTTTTTATTTAAACTCCAATATCAGTATCATCCATCGGCAAACTAAAAATATTTCGCTCTCTGTTAATTCATTACATAATTTATTAATCTGTGACTAATCTATAAGTAGTTTATTTGATTGCCGATGATAGTGTAGGACTGATGTATCTAAATAAATTTTAAAAAAAGACCAAGAAAAAGTATTATTATCGTTATTCCCTTTAAGATCAAAACTTAAACTGATCCAGTACCTTGCACAGTTTTCTATGCTATATTATAATTAAAGAGTAGAGTCAATTATTATGTTATGCTCCGTATTTTTTATTACATGTATTATAGAGCTTATATATTTTACATAAAATTTAAAAAAATTACTTGCTAATTTCTGAATGTTTCTGTCACGGCTATATTTAAAAATGATTAGATAACAATGTTTATGAATTTAAAATTTGCAACCAATAAGCTCCAAAACGCTTATGAATTGAAATTCACTGAATGCGAATGCTTTCCTTTGTGAGCAAAATCCATTAATTCTCAGTTAAATCGTGTTTAATAAAACAACCTATGAAAGCTATGGATGAATACATAAAGTATTTTCAAACTTACAGGATAACAAACAGAAGCTATGTTAATTAATTTAACTATCAGGGATTTACTTGTGGACGTAGAATTTGTACAGGAATTAACTGCTATGGCGAAGCATTAATATTATTTTAAAGTTTGCTACTGAATTTTACAGAAAGAAACAATGGCATTAATTTTAACATTATAATAAAAAAATTTTTTACATTATTACAATATTTGTTTTTGGGCATTCAGGTCTGTCTGCTTTCCGAAAATGCATACCATGCCCAGAAATGAATAAAAAGAGGTAACTATCAGAAAAACCTGGAATATTTATATGATAGTGGACTATTATTGTCCGAATGGAGACTGTTTCAGAGATTACGAAAGGATAAAAATATTCCTAAGTATTCATTTGTGGAAGAGCATGTTACGAAGGCAGTCAAATGAGTATCAGTAAAAAATCAGTAAGTGTTCTACGTCATTTATATCTAATTAACATTTAACCTGTTTAATATGATGGGAGAAAAAGGGAAATTCTTACGTGAGACACGCATATAAGGTAGATGGTAAAATTTAAAAATTTGCCAGTCTGCGTTTTCATTTAGTGTCATGTTCTGCATCGTAAGCTTCATAAGTTGAGGATTAAAGCTTGAAAAATAACATTTTCCTTATTTTAATAAGACGCTTTAAAAATAAGAGTCATAAAAAGCAAAATTTTAAGTAATATTCGCGAAACAAGTACCTCGACTTGCGGGCGGTCATTCAACTTTTTTTTTCCTATTTTTCGAAGCCGATAAACGTAGGATGATGGATCCAGACATGACCAAACAAGACTAATCCAAAAAGCATTACTTCATTAGACAACTAATTGTAATAACACTTCTTGTATATGACTGTCACGTACGGGGTAACTAGAAGGTGACAAATACTTTTTAAGTTTTCTGCATTTGCACATAGAAATCATAATCATAATAAATACCATTTGCGAAGCCAAGAATGCTCAAGCAATGGAAATGGAAAAGTCCATTAAATGCGCTCATTGAAATTCGGCACACAGACGTCAATAATTAAGTCCGAGCTTTCTTTTGAGCCTTCTCTTACTAGGAGATGGTTTTTTTTTTAATCTATGAAATAAATCGGTGCTGCTAATGCCTTCGCAATGCTGCTTCAACGAAATTTGGGGATTGTATTGTAATTGCACGCGGTCTTGTTGAAATGTTTTCATAGATTGCTAAATTAGATACGGGTTTAGGGAATCCCAATGAATGAATTAATCCTTTCTGAATGAAATATATGAGTAATGTATTTCTGAAAGTTTAATATACAGAATGTATTTCTACTCCTGTACATGTGATGCATTTAAAGAGCAAAAAGTAATGAAGAGTATCATAGTTTCTTTACATAGCGCACAAAAAAAGTTAGTTCCATAAACTTGAAAATCCTCCACAAAAGTTTTGTTTATTAAGGTTATTAAAATTAATAATATAATGGCTTAAAATAGTTCAACTAGACATTTAATATAATTTATTTTATTTCAAAATATTCTTTTTGAGAACGTTAACACCGTAAGTTTTATAAAGACGGTTTCTATGTAGGAAACATTTTGTACTTGTTCTTTCATTCTTAAAAGTGAGTACTTATTATTTTTTCAAAATATTTAGTACTGTAATATGTTGTTTTAATATTTGAAGCTCAGGTATATATATATATATATATGTAAATATAAATGCATAAAGAAACCTAATAAGAGACAAAAATTAAAAACAAATTTTTTATACCCGTCTTGCGCTATAGCTGCAGCATTAAAATAAAATAAAGCTTCTAAAATTAAAAGTAAATTGGTTTCTAAGCAAGGTAATTCCTCAGCATTATTAATAATTGCACTCTTGTAAAAGTGGTTCAACACGATATCTAAACAATTCCAAATTTAGAAAAGGATCACAATAGTACACACTCGAAAACTATTTGTGTTGCTCTCTATATTTATATTTGACTTTGAATTTCGGATTTGCATTTATTAATTTTTAGACCAATTTGTTTTTTTTCGAATGGTCATGTTACAAAATGTAAAATTTTGTCTTTTTTTTGTGTAGTCAATTTGAAACAATGTTACGTTTTATTCTTTTTTTCCAAGTGTTTCGAAGGCATGTAGGGAAAATCCTGGTACATTTGAGATTCACTTTTTTTTTCGGTTTTATATGAATTATGTAATGAAAATTTGTTCCTTTTTTCGGTTTTCGATCACAAACGAACCAGGAGAACGAAACACGTTTTCGAAGCATGTTAATAGACTTTTATAACGCTTTAATTCATTTTTCCTAATGAGTTCTGAATTGGAGTTTCAGTAAAAGGAGATTAATAGTTATATTTTTATTATCTTGTTTATTTTCCCCCTTTTGCGTTTTTAGTTTTCGAGTTTATACTACTAAGATCCTTTTTTTAATTTTGAATTGTTTAGATATTATGTTCAACTTTTTTTACGAGGATGCCTTTTTTAATTTTTAATTGTTTAGATATTGTGTTTAACCTCTTTTACGAGGATGCAGTTATTAATATTGTTGAGGAATTACCTTGCTTTGACTCCAATTTACTTTTAACTTTAGAAGTTTTAAATTTATGTATATATATTGTATACATAAATTTATATTATAATATTATACAGCTTTCCAGAGGAAAAAAAATTGAAAATATTATCAGTGGAATTTGTTTCTGAAAAATCGCGTCATATAATGTATTAAACCGTTATTAGCATTTCTCTAAACGAGCAGTGAATGTCAAAAATAATCATTTCAATTTTTCTTTTTTTTTTTTTTTTTTTTTTTTTTTTTTTTCAAATCGAAGTAAAGGAATTTAAAATATATGCATAAGCCTTTCACGATGATTTAAGCTCTATAGATTTGTAATGCTTTTTACTTAAAAACTCTTTGGATTTTCTGTAAACATAATAATGAGGTAATGAATTATTTTAGGTGAAGTACTTTAAAAATTTCTAAAATTTGCATTTCCAAGAATAAGAATTAAAATTATTTGAAGAGACTAAACTATATCCCTTCTTATAAAGAAGATATGTGACAAAGGCAGCAAATAGTACTTCAGTTTGTGAGAATTTTAGAATAAAATTCAGGATTAGCTGAATTCGAACCATTAACTCAGCAATATATTTTAGATATGCTTATTTTTGTTCGATTACTACTTCGAAGTCAATTAATCTGCATAAAGCGAAAGCCAGGTGGTAGGTCTTCGAAGAATATCTATCTGGGGGTGTTCGTTTAACGACATCTGTCTCTATTTCTACTAATGTGGTAGGCGTAGCTCTAATACTGAGCCGGATGCTCATCATAAAATTAATGTAAATGATAAGAAAGAAACCAAATTATACGCACAATTTTTAGCGTGTTTCGCTTTTTACATGTAAACAAGATTGTTAAATTGTTACTTCATGGTAATAAATGTTTAAAAAAAAGGGGGGGATCCTTGATGGTTTGACCTTGCGTTGCGAATTAGTGATATATTTAAGGTGTTTTTTTTTTTTTTTTCTTTTCTTTTTTTTCTTTTCCAACGTAAAAATCTTCTTCTTTTTCATCAGTTGGTCGCTGAACGCTTTAATTTCACCTGCTTCACAGAGGAGTTAGTTTTGTGGAGACAAGTTCCTAGTACTTTGAGTAACAGTTATCATTTAAACATAAGATAAAACTTGAATAGTGTATTCGATTTCTCAAGGGTAAAAGTGATTAATGTTGTAGGAAATTTCTAAACTAATCTTTTATTATATTGCGTTCTGATGCCCACACGTATGCTTCGCCCAATTTATCAGAGGATTTTCAAATTAGTTCTGAAGCATAATTTGGAAACAACAATTGTTGTCAAAATGTTACGTATGTTTCCAATTCTGAAAGCTAAATGATCGGAATGCAGGAATTTTTTTATGGTAAGAAAACGCAGCTTTCTCACAACTCGACTTTGTTTGTATTTGTACACAAAACAGTAAAATTTATCTTCGGAAGACGGAAAATACCGATTAAAACTTTTTTTATTTTTTGAGGAATAGCAGAATGTCTACTAGGCAACCGTTTTAAAGCTTGTTTTTCACATATCAGCCTTCCAGTAAGCTGTTAATTTTATAAACCTTTCAAAAAGACAGCGTTTTACTATTTGGTTTCGCAGCAGATGTGTAAGGAAAAAAACAGAGATACTTTTAGAGTAAATCTACTACCACGGCAACTTACGAGTTATTTTACTGACACACATGCATCTATTTATATACGCACAATTTTGTTTGCTTAAGAATGTTCCAGCTTTAAGTTTTTACAATCTAAAACATTTATTTATACGTGTGTTCGTGTTTGTATATATGTATGTATGTTAATGTATAGGCCTCTAGGAAAGCGAAGCTTTGCCTGAAAATTACAGGGGGGGGAGATTACAGGGGCAAGTCTATTTAACATTGAGATAAATTGCTATCTCGTTAAGTTGGCGAGATATAGCCAAGTTGGCGATGGTTTAGTCGACTATTTTTTGGTTGCTAAATTTGGAAATAAATCTCCCCAAGTCGCTAGAATTGGCGACATTTTGGTCTGGGCGAGATATAGCCAAGTTGGCGATGGTTTAGTCGACTATTTTTTGGTTGCTAAATTTGGAAATAAATCTCCCCAAGTCGCTAGAATTGGCGACATTTTGGTCCGTTCCCTGTATAATTGAAAATCGCCTAAATGGCTTTAAACTGCGATTGCATCTGGCCATTATATGTAACTACAACCGTATATGCCTTTCAGTAATTTTCAGAAATTGTAGGTACTAGAAATTTATCGTCGGCTGTAGGGAAGCTATGCAAGACCGGAGAGAGAGTCAGTTCTCAATTTGATTTCAGAGTTGAGTTCGGAGTCTTGAGAAATGTCTGCGAGCTTTGTTGTTTAGATGCGCTTTGCATTGCGTTGAATTTAACTTAGTAGTTTGAATTAGTAACTACCGATTGTGCTCTGTCATACTGAAAAGAACTTTACGAGCACCTCTGTGGAAAGTTAGAGAACTGTGAAATGATTCTTTTGCGAAAACTTACCAAGCTATCATCGGTTCTGTGTGTCTTCAATCCATTATGAATCCGTGCGCACGCAAAGGGTTATTCATTTCCCTGACCGCCTATTAGTCTTCGATTTCTTTTTTAATTAATTTTTCACGAAGGTATTTGGAAAATATAAAAAATTGCAATACTGATGTCTATAAGTAATAAACGTTTTTTAGACAACAAATATTTTGGCAACAATCTTACTACCTTTGAGAAGCATCAAATTATCATTAAGAATCAATAGTGGTTCATTCTATTGATCTTTTGTAAATTAATATATTGTTACAGTATGAAGTATTCACTATAAATAACTCGTGAGTCGAAAAATGGTTCATTGACTTTCTGGTACCACCGATTTATTTCTTCTTGCTTCCCGAAGAAAAAGTGTCCTGATGCTTTCAAGTTAAATATTTTATGCAGAGACAGTAGATAAGTTAGAGCAAGCATTGCTTAATCCAATCCCCTTCTCGATAAAATATCTTCTGATTCTTCAGTTTATTTTATTTATTTGTTATATTTCATTCACTTCACATGGTATTGGTGTTAAAATCAATACCTTTATTATTCCTTTTTTTTTAAGCAAAATTAAACAAAATTCGTTCATTCTTCTAACATACTAAGGATTTAGTATTTTACGGAAAGTGCCTTCCTAACGAGCTTTGAAGTGAGATTTTAAAGCAAGTTAAGACAAAAGCGTCATGTACTTGCCTTTGACCTTGAAGCAATGAGAGTCACATATACTGTGATCATACTCTGTTTTTTAATCGTGTTGATGTACACGTAAGTGTGTTGTACTTGCACAAGCTCATCATCAAATTTGTCTAAGAAGATGTCACACTATTCAAGCGTCCACACGAGCAACTCATATATCATTCAACACACTACTAGAATCTGTATTATACCTTTTAAGGTAGGCGAAGTAAAGGCCACAGACCGTGCATAATGTAAGCTCTGCGGTCCGTACGGAACATTCGCATAAAAAATATGTATCCTCTTGGGCATTGAGTTTGTTATGAGTCTATGTCTCACCTTATTCGTACTTTCTAGATGTGTCGGCTTTCTAGATGTTCTAGATGTATACGTATGAATTGACCAACCCGAGCAGCTGTTTGGCTGATGATAATCCGGAGTCACGATACTCTTTCGCAGCCATCAGATTGCGACACATTGGTCTGCTGGTTCGTTCTTATTAGACACGTTCGATCTTTTTACTTGAAGCGTACTTTACCCTTCTAGTCAAACAAATAAGGGTGAAATACGATTCCTTTATGGAAACTCCAGTTTTTTCTACCGTCTAGACTTATCCTTTTTTAAACTGATTCTAGGTTTGCTCATCATTTTCACACGCGCTTCGTAGCCAATTATTTTGTGTACCATAGTCTATTTATCATGCCAATTTCGTACCGAATAGTTGCTTCCTTCATGACGTTGTAATTTTAATTATCAGCAGCGCATTCGATCAGAAACATTTTTCTTTCAATTTTTCTTTTTTTCCCTTTTAGTTACTGTATAAGGTATTTCTCCTGCCTTCCTAGAGTGCCTTCATGGTGTAGTGGTTCTGTACGCTGGGCCGGTATTCCAGAGGTCCGTGGTTCAATTTCCGGCGAAGGCGATTACTCGTGTTTCATCTCTCCGGCTTTTCTAATTAACCTAATGTATCTACAACTGGAATGAGCTTGAATGAAAAAACTTCTGTGCCACACATGATAAATTTCTGTTTTCGTCACTGTAATTTATAATTGTTTTCTCGTAATTTATTTCAATACTCCCTTTAATTCTGCCTGCCTTGAAATATTTTTTATTGCATGTCTATTGAACATGCGTGCATATTAAAACACTTTTTAGTAGTTCCTGTTTTTATCTGTAAATAAAACATTCAGTGTTAACAATATTTTTTATGAATTTATTATTTGCATAGAAGGAAACTGAAGAAGAATAACTAGAATATATAAAACTAAAATGGAGTCTCAGTTAAGTATACTAAAATGATTTTAGATTAGGCTAATTGAATAATGCAAAGTTCACGAAGGCTAGCTATGGGAAAGGATGGCCCTCTGGAAGATATTTTAAGTAAAACTGTCTTGTATCCATGCTACACATGAAAATAATCACGAAACGTCCCATGCCGTCAACCCGCGCGCCGACATTTGAAACCGGATCGAACTACTAATGTTCAGTGATTTTGCCGCTCACCCGTTGGTGGACCCATAATAAAAAATCCCATACACTAATGCAGCTGGTCACGATATTATCATCACTCAAGCAATAGTTTAAAATTTTATGTAGATGAATAAATTAACCCATTAACTGTCGGATATTTTTAATCCAATTTTGTCTTAAAATAGTTTTTTTTTTAAGTCATAAAGGAACCTATTTTAAGACTGGAGTATCTGCACTTTTTTATATATCCTCATTTGGGGAACACAGTAGTTACGAAATACTTTTTATACTGTTGTACAACATATTCTGTATAGAGTCCGACAGTGCATTTATCGCACTGATTTCTGACATTTGTTTTTCAAAAGGGACCTTTCTTTCTTTCCTTTGTAAGACATATGAAATCGAAAACTTGTAAAATGAATTACCAGTTACTCATCCAGGAAAAAACAATACACGGAAACCACCAAAGTGGAATTAAATTCAAATAAACATTTCAAACTTCAATATATCAACTATTGACAAACACGACTGGACAGATGGGCTCGTGCGCAAAATCCCCAAACGGGAATCATTCGTTATGGGTTAAAGAAGCTGCAAAAAAAGAATTCTTTTAACTGATCTATGAATAATTATAATTTTAAAAATAAATATTAATTACAAAGAATACGATTTTCTAAAGTATATGGAATTGCAGAATGTTGCATTAGAAAATCTAAGGTTGCACTCAATGAAATTAATCGAGAAAAATAAAACGGAAATCTTCAAAAAAAAAAAAAAATCAATTAATTTGATATCAGATGATGGATAAAAATATCCGGTGAAAATATTTTTGATCTCATATTTGCATGATACAGATTTTAATAATTTATCTCTTTCTAGCATCAGATAAATTGCAGATTTTGCTTAGGATACATGATAATGCACAACTAAAATAAATCCATAAATAACCAGCGTTAAATATGCTTTGATTGAAAATAATCTTTAAATGTGATGGTAAAAAAAGTTTTTTCTAGTTGAAAAATTGCGGTTTCTCTCTTTCAGTATCTTATTTTTCTACTGATGAAGCAGTTTCTTAGTAACTTTCAAACAGCTATTATTATTATTTTTTTTAATTTTCTTTCTTTCTTTCACTTTGAACTCTTTTTATGTTTTAATTGTTGATATGTGTTATTTGTTTCCGTCTTTTCAACTAGGTTTAAAAAGCACTGAATGTAAATTTTAGGAAAATTATTTGTTTTAGTCTACATGAAATTTAAATTATACATAACTAGAGAGCTACTTTATTTAATACTTAACTAGAATATTATAAATTTGCATATTTATGTATATCTGCATACGTACTCAGTTATAAATTTAAAATTGATAACGAATTTCACTCAAAATCACTGTGTTAGCCTTAGTTTCATTACGAATATTTTTGTTTTATTTTGCTATAAATAAGCGCATTTAAACAATATTCGCGGTTTCATTTTTGTTTTGTCTTGGTTATTTGTTTGTTAAAAATGATCAACCATCATTTTTAATTTCATCATACTGTGTTTTTCGCGGGGCAACTTAGCATTCCGTATAACGTGATAAATAGAGAACGGCAACTTAAATTTATTTCTCACCCCATTTACAAATTCTGTTTTGGTTTTCCCTTTTCCTATGCCGCAGTTTATATATTAAACGACTGTTGTAAATGTATACACTGAATTAAGCTATTCACACTTTTCACGTCAACTTCTATACATTTATGAGAAGAAAATGTTAATCGGGGGACCACATCACGCCTCTTCAAGGTCTGAAATAATGTGCGAGGTAGGTGATTGTATCCGGAGCCATAACTATGCGTGAGGGTGTTTATTAAGGAACCAAGTTACTTTATTATGCGATGGTGTATGAGATTTGAAGCACCTGTATATGTGTGAAAGCAAGAACATTTTATATCTGGGTTTTCATGTGAGTTATTACTTTAGAAACAAAAAACGCAAAAGAGTTTCGAAAAAAGTTCAAGTTTCCTGTCAGTTGTGGCTGTACTCCCTTTTATTGTAATATTTTATTTGAGTCTTTCCCATGCATAGGTTCTGTCACAATACCACACAAACACATAGGTTATGGTCATGTGTACTGTTCTGTTGGTTCGCATGGTTCAAAGGCGTTAGCTGTAAGAAATATTGATGAGATTGCCTAACCGGTTTTTAAAACTATTTGTGAAAAGCCTTTTAAATAATGAGCGAACAAAGTAAGCTTTTGTTGTGTACCAAAAAAATGTAAAGTCATATTTTCTTGTGATTTGAAATGTTTAGCACTCCTTATGTAAAATATCTTTCTGCGGTTTCCATTTGTTTCTTTGGAAATAAAGTTGCTAAGTTAATTCTTATAGCAGTACTAATTAATATGTTTCGAAATAATAGTTTATATTATTTATAAGGGTATATTTATAATAGATGCATATTTCTAAATGAAGCTGAATAATAATTATAGGTGCAGCTATATAATTATAGGTGCATATTTCTAAATGAAGCTGAATAAGGAATTTATCTGTTTCTGTCTGTTTAATTACATTGTAGTTGTCCCTTCCAATAAATCTATGTAAGACATTTCTTTCAGTTAAAAATCAATAAGCTGTAATTAGAGAGCAGTAACATTAAGATTTCATAACACACAAATAACACAAAATGCTCAAAGACGAAGTAAACCTTGTTAGTCCTACGAGAATTGTGTATTCATTTACAGATAGAAGGAAGAAGACTGAAGACATCTGGTTGTAAGGATTTTGTACATGTGTTATTTTGCGTATTTTTATCTTGTTTCATTCCTCTAGGCGTAAAACAAAATTTTCAATTATAAAATATATACAAAGCGAAATTTTTCCTAAAGCTCATTCAGATCAGCGAATGGAAAGATTATTTTAAAGCAATAAGTATTAACACAAATTAATAATCCAGTTTTACGTTATTTCATCATCAAAAGTCAGTTGGCACAAAAAATGTTAGTAAAGGAATACAAAAAATATTTAAAGTCTAGCACGGATTTAAAGGAAAAGGTAATTTTGGTAGTTCCGTTTGACTATTGATAGACTTTCAAATCAGCTGAACAACAGCTGGATAGATACAATCTAATCGTCGGGAATGGTTTCGTCTGAAATTCCAAATTACTGCTGAGATTAGGAAGCTGTTTAAGTGTTCGTCATTTTCATCATATTCATCGTTACCAATATATAGGCATTTCCCAAATTTTCAGCCTCGCAACGTGCATGCATGTAGCTGCCAATAACAGGAACACACTTGCATACATAGTCATAGTTTCTCTGAAAAGAATTTATAAAAAATAGTCTTTGTAGAAAACAATATAATAATGAAGTAATAAAAAACAATACAGGTGAGGATTAGCAATTAATAATTAAAATATATTAATCAATAATTATGCGTAAATATACATAATTCTATTGAGAAAAGAAAAATTTAAAAATTTTTCTCAACCTGCCCAAAATTGTCTTGCGCCCCACACTTTGGGAATCACTAATACAGCGTCGTCCTCGAAGACAGTTTCCCAAGGCAAATACTTTCTAGTTTGCTTATTTAACAGATATCGGATTTAGAAGTCAGCAGGTTTAATCCGGTTCTAACTTCCATGCGAAAACTTTCCATGCGAAAAATGCTTGTATTTCTCTTTTTGATTACATTAACCATTTCTAGGATGCATCAATTATAATGCATTAGTTTCCCAGTCAAATACTTTGTAGCTTTTCCAATTAAATTATTGAAAAGAGCATGACATTGACTCTATGTTGTACAGTTAAGTCATTTACAGATTATCTAATTACGTATCTTACAAATCTTGCGTGAAATGAAAAAAAAATTAAGAAATATTAAAGTATTTCCCAGCATGCCGGCAATATACGTATGTTAAAAATGCATTGTGAAATCGTGGTTGACGTTCACAGATTGGCTGGAATTAGGTATTTACAGCTGTAGCTATACAATACTAAATTTTCTAACACCTATTTCCGTCAACTAATGGCGTAATATGATTTTAATATCAGCAATAGGCTACCATTTTCATCATTGCGAAGATTGCATTATTAAGTAAAACAATAAGGTCCAATGCATTTTCCTTTCCTGACATCAGACAGTAGAGTTACATATAAAATAATAGATTTTCTTACTTTTATTCAACTTTATTATTCTAAAGGAAGTATCAAAGAATACGAAAATAACAGAAATATTAAAATAGCTACCTAACGTAATGGAAATTCTTAGCACTTTTTTTGTTGAGTGCAGTAACATGGGAAAAGCTAGAAGATAGACACATAATAAAGCAGTCTGAAATTCAAATAAAATTACCGTTCTGAATTCGATTACTCGTCTGTTGATGGATGGTATAGATGTTTAGAATTAGCTGATGAATATTGATTTCCATATTCTGATGGATGAATATCGATGCAGGTAGATAAATGTTTAGGTTAAAAAAGGAGGCAGATTGATGAATGGGTTGCTTCTTTGACCCATATCTGCTTATGGATATGTCTATCCATACGTATTTGGTAAGCATATATTTAAAAGGTTATACGAGTACTTCGATAGACAGGAGGGTATTTGAATATGTATATTTACATATACGCAGTGTAATGGATACATAACCTTCAACTCAAACAAAAGGTATTACCGGAAATATATACAGTAAAAACCACCCACATTTATAAGGCAAATTTTGCCTTCTGTGGAGACTGTGAAAACTTAATCAAATAACGGCATTGGACTACAGCTAATGTCCAATACCGTTATTTCATTAAGTTCTCAGAAATCTCTTGCGAAGGTAATCGTCTCAGGATAGCAGTCATCGTAAGAGGCTATATTGTTTCAAAAAGTGTTCCCTGTTTTCATATATGTTTTAAAAAGATTGCGCAGTGAAACACCTCTTGAACAACGGATGGTGAGCCTATGGTTTCTGTTTAAGAAGCACTTCAAATATCAGGCCTTCGAATTAGTTGTGAATTTTATTCACGAGATATCATTGGGAAAACGTTGATTTAGAAGTACTGGTTTCAAATTATTATTAATACATATGCTAAAATTCAAAATTTTAAATTTAACGAAATTTAATTTTTATTGCCTACTAATTGAAGTTCTTTTCGTCGTTTAAAAATGGTTTAAGTCTTATAATCTTGGCATTTTTCACGGCCGGTTTTGCATGTTATAGACTTTTCTTTTGACTTAAAAGATGCTTAGGTTTCTTAAAAAATAATTTAATAAAGCTTAGGTTTCTTAAAAAATAATTTAATAATTTAATAAAGCTGTATACAAGAACGCTCTGATTTCACTTTCCAAAAATCTTCCCTTAAATACTAACTTCTTTCACCAAGCGACCAATGAGTTGCTAAAATGTCAATGGTTTGTCGCTCTGACCACACTAATACCTTACACAAATAGTGGATTAAAATCAAAGAAAAGTTTACATGCCCAGGTCTTGCAGTTTGCAGTTTAAAAGATAACAAACAAAATTAAAACTCTATCCTGCTCGATCCTAATAGTTATAAACTTGAGCCTTGAGAGACACCTGGAAGAAAACTTTGCAATCAATTAACTAGAAAAGAGTTTTACTTACCATACAGAAATTCGACAATGAATTCAAGAATCACCTAACTAATCAGGAACTCCGCATTATCTTGTTCTAAAGCAGCGCAGGTAACGGTTAATATTCATCCGTATTTAACGCTTTTCCTCGGCTCTTAGATTTGCATAGCCTTTTGCTTTGATATAATATTTGTGACATGAGCCAGAAGGAAGACAAGACAGTGTCAAATAGAGCTTAAAAATAAATGTCCCAAAGTTACTAATTGAAACGCTTTTCGCAGAGAACAAGTATAAAAAAAATTGAATATTATGCGCTTTACCTAAAAAGTGACACATAATCAAAATCAACGCAATCTAACAATTGGCATTTATTTCTTAACTGAAACCATGAATATATGAATAATCGTTAAAGAGATTATAAGGTATTTCTGCCACTTTCATAGCGTTCTTTCGTGGTGTAGTGGTTCTGCATGCTGGGCCGGTATTCCAGAGGACCGCGGTTCGATTCCCGGCGAAGGCGTTGCTAATTTTTCAATCTCTCCGGCTTCCAAAAATATACCTGACGTCTCTACAGTGGCGCCCGAACTTAAAAGGGTGTTGTATGAGGTTTCTCCACACCCAGGATTTGGCGATTGGGTCCCCTAAAAACCCCAGTCGCCCTTTAAAAAGAAGAGTATATAAGGTATTTCTCCCGCTTTTATAGCGTGCTTTCGTGGTGTAGTGGTTCTGCACACTGGGCCGGTATTCCAGAGGTCCTCGGTTCGATTCACGGCGAAGGCGTAGCTAATTTTTCAATCTCTCCGCCTTCCAAAAATATACCTAATGTCTCTACAAGATACTTAATGTATGCAGTAGAATCTCAATCCTATGGTCCCGCAGTCATCAATTTCTGCCCTATATCGTTTCCAGTTACAATTCTGAAAATTCTGTATAGATAATGTTACTTTTATCTCTTTGTGCACCATTAGACATTCTTACGATTAAACATTGTTATTTAATTTACTTAACATTTATTTTATGTTGAGCTTTCCTATCGCTGATGCTTTCAACTCACACTTTCTTGCCAGAATGCACATGGTCTAGCGGACATGTATTCAAATGAGGTAGAAAGAAGTTAGTATTTAAGGGAAGATTTTTGGAAAGTGAAATCAGAGCGTGTTCTGCCTCCCTAAAGGCTACACTGCTATCTTTGGTTTTCTAGCTATTAGATTTCTGGGGCGCTGAGCTGTTCTTACCATTAGGCTTGTTTACTCCAACTTTTCAAGTCAGAGCCAGCTTGCGCGACAGTTAACTTGAGAATCCGTTAGGCTAAACTTAACTTCGTTTAATTTTAAGTTATTCATTGACTTTTGAGTTAACCTAAAAGTGTTGATTTTTATTAAACAAGAGTTGGTGCCATCTGTGAACTTTATTTGAGTTAATAAAAGGTCCTTTACACCCTTCTCCTGACTTTATAGTACTTTAAGACTTAGTGCTTGTTCACCATATGCGTCGAGCTCAGTTTATGATAGCCAAGCATACAAGACATAACAACATTATTTTATCTCATGAAGATACACATGTTCATTTCCTTCATGTAATAAAACTCACCGTTTACAGATTTCTGAACAAAAACTAATGTCTTTGCTTAAAATTCTCTTTCCCTCCGCAAATGGTATTTTTTTAACAGTTTAATGCTCCAGTTTTCGGATTTTATTTAAATTTTTAATGCTGTAAATGCCTTTAACGTCTAAAATAGTTAACGAAATTTTATAGAACTCAACCAGATTTTATTCAGCAAAAGGATATAATATTAAAATTAATACAAAGTTATGTATTTCGCGCATTTGGAAGGCATTTTGTTAAATGTCAGGAGATAACGAAAACTTTTCGAAATACCTACTTTTGTTAATGATAACAGCTGTGTATTTCTCACAACATTACTACTATATGAAAGGAACAATTCATTCAAAAGCTACGCCTGGCTATTTATGAAGCTGTTATTTTACAAGTAGCTCGTTAAACAAATTATCCCACTTTTAAAGAAAACTACTTAACTTTCTTTCTCAACCAACAATCAAGAAGTTTCGGTTGTTTTGTTATTACCATTCTTTAGTTACCGGGCAAAGAGCTGGCAGATGATTTCCGAAGACTCCACCATTAGTAATTGCACGAGTCAAAGAAGTAAAACAGCTCTACTTAGCTTGCGCCTTCCAAAACGGTAGGTAGAGGTATTTCTTCGAGATTATGGGCTTTCTAGAAAGTTAATTGGACGAAATAATATGTCATTGCTTCTAAGAAGTATTGTCATTTGTTCGCAATAGGTCCATTGCTGCTCACTTTAATTTTTTTCCTAGGGCGTAGGCTCAACTTACTTTTTTAAGTGTGAATAACTAGGGTTACTATAAAAATAAAGTTTATTAGATCTCTCTCTCCTTCCCTTGTTCGCAAAAGAAGTAACAGTGAAAGAAGTAACACAAGATGCAAAAGTTTACCTATCTTAAAAAATATTATCTTAAATATCATTTTGCGTATTTAATATTTTATGGAAATTTCGCATTATATCTATTATCTATCTATCTATATATATATACATATATATTAATACGCTTAAATAACTATTCAACAAAGTTATCTTTTTTATATAAAAATGAATATACTGCGGTGAAATTTTGCACACTGTGTTTCTTTAACAATTTAAATAAGGTTAAATAAAGAAAAGGGAAAATAAATAAAATTTTAAAATTAGTTCAAATATAAGATCTGAGCTTTTCAACCATAATTTTAAGAGGGTGGATGAGAATCACATAATTACAAACTAACCAAAATGTCACTATATTCTATCTGGCAGGATCATTACTTTCTGTCTGTTGCATATTTCCGTTAAGCAATATTTCATACATTTTTTAATATTGTAGAAATTTTTATTAATATTGCTAAATAACAATTTAAAATACATTATTTCAATTATATATTATGCATCATAATTAGAGATTTAATTCCTTACATATGATAAAAATTTGGAAAAGTTTATAAACGGCATAATCTGTACGAAGATGCCTTTTTATAAGTAGGTAGAGAGGATAAAAAGACTTACGAACTACATCTAAGAAGCAATTTAAATTCATCTGAAGATTTAAATTACGTGCAATAAATAAATAAATATTTAAAATTTAAGATTTTCTTAGATTCCTTTAAGTCTTAAGACGCAGTTTTAATTACCTTTCACATACAAGAGCTTTGAATGATAAATATGTGAAAATTACGATTTAATGGAATTTTTAAAATATCAGAGTTTTTACTGTAGGTGTTTGATTCAAAAGCATATTGCATGGATTCTTGATTACATCCGTAGCAGCGATTATTATTTGACAACAATCTCCACTTTTCGCTCCTCGCCAAATTTAGCACTTTCTCGCCAATTCTGAGAATAGCTCACTGTAAAATGTTGAGCTGTCATTCTGCCTGTGGATATCATTTATCAAAAAGGGTTCTCAGACGTAAACCCGGAGGCTTCTGTCCCATTCCGATTATTACTTGGAATTAACCTCCCGCTTTCCAACTGGAGGACCCATCCTCGTGCGGATAAATGCGGAGACACCTCAAACAAATGCCCTAAGCCCCAGGGTGCTACAAACTGCATTTACCACGTGCTTAATAAACAGTGTTAGCCGAAATTGACTCGATTGCTTAAATTGAGTATTATAACTGATGCTTTTACTTCTAAAGCTTCAGGCTACGGGTCACTATTGGTCAAGTGCATTACTAGCAAGACTCCAAAGGGAAAAAGAAGGCTGAGGGCTAGCCAGCGAAGTAGTTAAGAATTTGTATTTAAAGGGGAAGCTTTACTTATTGACTGATTTTCTAGGCGGGAGGGGGCAAGTTTAAGAAATTTTCTTATCAGTTACAAATAAAATGAAACTTCCAGAACAAAATTTTATCTGATCGCAGAGTTAAAAAATTTACGCTGAATTATGCATGATGCACTTTTCAAAAAGGCATATCTTAACGACCTTGTTGCTTTTGTTACGACATTATTTGAAACAATTTGGTGACGTTTAGCCTAATTTTCCTCATATATCTTATGAAATATTTCTCCCTTCAAAAATCGGCTTTATAGAAAGTCAGATCTTTTTTTGGTATTAAATTTTTTAAGAGATCATCAGAAGGTCCGAAGAGATCAGTTACAGACAAAATTCACTGCAAATATTTTATGTATTGAAATAATGGTAGGTGAATCAGTTTAATTTGTGAGATGTAATAGAGAACTTTACGCTATTAATAACAACTGTTTACATTATAATACAGAAACTAACATTGTCGCTCATTTTCATCATTTTATAGATTTGACAATCTTTGTTTTTATCATTGTAAGTTATGAAAATTTAAAAACAGTACCAAAACAAATAATCTGCTTGTTATTTGATATACGGACTAAAGCGCTAAAGAGTGATTTTGTTCACTCATATATCAGTTTTATATGTATATCAGAAATTAAAATTACTGACATTGTTATAAGCCAGCAAATTTCACTCAGTTTTAATCAAAACGCCTTAACAAAATAAATCTTGATGAAATCTTTTTATATACTCTCGTGAACCAAATGCAAAATGGAGTGTTTCATTTTACAAGTTTTAGTATAGTGTTTTACGTCTGTAGAGACATCAGTATATAAAGAAAGCAAAGAAAAATTGTCATTAAAAATAAATCTTGTCGTCATCTGATACAAAACATAAGCTACACTAACAATTCCTTAAAGTTCTCTACACCTAATTGTTCGTATAACTTCTTAACTATAATGACTTGTAGAGAGATATTAGGTATTTTTGAAGTAGGAGTACATGAAAAATGTGCAATGCCCTCGCCGGGACTCGAACCTGGACCTCTCGAATACGCGTCGAGTGCGCTACCGTTACACCACGAAGGCATGCTGGAAGGAGAGAGAAAATACATTATAAACTTATAAAAACATTGAAACATAGGAAACTTTTACACTTTTAGTGACAAAAATTCAGCTATTATTCCAAACCTAAATTTACTTTTTATTGTTTTCTGTATCTAAATACCATGTAAATCTATTATGATGAACAACATTAAATAAAACTACTAAGAAAATGAAATATTTTAAATGTATTGTCTTTAAATACGAAATTAAGGTTGAAAAGTAGTGAGACACTGCTCTAAAAATATCATAAACAGCAAATTCTAATAGACCTTTCTTGTAAAATGGTGAACGATTTTAAATCTGGTAAAATAAAATTTCAGGTTGAGAAGCTACTTTGGTAAAAGGGGTCGGAAACATTCTGAGATTTCATTTGATGAGAGAAACTTACAATTTTTCGTTGAAATCGTGAAAATACTTAGATAAAAATAGTTGAATTATTTACTGAAAAAGAAAACTGTTCCCGATACAGTTTCAAAATACCGCAAAACAAATCTGAAAATAAACCGTAAACAAGAAAATCTGAAAAGTTTTATTGAACACTATGAAATATTTTTCCCACCTTCTTACCATGCCTTCGTGGTGTAGTAGTCAGCACACTCGACGCGTATTCGAGAGGTCCGTGACTTGAGTCCCGACGAGGATAGTCATATCAAAGTCCGTTTGATAATATTGTTACACGGTTTAGGTCAGTAGTTAAAAAAAAAAAATGAATTAACTGATGAGTTTCACAGCGTTATTAATCAGTTTGGTTTGGTTTGGTTTTATTTGATTTTGACAAAGCACGCGAGGGCTATCTGCCTACGAGGAGGGATGTCTTCGTGGAGGACTTTCTAAGGGAAACTGGCACTTACACACGATACACAGCGGTATTAATTAGAGAAAAGTATTAAAAGGCTTTAGAGCAAATACAGGTTTATTTTTCATCTACAAGTTTGCATTTTCAGTTATAAATGTAATGACTTTTTAAATTTAATATTTAATCTTTATTCATTCATTGGCTCACCTCAGTTTTAATGTTATTTTTAATGTACTTTTCTTACTTCTTAGTGTGGCATTTTTATAAAGTAAAGTAACTGTAACAACGAAAACTCCAGTTAGTTTTTAATACATTTAGTTGCCTTATTTTTATTGCTACTTTTTAATATAAAATAGTTCAAAGAAAAATTCAATTAATTTATAGATTTATTCGATACAATTAATTTATAGATTATTTTTATCACTATTGGTTAAGATTTCATTGTATTGAAAATATTTCAGTCGGGATTGTCCTCTGATATAAACGCATACTACTGTAGAGGGGCTACTTTTAACCAAATAGCGAGTAGTATCGAACTATGTGAACTAAAAGGATTACCGAAATAATTCCGGAATATTAAAGGCTGTTTTCATAAAGCTGTACCTCTTTTTCAGGGGATTTTCAAAAATTAAGATGTAGGTTCTGATGCACAGAAAATTAAACACTTATTTGCACCTTTAATTTATATATTACTCTTTTCTTGCTATACGTTCTGCATCATCTAAACATCGTAACACATTCTGCATCATCTTCGTTGTAGAAGCAGGTCTACACAAATATAGTGTTTAAATTTTGGGTCTAGATAGAAATCTAAATTTTTAAGCTTAGTGTGAGTAGTGTAGAAAAGAAAGACTTTGTTATATCGAAAGTTCAGACACATTTTTCGTATTATATTTAATTTAAAATTCGATGAGTAACTTATATTTTGAATTGGTTTATGCGTCTTAAATATCTGCATCAAAATTGCAAATTTGTGTCAAATGTTTCTAAATGTTATAAAATATATTGTAGTCTTCTTTCTAGTAGTTCATTTATAACTTTAACCATTTGTTTCCATCTCATTCAGCTTTTAAGTGCTTTTAACAAAGAAAACATAATGAGATCATTATTCTGTTAATACATTTGCATTCATTTATACGAATTATCAGTTAAAGTAATAAGTATTATTTTATTTTATGTTACAAAATGTTTAGCTTGCAACGAATCATCAAAAATCTTCACTTTATATTCTACTATGCATCAGAAATATAACAATAGTTATTTTTATGGCTATAAAACAATGCATACCTATAGTACGTACTATCTTCACAATTTTCTGAACCATTAACCCGGTTACTCAACACGATGTTATTACACAGGGAAGAAAAAACGCTAGGTGTCTGTATTTGTAATATCTTTTACAAACATATATAATACACTCAGATTTAGATAAGTTGACGTCACAGAAATTATTATGCTGTCCGCATTCATAATAAAGTAAATTGTTTTCTTTCCGTTAAAAAGTTTTCTTTTTTAGGGAACTTTCCTTGGCTAATCCCTTGAAAAATGTTTCAAACGGACTTTATTACATATCTAACACTTTTATGAATGTACACGTTACATCTCTTCATGATTCCTAAAAACAGAAGCAAAATCGAATTTTTTTTTTTACGGAAAGAAAAATAAAATAAATTCCTTTATTTTGAACCATAATCTTTTATTTATTAATTTATTTTAAATGGAACTTGCAGATTAACAATAAGCGAAATATTTAATCTTTATTCTTATATTCATTAGTACATATCAATTAGTAGCACACATCAATCACTTGAAAAATTATTTTTCAGTACAGTGTTATTTAATTAATTAATTATTATTTGCTCAAATGTTTAAATTATTTATTTATTCATTTATTCGCCCTCTTAAATTATTTATTTATTATTTATATTTATTTATTCGTCCTTTTAAATTATTTTTGTTGTAAAGTTGGAAGAATGGCTTGAATGTAATCTTCAGTTTGCAAAACAACGTTACAAAGTACGACATATTTTAGTAATTTTCTGCCTCAGGCGCTAAAGAGAAATAAATTATTTAAAAAAAATAATGTTACTTCGTGGTAACAACTAACATTTATCATAAGATTCTCTTTAATCTCAATAAATGGAGTGTTTCCATTAAATAAATCGTATGGTTTAGATCATGGATTATATACTCCGCGTTATAAGTTTTCCGGAATTAAACCACTGTTAGTTTCCAAAAATAAAACAGTAGCAAGCTTATTATCATGACTAAACAGTTAAAAGAAACTGAAATATTACCCTAGACTTTTCCTTTTATTTTATTTTAATTCATGAATATGCTCAGCTTCATATGTACAAGTAAACCTCCTTTTAGAATAAAATTATGATATTCAAAAATCAAATAACTCAAAACTTTCGAAATACCGAAGCAGGGTTTCGAAGCATTCTAGAAGCAAAATCAATTAATTTACTACACTTCTTAACCCCTCTTTAAACCTTCGCATCTACATTCCTTAATTTGCGGTACTTATCGTTTGATTCTGTACTTACATTGTGCATCTTAAGCATCGGGAAAAGACCTTAGCCTTAAGAAAATAATAATAAATAAAATAAAACACTCAAAAGCTTTTTCGAATGCAAATCCTGGTTAGGCTATTAGCGTGAAACTGCAAAAGCAGCCGCTTGCATAATGTAATGGTCGGATTTGAAGTGTTTATCGTTACAAATACAAACATAGTCGCCGCGGATGTTAATCCTATTGCTAATGTATACACCATGTTGGCCCTATTATCACCCGCTTCAAATAGCTAATTAGGTGACAAAGACTTTGGAGCAACCGCTGGGAGGCGTTTTCTGGCGTTGTTACAAATCATCTCCATTTAGACGCTAATGGGTGATTATAAATCTCAAGTTAGTCTTTACCATCTGTCCCTTTGTTCAGTTAAGGTGGAATTATTTCCTTTTTCTTAGCTTAAATGTGAGTTGTTTTAATTGTATGGTCATTTTTTGAGCGCGAAGTCTTTCGTATTACAAGTTTACTTCCAGGTGGGCCATTAAATTAAGAACTAAAGAATATTTGTCGATTTTTCTTCTGAGTGAACCGGTTAAAAGTCGAAAATGTTACTAAGAAGTAATTCAATAAAATTAGTCGCTTTTTAAATGTTTTCTTGCTTAAAGGCTTCGTTAATGTCAAGTGTGAATTCATTGCAAATTAATGTTGTAAGTTATATAGTAGCACTGTAGTGCACGTTTTAATTAAACGCATTAGGGAAAGTTTATGCCTAGTTTTAAGTATAAAGGCAATATTTAACAAATTTTTGTTGCGCATCGGTAGTTGATTTTAAAAGACTTTAGCTAACATGGTAAAATTCTGAATGTATTATCAGTTGTTCAGAGAAAGAGTTATTGATTTTATTTTAGCATAAAATATGCTTAGTATTCTCAACAAACACAATAAAACGCATGATTTCTCCACTTTAAATAAAATATCATTAGATAAGTGATGCTCCGGTCGCTGAGACTGTTTACAACTTAAATGAAAATTCTGTGTCAGCTTATATTAGTGTTACTTTTAAATAAAAATTATGCACTGAAAGAGTAAATATTAGAGAAAAACTTTAAACTCTGAAAATATTTTTACTTTTAATGTGGTTTCTTAGACTATGGGCCTTTTGAGAAAGACCTTAGAGAGTTTCTTAGATTGCGTGTCTTTTCAGGTCTCGCCAGTATTGATCTCAAATAGATACTCATTTTTTTTATCTGGAATTTTAGTATTTTTTTAATAAGCTGATCAGTTTTTATATACTACGATATTCTCAGCGATTTGATGAGCCCTTTCTATTAGACAGATCTAAGTAAATGTGTTACTTTTAAATCTTAATCTTAAGTTTATTCTAGGGCAGTAACAAAGGTTTAAAAAGATTTGAGCTAACATCTTATACATGTAACTCATATTATAAAAATTAGGGCACTTGAGATAACCAAATATACATATTAAAAATATGCGTAATGAGTCCAAGGTTTAGGACTAAAATAATGAAAAGTCAAGATCTGGGGGGGGGGTATCATTACTGTTTAGCTTTCCCATATTATGCAGCTTTCGAAACGTTGATAGAGTTTGAGGATTACTTTGTAGAAGTAAGCTTTTACAACACTCTTTCATCTCGTTATTACACTTTCCTTAATTTCTGAAATTGTCTCAAACTGATAATCTTTAAAAAATGATTTCAATTTAGGGAACAAAAAGAACAGAAATATTGTATTCTTTTTTATAAGCAGAATTCGTAATGGCTAGTTTGACCATTGGAACTAATTGTTATATGGCAGCTTTACTGAGAGTATTTGAAAAATTCAGTCCTAAAATTTTGTAGACGAAACTCTCTACACAGTGATTTATACGAAATGACACTTCCTTCTATTATTACACTTGGTTCTTTATCATATTCTGTGTTAAGAATAAATCGCGAATTTTTAAATTAACTGAATGACTGTATATTGCAAAAATATTCTGCAGTACGTGTGAAAGAAATTAAGAATGAAACTATAAAACTAAACTTTGCGTTCATATCTGTACATGATAACACAGAGAAAATTCTTAAGTTGCACCTAACTAGATAAAAATATTGAGATCATTTAACTGACTCTGAGCTAAATTTAATTTTAAATACAGATTATCTGGTAATTCATAAAAGCAAATTCGCAGTGACTTTTTTTTTTTTTACATTTCAGGTATGGTTTCAAAATAGAAGAGCGAAGTGGAGAAAGCAAGAAAAAGCAGCTGGTGGTCAATCCCAAAGTCAAGGGTACAACCCATATTCCGCTACTACTGCACTACCATCCGTACCAGCTTCAACACCAGGTTCAGCAAAACCTTTCAGTGCTCTTGGTTACTCACGTTCTTATGATCTGGGTCTATTAAATGCTGCTGCAGCCGCCCATCATCATCATCATCACCAGTTTCCACCTCCTTATTTACCACCTCCTGGGCTGTCTCTGTTTCGACCAGCTCCAAGTTTTTTATCTCCAGCTAGTTACACTCTCCGTGATCTGCCGTATTCCAGTTTGTTTCCAGCAGCAGCTTTATCGTCCCCATATTCGGTAGCTGGGTCATTCCCTCCAACATCATTTCAGAGCTTATTGGTCAATCTGTCTGCTCAGAACAGACCAAAGCTGACTACTCCTCCCGATTTGAGCCCTGTTGCTACTGAACCTTATCCCAGTTTGTTGACTGCTGCGGGTGCAGCAAGTACTCATTCGACTCCCGCTGCCGTAACTCAACCATCGCCTGCAATTTCACCGCCAACTGTTCCTCCTAGACCATCTACGGGCTCCCCAGTCTCACCGCCTGCAACAGGCCCTGTAGATCTCGATCGAAGGAGCTCAAGTATTGCTGCACTAAGACTGAAAGCTCGCGAACATGAAGTAAGAATGGAATTGCTGAGAAAAGCTAATGGAGAAGTGAGCTGAGTTATATATGTAAGAAGAAAGGCATTGATTCTGCTCTCCGCAGGGTATAATACAGATGAATTCGAGCTGAAGCACATCTTTTGATGCACTGCAACTCCAAAGATTATACTAGTGAAATAAAAACTCAAATCTCCTCGGAGATGAGACAGAACTTATCTCGATTCCCTGCTGAATTCGAACAGACTTCATAAAGTTCTAAGCCGTCCTTTTGAATAGTTTTTAAATAAGGACAGGAATATTTAACACAGAACTGACTGTCATAAATACACGCGCTTACTTCTAAGCTTATATCGACTTTTGAAGTCTTTCAACATTTACATTACTTCAACAATTGTAAGATTTCCTTTTTGTATTGACATTGCCTTATACTGTTTTCAGACGTATTGTCTTTAAGATACAATGATAAGATCATGGTTTCCCGGTATTTATGTGTATAGCAGATGATATTCTAGCGTTTTACTTAGTACGACCTTAAACAAATTACTGAGTATTAGGAAGTCAATTTGAATTTAAAAGATTTTCAACTCCCTACATCAAATATGCATATGTTATGCAAGATTATTCTCATGCATTTTTTTTTATTCTCTATGTACTTTTCTGAATATGAAAGTACGACAAAAATCTATTTGAATTAGCATTTGGTGATAACTTTTATTTTTTCATGCAGAGGGTACGTATTTAATAAAAAGTTGCCTAACGGAAAACATATTTTTATTTCACGATTAAACTGTTCAATTACAAAAGCTATATTAAATGAGACTATATGAGCATAGACTTAATATCACGGCTACAGATAATGTTGTCTTTCACAACTCCTAGGTTTACTTTCAAATACCTATTTCAAAATACGTTGCTATTTTAATGAATATGTATATAAAAGATTCAAAGATGCATTTCATTATTATTTTAGTTACGAATCTTAATCGTAGTTTAATGATTCTAAAATGTAAAATAAAGTGAAGCGCTTGCTTGATGTTTATTCGACTTTTTACATAACATCAAGGGAATGCCGATATTTATCAGTTAAAGTTAAAGAATTACGACATCTTTCTTTTGTCAATTTTTGTTAAATAAATGTATGAAATTTATATGTTAACATAGAAAATGTAGAACTAAATAACATTTAACATGCATTTGGAGCAAAAATGCAGGACTCGGAATAGTATTCATAATAAAGTTCTACTTAAAATTAATTTAGTTCAACGAAAAATGTCACTAAATCAATCGCAGCATACAATTAGATATTAAAAGCTCTCATAGTTCAACAACATAATTTTTAACACGTATAATTACTTGTTATGGATAAATGAAACATGAAAATTATGATATTTATATATTTTTTCCTAGAAAAAGCTTAATTCAAGGAAGATTATGACTTGAAGGATGAATTTATTTTTCATTGTGAATTTAAAATGTAGCCTGTTAGTTCATATATTTTTATTTTTCCTCAGCATAATTATTATTGAAATAGATATTGAATGCAAGCGATTTCACTCATTACTAACCAATTGATATATTAGAAATTCAAATTAGATTTTTGATTACACATACTTTCTAAAATTATTGCGCAACTTAAAAGGTATGTCAGTTAATTGCGAAAATAAAAAAAAATTAAAATTATCTTATGTTTAATCTTCGGAAATTATACTTAAAAAAGTAGAATGAATTGATTTGCTTCAATTAAATGTTCTGTTTGTGTTTTTGAAACATGTGTTTTTATCAAGTTGATTAATGTCCTTTTGATGAGATCTTACTGTGATCGTTCATGTGCAGTTATGAAGTTCACATGCAGCATAGTGCATATATATGTATATCCGTCCAGAAGTAAAAGTATATAGTTATCACATTTTTGATTTTAACATCCGTCCAAACCTGTTCCTTATACAAATGTCATTATGACATTGAATTATGATATGAATATTTATAGAACAACTTTACTCAAAGTATATTGTATGATGGATAGTATATAATAAACGTTTGTTGCAGTACTTAATATCTTTTCTACACATTTATAAAATAAATTGAAAAGCTGCTTAAAATTAAAACTATATATTATAAAACTTTGGCCCTCTAACTGTAAAAAAAATTCTCCTTTTATATAAGAATGTTCAGTTACTAAAGTAACTTCAGTTACTAAAATTTTAAGTATCAAGATAAAAACTTTGTAAACATATTAATTTATGCTTCAAAGGAAGCTTTTAAAGAGGTTTGTTTAGAAAATGAATATATAATTAGTGATCTGATATTAAAATGTTATTTTGAATCAATCTATGCTTTCCTAATTGGGCAATACATCTGACTCTTTAAAAAAAATATTAAAAAAATTATATGTTGTATTTTAAACAAATTTATTTACATCCGACTGAAGCTGAAATGTTAAATTATTTAATGTATTTAATATGATATATATATTCATCATATGATGACATATGATGTTTAAATAACTCAAATATTGACATGAATTAGTTCATTAACATTGTATTCTTCAAAGAATTAGAAGCCTCAGTATCTTTTTTATTAAGGCAACTTTTAACTTTGAAAAATCATGTTGTTTACATTCATTCGAATCTATTGTTAACATTCTACCTGAGCTTTTTATGAAGTCTTTGTACAGTGTGTACTGTACTATATACTGTAAAATATAAATATGTTATATCAACATATGTGTAAATATTTATATATGTTTCCTCCGGTGTATACGTTTTTGAAATTATCTTCGAAGGAAAAATCCGTCCATATAATCATGATTGTTGGAATTTCGTTTTAAATATTTGGATGCATATTTAACACCAAGTTTATTCTCTTAATGACAAACAACGTGACTGTCATTTTCTGTGCAGTTTAGGTGATTTTGTCTTAATAAATATGAAAAACTAGCCATTTACTTGTGTTTATTGCAAACGTCTATATGAATCTAAATGCTTCTCAAGAAACATTGGTTTATGCAGAGTAGTTACCGAAATAATACTTCGGGGAGTAAACATGATACGAACTGGAGTAAATAAGTATAATAATTAACATGGGGTAAATATACTGATATGTTGACACTGTTTGGACGGGGCGCCTTCATAATAGTGTCCCGTCGTAACGGTGCCTACACCTTTATGCTTTTCCAAATTATCAATGAACTTGTATAATGCCAGCCATAGGTCAAAAAGGAAGAAACTTTCATAAAAGTGCCCTAACATAAAGCTGCGCCCACCTTTATGAGGATCAGTTTCTAACTCGCAAAGATAAAATCTTACTTTAAAAGGTAAAGGAATGGGCACCTTCATAAAGTTTGCTTTCTGCAAGTTAAAAGTTATAAAAAGAAATTTTTGTTCTTTTTATTATTTATCATTGTTCTTGTGTGATACTTGAGCTGTTTTATATGTTTGGATTGATCTTTCGAATAAAGCCATATGTAACAACAAGAGTTAAAAGCTGATCGTCATTAAAGGTACGCGCACCTTTATGTTGAAGGATTTTTATGAAAGTTTCTATCTATTCAGACAATTGCCACCTTGTATAAGGGTTCGGGCATTTTTATAATGGATCACCCATATGAAGCTGTTGTTCACTTGACAGTGTAAAAAAGATGACATAAATCTTTAATACCCCAGAAGTACTTCACATAATCACACTAATCACCTATATATAGCAAATATTTTTGAGAGAGCAATGGAAAACCAATGCTACTTGATATAAGAAGCTGCTGGAAAGAAGAAATACAAGCCGAAAGAGGATATCTGTTAAGAAAAGCGAGTAGGTAAGAGCAGTAGAATGCTATATATCTATGTATTCATTTAAATAAAGATTATGAATTCAGCCAGTTGCGTCTGTAACTTTGCAAGACAAATTTCCTCAGTTTCAATGTTAACGGCGAATACGAAGTTATTTTGAAGGTAAGTACATTAACATTTCAGTAGATTCTCTGTTTTCGTGATAATGATCACAATAGAATACCCTTATTCAACAGAAAACTAAGTAGCGCCCGAAACACTTGATTTACCGAAGCTGAAATTTAGGTTATAATTCTATCCGATTATAAGACTAAAGTTTCATCAATTATTCATTTTCGCGTCATTTCTCTCTCTCACGCATACACATGCACACACGCAAAAAAGGAAAAAAGCTTTCATTATTATTATAGCGATTTAATAACTCTGTTAGAAAACTAATTTTCAACTTACATTGTAAATTATTATTTATTAGGAAAATGTTCACAATTTAGAAATAGACAGGGCCGAATAAAGAAAATTTGGTTTTAGCACTATTACTACTTGCCTCTGAGCAGGCTCCCGACAAGACTATTCATCTTACGGGATTTAAAGCCTCAATGCTCATTTTCCTTATTTGCATGAGAGCAAAATAAGATTACGATGCCCTCCCAAATCATCATGATTATAAGGATTTGGAGGGGCCCTTGAAAGCTGGGCCCTACGCTTGTATTTTAAGGTAATAAGATCCGGAATATAGAACGTGACACCGTGGTCCTCATTCTTTATCGTGTAAGAAAACCCGCCATAACAAATAGACAGTGTTATTTCGGTGTTATTTTAATTGTATTATGCATCAGTTCATAATTTAATCTCAGCGAAAATTGCGGTATACGTTTTATGAACAAAAATTACGTTACAGCCAGGAAAGTTGAAATAAAAGCAAAATTAGTTGGTAGATCTGAAAGAAATTGGTTAAAAATATTTATATTAATGAGTTAAACAAATTATGAAGAACTGTTGACAGTAATAGTCGACATTATTTTAAGCAAATTCTCTTAATTATTCTAATTTAAATTTAAAAAATTCGTGTTTTAAGGGATTGCTAAGTATCTCATTGCCTGTATTTGAAATTTTGTAGTGAAAGTTTTACGAAGTAATAATGAACTTCATAACGAAGAAAGAAATGTACATCATATAATGAGGAACTCCTGGAATTATATTAGCTAGTCAATCAGTCTGTTACGTTTGTCAGTTGCAAAAGCAAAGAGAAGTTTAAAGCGGTGTAATATTCAGAATTAGTTATGTAGCTCTTAATCAGAGCATTACTTCCTAAAACCCTGCTTAATAATTAGATTATCTTTTTCTCATTTCTTTATTTATTTTCTTTCCATGGCTTGAATCAGATGCCATGTTGAATTCCACTAAAGCTCGTATTTGCAAAAGGAGGTTCCAATCAGTTTCTAACTTTTTCTAATTTGTTAACTAGCAGTACTACATTAGAAGCAGCATATTCAGCCTCCAAGTAAAATGTGATGATATGACACTTCTGCACATGGTAATTCCGCGCAACTGGCATTTCAGCGCATCACCCCTTGGGGAACATGAAATTTTCTAATAGGTGTAACCAATAATGGACAATAAGTGATACTTCTGCATAGCCTATCAACAATTAATCAGTCTATGACTATTGACATGATTTTTGTCAAATAGTGTTCATTCTTGTTCTGATGGTATTTCTGAGTATTTTTGGTGTATAACTAGGTTTTTTTAGATCTTTTTAGAACATTTACTTAAAATGAATTTTACCTGTTCTGAAGCATCTAAACATGTCAATCTATAGCCACTATCAATATCGGCAATTTCGTGTTAATGCAAATTTTAAAGTTAAGATTAATGTTAATTAATTAAGTTAAGATTAATTAAGATGTGTTAAAAGCGATACATCAAAGACAAAAAGCTTTGTCTCCCCCTCTGGAAATCAGGTTCTGCTCACGATTTTTTAAAAAATTAATTTTTGGTTCAACGACGGAAAAAAAAACAGAATCCCTTGATCATTTCTAAATATACCAGTACTTTGCTTTAAATATCCGGAGTTTAGATAAATGTGTGTATGGAAATTACAAATGTCTGCAAGACAGATTTGATGGACCAGGTATCTTTAAACAGACCATAGAATACAAAATTTTATATGCTTTAATACCGAAATTTGATTTCTTACAAAACAAATGCTGCAAAACAAGCGCCATATATAAAATTTGCTTTATAACCAAAACTAGGGGAAAAATAAATAAGATTTTGCAGTATCGTAGCTACAGGTCCTTGAATTTGCCGCCCATCTTGATATACGAGCTAGTAACTAAAAAGAAATAAAGCTCTACTTTGTTTCTGAAGAAAACTTTAATTCCAACATTTTAAAAATTATATTATTATTTTGCTTGTTTTCTATTTGCGAAATCATCAATGGCATTTTAGAGGTCTGTTTGAATACTCCGGTTGCTGTTATCTAGGCAATACAGAAAGATTTCCTAAACGCAAAATGCACATTTGTAGATTTTAGTATTTCCTAAACGGTTTTGATTTAAAAAACTCTTCTCACAACTATCAAGACAATATTTTTGGATGAACTAAAAAAAATTCAAAAGGCCGCCTTTCCATGTTCCTGATTTGTTATCTCTTAACAACGAAATCTTCCTTATTAGTGTCACCCTGATAAAAGTTGAGTTGATATTCGTAATTTTCATTCAAAAGTTTTGACGGAATTAAAAAGCTATAGCAAGAATATGTAGCTGTTGAAATCTCGTGATGGTTTCTTTGATTACTTTATTTAAAGTAAAAACTATACTCGTGTGCAAAAGTAAGAGAATTTGCAAATTATGTCTATTTTTGCTAAAAGTATAAATCCTAAGGTACTAATTATGACGTCAAAGAATTATGCAAATATTCGGCTTCTAAACCGTAAGCGTACACGTGCGTGTCTATTGAGCTGTGATTGTTGAGGGGATATAAGTGCAAAAGGAATTTTTGGCGATTTGTGTGCCCGTTCTCTTTCAGAACATTTGTCGTTTTTCTCGTAAGATTTGGATAAATTTTTTAAGGTATTATGTAAAATAAGTGGCCACGAACATATGCATGATGGGATGAAACGAAGACTTAGTGCTAGACCTGGAGATAGGCTAATTACAAGCGCAGGTGGCTACAGAATTCTGTAACTTACAGTGTCGTCTGTAAGTCGTGGAAACAATTTCAGGACACTGGATCCATATCGAAAAGATCAGGACAAGGTCAACCAAGATCCGCAACGGTGAATGATGACCATTATTGGACACTTTCAGCGCGACGACGCAGGACTGTTGCAGCTTCACAGCTCTCACATGAGCTACATGCTGCCACTAGAACCCGAGTTTCGCAGTCTACAGGAAAGCCTGGAATTGAACGCGGAACTACCAGTGTTTACAGACTTTACCACTCGGCCGCTGGTGGGTCCAATTTTAGTTTGCAGTTCTTTAACGAAACCAATCGTTTTATGTACGTAACGCCTTTCTCTTCAATCTGGCTTATGATACTTCGGAGATCAAAAGTCAGCTTTATTAAGTTTTCTGGGTTGTTAATTTGAATTCTAAATTTTAAATAATTTAAAAAAAATCTTAAATTAATTCAAATTAAGTTTAAAATATTTTCTTAATTCGATACTTTCAATACATTATTTACAACATTCGTTAAAGGTACTGAAATTTTTTTTAATCAGGATGGATATTAAAAATTCATCATTAAAGTCAGCTTAGAGAAGTAGTAATATAATGTGTAAAGAAGATATAGACAGCATTAATAGTTAATTTAACAATCTTGAAAGAAACAAACTACTTCCTTTTAAACAAAGCATTTAATTGGTTCAAAATGTCCTTGAAATAATGCAACGAAAGGGAAGAAAAAATAATTAAGGTCCCCACATATTTTGCATAAAGGAAATCAATCATATTTATACACTTTTAGTGACCCATTTGCGACTCAATGACTTCGGATTTTATTTTTTATTCTTTATACCTCGCTGATTTTCAAATGAAGAAACATAATTGCTTTTTACCATGATGGCTTAATTTTTGGCTTGCATCTTAACGACTATTGAAAACAATGGAGGAAGTAAATGTTTTAAGATGATTTAATGCTTTTAAGATGATTTAGCATATACGAAAGTTATTTAATGATCATAATGAAAAACTGAATGGAATAGCTTTGTCATGTAATGGATCAGTTTTGTGATTGAAGTTACTTTTGAGGAAAGAAATCACTAGCAGCCTTTTAAATAACCTGTAGTAATAAAATAGCGACTGAAACTGTTTTTTGTAGAGCGTATTTGGACAGCTGTCGAGTAAAAGAGCAAATAATCTTTTAAACTCAGCATACAAGTTCGGTTTTTTAGATTGCATAATCATTTTCTAAAGCTTTCTTTAAACTTTTAGTGTAATATTAACTTGTTTATGTATTATAAGAAAACTAAAAGCGTGAAATTAACGCAACACAGTACTCTTATTAGCATCCGAGGTCTCAAATCTCACTGTTTGGTTCATATCACTTTTGTGTCCATATCACTTTCAAATGTTGCCACCAAATGTTATCACTATACATTATTTATATAGAAATAATGTCGGGAATATGAAAAATGTATTGCAATACAAATAAAAGAATGTTGCCACCAAAATTGACAAATCGAAATCCATAATAGATTAAACGATAGCATATTTTCAGATATTCTCAAAATTACATCGGAAGCGGAAAGAAACGTCAAATCCTTGGCAAGAAATTTTCACAAACCCATTGTTCACATTAAATGATATGCCAAATCTTACCAAAAATAGATTGACTAAAATTTAAAAATAAAAGTGGGATCAATATATAAATAATTCATTTGATAGCATCTGTATTTAAATGTTGAATTCTAAAAGTCATATATAAAGTATTATAATTAATCAATGATATCAGTAGTTTTTATACTGAATTTTAAAAGCAGTTATAAGAATCATAATTCATTGGTAACATCTTCATTTTCGGAATTCAAATTTCGGAAATTCCTAAAATATTTGCATCCTGCCCTCTGACGGCAGCCTTTATAATTTGATGGTCCTCCATCAGTATTAAAGATGGTCTAGATAATCATATGCATTTTAGCACAAGAATCAAAACAAATGCAAGACAAGAAATAAAAATTATTGCAACAATTTGGCTATTGCAAGAAAAATCACGAAATTTTATGGAGAGCTGTCTTTTTCAAATGAACAGTATCACAATTTTTTGCTTATCTGTTTTAGCACTTTCATGGTTAAAAACAAATGTTGAATCTAGCTCAGACCTTGTCTAATATTTTTTTGTGCGAAGGGCCACTTCAAAATTTTTGCAAGCAACTGGGTGAGAGAGGTTGCCATTTTTTGTTAAAAAAGTTACAGTAAACCCTAAACCATCAAAAATGGGAAGTAAAACATGTATTATAAAATAATTTATTACATATTAATTATTTATTCGGCAGTAAATATAAATGCAGAACTGCAGTACTTCGTTAAGTAAGTTTAGACAAAATTCTTGAAATTTCGAAAACAGATCAAACATCAACTAACTTATTTATAAAACAGCAGTAAGGTTTTAAGTCTTTCACTACTGTAAACTGTGACTAGCCTTTGATAGACGTAAAACGACTTATCGTTGTGTCTAAGTAGAACAGAGCCTCAAGAAATATGTAAAAGACCCTTTATTTTAAACTAAAAGGGATGAACAGAAGGCGCACCTGATGCTTAAAAATCCGCTAGCATTTAAGGCAAGGAACTCAAAGAAGAAATTCAAAAAGTAAATCTAAATTTAAATACTAATAGGCAAAGGCTACGCAAAGTAATTTATCGCGAAGATGATTCCGACTTCACCGGCGTGATTTTAACTACTGCCAAGTACACCGATGGCCATTAAAATTGCAACACCAGAAAGGAATGATCTGACGAACGTTGAAATCATATGAAAGGAAGAATTTGGGATATGCAAATGATTAGTATTTCAGCGCATTTAGACGACGCAGGAGGGAGAAACGGCATCTGAAGCACTGCATAAAAGGAAAGTTGTTTAGTGTATTTCTCCTTCGAAAAGTGCTTTGTAATGTTGCAGTTTGCTCAGAATTTCGTGTTATGCCTCGAATAAGAAGAGGAAATATTTACCAGCAAGTTTCGAAATTCAAAAGAGGCAGGATCGTTACCTATCGAAAGCGTAGATTATCGTTCCGTGATATCGCCTGTCCCACTGGTTAACATCCAACCACTGTCATGCGAATATGGAATCAATGGATTGTTGAGAGTCATACTAAACGGCATGCAGGATCTCAATGCACTCCCATAACTAACGCCAGAGAGGACAGACATATTGTAAGGTCAGCCCTGCAAAACCGTACGACCATTAGTGAGAAATAGGCATATTTGCAGCACGCCCAGTATCAACTCGTAAGGTGCGTCGTCGTTTGTTGCAGCGTGGACTATCAGCAGAGTGACTATTACTTCAGCTTCCCTTGACAATGCAGCATAGAGAGAGAAGGCGACTCTGGTGGGCCAAATGACATAGCTGGGTATAGGAGTGGAACAACATGGTCTTTTCAAATTAGTCCCGCTTCTACGAGCAGTATTCTGATGGCCGTATACGTGTCTGGAGTGTCATTCTGATTTTAGCCTCCAAGACGGTATAGTGGTTAGGGAAGCCTGACTGCGATACCGAGGGGTCTAGGTTTGAATCCCGGAGAAGGCATGGTTGTAACTGTCCGTCCCTTCATAGGTGGCGATGGTGGCCCATCTATTAGGTGCCTCCATAATAAAGAGACCACCACATCTGGCCTTGCATAGATTAATGGACTGTGTTACACTGTAACTGTTCACAATCTGCCATTGGAAAAAAAATATTCTGGTGGCCGTATACGCGTCTGGAGCGTTCGAGGACACCGCACCTAACCTGCTTGCATTCGATATCGGATAGGGGCCCTGCACCTGGTTTGATAATTTGGGCAGCCATTGGGTACACGACACGCACGTCTCTAGTTCGGATCGACGGTAATTTGAACGCAGATGAGTGCATTTGTGACATTTTAAGTCCGGTGGTTGTTCCCTATCTTCGAGGCCTCCTAACGCCATGTTCTAACAAAATGATGCAAGACCATTTGTTGCACGTCGTCTTCTGACCTTTCTTTCGATAGACAGGGTACAAATAGGACGCAGCCCCATCCACCTAATCGACAAGATTTTATGACAAACAAGTTTGCGCCAAGCAAAAAATATATATATATATATATATATATATATATATATATATATATATATATATATATATATATATATATAAAATACATATAAAATTACATAATTATACATGAAATTACATATTACATGAAATACATATAAAATACATAATTATAAAAACGCATAAAATACACCACATAACGCACTGAATAAAATTATGTTAAAATTCCATATAAACACCAATATCTCAATTTAAATTATTGTAACACAAAATTTAAAAACAAACTTTTATCAAATAAAAATACCAACATCAGAGCGATTATTATTTAGAAAACACATAAGTTCCCTTGCAAATTTAAATTCTTTTTCAGCACCTGTAAAAATCTTAATAAAATTATATTTTTTTCGTATGGCATAAGTAAGTGTACATTCTTCCACATAGTGCCTTACCGATCCGATAACTCCACAATTATGACAATATTCATTCTCTTGTATGCCAAATCTTTTAAGATACACCGGGAAGCGCCCATGTCCAGTAACAATTTAATTAAAATCCAAATGACAGGAAATACTTTTATTAAACATAGGTTTTAAATAATAGGCATATTCTTTTCTTCTATTCGAATTATTCCAATTATCATACCACAAATCAATATAATATTGTTTGATTCTAGTAATAACTATTTTTCTTGAAGGCTGGACAATGGAACACTCCCTGGAAACATCCAAAGTCGCCTCTTTGGCCAACACGTCGGCCCTCTCGTTACCTACAATACCCACATGGGACTTAACCCATCTAAATTTAATATTATGCAAACCTTCAATTTCTTTATATAAACACTTAATATCCATAACTAAAGAGTTATTACAATCGTAGCTTTTCAAGGCCTGTAATCCAGATAAACAATCACTATAAACTACAATACTAAAACTCTTAGATAGGTTTTTCTTAATCCATTTCATAGCAAACTAAATAGCAGCAAGTTCAGCCTGAAACACAGAATTAAATTTTTCTAACTTTATCTTTGAATAATCAATTTCTATACCATAATAGTAAACAACAAAAGATAGGCCAACACTTTCCCCAAACCTAGAACCATCAGTGAAAATATCAAGTTCACCAAAACAATCAAAGTTCATTTCATAATTAATGCTCATTCTCTTGGCTGGGTGTATGCAGTAAGGATTAACATTATAAAATGCAGTACAACAAGCTAAATAATCACCATAATACATAAAATCTATCTTACATGTAGATAACAAAAATTTATCATAAAAGAACTTATAAAAAATCAAGAGGGGCGGCGTGCCGGTCAATACACAGGCAGTTTCAGTTGGAGTTGTCCTAAAACACCTAGCGAGTGACAGCAGCCAGGGCCGCTGAATCGTCAATAACGTATTCCTGATTCTCAACAACTCCGCCGCTCTGGAGCCCCAACAACCAATTCCGTATAACACAATAGGAACAACAACTACTCTATAAATAGTTCTAATAATATCTCTTTTAAACTCGATGACACCCGCTGGAAAATTTCTCTTATAAAATAAGAGTATTGAATCTGTTCTCCTTTGAATTTCCTTGAAGTGTGACTCGAAATTCAGTTTATCATCTATAATGACTCCCAAGTATTTGAGTTGTTCGACTCTTTTTAATAATGTTTCCTGAAATCGTAATCTGGGAGGTCTAGTCTTTCTTCCTCCATTTGAGAAAAACAAAAAAGATGTCTTTTGTAAGTTGAAGATGAGTCTTTCTGTTATAGCGCATCTCTCAAGGACATCACACACCAATGTAAATCTTTTTTCTAATTTTTCAAGAGACACATCGTAAACTACACAAAGTATGTCATCTGCATAACAGATGATTTCAACGCCCTCGGGAAGACTCGTATTCAGCAAGTTGTAAATTACTGCACCCCAGAGCAGCGGAGCACTCGAGGATCCCTGTGGGCAACCTTTATAAACTGATTTAACCACTTCAGAGTCCCCACCATATGAATAAATAACCTTCCTATTGTGAAAGTAGCTACAAAAAAATTTTAATATATTCGAAGGAATCTTAAAATTCACGAGGGTAGAGAGCAGCGATGACCATATAATGGAATCAAAGGCCTTTGAAATATCAAATGAGACAACAGTTACATGATAATCTCTTTTTTTCTCAGAAATAATATTGATCAATTTATACAAAGCATCATTGGTTGATCTGCCTGCGAAAAGCCAAACTGTATATCCGAAATAAAATTTTCTCTGTAGAAAAAATGATACAATCTATTGGTGAGAAGTCTATCCACGACCTTACTAAAAACTTTTAACAAGCAAATTGGTCTAACCGCATGTTCATTTTTCGGTATAAATATAATTCTTGATATTTTCCACGCCCTCGGGAAAACCAACAAGAGGAAACATGTATTATATAATAAAACAAAAAACTCTTCATAATACTTATAAAGGCACTTCACAACCACTGCAGAAATGTTGTCCAGTCCAGGAGCACTTTTATTTCTTAGTTTATTAATTACATATCCGATCTCATTAGAAGTAAAAGGCAGATCATCAGCACAGCAATTTGAAAATTTTAACAATTCATGATCAATAATACCATCCTCAAACTCACCACAGTCAAAATTCTTATTAAAATATTCCTCAATCACCTCAGTGTATTCCTTATATTCACTCTCCTGGACTCTACTTATTATCTGTGGTAGCCGACGCTTTCCCTAGGCAAAACGAAAGAAACAGTCATGATATACCTTATTTTCCAAAAAATGTTTGATTTTACTCTCATATTTACTCTTCTTAATCTGCTTTCTATAAAGTGCCATCTCTCTTTTATATAAAAATTTTCTCTTATTTCTTGTTTCTTCATCAATATCTCTAAACTGAAAACTCTTTCTCAATGCTCTCGTCCGTCGCTTCATTTTTTGCAAACTCGTATTCCACCAATAGTTTTTCTTGACCTTATTTCCACGTATAGTCAGGTACCTCTTAGCCCTCTGGACAATCAACCTTTCAAAGTCATCCACAAAATTCTCCAAATTATTTTCATCATCTATTGATCTCAGTCTATCCGTCATTAATTCCATATCCAGTTTAAGTTTTTTACAAAATTTATTTATTCTAACAAGATTTTTTGTAAAAACAGTACTCTCATGTCTCACAGGTTGAACATCTTCAATATCAACAGCAACATATCTATGGTCGCTAAGACTCTCCTCTTCATGTATCTTGAGTTGAATACGAAACGGGGAGAGAGAGGCAGAACTGAGAATCAAGTCTGTCCAACCTTCCCCTACTGCGGAAACAAAAGTTGGTAATGAGTCTGATTGATTATATAAAATAATATTATTCTGTGTTAAAAAATCCATGGTTAAAACACCCCATATCATCCACAGTCCTAGAACCCCAATTAAAATGTTTCGAATTAAAATCTCCAGCAATAAAATAAAATGTATACTTGTTCAAAACGTCTTCAAGTCTTGTCAAATGTAAATTCAAGTTTTCCGCAGGGGAGAAGTATACCGACACAACACCCATTGTAAAGTTCTCCATTCTCAAGGAGATGGCTACTATCTCATTTGTTTTATAATCTATAATAAATTCAATCTCTTCTTTGGTAACAATTATGGCAGATCTTCCCCTTACATCATGTACCGCTCTCCAACCCTTTTTTAAATGTGTGATTCCTGTATTTACATAATAGGGCTCCTAGACAGTTATCAAGTCAAACTTCTGTTCCAAAATATCCTCAACAGCAGCTGCCACCGCACAGTGATTCAAGTTTATATTTAGCACTTTCATAATCAAGGGAACAGTACAATAGCTAATAATAAAAAACAAAAAATTATACACCATAAGATAATGATCAGTATAAAATATAATAATACAGTCCAATCGCAGTTCTAACCCTTAAAACCCAAAATAAATCATTCCACTAAACGTATATGTTCTGAAATAAATCTAACTTCACGTTTGTATAGTTCACAATATCGTGATAAAACATGGTGATGAACATCCAAATGAGTACCATATTTCGAGTTAGAGTTCTTACAGTTTACACAAATCTCTACATCCATTTTACATTTCTTAAATTCATGTGGTTCAGAACATCTAAAACATACAATTTCATTTTTACAATTTTTGGTAGTATGTCCGAATCGAAAGCAACGCAGACACCTCTTCGGATTAAGATAGAGCTTAGCCGAATATGCCTTCCAACATATACGAACTCCAGCAGTCTTCCAGGACAACACCTTGACGTCGAGGGTCTACACGGAAAACGCGATGAGAAATCTCGTCGGAATCTTTACATTTTTGTCTAAAGAGAGGACGAACACAACTTCCATCACAAACGCACTCCTCCTTCATTTTATCCATAATCTCCTTATCATCTATTAAATTGCATACGTCATATACAATAATCTTCGGTTGTATAAACCTTTTCTTCCTTGTATAAAGTTTATCCCTTAATTTTTTTCTGGATTCAATAACATTTTGTACCGTGTCTACTTCTCTGCTATCTTTAAACCTCATCACCAAATCACCATTCTTTCTCGTATGGGAGCTCATTATTTTTATATCAACATCCTCTGGTCTAACATTAGCAATAAACTCCTCGTATACATCAACGCCATTCGCAGCTGGTTTAACTATTAATTCATTTTCTCTCCAATCATTTACATCCAATACTTTATTCTTTCTATCCCTCATTTATGTATCTCGATCTTTCTGCAAAATAACCTTAATTTCATCTATATCCTGTTTAATATCAAATAAAATATTGGTTCTTGATTGCACCATATCCTCTTCAATAGTCTTTAAATTCTGTGAGACAAGCAAATCCAAAACTCTATCTATACCTCTAGCTAGGCCATCGGTAATTTTCCGTAAGACTCGTCTAGCTTTTAACTTGTCTACAAAATCATATAATGATCTAACAACAACGAGTACACTCTCAATTTTTTCTTCATCGTTAGGTCTATCATCACCACAGTCCATAATTTCTTTTATTTCATCCGAACTTTCCAAAGTCTCTCCCTCAGCTTCCACAAGTTTACTCTCCTTATTACTCTTCAGTAGACTCATCACAAAAATCACGAAAAGTTCACACTATTATTCACTAATATAACTGCGAGGGGCCGCATTAAAATTTTCAGAATAAAAACATATATACAAATGTAAGATTTACAATAATTACAATTTAAAGTTAGATAAAATGACAAGAGCTCTCATATGTACAATAAAATTCAGTAAAATACAGAGTGGTTTGTATCACATAAACAGAAACACACACAAAAACATATACATTCTACAAAATTAAGATGATTGCAAAACGCATCAAAAATGTTTTTACAGCACAATCAAATCCATCCAGCTTTAGCATCCGAAAAATCAAATTTTATAAATATCAGGAGTAAATAAAACTAAAAACTCCTTAAAAGCTGAAAATATTGAGATTTACAAATTAAAAAAAATCAAAAATACTTAAAAACACCTCAAATCTCAAAAGCATTCATAGTAAAATATAAAATCAATCCCACATGCGGAAAATCCAAAAATTGTCCAACGGGCTGAAAAACATATAATCAATGCACCAACTTATATATAAGTCTCTGCTGCCATAAAATTTAAAAATACGAATTTTCAATATTTTCCAGTTGGCTAAAAGTTGACTTGCCCGCGGTGCAAAATCACAAAGATTCAAACGTAAACAAAACGTAGTATCAAATTTTCAAATACAAATAACTTTAAAAAAAGGCCATGAAATTGAATCAAATTCACCATACAGATAGCAAAAGATATATAGAAACTAAATATCAAAACAAAAGTACTTCACCAAGTCGATGTAAAAGAATACAGGCCAAAACTTCAAAGTCATATGCAAATGAGCCACCAAACACGCATGAATCCTAAAATGCCTGTAACTCGGTCAAAAATCCTCGAATCTTCAAAAGCAAGACATCTTTACAAACCGAAAGGCCTGTAGATTCCAAATACAGCACTTTTAAACACCAAAAATCAGTATGCACAAATATATAAGCCCTTCTACACAAGCGCAACAAACACAGCAGATACTTCTGCAGCAATCAAATGGCGTTGATCCGATAGACAGGGTATTCGATCGCTGCCCTTGCCTGCACGGTCTGCAGATCTGTCACCAACTGAAAACATCTGGTCATGGGTTGCAGAGAGACTGTCCCGCCACCCCTCTACAGCTAATACGGTTGATGAAGTATGGCATAGACTTGAAGCAGCACTGAATGAGTTGTCAATTTCTGTCATCCAAGTCCAGTTGGCTCCATGCCTAATAGGGTAAGGGTCGTTTTAGCTGGCAAGTGTAACAACTGCTTCTACTAATTGCGCACCCCTGTAAACCCTCAAAATGCTTACAAATTTAATCATTTTGTCTTCATGCCATATTCTTTACGTGCAATAAATATGTTTTTTGTATTTGCTTTCCTTCATGCTGTTGTAATTTTAATGGCCAGCAGTATATATTGTAAGCCTGATGACAAGAACTCTTATCTTAGAATAGCATACCTAGTAACGGGGCCTTTGAGAAGCAGAATACGCTCTGTATTAACAATCTCAAATCCTAACTTATAAATGCGCGAACTAATTTGTATTTTGATGGCAAAACAGAAAGAGAGAAATGACAGTAAAATTTCCAAACGTAAACTAGCTGGTTAAATACACTGGTGTGCAAAAATTAAGGACGAGACGGTTTTTTCAATATAACTTTGTACAAAAGCTTTCCAAATTAACACATTTAATACCGTAAGATCCCCAATACGTAAGGACATGAGTAATGTAAGCAACACTTACTAAAAGAGAAATCAGAGGGATAAAAAGAAGCTTTATTGAAAAAGTAGCATGGAGCGCAATGCGACTGAAGGCCGAAACATCCCTGTGATGGGTGTCCAGCAAGAAACATCCGGTCTTTAATAGGGGATATAATCTTCCCTGACTGCTAGGCAGGTTTCACAGCGTCTGTCCATGCTGAGAAGGAGGGTGTCAATGAGTTGTTGAGGCATTGCTGCCCATTCGTCTTGCAGCTCCAATCGAAGCTTCGGAATCGTTACTGGTGGTAAGGTACGAGCTGCCAAGCGTCTGCCTAGAAAATCCCATACATGCTCGATGGGATTGAGATCCGGAGATCGTGCCGGCCAATCCATACGTTCAATATCCTCACTCTCTAAGAGCTGTTCGGCAGCTACTGTGCGATGACATGGTGCATTGTCGTCCATGAAAAGGAACTGCGGACTCATAGCGCCTCTAAAAAGACGCACATATGGAAGAAGAATCTCGTTACAATAACGGGTCCCGTTGACTGAACCTGCGTCGAAGATGTGAAGGTCTGTACGACTACCAAGCATGATGCCTCCCCAAACGAGAACACTGCCACCTCCATACCTGTCCCTTTCAATGATGTTCGAGGGATGATTGCGGCTTCCCCGCTCTCTCCAGATGAGTATGCGATGAGAATCGCTACTCAGACTGAATCTGCTCTCATCTGTAAAGAGTACTCATCCCCATTCATTGTGTCTCCAATTCCGGTGTTCCCGGCACCACAGAGAACGCCTTCTCCGATGGGCAGGCGTTAGAGGTACACACCGTACAGGGCGTCGTGCGAACAGACCACCACCGTGCAGTCTTCTGGCCATGGTAAAACGCGATATCGGTCGTCCAGTCGCCTGTGTCGTGTGTCTAGCGATTTCTCCCGCTGTCTGCCGCCTGTTTCTTCTGGCCTGTATGGCAATATACCTGTCATCTGCGGGTGTGGTTCCTCGTGGACGACCACTGCTAACCCCCCGGATAGCTGTTCCTGTAGTTTGAAATTGTCTCCAAAGTCGTGAAACGATGCTGTGAGCAATTCCGAACTCTGCATCCACACTTGTCACACTGCGGCCTTCCTCCAACTTCCCAATGATTCGACCTCGGGTAAAAGCATCCAGATGTCGTCTAACAGATTGATTATTCGCCATTTCTCGCTGAGGCAGCAACTCGGTGTGATTTTAACTGCTATACGGCGTGCAATCTCTTTGCCAGAAATACTGATCTTACACAGACAACATGCTTTATACTACTCAGACACTCCCCCATTACGTCTACCTGCATATCTGCGCATGTGCTACCGTACATCACCTTACTTATTCTCCTGATTGGTCTTTCTGTCCGTTCTGCCTCTTCGTTCAGCTGATATGCTAATTTTTCGACTTCGTCCTTAATTTTTGCACACCAGTGTAAATTAAATAAACCTTCCGCAGTTTAAAAGGTTTAAATATATAACAAAACAGGAGAAAGAAGTATATAAGAGAGCCAGTTTATTTTAGTAGCCTGAAAGATTAGATTTTATGCGATTTATGCTGTAGATAGCAACTACAAACATGATTGCCTTTAATATTAGATTTCATCCATGTGTTGAACTTCTGAAAAAGCTATTGCCTGGACTCACTCTAGTGTTTAGTACATTCTGATTTTCTAATTCGCTCTAATATTAAATCAAAATGTAATTTTTACGTTTACTAAGCATAATAATTGTGTAATAAGTTCTAAAGATAAAATTACTGATGATGAAGATTTGCAGAGAGTGAAATATGTTATGCCTCAGTTGAAACATCTCATTTTATTTATAGATTAACTGCTTTTTAGATTTAGAAAATATATTGTGTTCGTAAGGTATTTTTTATGTGATGTAAATGGAAAACACATTCGGTTAGCAATCGGAAAGTCCGAAGTTCGAATCCTGGCGACGGCACTGCAGATTTTTCACGTCTCCTGCTTCAAAATAAAATGCCTAATTATCTCTAATTGGTACTGAGATAGCACAGTTTAAAAAATACACATGGAAATTAAATGGGAGATGTGATTCAAATAGTGAAAAACTGCGGAGGAAATACTACGGAGGAAAACAGTGGATAGTAATTTCTCATCGTTTAGATTTGGCAACTGGGTCGAGCTTTAAGCTGGGGGATATGTAAGGAGTTTTCTTCCTCTTTACTTCTGCAGTGTAGTTGGAAAGCACTTCTGGTTAGCAATCGGAAGGTCCGGAATTCCACTTTTCTTGAGGATATCGTTGGTTTTTCAGGTTTCTTACTTCATTCTACCTAATAGAGTCTACAGTACCATTATTTTTTTAATAATCTTATTCATCAGTGCGTAGAATCTACATTTGCAAAATGCGATTCAAAATGCGGATTCGGTAATTTGGCACCGAATCCGATATGAACAATCAATGTTCTATGGATTTAATCGCTCTAGTTGGCTTTTCAACTTCTATTTGGATATTTTACTGAAATCTAATTTCATAACTCCCTAATGTGTTATTCGGCGTGATGTTTTTAGTTAAGTCTCATAATGTGCAAATTCTCGTGAATGACTAAGGTATTCTAATAAAAGTGTTTATGATGTCCATTTTTTTCAGTATCTCTTCGATTTTATGTATCTATCATATGTAACTTGTACAAGACAATGATTGTAATCAACATACCTATGCTTATACACAGGCCTTGTATGCCCATGTAATATTTATATATATATTTTTACACGGAGGAAATATTCCTTTCTGCCAGGATGACTATTAACACTGTAAGACTTTTACAACAAAGTCAGGTCAGTGGTTATCTCAGGCGGCGCTCAGTATCTCTTCGAAAATAGGGCATTTGTGATCTGTGCGATTGTAAATCTATCCTCAAGTAAATGATAATAAGATGATTATTTCTTTCTCAGGTGAACTGAGCAATGAATCATCAGCGAGATGATAAATATTTCTGATATAAGCCCGATAATGCCCTACACATCTGAACAAGCGTTTAGATATTTCTGTTAACGTTTGTAAAAATGAGGAAACCGGGGCCTTTTTTATAAATGTTCTTATATTGCGGGAATTTTTGCAGCCTATCGAATGACCAATGATTTAAGTCTTTTTTCAGAAAGTACTGAAATATATTGCCCTAATAGTAGATAAACTTGCTTGTTAGTGATATTTGATGCGGATATGAATTCATCTTAGATATGAATGTATCGATCATTTTAGGTAAATCCTGTTCTTAAACAGTTAATAATTAAAATCCTTTCTTTAACTAAAAAAAATCTTGATAAATGCAATTTTTGGAAACGAATTAGAATGTACGTGAACGACATTTTGCAGGTAATTAATTAAGGAGATATAGCAAGAAATTAAAATCCAGCAAAATATTTGAAAATTGAATGGAATTTAATAAGGCTAGTTCGTTCAAGAGCATTAACAGTTTCTGTCAAATTCGGTGATAGATGATGAGTTTCCAATGTGTAACTTGAGTAATTGTAATCGCCCTTGAAGTGTCGTCCATGATAGTCGTTGTTAATCATGTTGACTAATTAACAAGTCAGTCAATGAAAGAAATTAATGGGATAGTTACTTAAAAGCAATATTGTAAATTAAGATTGAAGAGAAAATTTACGACAGCAGGTCCTGTAATGGAAACCCAAGAAAATGTTAGATGGAGATCTTTAACAGCGGAAAGAATATCAGCAATTAAGGTAACAAATGAAGCCGAACTTTCATCAAGTATTTAAAATTAGACGAAAAATAGATTCCACGCGAAGCGACTAAATAAATTAGGTGATTATTCAGAAAAAAAAAAAAAAAAAGATTGAGAAGAACATTGGATTGCTAAGAGGGTTTGGATATACGTAGAAGATTCCGGAACTATGCAGAATTAAAATCACAGTATTCGTGCAGGAGAGCCGTAATAAAAAGTGCACAGATCCCCTTTGTTACCCGTGCCTCTGGTTAGTAGTTGCCATTACTGGTTGACGGCTCAGATGTGGCTATTGAAGCTGTTTTGCACTCGCTAGGCGATATACATCTTCAGTCACTAGCTTTTTTCTCCCGAAAATTAAATCTAGCTGAAACGAAATACAGCGCACATATGATAGAAAATTACTGTATATTGCTCTGTAAAGCATTTTCAACTCAATCTCCATTGACAGCATTTTACAATATGCACAGATCATCGCCTTCTAATATTTTTATTTAGGAAATTATTCTTCATCCCTGAGGCAGATAATACATATGAATTATAGTGCCCAGTTCGGTACTGGCATACAACGTATTCCGGGATCGAAAATATCGTGGCAGATGCATTGCCAGGAATTACTGCTATAAGTAAGCTGAATATAATAAAGTTTGCAAAGATTGCTGAATCTCAACAGAATAATTCCGAACTGAATCAATTACTGCCTACAGAGAGTAGCTCACTAAAACTACAAAAGATGGAGCTTTCCCTTGGCTTAAATATGCACTGCGAAGTTAGTGGTGACAAAATCCGTTCTTTCGTTCCTAATCAATTGCGAAAGGCAGTGTTTGATTCTGTTCATGGAATTTCTTATCCAGGCATACGATCGACAAAAAGACACATTCTCTCTCGTTTTGTAAGGCCTTCTGTGTCAAAGGATTGTGTTGCTTGGACTCCTGCTTACATCAACTGCTAGAAATACAAAGTCATACGGTATGCTCACGACCCGTTGCAATCCTTCGTCGTTCCCATTCAACGTTTTGAACATGTGCAGTCGGGTCTTTACCACCTTTGTAAGAATACATCTACCATTTGACCCTTATCGGCCGATTTTCCCGATCGCCGGAAGCAATACCTATGAAGGATATCTCAGCAGAAAGTGTCGCTCAAGCGTTTTTTACCCATTGCTAGGTTTGGAGTTCCCACTACGATAAATACTGATCAAGGCCGACAAGTTGAGTCACGCATGATCACTAATCTTTTTATTAATTCTTAAGAATTTTATTAATTCTTGATGTTTACCGAATTCGGACCCCTCCATACCACCCTGCAGCTAATGGATTAATTGAGATATTTCATCGTTCAATAAAACAAGCATTAATGTGCCATAATAATGTCCCCAATGGACGGTGAGCTTTCCAGTTGTACTTCCAGTTGTCTTCGAGCAGCATACAAAGCAGATCTGGGAGGAACATGCTCGGAAATGGTTTATGAAATGACTATTCGTCTCCCTGCGGAACTTTTGCCAGCCACTCAAGTTTCTAATTCTTCTGATTCTACTTTATATTTCCAGAAGATCTGTGAAGCAATGAGAGAGTGCTCATTTGCAGCGTATAGCACTAAACAATCAGAATGACTAATGAGAAAGCAAAATTCCATAGTGCTTTTACTACTTACTTTGATACTACGTCTTTGCAAATGTATGAATTCTGGGAGAACACCAGCATTGACACTGACCAGTCTACAGACCTACCCGGTCTTCAATTTTTAAAAGAAAAGCGCTTCAATCTGTCAGGTACTTATTTTCTTTGGAGAATATACTTTACGTATGTATCACAAGTCAGGCTCTATGAGACTCTTTCAGTAACTGGCAAGAGTAGGGATCACTATCACCTGCTGCAGGCCAGTATACCAAGCATCAAAGCATCGAAGAGATGATCTTGCAAATGTACTTCACTGTTTCGGTTTGTCCATGGTCGACAATTGGCGTTGGCCCATCACCATGTACAGGGTGCGGCAGGGAAACTACCTTAGTTTAAAAATGAATAACACAAATAGTAGTATAAGCGATATCAGTTTAATTTTTTTTCCAAGTTATAGAGGGATACTTAAGGTTTTTTTTATTACAGTTTAAAAATAATATCATTAAGGTGGCCTCCGTTCTGGTCAATGCATTGAGATAGTCAAATATTGAAGTTTCTTTCCACTTTTACCAGCATATCAACGGGTATGTTGTCGATAGCAGCTTGAATATTGTTCTTCAGTTGAGCCAGGGTCTTTGGACGTTAGAGATTTCAGATAGTCCCACAAAAAGAAATCACACGGGATAAATCAGGGGAGTGCGCTGGCCGCTGACAATCGCCTCATAAGGAGATAAGGTGTTCAGGAAAATGTTCTCCAAAAAATCATGGTCCAATGATGCCTATTCCGAACAATGCACACCAAACAGCCAAACATTCTGTATGGAGGGCCTGCTCATGAAATTCTCTGGGATTCGTGCCACTCCATTATTGCATGTTTTGCTTAATGCATGCTGCAACTGGAAAGATGAAAATGAGCCTCATCACTAAAGAACACAAGGGCATCAGGGCATCATGAGGCGTATTGTCAAGAACGGCTTTGGATGCATATTTTCATGAAAGAAAATCGCGTGGATTAAGTTTTTACACCACTGCCAATTTATATGTATGAAAATGCAGTACGTTGAGAAGAACGACTCCACGGAGAACGCGCGTTTCTCTTTCGTCCACTGTATGATCGGTATTAAACCTACATGACATAAAACTTTAGATACCTCTCTTTTCATTGAGCGCCACCCCACCCTTCTCGGATTAAATTTCGCTAGATAGCGCGCGTTTCAAGTAAAGAAGTTTCCCTGCCGCACCCTGTATTTAGTTTCACATTTTACTTTCAAATTTTAAATAAGTTCTAAACCTTCCTTCTGACAAATGTGGAGTCTGGTGACGTAAACCATCGCCACAGTCCCATACCACGGCATGCTTACTCCCTATGGAGAGGAACTTCAGAAAATACTATTGCAGCAAGTTACACAGCCCAAAAACTTTTAAGTGTTTTTAATTTAACCCTTGATGTTACCTTTAAGAGTTATGCCCAGATTAAAACTTTAATAAAAAAATCTGCCCTTATATTAGCTGCAGAATTTTGAATCATAATTTTGTTCTACCGGTTTTAATAGCTTTTAAGTGCAGAAAGCGAAGGCTTAAATTACATCTGCAAATATAGTGTAGTGACATTAGGTATTTTTGGAAGCAGGAGACTTGAAAAATGAACAACGCCTTCGCCGGGAATCGAACCGCGGACCTCTGGATATGTGTCCAGCGTGCAGACCTCTACACCACGAAGGCACGCTAAGAAGGTGGGAGAAATACCGTATAATATTAATATTGTTCAAAACTCCTATAGGGTTATCCAGAGGCTAAGTGGGGAGTATAAAAGTCAATAGTTGGCTTGTCAGTACTGTCGTAGTCTCCCGCAAGTCAGTACTCTTGCTATATGGAGCTTTCGTGGCTTTTCACATGTGTAACTCAGATACGAGTTTGTTTCCTTTCGAAGGCCCTCCGCTAAGGTGTCCCTCTTCTTTAACATATACCTTGAGTACATTGCCATAATTAATTAACAAACCACTATTGGGTATTCCATGACTTAATGTAAAACTGATTTGGTGGCCAGTAATTTGGTTTCTCTAACCTCTTTTTGAGAGGTAGGTTATGCAGTCTATCGTTAGTGACAGCATTATCGAACGAAACAAATCGGTGAAACCAACTATTTGTTTTACACACAGTTAAATAAAGTTGATATGGAGTAATATTCTTTTAATACATGACGCGAATTTTTTTTAAGACCCATGCTTGCAGAATAAGCCCTGTTTGTGGAGTATATAGTAGAAGTAAAACGCTCATGAATAGAAGAAATTTATGTTTATGAAAATCAAAATATAAGAGGTTTTGATGCTCTTTTAGGATTTTCTAAGTAATACCTGTACTTCAGATGTGTTTCCGCTATGTTTAATGAAAAAATAATTCACATAGACTGTTCAAATTATTTTTTTAAATTACGATTTTCATACAAAACGAGAAAGTTGTGGTTCAAAAGATGATTTTAATTATTTTCTAAAATCAGAACAAGTTAAGACTTGCCGTGAGAGAATATGTTTTAATGCAGATGGCCAAATAATCATCCAGGCGTATAAATAAGGAAAAATAAACTAGCAAGCAGATCTTTAATGCTGCACATTTTGAAGTTTTTTTTTTAAAAACCAGTTATTGGTTTTTGTATTTAGGTGTCCCAGAACTGAGGCACAAAGAACAATTGGTGTTTTATAATGCAGGTCAAGGTTTATAATATGGAGAATTTACATTTTTATCTTGATTAGACTAATAAAATTTATTCTGTTATTATAAAATTTAATCAAAGTAATTTAAAATCTTTCTAAAAAATTCTAAAGTGTTTTCGGGCGTGAAATAAAATGAATCATTTTATAAAAGAATTAACTCATCCGAATCTTATCGCTTAAGAAGCATTGTTAAGAAATAGGTTCATGTTTAAATATTTTATTTAACATACATAAAAATTCATTTGCGTAAATTGCGTTCACTATAACTGAAACATGCTTGGATATTAGGTGCACAAGAATAAAATTTTAGAAACGATCTACCATATTTACTGAAATATAAGACCCTCTTTTTTTACTATACTTTTTATTCTAAAATTTGGTTAGGCCTTTTAATCAAATATTTTGATAAACGAAATATGAAAGGAAGGAGTTTAATTTTCATAATATATATATTTCATAATATATATTTTCATAATATATAATTTTCATAATATATATGAAAGGAAGGAGTTTAATTTTCATAATATATAGAATAATTACATAGTTTAAATAATAAATAAACCACTCAGTATTGTACACTGCTCAAAAAAAAAAAAAAAAAATGGGACAGTGCTATATCTCCCGTTCTACTGGGACGATTGACAAAATTCAAACTACGTTTTTAATGTCTCGAAAGCGAGACTTAGGATATATATTAGATTTATATATAGTACTATTATAACATAGGTATTTTGACACAAAATCGGACTTTTTCTGAAATAACATACCAATTTTTTTACATATTTCGATTCTACGACTCAAATTATGCCAGAATACCAAGTTTTGTAAAAATCGTACGAATACTTTTTAAAATATTAGCTCTCAAAATTTTAGCTCCTCAATGTTAATTGAATTTGGCAAATATTTATTAATATCTCTTTTTTTATTAAACTTTTTTCATTTTTTCTCTCACATTTCGAAATTTTGGTTCATTCCAAATAAAATTTACCCATTTTTTGCGTTTTATTTTTTAAATTTTTATTTTTAAATAATTTCTATAGATTTTTCGAAAACAATTTTGAATTATAACCTATAAAATTTTTACCATCATCTTAAAGTAGGTGTCTTTTTAAGCATATCTGCAAAAAATTAGACTTTTTTATTCAAAATTTTCTAAGATATACACGAATTTACATAATTTCGCGTTTTGAAATTTGGCACCTTTTTTTTGAGCGATAATAACGCCAAATGTGGTCTATGGATTTTTGTTACACTGAATTGCCACAGCTATTTTTAACCTTAAACTTCGAGTAAAATTTTACGGAGAATTAATTATATGACATTTTCCCCTCAATGATGCGTAATAAATATTTATTAATACCATATGAAAGGCTATTTTTTTAAATTATAGATGATATTATTCAAATTTTTAACTATTTTTTTTAAATTTCTCTCGTATCTTTTCTTTTTTTAAAAAATTTAAGAGTAAGTTTTTGTAAGAATAAATTTTTACCTTCGGCGTTTTATCGTCTGCTACTTTACTTCGTTTAAATCGAATTGTCTAAAACTGAGAATTTTCGTTTGATATTTATTTGAATTTTATGACATTAACTGCATAATTTATTTCTAAACAAACTGTTGCTTTTGAAGTGGCTGAAAGAGCGGCTGATACTATTATCCATATTTTTAAAGCACAATATATTTTTATAGAAACATAATATTTAGAATAATCATTTTTATAAAAGTCAAATTATGATATAAACATACAACCCTCTAGAGACTGAATTAATGGAAGTTCAATGGTTATGTAGAAATGATCTGCAGCTACTTAATGGCTGGATAAGTCAGCAGATTCTGTGGACAAGTAAGAATAATTATATAAACGACACCAACATTCTGGATTCAATAAACAACGAGGATACGATGTTTACTAAATGAATTTAAGAAGTTTTAAAACATAAAAAATCAACTCATTTGTTTCCTAAAATGTATTTTTGTGCGTAGCGTATTTTCATTATATCCTTAAAATTCTAATTTAGAATGTAATTGTCAAGAACTGAATCCTAATCATCAGTAATATAATAAGTAATTATTACTGTTATTAATAAATCCTTCTTATAAAGTAATTGCAAATATTTCAAAAAACTTTCTGTCTGAATGCAAACATTTTTCTATGCAAATATTTTTAATTTTATATTAATCAAGATTGCACACGATATTATTTATTTGCACTTCAATTCTTACCGTCAGTTCTAGTAGAATTTACAAATCAATTATATTTAATTAAGGATTGAATTGGATTATTTAATTATGGCAAAGCACACGAGGGCTATCTGCCTAAAGGGAGGGATGCCTTCGTGGAGGACTTTCTAAGGGAAACTGGCTCGTATACACGTTACACATGGGGAAAACCACGAAACCGCCCATGCGGCCAGCCCGTTCGCGGGATTCGAAACTCGAACTGAACTACCAGTGTTCAGCGTCTTTACCGCTCGGCCGTTGGTGGGCAATTTAATTAAGGAATGACCATCTAAGTTAAGAAACAGTGTACTGTAACAACATTTCAATTATTGGTTCCGTATCTTTCATGTTACTCCCGATTGGCTAGCTACATGATTTTTAATGAGTATTCGGATTTTACTAGTAACTTCACTTGGAAATCGCGCTTAAACTAGGTTAGTTGTTTATTTGAACATAGAAAGAACATGGGAGCTATTTGATTAAGATGCTTTCATAGAGAATCTTTGTAAAGAGAACCTAAAAAACTACGAAAACCAACCATGCAGCCTGGGTTAGACTGAGCAGCAAACAATTAGTATTTAACAATCTTTTCTTTTTCAAATGCTAGGCAACTGATGAGGCTCCAATTAAATCTCCAATTTAATATTTTATTTGTAAATATTTAAAATATTGTTGTATTCTTTGACACAAAAAGCAGAATTTAAGTTTTGTTAACTCGTTAGTAAACTACCAAGCCGTAGTGCAAATGAATATTCAATTTCTTTGGCAATAATTGTATTCACTTAATATTCTTGGAATATGAGCTAAAGAAGGAACGTTCTCGGAAGATTAAAGAAGTGTTTAAATCCAGTGATATTAGGTTTGTCTTACAAGCTCAGGATCAAAACGATTCTGCAATTGCCCGAGTAGTTGACTTGTAAATGGATGTGAATTAAGCAGATGACTTTTAATCTTACGTTATTCAGCCAGAAAACGTATTCCAAATGTTTTGTATTGCATGACAATGCATCTTTTCATTATTCAATAACCAGTCGGAGAACCGCTTGTGTTCGGAAAATAAGTATGTATATTCAATCGTCCTGCATGTTCTTCAAATTTGTCTTCTTGTGATTTTTTTTATTTCTCAAAAACTAAAGTTGCCGCTCAAAGGAAAGTTTTTTGACATTGAAGAGACAAAATTAATATGACATCTACTTTTAGAGGCATGTGAAAAACAGATCTCTACAAACCTTCTCTTCCATTACATGTTGTGCAGTCAGACAAAAAGTTACATCAGCGTAAATTCTATAATCTATTTTTATTACACTCTGATTACTTTATTAACATACAGTGAATATATACTAAATCTTTAACTTTAGCTTAAGTAATTCGGAATTTTTGACGGAATTGTTGTCGGAAGTAGGACTTAGAAGATAAGTCAAATTAAATATTTCGATAACCCAGTAAATTCAAGTTCGAAATTTCAATATTTTATTTTCGGAGGGAGGGGAAATGTTTTCAGTTTTGGTCCATTATACTAAGTATATTTTCTTCGATTTTTTATTTTTCCATAAAAGAGAAAATTTTACGCATGGTATTTATATAACGCATAGCTTCAAATTAAAATTTAATAATATACAGAATGGTTATAATTAAAGTTCCACATTCAAACGGTCATAAAAGGAAAACTACTGGATCAAATGTTATCAAACTTGGAAATCGTGTAAAGGAGGTCATGGGAATTTATTTTCCGCGAAAAAAAGGAAGTTCGAAACCTCACCACCAGGGGGAAATGGCGCTGTATGCAATATTGTTAAACGAAATATGGGTCGGAATCTAAATTAACCTTTTGTTAAACGGGTTTAATATGTTGTATACCCTTAAGAAACTTTGAAGTAGGCAAATTACCATTTAAAGACGTTAAGTTCGATAAATGTCGAGTGCGCCATCCCTGTAAGTGAGAATTTCGTCCGTGAAAACCACGAATTAGCGATTAGAAAATGTGAGATCGCAAATCACTCTCACAAGTGCGTACAATCTGGAAATCGTTTACTTACAGATCGCTAATTTGTAAATTTTTAAGCCTGAATTCGGCACTAAAACATGAAGATACTGATTCAAAACGCTTTTAATCGATTTGGGCCAAAGAAATCTTTCATGTTATCTATCTAGTTCCATTGCGTTCTTCTACTGCATTCGATTGCATAACAGTCATTTCACACCGTTTACTGTTGAATGACAGCTAGTTCTATAACTGAACCATTTTTTTTTCTGTAGAGCAGTCGACAGCTGGACCACTGCGATTGCAGCTCACTTAGAGCCAATATTAAAATGTTCCGTGATACATGAACTGCAGTAACGTGGCATTTTAGATACTACGATTTTTATGCAGGGCTGGGCACCACCTCAAGAGTGTCGCATAGTTACTTAGGCAACATTTCACGAATGAACGTCTTATAGGCCAACACTTCCCCTCTTCCCACCAGACCTCAACCTCTGTGACTTTTGTCTATGAGGTTATCTCAAAAGCACTGTTTATGGTGATAATCTAAACAATTTGGCAGAAATGAAAAATGTGATACACTGATAACATTCCTCCTGATATGCTATGTGTAACGTGTATACGGGCCAGTTTCCCTTAAAAAGTCCTCCACGAAGGCATCCCTCCCTTAAGGCAGATAGCCCTCGAGTGCTTTGCCGTAATCTAATAAACCAAACCAAAACCAAACCTGATATGCTAAGAGCTGCTGTTGAGAATGCAGTAACATGATTTAACTTGCTTTCGGAAAATGCTGGACGCTACATTGAACATGCTTTGTAACACGTTTCGGAAATATTAAACACATTTTAAACAGATGTTTCCGTGTCTTATTTCATTTAACAATATTGTATACAGCGCCATTTTTCCCCTGATGGTGAGTTTTTGAACTCTTTTTTTTTTTTCCGCCGAAAATAAATTCTCATAACCTCCTTTACACGATTCCCAAGTTTGATAATATTTGGTTCGGTAGTTTTCCTTTTATGACCATTTCAAAGTGGAACTTTAATAATAACCACCATGTAAAATAAGCTTTAAAAGTCTGACAGTTTGGTTCAAGTCCCAACTTTAAAATATATATATATATATAAATATAAATTTTTATATTAATTCTCTTAGAAAGCATGTTTTAAGAAGCTAATTTTTCTCTCGCGTTATAGATTGTATAAAAAAACATGATCTTTAATATGATTTAGATTGTTTCAGCCGATATAAGAATCGGGTTACTCTGTGGTACAGAATAAACCCTGGTGGACTGTTTTATTTCTTTGTCATTTAGCAAAAATCTTTTAATTAAAATATTTATCCTTTGGACTTCGCTTTAAACTTTATTTATAGCTAAAATGACTAGAAAATGAAAAGCTGTCTTTAGCTGAAACGCAATTCATATAATTGATATTTTAAAAAATTGACAAGAATGCAAAATGTATGGAAGTCTAGCAGTCGAAAAATCTTAATTGTCTTGTGTGAGCACTGAAAATAACTGTAGAAGGAAAGAAGAAAATTAGGGAGAAAAGTAAGCAAAAATTTGCAGGGAAATTTGGCTGTCAGACGTAAGATGTTAAAAAAGTTGGACGCTTTCGAATATACTTTCAGGATACTTCAAAGAATTTAGGTGTTCAAAGAGAAAACACTTGGACGAGTACACCATCAAATACCATCAATTGAGCTTGTGTTAACAGAAAAGACAAAACGATATCATTGCAGATTAAAGTGAAGAGCGACTGGTTTCAAACTATATGGTTGTGTAAATTACGTTATAGAACATCATATCATATCATAAATGGTGAATCCCATGATTTCCTCAGTCGAATTATTTGAAGATTCAGGAGTTTATCCAGTGATGTATATGGATGTCACTTAAAGATGTTTTTTCCCTTCCTGATGAAACAGCGGCCGAGCGGTAAAGTCGCTGAACATTGGTAGTTCGGTCCGAGGTTCGAATCCCGCGAACGGGCTGGCTGCATGGGCGTTTTCGTGGTTTTCCCCATGTGTAACGTGTATGCGAGCCAGTTTCCCTTACAAAGTCCTCCAGGAAGGCATCCCTCCCCTTAGGCAGATAGCCGTAGTGTGCTTTGTCATAATAAAATAAACCAAAACCTTTTGATGAAACCAGTCTTTCCTTTCATCTCATAGCTTCAAAATGTTTAGCCTCTAAAGACTGATAAAGGCTCTGACGAAATACTTCGTGAAGAACTTTCTAAGGGAAACCAGCTGTCATACGCGGTACACATGAGAAAATCCACGAAAACGCCCATGCAACCAGCCCGTTTACCTGGGTTCGAACCCCGGAGTGAACTACCAGTGTTCAGCAACTTTACCGCTCGGCCGTTTGTGGGCCTTTATGAAATGGAAGGCGATAACTTTATTTAAAATGATTGTCAGAAATACCAAAATGTTTCGAAAAGTTGGATACTTTTCAATATACTTTCAGAATGCTTAAAGAAACAGAGAAGAAAAATAAATTTTTTCGTAAAATTTAGTATTCGTATTTTTTTAAATTTAAAACTTTTCAATCTTATGATATTTGATTCTTGCGATTTCAAAAATAAAATATTTGACTAAAATATGAATAACATTTTAAGAAACCAAATGTAGGATAAAATTGTGTAAAGCAATGGGCACAATGATAAAACTGTTTAAAGCAGTGTATGCAAGTCATCCTAAGTTAACATATCGGTTATACATCTCTCTTATTTATATATATTTTTTCTGAACGGAACATTGAAAGGCGTGTAAAACTGTGCTTTACTGTATTTTCTCTTTTAATATAGTATGCAGTTTTCAAACGCATCGTAGTCTGGGTTACAAAGTATTCTTCCGAAAAAAACGCAGTTCAAATAAATAAAATCAAATTCTGGAAAATTGATATTAATAAATATATTTAAAATGCTCAGTTCGAAGGAATAAATAGAAAATTTTAAAACTATTATCTAAAGAGACAATACAACACAAACAATTAAAATAAAAGTATAAAAATTTAAAAATGACCTAAAATAATAGCTATGACGAAAAATATATATAAAGAAAACTATTTGAAAAAAAAAATAAATAAACGCTGCACCTTTATTTACGCAGTTCGAATAGGTAAATAGAAATTTTTAAAACAGTTATTTGAAAAAAAAAAAAAAAACTTGCAACTTAAACAATTAAAATGAAATTCGAAAAGAAAAAATTACTTAAAATAATAAGTTATAATTAAAAATATAATATAAAGAATATTTTTTGGAAAAAAGGAACGATGGTGACTTTTTTTCCTAAGGAAACTAGGTTGCCATATATTAAGAAGTTCGCCAAGTGAAGTATTCTTGGCGCAAACTGAACAAAAAAGTGCCAACATAAATTTGTGAATTTATCCGTAAATTTCGCTCCAAATTTTACAAAATTTCATATTTAGGCGTAATTTGACTCGTAGAATCGAAATATGTAAAAAAATTGGTATGTTATTTCAGAAAAAGTCCGATTTTGTGTCAAAATACCTATGTTAGAATAGTGCTATATATAAATCTAATATATATCCTAAGTCGCGCTTTCGAGACATGAAGAACGCAATTTCAATTTTGTCAATCGGCCCAGTAGATCGGGAGACATAGGACTGTCCCATTTTTTTTTTTGAGCAGTGTACATATAAACTGCATAACCTGTAATTGTAACAACCACGTCTAGCTCAACTAATTCAATTTAAGCCTACATCCATTATACTGATATACCTAAAACTAATAAATAACGGTATTTTACTGCCTTTTCAGAATTTTTCTTTCTCTACCAGGGTAAAATATACTAGTTTTAATTAGATAACTTTGTTCTCATTCTAAACAGAATGAAATGAATTCTAATCAGAACCATACTCTTGTCAGATATTCACGTATACAGTTTTAATTCTTAAAATTTTACTTTAAAATGTAAGGCAAGTCTTATTTCTGATTACATACGATAAGTATATCAGACTTCAGAAAACGCTGTCAAACAGATGCGAAAATGCAACCAATTTCACAAATCTAATTGTATGTGCACGAAAAAGTTGATAGAAGACCATTTAAATTTTTATTTCTTAGAGACTAACGGTACAATACATCTCAAGGTAGATTTAATTTTTAGTCTTAAAAGGGTTAACTAGTTTTTTTATTTAAAAAAATTACAAAATGATTTTTTGAACCTGAGGTAGATTTACAATTATATTAGCTTTTATTAGTTTCCGCAGCTTTTCTTCACCTAATAGTAAATGAACCTTTTACCTTTTGCGCTCGTATTAATTTTTATACATAGCTATCATGTTGGTTAGAATTAATTTTCGTTGAACTAGCAAAATACATGGTGCCCCATAAATGTTACGACAAACTTCTGGGGGAGGTAGGACACATCATAAGGATTAAAAATTGCATAGGAGCCCAAAATGCTATGATGCCGCCAAAATGCCGTTATTTTTGCTGTTAAAACTAGCCCTAACTAACTTTCAGAGATTTTAAAGAGTTAATTAAAGGTTTGCCATGGTTGAGACTTTAAACTTATCTATTCCGTGAGGTTAATTACAGATCTCTCTTAAATTAGAATACGATTATTAATACGATATATAATTATCAACTCTCTCAATAATTATTAATTTTATATATTAAACTGTAATCATTTAAATATAAATAAGTTTTCCTTTCAAAGAAATCTTACAAATTTTTATTAATTTCCAGTTTTAGATCCAATTATGGAAACGTGACTTTTCCTTCTAATCCTTTGATAAAAATAGATGATTTTACAACGGATATAAATAAATGGACGCATAAATAAAATAACATACTTAAAATAGCACAAATGAATAAATAATTTTAGCTATATGCTTGATTTTCAAGCACAGAGTCAAAAGTTTAAGCAAATGATCTAAATAGTCTCTTTGCTTATTCCGATTATGATAAAGCACACACGCCTGTGTATCACAGGGAAGAAGCCTCTGCAATTAGGTTTATAAGTGCTAAATGTGTTTCATATACGCAATGCAAAAGGATAAAAGTAAGTGAAAACTTCAGGCAGGCAATGTTTGGAACCACAGGGAATCAAAGAAGAAACAATAATCAATAGTGGTCTTCTCAATTCGATTGCTAATACTTTCAACAAAGAAAAGTGGTCAAAACAAAACTATTTTGTTTTACTGATTACTTTAAAATAGAATTAATCACTGATTAGAGTACGCAATAAAAATTCAAATGTCCTATGTCAGTCTGAAAATCGTACAAATATAGAGCTGCACGTTACAAAATATAATTTCATTCTTCGGGTGGACGACCTTTGAAATTTTAAAACCGAATTTCTTAAATGTTGGAACTGATTAGCATGATCGGCAATAAAGAGATCTTATTTCACTACGAGGAATCGAAAAATGAAGTTGCATAAATCCCCGAAGATCACAACTCCGTCATTTATAGAAATTAACTGCAATTTACAAGTAAATATTGTGACAAAAAGGCCAGTTTAAATCTGATAAGATTCAAGTTAATATATCAGTAAAGTTACGGAGACAAAGATGCACTTTTAACCGAATTTGACACTCCATAACTTGGAAATCTTCATAGCCGGAAAACTTCATACAGGTAGACACTAAATGTTATTTATTGCGGAAGTGTCTCTATTTATGAGACAATTCAGAATTCCTCCGTCTGGAAATGCAGAACAATTAAGCCCACGAGCTAAAGGCTAAAAGCCGATTGGTTCATTTGGTTTGACGCAGTGAATTTTTTATTAGCTTGCCGTTAAAGTTACATCAGGAACGCCCATAGTGATGTGGTGGTCTGCAAGACTGAAAGGCTAGGTATGGCAAGGCAGTAAAATCCTGGTGTGTACTCTCTCCTTACCGAAACGAATGGTTACAAAAAAAAAAAAAAAAAAAAAAAAAAAAAAAAAAAAAAGTCTCCTTTTATGTATGTCACATAAGACTATTTTTAAATGTTATTAACCAGTATAAAAATTTGAAAAGAAAAACAAATAAACGATTATAAATTCATTCATTTTCGTTTTTAAATAATCGTTTATCCAACAGCACTGTGTACTTTAAACTAATACTCTAACATCAAAATACGTGAATGCTATGAAAAAAACCTTTAATTATCTATGTTCACAGAAGATTGCAAAACGTTTCCAGCGAAGTTATAACATTTTTTTTGCAGTTTTGATACAAAATGATTTAACTATTTATTTATTTTAAAAATTTGTAAAAACGAAATCTGCAGTTATACTAATGAAAAATTCTCATACTTCAATTAGAATAATAAAAATTATATTTTATTGATCAATTATAATAATTTATTAACTAAATATAATTATGTTACTCTAAATTTCTGGAATGTTTTTGTGACGTTTGCGATGGATCATAAATATTCCTACATAATACTAACGCACATTATCTGTAGATAAATTCCTTTGCTCTGCAAAATCGCCTTCGGCCTTGAAGAGGATTTATGCAGTGCATAAACTATCAACTGGTGATTAATAAGATCTTAACTACACCAAAATCAAAAATGCAACTTTTTTCTGCAGTTGCAAATGCGTAAGCAACTTGCAAGTACATTTTGATGTGAATACTTCCTATGAGAATTCCTTTTTAAGTGTACCCAATTCTTTTAACTCCTGAGTAATAGTATGCTAGTTAACCCTCACCAACTTTAATTTACAAGAGATTAAATCGTATGTATGTCGTAATATGTAACTGTAACTTCCTGCATAGACTCAGCTCATGCCTAAATTTGTTTTGCTATTAACAGACACACAAGCTCGAAACTATAAACATGCGATAATTCAGTTAGATCTGCAGAAACTGCTTATCTCAATAGCCCAGTCGTCTCCCATTTATATGAAATAATTCTGCACATTTTTTGGAATGAGGAATGTGAATTATTGAAAGGAGAACTTCAAAAGTGAAGCAATTTGAAACCTTAACTGAAGAATATAAGCGAAACAAAAAAAGTTGTATCACAAAAGGAAAAACAGTTAATTTAAGTATCGTAATTTTCTTTGCATATTTACAAATTTTCGAACTATTTAGCTCTATCTTAATCATCAATATCTCTTAAAAATAAGTTTTAACATGGATGAATGAATAAAAGTAAACTATAAGTTATAATGTTTGTAAAGAACAGTACCTTGCAGTATGCAAACGAAATGTAACATTCCATAGCTGTGTTTGGAGAACAAAAAATTACTAATGTCACAAACAGAATATTACATTTCTGTATTCAAACAGTTCTCAGCATTAAACATTCTTCTTAAATTTAGTGAAAGAAGTAAAATTGTCTTTTAAAATCTCTTACTCTTAAGATGTCTTTCAATCTTTTAATAGCTTGAAAAAAAAATGGGGCATTAATTCTAAAGCTTAAAAAATTTATGTTGTTCCTGAAAAAAGATACGGAAATTTAAAAAATAAATATTTTAAGCTTTTAAATTTGTTTGATTTCCTAAATACGGTGGAAATATTACAACTTCATGGTGAGGAACTTAAAGATAATGGTTACAAACTAGTAGTTCAAGACTATACAAATTAATTTAAACTAGCAGGTTGACTCAGAAACTTACACCGGGGGGATATTAACTTCGGTGGAAAAAATGTGAAGCCGAGATTCAAAATTTAGACAGCTGGTAAAAGTAAAACTTGCGCCCTGAAAACCGAAAACACGCTCTGACTAGCCTTTTTGCTACTTCAGTTTAAATACTACACTCTCGTTCACCTTAACTCATTTAAATCCTGGCGAGGAAACGCGAGTTGAAATCAGAAAGAACAGAAAAGGCTAACAAATTAAAATAACTATAAACAAAAATAATGTACCTCGCAACGTAATGTATGCATTTAATCGTTGTAGTGATTAGTAAAATGAATTTAGCAAAATTAATTCAACATGAACTTATAAAGATAGGCTGTATTATGTGTGGGAAAATATGCCTGCTATCTCAATAAAAGTAACACTTCACACATACACAGCCCTTTTAAAATAACATTAGATGCTGAAAGGATTATGATGCTTCCTTGATTTACTTGTCAGATGATAAAATCCTATTCAAATAACTTTTTTACGGGAAGGGATATGCTGAAAAGCAAGATGTCTAGTAATGAGTGTCATTTTGACACAGAGACGTTAAGTGCATCTTAATTGAGCTTTTTGTCACTTTCCTCTCCTCCACCATATACCTTTATGGCATTTGAAAGGATCTTTCATAGCAGTCTAACATTACCAGAACTAATTATGCATTTTTATGTGATAAAGACGCACTTAAATTCCAGATAATTCTTAATAGATGTCGCATTTCTAATTAAGGCACTTCTTTGCTTTATCTTTGCATGCCTTTGTTTGTAATTTTAAGGAGATACACTATTTGCGATTTTTCCCGCATATATTCTGCGATTATTATTCCTTCGTTTTGCTATGCAGTCTCATATACAATCTAAGCCCCCCCCCCAGAAAAAGAAAGACTCACCAAGAAGGAGTTATCCGAATGGGACGAAAATCGGTAGACGTGATGTACATGTATAGAGAAACAAATGACTACAATTTCATAAAAAAATGGGTCATTTATTTAGAAGAAAGAGCTTCACAAATTGAGCAAGTCAAATTGGTCCAACTCTAGCCCGCCCTCATGCAAGCAGTTATTCGTCTTGGCATTGATTGATGGAGTTGGCGGATGTCCTCTTACGGGACACTGTGCCAAATTCTGCCCAACTGGAGTGTTAAATCGGCAAATTCCCGAGTTGGTTGGAGGGCCCTGCTCCTAATGCTCCAAACATTTTCAATGGGAGAGAGATACGGTGACCTTGCTGCCCAAGGTAGTGTTGGGCAAGCACGAAGACAAACAGTAGAAAATATCGCCGTGCGCGGGAGGGCATTATCTTGCTGAAATGTAACCCCGAAAAGGTGTAATAAAAAGGGCAACACAGCGGGGCGTAGAATATTGTTGACATATCGCTGTGCTGTAAGGGTGCTGCGGATGACAACCAAAGAGGTCCTTACTATTAAATAAAATGGCACCCCCATCATCACTTCTGACGCATGACAGGCGATAGTCACGTTGGTATCCTACTGATCTCCGGGGTGTCTCCAGACACGTCTTTGCTGGTCATCGGGGCCCATTTCGAAGTGGGATTCATCAATGAAGACAATTCTACTCCAGTCACCAACATTCCAGGTCGAATGTGCACGACACCAATGCAAAAAATACTTGTTGTTGTAAATGGCAGTGGTATTCAGCGCAATGTGCAACCCTCTTTCTCTGAGCCGCCTATTTTAATCGAACTGAAATTTTTCCTCTTTAATATCCTGCCAGTTGAGTATTTAAGATGAACTGCAGCGCCACATGTTCACTTATTGGCTGCCAAACTTTAAGAAGTTTGTATTTTCCGTCGAAACATGTATGCATATCAATGTGTGTCCAATTTGCATTACTCCTTCTTGGCGCATTGTTTTTTTTTCTTGCTTCTTTTTTTTTTTTTTTTTTTTTTTTTTGTCTTAGCTTGTATATATGAACGTATTAAAGACATCAGGGGTCTTCATGTTTATAAATAGTGAATATGGGTGCACATTGCCATTAATCGCATTTCTGCTCTCCTTGGAGAATTTTTCTCTTCCACATTTCCTTTATTCATAAAAAGTCAGTATGTAGAGAGAGACATTAGGTATTTTTTTGAAACCGGAGAGATAGAAAATGAGTAACGCCTTTCCCGGGAATCAAACCACGAACCTCTGAAACATGCGCCCAGCAAGCAGACCACTCACTACACGATGAAGGCAGGCTAAGAAATCGGGAGAAATACCTTACTTACTCCCCCTTTTAAAGGGCGACTAGGGTTTTTGGAAGACCCAATCGCCAAATCCTGGGTGTGGAGAATCATCATCCACCACCCTTTTAGTTCGGGCGTCAATGTAGAGACATTAAGCACTTTTTTGAAAGCCGGAGAGATGGAAAATGAGCAACGCCTTTGCCGGGAATCGAACGACGGAACTCTGGAATACGCGCCCAGCATGCAGACCACTGCATCACGAAGGCACGCTAAGAAAGCGGGATACCTTATAAGTCTTTATTAAGATCTTTTGAAAAGAAATTCATGCCACTTTTATCTTGAGTTTTTAGTTTAAAATAATCACGATCGTAAATCAAAATACAAGTTTTGCAACAGTTTAATGACAGAATTTAACGCTTACATATATTTCCAGCTTCGTTTTCCATAACGGTTATGCACATGTCTAGGAGGTATGCAGCGGCTTGTATTATACGAACTTTTAGATTAAATATAAAATAAGAAATAAATAAAGGCATGCAAAGAATAACACATGCCAGTATATTTAATGAAAAATTTTATTAAAATGAGAATCCTCGTATTGGAGGCGTTGAAAGGCACATATGCTAAAGATTTGAAGGCAAGCATAATTCATTATATAGAAAAATACGAAAAGACAGCATAATAATTAAAACAATCCGTAAATGAATAATAACGTTCTCAACATAAATTAAGGTTAAAGAAAAAAGCTGTGCGTTGAAATTATTACAGGTTGGTAACATTATAAAGAGATAATAAATATCGAATGTAGTAAGTAGCGATAACAGAAATTTCACTGACCCATCGATGTATGACAAAGGGTCGTATTACTAAGTCTTCTACTCAGGTGGGTCGCAAGTGCAATTAAGTCCTCAATGCCCCACATGTCGACGTTTTTGTGGACCCCACGTCGAGTAGGAGGGAGAGGTAATTGGTAGAAAATTACCGACCCCTACATATCTTTTTTTTCTTTTTCCCCCTTTTTTTTACTATTTTGTCTTAACCGGGGGTGGCGTTCGGTTATTCTTGGCCCGCCACTGTCGTAAAAACCTGAATATGTATGGTTTATGACTGTATTTGGCTTGTCGTAAACATGTTTGCAACGGATATTAGGCTGTCAAGAAATTTACCAAGCCGGTATATTGTCCATGAACAGCAATACAGTGGGTGCTTTATTATCTCTAGTTTAAAGACGCATTTGTTCATTTATAACATCTGCAACATTTGAGTGATGCTCGAAACTCATGGTGAATGGTAAATGTATAGTAGATTATAACAACTTTAGATCTTTGCAAACTTACTAGAACATTACCAAAAAAAAAAAAAAAAAAAAAAATTTCCATAATATTTCAATCTTTTATGTACAACTGACGCTTAGTAAAACGACGCCTTTCGTTCTCAAAGAGAAGGATTAAAACAAGTGGTTGGTACAATGAATGTGGATATAATGTGCAATCATCCGTTGCGGACTTTTTTTACAGCCGTTACTGACGAGTACAGCTTCGAAAATCACTGATATAATTGGAATATCAACGTAATGCCAATAATCATAACAGTTGTTAACAACGTTATGTTAATTGCGTTATAAGGTATTTTCTCCCTGCTTTTTGCATGCCTTCATGGTATAATGGTAGCGCACTCGGCACGTATTCAAGAGGTCCAGGGTTCGAGTCGCCAGTGAGGGCGCTGCTCATTTTTCACATCTCCTGCTCAAAAAATAATATCTGTACAGTGTCCCTGTTCGGGTGCAACTTTACAGACATTAGGATATTTTTTAAGTAGGAGATGTGAAAAATGAGCAATGCCCTGGCCGGGATTCGAACCCTGGACAAATGGAATATGCGCCGAGTGTGCTAACCGTTACACCACGAAGGTATGCAGGATGTAGGAAGAAAATACTTTGTAGTGTTAGTAAGAACACTGGTAATCATTACATAACGTAATACTTTCAAATTTGGTCACTGTTTTGACTGGGCAGAAGACTTTTCCTATTTACGAATCCGCATAGTATAGGGTGAACAGACTTATGTCATTTTCCTTTTATTTATTTAAATTAAAATTGTGTCAAGAAATATAAGTCAAGAAATTTATTATAAATATATATATATATATATATAATGAAGGAAACTGAATGCTCTATATCTTTTAAAAAAGCAATTTCGCTTTCTGTTCGGTAATGCTTTTCATATGATCGTTAATTATATATAAGTTTTGATAAATTTTGCTTACCTACAGAGCTTAAGAGATACCTTATGTCTACAAATTGGTATAGTTACAAAGCTTTTCTTGTATCTGCACAGCTTTCATATATCAAATTTAATTATGCGTTTTAGTTAATGTGTTGGCGGGTGCTAAGAGGACGGAACGCAAATGTAGTTTAACGCACATGTTTAAGAAAAAATATCCATTTTTTTATTGAAAACGGCGGTAAAGTGTTAAGTGTATTTAGTAAAGTTTTACTTTTCTGCACAGGATGCTGGTCTTTCAGATATTGCACAAAATGTAAAAATGAACCTACTGTAGTAAAACAAGAAACAAAAATGAAAGTCATAAACTAACCCATTGAATGATATTAAGAGATTCTCTATCTGAAGGTCACGTTCTTCTTGCACAAGAATGATTGATAATCTTTCATATTATGAAACACAAGCTTTCATTTAGATCTTAAAATATTTACAAGTGCAAGAATAAAATGTGAAATAACTGTTCCTAACGTAGTTGCGCATTTTACGCTTCGTGAAGTTTACAATAATTCGTAAGAAGCAAAATACATGTGCAGGGTAACGGATTGTCGAATCACTCAAACCCGATTTTGCAACTACTCAAGAAATTTAGCTATGTGTTATAGAGTTCCAAAATATAAGAGGAGAAACTTCTGAAACCCAGTAAGCTATATTCAGTCTGTTCTGAAATAATATAGAATATCTAAAATAGTAATAGCATTTTATGATGATAATTACAACTTGAGAGACCTAGTCAGAAACGGAAAAGTGTAAAAGGAATATTTTGGAAATTGGTTGTGTGGATCTGATTTATAATTCTTTGCAAACAAATACAAACATGATACCAGTTGATGCCGATTGAATTATTAATAATATTTTCCAACATTTTCAAATGTTTATCTACCCCACTGTTGGCGAGTAGTTGAGACCGCTCAATACAGGTAAGGCTGGCTATATGGTTAGTTTTTGTGTTTTATCCCAAGCGTAACGTGAATACGAGCCCTTTACCTCTAGGATGCCCTCCATTAAGGCATCCCTTTCATCAAGTATTCTGCCATATTCAAAGAACCTAAATTAACCAAATGTTCACTACTAGAGTTGAAAGACAGAGAAATTGTGTAGAAGTTGAGCGTCAGGATGTATGAAATTACCAATGTCAGGAAGTATAAAGACTATATTTCTTACTTTTCTACCAGCATTAGAAAAAGATAAAAGTCTCAATATCTTGATGCATTTTTAATAATCAACACTACATTCTATACTTAATGTTCCATCACAGTTAAATTAAACTGTATCCTAGTAATATCATTAAAAATGTAGAAAAAAATATTTGCGGTAGCGAAGAGGCATAACTGAGAACATTGAAACAGCAAATTTTCAAATAGAAAATAGCAACAATGTTTCACCTCTGCAGGGTTGAAATAAAAAAAATCAGCAGGAAAATAATATGATATTATAACAAAAGCTCAATTTCCATGAGTAATTTAACAATTCTTTCAGCGCAGTCCTAAACTAATAATGGAAAATTGGGATCATTTTATTAAACTAAGGTAATGAGTTTCTTCGTTGTTTGTTATTATTGTCAACTTTGAGATCATTGTACTTAAAGTCATGGACTGTCTCTTTAATGAAGCGCTATGCTGTAGCTGTAATTTTAACCAATCGTACTTGTCTGACTATGATCGGCACAAGCTCACGACATTCATCGTTGCAAGGAGTCAAATGCGCCTGTCGTTGACAAGGGCCTTGAGCACCATATGGGTGACAGGTCGACATAAGCTGAGTTCCGCCTTCCAGAATTTTAGACAGCACCCAGAGGGGACCGAGACGAGAATTTCCACCCCTCTTCTTTACGACAACCTCTCGAGAGGACGTTCGGCTCAGTGCCTATTTAGAGTGCCCACATGCCGAATAGGCACTATGCATCTATAGACATCCATGCCTTATCTAAGATTCTAATACGGGCCCTTCGGTAGGGCAGTCAGAGTCACTAACCATTACTCCGGTTGGGCGACCATGAAATGAATCATGTAGGTATTTATGCATGCTGAAATGAAACATGTTAGGTATTTATGCGTGCTGAAATGAATCATCTTAGGTATTTATGCGTGCTGAAATGAATCATGTTAGGTATTTATGCGTATCAAACAAGAGCTGGAAGAAATTTAGTACAGAAATTACTGCGAAGGGACTTAACATTTCAAAGACATTAGTTTTAGGAATATAATGAACCATTTGACTTTTATTTTAAAAATATCTGATACTAATTTATCAACAGAAAGAGACTCGATAAGATTTTTTTAATGAATGTTCTTTGCTTTGATGAGAGAAATCGGTTATCTGATAGAACTGTTAAAGGCGATATTAATTATAAAGTGTCATCTTAAAGATATTATTTGCAAATATTTTATATCTTTTTTCAGAGTTTTTCTAGAATAAATTCATTTATTAAAAAAGCAAAAGAAAGTGGAGTAAAGACGTTAAAGAGGCAACAGATGACCTTATTTCTTAATAAACTTAAACCTAGTTCCTGTTAGATAACCAGACATACGTTGTTCACTGGCTTCACATAATTTAAGATTTCTGTTAATTAAACTTTAATACATTACTGGATATAATTTAGACTTCCATGCTCCATTCCTTCATTTGTTAGTCCATTAAGTAATAACAAATGACATCACTAAACACCTCTGGGTGTGGAAAAGAACATATAGAAATACTTTAATCATACGTAAATACAGCAATAGTTATAAATAAAATGTTTCGTTAATACATAAGATCTGCTCGCAAATAATTTTACCAAAATCAGTACATAATATTTTATTAAGAGCAATCGTATTTATTTTAATAAAAAATCTTTACTGATAAGTATTATACTCTGAGAAATTTTGCTTAAATTAATTCTTTTTTGTTAAAGTCCTTACTATTTTGGATGAGAAAATTGTTCTGTCTTCTTCAAAAGGGATATGATGTCGTTTGTCTCTCAAAATGAAATATGTTTTTAGGTTGAAATTTTAAACTTTATGAACAAATGACGATTAAAAGGGGAGGGGTGCAAATATTCAACAAGTTAAGAAATCAAAACCACTACATAATATTTCAAATTCTTTTAGCAACAAGCTAGGATTATTACCTACAACTTGAATGTTATTAACTGAACAGAATAAATAAATGTTAAAACGAGTTAGCCTATAATAAATTAGTAAGTTTTCCAAAATTTTAAAACATGTTAAGAGTTAAAAAAATCAAATTAATATGCAGCTAATTTAAACGATAGAAAGTAAGCAAACATTTCACAGCATTTATTAAAAATATCATCATTTATGAAAGTTGTTCTTAACATTTTCCGATTGGCAGCAGACTTAACCGACATATCTGCTATCTTGCGACGCCGACGCATTGGAAATTATTTTTACTGTTATTATTTTCGTTTTATGTGATGTAGTACTTTGAAATATTATTACTATTATTATTTTACGAACACTCATTTATTAATGTAAAACCCTGGTACAGTATGTATGTTCCACAGAGTTTGCCAAGATGAGATATTATGGGTGATTAGATGAATATGCATCTCACCATCGAGAAAAGCAAGTTTGATTCCTTATATAGGTTTCTCTACTTTCATGGCAGAAAATCTGATTTGGCCAAGAATGACACTGAAAAAAAGCAAATACTCTATCGTGGCGTTAAATTTTTTTTCTATGGTTAAATCGCTCGATTTACCATCAAATCGGAAACGTAGGCTAGCTATAAAGAACTATTTTAGAGGGTAGCTATGTGAAATTACTCATTTTTACAGGCAAGCAGATTGAGTATATTAAGCATTTCGCGGGTATTGATAATTTGCTGTTGTCTATCTAAAAATGTAAGGCAATAATATCTTGATGGTAAATTCATAGTAGTTTTCTGTGCAGGGTCATAGGGGCTTAGTGATAGAGAAGTTTGTCGCGAAGCACTGGTCGGGAAAAAATTATTTTTAGTCATTATATTCAATATATCCAAGTCTCTTTGTGTGTCTTTGTGTGCATGGTTGTAAAGGAGAAATCTATATCGCTTCCTAAGCTTTTGTTGAAGCTGAATTTGTCTGCAATACATTTCTGCATCGTGTTGAAAATTTCTATCATTAAGGCTAAACATATTTCAGCAAGCCAAAAAATAGTATTGAAAAATTTAAGCAGAAATCATGTTCCGCATTTAACGTAATGAAAGAAAAATATGCACGAGAAAAGCTGTTCTAAAAAATTACAGAATTCATAATTTTGCCACACTTTTTGTATGTCAAGGAAAGGAAAAATACTTTTTATCTAATGTATTTAAATAAAAATACTTTTTTTGGTATGACATTTTTTTAAGAACTATGCGCGAACAATATTACATAAAGATGATTTCCATTTTACAAAGATCAATCAGTTCGTAGGAGAAACGAACTGAAGTTAGCTTTTGCTCTTAATTGTAGGGTTTTCTTGTAATTGTTTGCGCATACCTTACAAGGAGAATATAAAACAGGATTTTAGATGGGAGGAGAAAAGCAGGTGTCCGCTTTTGCACAGACTATTTGCAATTTTCGTTTTTCGATGCTTCAGATTCGCTATTTCAAGAGCAGTTTACTCGTTACGCATAAGTTCCCTACAATTCACTCGATTTGAAGGGTAGGGGGAAAAAAAAGGTCGATGAAAGAAAAAAGTGTCTTTCTTACACTTTAGAAAAGTCATTGTCGTTAATGATGTTTTCAACGCATGCCCACAGGATATTTTGAATTTTGAGGAAAGGAAAAACTGCCTTTTATTGAGACAGCAGAGGCAACTGTCATCTAGATGTTTCTTCGTTCAAAGCTATTTTTGATGCAAGAAAAGCATTCAAAGTATCCGTGACTGAAAATTGAGTTCTTTAACTTGGTGCGGTACTAGACATTGTTCTCTAATGCGAATCTCAGAAAGGCGTTCTGACAAAAATCCATAAATTCTGAAATATCTTGAAACATGACATAATTTGTGAAAAAGAGAATTATCATTTCTTTACCGTAATAACAGTTATTGTTTCCAAGTATTTTTAGTTTTCTTTCGGAATAATTGAATTTTGTTACCTAGTAACTTAAAACATTGCAGAAAGTATTATTTCCTTGTGAATGCGATTATTATAATTACTATTACAAGATTATTTTACAATAATTGAAATAAAATTCAGCAACATTTTAAATAACAAAGATAAACTTAATGTATAATACATATAGAATGCTGATTTCAATTTTTTGAGAAAAATTAATTACTTGTTTCCGTTGCTTGACAATAATTGTTCTAGTTAAAAATTGAATAATACATTAAAATATTAATTAAGCTAAATGATTTAAAATACACTGGTGAAATAAATTAAGAGAATTTGCAAATTTTATTGAATTGCATGAAAAGAACTGAACTGAAGGAAAAACCACTGCTTCTAGATAATAATGCAAATTTTGTACGCTAAATACGTAAACGTACACGTGCGTGTGTAGGCGGAGCCAGCAGGAAATCAGGCTTTATAAGCGTGTGGAGGGTAAGACGAATTAAGTTCGCTAGCACAACTCGGCGAATTTCTTGGTGTTACCTTTCAACAATCGGTTACATTCACATCGGAACAGTAAAAATGAGTAACCGACAACGTTTAGATGATGGAATGAGGTGGCGAATTGTGAGGAGGCTAGAAGCAGGCCAGTCGCAAGTCCAGATATACAGAGAATTTAATTTAACGCCCAGTGTCGTGTGTAACCTATGGAAACAGTTCCAGGATACTGGATCCATCGAGAGAAAGCCTGGACAAGGTCGTCCAAGAACCATGACGGCCAAAGAAGATCGTTATTTATCCATTTTAGCGAGGCGTAACAGAAGGACTACAGCTTCTCAGCTCTCTCGGAACCTATATGCAGCCACAGGAACCCGTGTAACAAGGGTGACTGTTTCCAAAAGATTGTATGAGAGAGGGTTGTTTGCCAGAAGACCGGCTGTTTGCGTCCCGCTCGCGTCTACGGATAGGAGAGTCCGATTAGCATGGTGCAAGCAGCATAGTGACTGGAGTACGGAGCAATGGGAGACCGTTCTGTTCACCGACAAGTATCGCTCTAGCCTAAACACCGATTCTCGCCGTATTTTCATATGGAGAGAGCCAAGGACCCGCCACCATGTTCCGCTAACATGTTCTATAGGGTTGAGGTCTCCAGACCTCAACCTTATAGAACATGTTTGGGACGTTCTAGGGAGGGTAATTGCAACTCGCAACCCCCTCCGAGAACCATCTAGGAACTGAAAACAGCGTTGCTGAAGGAGTAGGACCAATTGCCACAGGCATTGATAAACTGCCTTATTTCCAGTATGACATCACGCTGCGCGGCCTGTATGGCTGTAACAAGGGAACATACCCCCTATTAACCCATTTCTTTTGTGCCTTCTGCAACCGCCATTTCAGACCTTCAGACTCCCATGATTATTGCACACGAACATGTGTGTCGATTATAACTGTTGAATGTTTATTTTGTTTGTATTATATCAACCTATGTTCACACCAAATGTTATTAAAATATGCCCAGTAGTTATGGAGATCATAGATCAAATATGAAAATTCTCTTAATTTATTTCACCAGCGTAGAACGCTAAATGTCAAGAATGAAAAAAAAAAAAAAAAAAAAAAAAAAAAAAGAAAAGAAAAGTATATCGAGATGGCTCTTTATACTATATTTTTCCCTAGTTGTTTCTTAGCTTCTTATTGTGTTTAATTAATTTTTCGAGATTGGTAGCTTCTAATAATCATCGCTATCTATAGTCTCTACTATCTATTAATTTGATGAAGAAAAGAATCTTGATTTTATTCTCCTTTAACTTATAAGGAATTATCCCATTTGTCCTATGTGCTTTCGTCGTGTATGTAGTAAACACGTCCAGCAGTCTCTTTAAAGGCCTGCGGTTAGAATTTCGGGGAAGTCATAGTTGTATTTCTTGCGCTTCTTTCTTAAAAAAAAAAAAAAAAAAAAAAAAAAAAAAAAAACCCTAACGTTCTCTGTAGTGTCACCTGATCTAATATGGTGGTTAATGTTCTCTGGATCGACAGAAACTGGATTTGGTCGATTGAGTCTCGTGCATCTTTATCAGTCACCTTTTAAGTGGGAAAGTGTATAAGCAATTATGGCCAACCCTTGTATTTATTCTCTTGGTGTAGTGGTTAGCATATCCAACTGCAACTGAAAGATTCATAATTCGAATTCCGACGAGGGCACAATTAATTTTCATTGTTTCCTTCTAACAAAATGGTCATTACAGATTTAATCTATTAAACCAAAAGAGTTATATTATTAACAATTCGTACAACAAGATCAGCAAAATACGTAGTTATTTCGCTTACAATAAGTAATCACAACGCAAATTACAAAAAATACCTATTTACTATGTTCATTAATGAAGACATCCACCTAAATATAGAAAAATTCTGAGGAAATGCTGGTGAAGTTATATTAACAATAACTGCAGGACTGTTTTATTGATGACTGTATTATTTTAGATTTCATTCCACCATCTGAAATGAAGGTGTTGGAATTTACACCGCTAAGGTTTTGGAATTTATTATTAAAGGAATAAAAAACTATTGTTGTCGACTAATGAAACTAAATACTCAGAATTGAAACTTCATTCAAAATGTGTAAGAATTTCAAACTTAAAAGCTCCGGCATTTTTTATTGCATCTTTTTTCAGTGTAAATTAGTACAAACAGCAAAAAAATGATAATATTAAAAGTGGGGACAATAATATTGTTGGCACACTAATGGTATAAGGTAATACTTGCCATGCGGTGTTACTACGAAGTACGATAGACATCCCTTTTGAATGATTCGCTTTGTTATGCTGATGAGCAATCCTCTTTTATTTAATTTTTTTTACCTTTATTTATAAAGTTTTTATCTTTTTTATGGACAAGAAATACTAAGTGTAAACAAAACTACCCTTTCAAGTCGTTAAATTATAGCTTATTTTCCATGAGAATAAAATTTAACAGAAATCACATGCATTGATTTTAATGAATAAATAGCACGATATAACGGTTCATAGTACATAAAACTACTTCAGAACAACTAACTGAAGTAGGGATTTCATATTTAATACGCCAGTAGCTTAAGCTTTATATTGCATTTCTGTCTCTTAATAAAATCATCCGAGACATTTTAATGCATTTACTCTCAGCTATGAGCCTTTTTATTATGCATTAGTTCTCAAAATATTTTCTAGCTGCACATCGAAAGAAATGAAAATGCAGTGCGGAATTAAAAGAAAGGATAAAATAATATACCCATAAAAGAATATATGCCAAATTTAACGGGGCAAGAGTCCGAAAAAGGTTAATAAGTAGTATTCTGACATTTGGTTGCCCTTGTAAAGACATCTTTTTTCATATTGTTATTATTATTATTATTATTTTGGGGAAGAAGTGATCACGAAAAACCATCTATGCCCTCGTTAGGATTCAAACCAGGGACCTTCCGATGCTACTCAGACATATTACTACTTATGTCTCGCTAGCACGCATTGGAGAAGGGGACAATTTCCTAGATTCTCCCTCATTTAAGGAGCGAGTGGAGAGAGGTCGAGACTCAGTCAACCAAATCCAGGTGGTGACAAATTATCGTCTACCACATTTTAGTTCGGACGCTATGGCGGAGACACTAAATTTTTTTTATAGCCGAGAAATATTATGAATCAATTATATCTTCGCTAGGATTCGAACCACGATTTTCCCATTACTATCCAGACATGTTACTATTTACACCACAAAAACAAGCTTGGAGAATACGATAATTCGTAATAGACTGCTTGTCTCATTTTGTTTATCTACACAATGCATTTAAATGTAATTTTAAATCCCCGGCAACTGAATGATTTATCCTTAATTCACTTGTATTTATATATCATCATACATAAAATTAAGCTCTCATATGGATTTAATATTGCAATTTGATTTGTCTTTCCTGTGAATAGCCTGGTTTTAAAAGACAGATAGATTATTTCAACCGACAAATGTAAAACGGAAAGCTTCTTTTGAGGCAGCTGCCTATCCACTCTTATGTCACTGCTGCTTACGTTACCTTAAAAGATCCTTACCTTAAAAGATATTCTATTTGTTTTTTATAAAAAAAATGAATTTGAATGAAGATATGATCATATAACAGAAAGTAAGTTTTATGAATTTAGTGATTTTTAGATATATTTGATGAAGATGCGTTCCTGACATCCAGTATTTTTAATAACGGAAGTTCAGACTTTTTCATGTAGAGCTTTGTCTATACAGCAATTAAAGGGGGAGGGACAATAACCCCTTTTTAATCATGAGTTTGGGTAAGCTAAACAAAACTAAGTGTATACATGGCAAATTCATAAGAAATAAGCCATTATGAATTCTGTAATTTATTCCCATGGTTACTAAAATTTTATTCTACTTCAGATGTAACCCGAATGCAATTTTTTTTTATTTTGCAGAAGAAAAAAATTGCGAAGCATAATTTTATTAATATGAAGCTTTATATTTTGCACATGGTAGTAAAAACTAAATCGGAATTATGATTCGAAATAAATCGACTGTAAATTATGGAAGACATTTTATTCTTCATTTCATTAAAGATATCAACCCATCACCATTTCGGTTGTCCAATACAATTAATTTACGAACTTTGCAAAGTACTAACTCCTTCAGTGACATCTGCGCTCATGATAAGATTCTGGATACAGAACTGCCGCGTAGAAATTTAATCCTTTGATATGCTACTGCTAAGAAGGTAATAAACATGTTACTCATACTTCCATAATTTATAAGCTTAAGTTTAAGGTTGCTTCTTGATGACTGTCCTCTTTCTCATAAGCGTGCATCCTGATCAAAGGAAAATAACTGAATTTTATGATAATTTGCTTTCACATAATATTAAAGGATTGTGAATAATAATAAATTTAAAAACTTCATTTAAAGCATTTAATCTTTACTGTCATATAACTTCCAGTCACTCCGACTCTCTTATGTACCACTCTGAGTAATATAACGCTTCTTTGGATAAATCTAGATTTTAAATTTAATTCAATGGTTAAGATAGGCAAAAAAGCAAGGGTTAGAGTACTTTATATTAGTAAAATCAACTTTTACTAGTCTCTGAAAATCGTGAATAATAATTCCGAAAAATAATATGAATCGTGAACAATAATTCCAAAAATTCAAAATAATAACCTGTTATACAATGTTACTTCAATAGTTTTAAGTAGATATGACCAATAATTGTGATTTAAATAAAGTAAACAACGAAGAATAGGTTTATTTTTAAATATATATGCGTAAAGCATACAACTTATTTTGAATTATTTAAATTTTAAGTTTATTTTAAATCAGGCATTCAGGCTTTTATTCTTCTGACCTGAAAGGTAAACAAACTATTCACACACAAAAATGTATTGTTAAACATAATTTGGATTTTAACAGGCTTATTGAAATGAAACAAAACTAAGCGCACCAGATCCGTATCCGATTCATATATCATTTAAAGAGCGTCATAACGGAAGCCGGAAGCTACTGCTGAAAGCTGACTCATGTATGGATTGAGAGTACAGATTATAATAAACATTCTTCGCATCTTTGTTGCATTACCTGTTAACTAAAAAACATTGTTCTGGTTTCTAGACTTTTAAGATGAGCATCATTAAAACTGTAAATGCCTGAATATTTTCTTTCACAGATAAAATTCACACAGAATTTGCTTCTCAGCAATCAGTTTTTTCCCCTTCTGTTTGTTTTAAAATTCATTCACTTCCAATGTAATGTCCAGCATTTCTATATTTATATACATCATGAACTCTTTGAATAATAGGTAAAACTTGCTTCTGATGGCTGTTTGCACTGCAGTTAACTAATAGGAATAACAAAAGAACAACCAAAAAAAATGCAAAATCAGCTAACATAGTCTACAGCAGCAAAAGTAGATAATACGCGTGACAAAATACAAAGTACAAAACCAAATTACAATTTAAATCTCTTCGACAAATTGCAAGTATTAGGACACAACTTGTTATTGTTGTCACTTATCCTCCTACTCGGAACACAAGCCAAATCAGATCTAGGAAATTTATTGCGGCCAAAGATTGTTGCTGTCATCGGTCTAGGCCTTGTGCACTTATGGGTAACAGTACGAGTTTACTCAGCTACGTCCCAGTTTTGACGGAAAGCATCCCGAGAAACGGATCTGTAGGTCTCAAAATCCTTTTCCATTACCATCAGCCTCTCGAAAGGACCTTCGGCTCGACAGTAATTTAAATGCTTGATGCCATAGAGGAACTATTCACTTAAAAACAACTCTACCTTTTCAGGGATTCGAACCCGGATGCAAGACTAAGACGACCGGCTAACCAACCTATCATTGGGCTAATAGGATGTCCTAACAGAATTTGCAAAGGCAATAGGGACCCTAATTTCAAGGCATTTGAAATTCTGTGAAAGATTAAATATACTTGAAAGGAATTGAAACATTCTTGTCATGGGATGTTAAGGTTATAAAAAATTATCGTATTTTCTCCAATTAGTGCTTTCGTGGTGTAAGTAGTTAGCAATCTAGAAGATCCGTGGTTTGAATGTTGGAGAGGTTAGTTGACTTTTCACATTTCCTGCTTAAAAAAATTCATGTGCCATAATAGTGTAGTGGTTAGCATCTCAGTCCAGCAGTCTGAAGACCTGATTTCGATTTTCGGGGAGGGTGCAGTGGATTTTTCAAGAAATCCCTCTCCAAATCTCCTAACATCTCAACGAACACAGCTCTCAACAATTTGGTGATAAATCTAATAAGGCAAAATAAGTTACCTCTAGCGGCACTCTACTCCTTACTTAATCAGACGAGCACAGAAGTTCGAGAACTCCCACGGTGCACACTCTTCGCTAATTCCTTCATTATTATGTCTCTTTATTCCCGTCTCCTAAGAAATTGTTAAATTTGCTTACATTTGAGCAGATCATAGTTATAAAGGAAATGCATTGGAGGTTAGCAGAAGTTTAAACATAATGCGACGAATTTAAATTTAAAATCCAGATACTGAAAAGCAAAATCTAATTTTTGAAAACATGTGCATTAATTCTTTTAATTTTGTTCACTATATTTTCAACAAAGCTATCTGCTAGTTTGACTGAAAGTTTAAAACAAGCTTTCAGTTAAAAAAAATATAAAAATATGCGCATAAGAAGGAAAATATTAAGATAATAACTATATTATAAACGCGTTTAGCCCTCAGAACTGTGAATTCTCTCAGTTTATCTCAAACTTTCAATTTATATATGCTTCACTGTATTGTTTCAGCTTGTCTAACAGTCTTAAATAGGATTAATTTATAAAACCCGTAAAAACTATGTAGAAACTATGTAGAAAATTTCGAGGAGGAAAATAAGAACTCGGATTATACTTCCGAAAGTTAACTGAGTAAAATTTTCTTTTCCTTGACAGTCTAGAACAGGGGTTCCCAGCAGTGTTAGTATGGACCTCCTGTAGGTCTATGAAGTTTTAGCCCACCAGCATCGAGCGGTAAAGCCGCTGAACAATGGTAGTTCTGACCTGGGTTCAATTTCCGGCGAACGGGTGGCTTGCATGGGAGTTTTCGTGGCTTTCCTAATGTGTAACGTGTATGCAAGACAGTTCACTTTAGAAAGTCATTCACGAAGACCTCCTTCTCTTAGGCAGATAACCCTAACGTGCTTTGTCAAACAAATAAACCAAACGAAACTAATGAAGTTTTAAAGGGATCAGTGATGATCCAAGAGTCGACAGTCGGGGGAATTTGAAAGAGCAGTTAATCGATACATTAATGGTATTAATGGCGGGCCCTGCATTCCCTTGGAGATGTGGATAGGGAATGAAAGTCTCATTTCCATTAAATAAAACTATTAAATGTGGTAATATTTAAACACCATATGGAAAAAAAATTGAGAAAATAATTATGTGACAGAAGCAATACTAAAAATATAGGAAAAATTAAAGACATTTGCCAAATGGCAGTGAATATGATGTTGGAAGGATTATGAACTAGGCACTTGGGGTAAAATTGAAGTTTTTAAAAAATTAATTTGAATTATTTTAAATATTTTTTCTATATAGTTATATATATTTATGTATACAGAGAATAATGCTAGAGATACATTCTATATGATGCGTAATACTCACTTTTGCTAATTGTTACTTTCTTTTGCCTAACCTTGTAGACAGCAAATACATGTAATAAAAGCATAAGCCTTTCGAAATGCCAGTAATTACGGAAAATATTACTAAAATCCTATTTCATACGAATAAGATACCATATCCCATGGCATAAGCTTGTAATTTTTAATCTATTTACCTCTTCTCAAAGAAGACAAGGAAAAGTAAAGTTTCAGATCAGGGTATTTGAATATGACAAAGAACACGAGGGCTATCTGCCTAAGAGAAGAGATACCTTTGTGGAAGACTTTCTAAGAGAAACTGGCTCGCATTCATTAAAAACAAAATAAGATGAAAAAAACGGAAGATTTATTCAGAATTTCATAGATAAATCAACAACTAAATGTGCAGTTTGACTCTTTTTCGTGTAAGTGCAAAGAAATCGAAATACATACGTTAATATGTTTTGAGATATCGCTCATTTCAGGGAAATGGAAATGGAGTAAATGTTTTGGCTGTCATTGTTATACAGATGGAATCAGTTTTCATCATGTCCATCTAAAACAAGCATAGGAAAAACTGATGCGACTTTAACATACTAGCAACATTTTAGCACTATATTACGAAAACGGTTTTCACCTACGAAGCTCTTTTTCCGTTGATTTAAATGATTTTTGGTTTCTTGCAACTAAAATCAACAAAAGTAACAGATTAGCTGCAACTGCAAAGATATTAAAAAATTTTTAATATTTGCAATTTCACTGTATTTCCTCATTCATGTCTCAAGGAAAGCATTAACTGCTTCCTTTCAAATGTATTAGTGTTTTTCTTCTCACTTTGCCAATACTTCGCAATTTACTTACGTACATTTTCATATACAAGTGGTGCAGTCTTTAATTCAAAACTAATATTACTTTTAAGATATTAGGCAATTTTCTAACTTCTCAGCAACTGATGAAATTATGAGGTGTATCGTACAGAAGCAAGATTAGTTCACTTATTTCAAAGTAATTGTAATTAATTCTTGTAGTCAAGCATTTTTTAAATGAAGATAACAAATAGAAGTAGAGAACTTCTAAATTATTTAGTAATTAGGTAAATAAAACATATTTTGAATGAATAAATTTCTTGTTCAAAATTTCGATTTAAATAATAATTTGATATCGATAGTTAAAAAATGAATTGCCGTTGTTTACATTTCCTGTAAAAACCCGGAAGGATTTTCGGCTTGGTATTTTAAGTGCATTCCCCTGCCACACAGGCACTCTACACATACGCCTTCTCCGTAATTTATACGCTGGTTCAACGATACGACAGCCAGCTTCGCTAACCAGTATAGCAATTACTGTGGGTGCGCAGAAAGGCATTTTTTCTCAATAACAAACAATTTTACTGCGATGGTAGTTACGTTATTACTCGAAGTCGCAGGAGTTCGGAGGTCAGCAAACGCAATTGGTCAGGTTGAAAAAAGATACTCGTGTTGTTGTTGTTGCTGTTGTTAAAGCTCACTTGTCTGACCTATAGTCAGACCAAGCCCACGAAATTCCTCGTGGCAAGGAGCGCAAGTTTACGCCTGTCGTTGCCAACAGCCTTGAGCACTTTAAAGGTGACAGTGCGATTTAGCTCAATTCAGCCCCCAATTCCGGTCCAGAAACTTGGGGGGGGACGAGTCTGAGGGTTTTCCACCCCTTCTTCCCAAACCACCAACCTCTCGAGAGGACTTTCGGCTCCCGCATATTTAGAGTGCCCCGTGCCGCATGGACACTATGCATTTACAAACATCCATGCCTTCTCCAGGGCTCGAACCTGGGCCCTTCGGCACAACAGTCAACGACGCTAACCACTATACCGGTTATTCGTTATCATGTGAGAAGGAATTTCCAGGTGAGTCTTCTCAGATGCTCTCCAAAGTGTCATGCCACGCATTATGCCATTCTTATGGATGGCGGCCATCACACTTAAAATTTGTAATCCCACGTTGCGAGCTCTGCTGCATTTCTGTGTGAGATTCTAACACAACTGAAGCAAAATTTATCGACGTAAAATGAAACTGTTCTAGAAATAAAATCTTTCATTACCAGAAACAATCCCATGACCTTCTGTGCATATCTCTGAAAACCGCATCAAGCAATTGTATATACTTTCCAAAGGATTGATTTTTTATATTTTTTCTCTTACTTTTGATTCATTCTGCATATGAATAATTTTGCAAATTTTTAATCGACTAGTTAAATTATGCATGTTTCTTCATGTAACGTGCACTTTCCGTGATGGGGAATGGCATATCTTTCCTTTTACGTTCGTCTCCTACTAGCGCTGTAAGTTATTTCAGAAATGTTAATTTATTAGAGGTCTCATTACTCGTATATTTATTTGAAAGCATAATACCTCATTGTTTAATTAAAAATTACCTTTCTATATCATTAGAAAGACATACAATACATCTCTTTTTAATTCTTCTGCAATTTTTACGGCTTCGTCATAATTTTATTGCGCGTAAGTTTCACTTTTATCACAGCCTGAAGTACTAACATTTCAGTAATTTTGTGTGGCTTCAGTAGCCTTGTAATCAATGGAGGCTTAATTTCAAAGGTGCTTCCGGTGTTATTGTTTCGTGTTGCTCATACGTGTCGTTCATCTGGAAAATATTTACTTTGTCACTTCATAAAAATATGCTTAAAAATGTGCTGCCTAATACTTGATTGCCGTAACAAATTTCTGACGACGTTCGAATCAGGCCTATTTTAAAGTGTAACAATTAGTAATATTACCAGCAAAATAAAATAAATTGTTAAGATGTACTTTTATTATTTCTAAGCTGATCAATTTGTTAAACAATATAATTAAAATTTGAAACTTAAATCACAAATGTCATGTCATGTCGAATGGCCACAATCTGTAGTATGAATATCTGCGAAAATCGCTTAAGATTTATTAAAGATCTTATATTTAACGCAATAACAAAGTCATCCTGTATTACGTGCCATTCCTTAGCATCATGCCTCACCAATTGCCGAATTGTTAAGAACAATGAATGTTGGGAGTTCTACCCGGATTCGAACCCAGGCGATCGGGTTGACTACATGCTTGGTTTTCTTGTTTTTTCCCATGCGTAACTTGAATATGAGATAGTTTCCCTTAGAAATTCTCCATCTATCCTGCTAAACAGAGAGCGCTCGAGCCCTTTCCCCTCTTCGGATAACTTAACCTAACGCGACTTAAGTATAATAAATACGGATAGCGGATAGCGTATGAAAGTTCCAAAAATTTTGGAAAGACTCCGCTCAAGACGTTTCAGCATTAAAAATCACTTATGTATTTCATATGGATGCTTGAATTAGGCTATTCCAAACCTTTTGGCATTAAATAAAAAAAGTTCCTAGCTTTCCTACTGAAAGTCTAATGCATCACGAAATATACGTAAGAATTTAGTAATAAATAGGTATTTTAACACCACAAGATGAACATATAATTGAAAAAAGAAAGCGTTAAAATAATCCTTTTTTTATTAATTTTTGTTTTACTTTATACAGCAAAGCATTTTATTGGCTAGTGCCGTAAACCAATTCTCAAATGATGAAGCAAAATTATTGTTATTTGTTCAATCTCTGTTCTGCAGCTAAAGTCTGGGGTAAATTTGTTTTGTTTTATACGTCTAAAGAAAACAGTCTGACAGAAAATAGATATTCATACGTCGCTGATTGATTTGAAAGCTACAATGCTTATCCGAGAGCGAATTTTTGAAAAAATGTATGAATGTTTAAAATTTGACAAAGTTCTAGAAAGAAACGGTGAACGTTTCGAGAAGCTTTCTTCAAAACAATCTTAAAACAACCCGGGCATATAACCAACCGAAAACATCACATGTACATCACAACATTCAACGAGCAGCTTAGAAAACAAAACAAAAAAGTACTTTTCCACATCAGTAGGCTCCTTTCGATTGAAGCACGAACCATTTTGTAAAAGATTCCATCGACTTGCTAACAGTAGATCACAATTTGTGAGCGATGGCGTGAAATACTTAGCAGCAGTAGACTGACTGTAGCGAAGGTCAAAACGCATCATTTACTTCTCCTTTTTATGTATATCTCAGTTATTTTGTTTTATTATGATGATGCCGGTTTTATTCAACGGGGTTGGTTTGGGGTAATGGCTGTTTGTTTGTTTTTTTATTTGAAACGCGTGCCGGAATATGGATGGTAGTGGAGGACCAAATCTTTTGCTTACTTTGCACACCTCGACGATTCGCAGTTGAAACAGTGAGACACAAAAGATAGTCTGCGTGACACAAAAGATAGTTGAAACAGTGAGACACAGAAGATAGTTGAAACAGTGAGACACAAAAGTACGGAGCTCACGAAAATTTAGTCAGGGACTTTAATTATAACTTTTATCTAGAAAATGAAATCTAACGGGGGTCACAAAATGGAGCTTCCAAAATTTTGGCCTCGATGGGCATTTATTTTAAAACCAGAAATGTATGGGGTATGAAAGAGAAACAAGATCTTTCTTCTTCTATATTGAAAACTATTTTAAGATTTTTCTTAATGAATTACACTATATTTTTCATATTTAAGGTTAGTGAATTAATAAGCGAAATGGTATTAGGGTTAGCTTATGCGTTAAAAAGCCATGATTTAATGATAATTGATTCAATAAGAATGTTCTAATAAACATAAAAACAAACACTTAGCAATAATTACTCTGTATAAGGCTTTTATTTAACAGAGAATATTGGTTAAACGGAAACTGAAAAGCCACTTGCAGTGATATTTCCATTTATCCCTTCTATATCCTTTACTTACTTTTTTTAAATGGTTAATTCATATTCTTTTTCATATCGACTGTGTGGATTTTCTTTTCATTTTTGCCTGATGCAATAAAATAAAATTTGAAAAAAAAAGGGGGGGAGCAAAAGATTACCCAATTTGTGAGCTGAAAACTACGGAAGAACTGGTACTTTTCTTAATCCGATTGGGGGGTACTTGCCTATTCAGCGTTAGCCACTCCTAAGGCAAGAAGTGGTGGCCATTTTATAATGAAGGCACTTAATAGGCGGCCGCCATTGCCTCCTATGAAGGGACGGACAGTTACAACCACGCTTTCTCTGACATTCCAGCCCGGCCCTTCAGTACCGCAGTAGGCTTCCCTAACCACTACTATAAGGTCTAGGCGGCAGTGCGGATAATGTAAAAGCATAAGCCGAAAATTTTCAGTGCAACTTGACCAACAATGAGCCGAATTATATGATTTTTGTAAAATGCTAGGCTTGACAGCAACACCCAAGTGGTCTATTGTCTAATGTTTAGATTTCCCGATTGTTCCACTAGGAGACTAATTTTCCAATAGCAGAAGTGTTATGCTTTCCGAGTACATAAATGACTGCGAGTTTTCATTAGAAAACCCACTTCAAAAGCATCACTCTTTAGGCAATGACATCTTGTGCGCTTTTCTAAAACTAATTGTAGTAATCAAACCTGAATATAGTACAGCCTAGATCAAATCCTGTAGCAGAGACATATTGAACTAGGTACAGTCTAAAAATGCATATGATATGGTTACAATTATGTCACCACGCACGAAAAGGGCTTAATAACTTTTTTACTGAAATCAGTAACTAATTATATGCATTCTCATGTTCTCCCATGCATAAAATTTAATTTTTATTTTCAGAATTTTGCACGAATTTGTGAGTGAATAAATTAAGCTTTTCGCTAAATTTGGATGCTGGTGGGACTTGAACAGCTGTTTAACAGCTAGTAGTTGTCAAGTCTATGTCTTTTTAGGAGCATAAACTTTTAAAGGGATTCTTGAAGAATTTTTCTTGCCCTTTTTCTTGCCCTGTGAAACAAAACAGAAGACAGAAGAAGGTGTATAATACCCTTTTATTGAAACATAAAATTAACAATGATCCAACTTGGGCTACAAGAAGCCACACACTTTTGGCTTAACAGAATAACGCAACAAATACTAATTTCAAGGTGTGATAGATTAGCCTAATAACTCACAGAATACTTTAACGTACAGAAAGAGCTCTGGTTTGCAGTAGAACGGCGAGACAAGCCTAACTGGCTAGAACACTCAACGCCACTATAATCACAGCACAATGTGGCCTGGAATAGGCAGACACTCTCTAAAACTAACGTCCAAAACTCTTGCTTAAATAACGCTTCATTCTATCTTAATCTGAATAAACTCTCTTTATTTTATTTGCATTCTATCATGAAAAGCGTGGGTGTAAAGAGAGTAATAGAAAAGGTCTTTCAACTTAAAATGAAGTATTAATTAAAAATAAAAACCTCACATAGTTTTTGAGGACTGATATTTTTTGCATTATGAATGGCAGTTAATTGCATATATATACAGGTTAATAATTTCTTTTAATAATATATCTGACTATGACAGGAACTACAGTAGCTTCAGAAATTGTCCCAGTGATTTTTTTGGAAACTTTTAAAATAATTAGTATGCAAGCAATAGCAAAAATTTTAGAATTTAAATAAAATCCACAAATACCTCACAATCGATTAAACACTATAAAACGGAACTTCAGCACGGGATCCAAGTCCTGATTTTAATGCCAATCAAGCACATAAGGAAAGCAGCATTATATAACAAAACGAGTTCCTAATCTTAGTATTTCTTTTAAGTGCTTTGGTTTCCAAGAAACAGTTTTGAATTTGCTGAGAAGAGGTTAGTCGCTTCATTGGTTCAATGCTTCATGTTACACAGCATTTATCAAATCTCCGATCAATCTATCACGTTAATAATTGGATATTTTATTTTCATGTACGCATTGTAAGAAAATGATGAAACACTATTAAATTTTATATATTAAATAAAATCTTCCTTTCGAGATACTATTTGAAATTTGCCACAGATCTGCTGTTTAAACTGAAATACTATTTTAAAATGTTTGATTGAATGATAATAAAACATTGTGTGTGTTATCGTTTGCATTTCGCATTTAGCGTTTCCGTTAAGTTCTTTAGAAACTTATTTAAATTTTAAAATATTTATGATTTTGTATATTTTCATATCTTTTACTGTTTTGTTCAATTAATTTTTATTTTTAAATTTATTTATTTATTTATTTTTCAAGTAAACCTTTTAAGCGCATTTTTAGCAGTGATAGAAATATGAACCCGTTGAACTCGTAAGGTTTTATGTTCAATAACCATTATCTTATTCTTATCTTTACTATCACTTTTGTTTGCTTCCGCTGGAATACAAATTTGTTAATATGTAAGAGCATAGCTTTTGAAGTTAAGAGACAGCTTTTGGCAGCGACCACTGACCTTCTGCTTACTATTTAAGCCCAGCCCTTGGATTCCCCTAGACCGGCTTTAGCATTTTTCAAATCGTGTGAGGGTTTGAGAAAAAGCTTACAGTAGGACTTACATATTTAAGTACTGAGAAAAAGCTTACAGTGCCTTGTAAATTGCATATTTAAATTTCTTAAATTTTGCTTTATTTCTTATGTTTTGTTAAATCTCGCAAGTAGCGTTGACTTATTTTAATACTGCATGAGTTTTGCAGTATTTTTAAGTTGAAGTTCCAACGAAAAGGTTTATTTCAAACCTGCTTCTGAGTTCATAAATATTTATCAGGAAGATTAAGACAGAACAATTTTTATCTCGATTTTTTACACTGAACCAAAATTTAGCTTTTTTGTATAAACTAAGAAGTCAAATCTCGCTAAAAATTTATTAAATAACTAAAATAATGGAATTCATATTATACAGAAGGTTGCGAGTACCCCCTAGCGGAAATCGCAGAACACTGATTGTTTGAAGTAAAAATCCCGGCAAATAGGCTGGCTGCTTTAGAAATTTTGTGAATTTCCCAATGTGAAGGGTGAACACAAGCCAGTTTTCCTTCAATAGCCCTCCGCAGAAGCATCCCTTTTATCTTACGTGTGTATTATTATGATTCAGAGATTGATCCACAAGGTTCCTGTTTTACTTTTAGAGCACAAAGAAATATCGTAGAGCAATACACCAGATGAAATTATTAATAAGACTAGGAATTTAACAAAACAATTCTCTACGTTTCCGTAAAGTTTTTCAAATCGATAAAAAGGGAGGCAACATGTATTTGATGAACATTACGCCTGTCTTTAAATCTGTCAGATTAGAAAAAGGTAATCCATTACTTAAGTTTGATAATGTTTCAGAAATGTCGAAGTTTTGAGACCTTAGCAAGAAAAAAATTTTGTATTAATTACTCTACAATGTCTCAGGTAGTTTATCTCTCTGATCATTCATCTTGATCCTTACATTAACGCGTATCAGATCTTACAATTATGAAAGCACTTAACGTCATGTCACTGAGAGCATTTAATCGACTTCACTTTATTTGACTGATCACTGCGATCAATCACAACAAAAGAGATGCATTAAAAAAGTCAAGCGTTAAAGAAGAAGTGAGAGACTGCTTATTGGAGGGGTAAGGTGGAATTCATAAAAGGGGAAAAACGGGTCAGTCTTACCCCCTCGAGTTCAAAGAATTTCATTGCATCAACAAGAACTCTTTCTAAACAGGTGACTAGGAGAAGACGCCACAAAAGTACGCTACGTCAAATATGTACATTAAAAAAAAAATAATAATAATAATAATAAGAAAGAAAGAAAGGAAAAAAAATCTTTCTTGATTGTGGCTCGTGCTGAACAAATTAGGGGTTTAGGAGAAACGTCAACTAGAAAATGATCATCGCGCGAAAAATCTTTGGGCCATGACTTTGAGGGGGACACGATTAAGCAGCAATTGCGAACGCGCGCCCCTAATATGCCAGCCTTTTCCAATTTCGCAGATAAATGCTCATATCCGCCTGTTATGTTATGTCACTTTCGCCTGATACTCATATCTGTACCTGTTGAGCGCTTATATACAGACCTTTTTCCGCCCGACATATTTGGTCTACATACTACGACGACATTTCTTCAGTTTGCTGAAAACGCAATTTAAATGCACTGTATCCAAACTATATGTGCACATATATTAAAAAGTGGGAATTTATATTCCGTTGGCTGTGATACATCTATACGTAGCGTATTTAAACATATTTTTAAAATAACGAAACCATAAGAAAGGTAAGCACACATGGCACGTAAAAGTTTCACTTTCTGACGATATTCTACATAAACTCATGATATATCTGTTTTATAATATTTTGCTCGAATATACGACCCCTGTTATCTACCCTGAGTAAGTCGGAATTTGTTTTTAAACGTGATACTAGGAGTTGAATTTAGAGTTTCAGATATTTGTTTTTAAAATAATGGCATTTTTTCGTATTCAGTTTTTCATTAAATTGAAATACTTTCATTCACTTTAATTTTTTTTCAAAATAATATTCTGTATTGCAGCACCGCTGCTTAAATGAAACATTTCGCTTTATATGAAGCATTCATTCCCAATAAATCTAAGCTATTCTTATTCTTATAATTTTTTAAAGTAAGATTTAAAATTGCTACTGAAATCCAGTTACAGTAATACAATAAGCATTCAATTTAAGATCAGTACAGACAAGTATTGATGAAAAATTTCCTATTTAAATAATGAAAGTAAACGTAGATAAAATATTAAAGCATTTCTGAAAAAAAAGCACAGTACTAAAATTCATTTAAAAAAATTTTCAGACATCTTTATAAAATTTTACGCCAGTAAAAATAAAAGCTCTTAAGTAATAAATAAAATTATCTTTATTTATCTTTACTTATATTTAAATTACACGAATTATATACAAAAAGATGTAAATTTCTGTTTTCCACAAATATAACAGTAAATATTTCTTACCATAAGTCTAAAAATAGTTTCAGTTTGATTGAGTTAACAAGCGCTTGTCATGATAACTGTGTTTTACATGAACTTAATGAGTTTAACGTGTTTTAGTAGATGTTAACATTTTAAAGTATTTCAGTAGATGACTTTAATATTAACGTGTTTTAATAGAGCTAGTAATGTGTTTTAGTAGTTTAGCATTTAACGTGTGTTAATAGATTTTTTTACTTCCCATAAACAATGACGTGATGTTCATTAACGGTTATGATTCTTTAGCTGACAAATGTTAGACCATATTTCATTTCCTACAGCTGGCATAGGATCGTGAAAAGAATGTATGTAACTATCGTATTAAGTTGTGTGATTCTGCAGAACGTAAGAGGTTCTGAAGCTTGTCATGATCAAATATGAATGCAAATAATTACAAAACTAAGTTATTATTGCGTATTATTGATTGATTATATTATACTGCAGTTTCATGCGAAATTGCGATATATGGTTATCATATCGCAGTTTACACGTGAAATAAGATTGCTAGATAAGATGATAAGACAGGAATCGTAAAAAAAAAAATAATAAATAAATAAAAATAAAAGCACATTTTGAATAATTTTAGTTCTGAGGGAAAGTAAAAGTGTAAAAGAACTTAAATATAATGAAAACATTCATAAGCCAGATAAGTTGCTTCGTTTTTTTCCCCTGTCCTTCTCAACACTGATTCAAAGCCCAATACATCACTGAAAGTCGGTATTTGATATGGCTTTATACTAGTGATAATTACGGCTCAACACGTTTTCCGTTCTACATCTAAATTTTTATCTTCCCTTTCGCAAAACTCTCAAAAAGAATCTTGTAGTAATTTTATTTAGTTTCTGAAAAAGTAAATAAGTAAAAAAATCAAGATGTAAATCTTTCTGAAGAGAGAAGAAAAAAGGGATCTGATGTCTTCATTTCATTTCTTTACTTTGGGAACGGTATTGCTCATCATTATTATCTTTTTTCTCTTTCTTATCAAAAAGTCAAGACTTCAACCTAAAGGGTGAACACAACCCTATATCTTAATTAAATATATCTCCTAGTGGCCATTCATTCGGAACGCAAGGGAAAGAAAAACATCATTGGACGCACGTCCTGACACAATCCTATAATGAATGCCTTGCGAACATGAAAGCCTCTGTGTACTTTACCGACTTTTTCTAGTATCACGGTGGATGATTTTATTCATGGAGGACATACATGAAGCATTTCTGTGGTCTTTGTATTAGACTAATTACACCAAAAAAAATGCTATTTCGATGGCATACGGAATTTTTAACAGAAATAGTGTTAATCAGCTATTTATCCACCTCATTAAATATCACTGAGAAGAAAAGAATCTTAAAATCTAATTTTAATGACATAAACATTATTAGGAAAAAAGAAGTCTTCGCTCCCCATTTAATGCATTTTCGGGACAATGTCTTTAAATGTTATAAAAATCACATAAATTTTCGAAATCTTGGTTTTTATTTTTTCAAAGACTTTTTTTTTTTTTTTTTTTTTTTTAAGTTTTTTAAGGAATTTTCACGTATATTTTCAAGAAAGGGTGCTGAGATCGTCTGTTGCTCCGTTTATTGCAAATGAAACATTTTTCTTTCGAAAAGTGAATTAAACAGGCGATTTCAAACGTATTTAAAACATAATTATATACTTTGGGTTTTTATTTGAGCAAACAATTTTAACATTTTTCATTAAAACAAAGCATTAGCAAAAGAAATTAAAAATTAAATAATCCAATAATTAATTTAATTTATTAAATGTTTAATGATCTGTTCCCATAATATAATTTCACAAAAAATTTAAGTTACTAAATATTACATGCCGATTGTAGAATCAATAGTTCACTCTTTTTTAAGCACCCGCATTTTTTCATTTATGGCAACTTTATGTATATTTTGATAAATATATTCCTTTAGTGAGTGAACAATAATTATTAAATGAATCTTAATATTACCTTTTATACATTTCACGTTTGATCCTGTGCTTTCTAAGTTTCAAAGCTTTACTATTACATGTGCCGCCCAACCGGGACAGTGGTTAGTGACTCTGACTGCCTTACCTATGGGTCCGGTTTCGAATCACGGAGAAGGAAGAAGGCATGGATGTTTGTAATTGTGTTGTAATGTCTGTGTGACATAGGTGTACTCAAGCATGTGGCGAGCTGAAAGTCCTGTAGAGAGGTTGGTGGAGGGAAAGAGGCGTGGGAGACTCTCGGACCCCTTCTCTCTGGAGGTCTCTTTCAAAATTGGGGAGCGGAACTGAGCAAAGTCGTATTGTCCCCTGTAAAGGTGCCCAAGGTTCCTAACAACGACAGTTACAAGCTTATCTCCTTGCTACGATGAATTTCATAGGTCTGTTATGATATCAGACAAGCGAAATTAGTCACAACAACAGCTATTACATGTTGTTTAATCGAACTTGTGACATTGAAATTTCATGACAAGAAGCTTAATTTTCTTCAACTATACTACTGAGATGGTGCTTGATGAAACATGTAATCAGGTTATTAATAAGAGAAGAGAGTAAAGGAAGTTATTCCTGTCTTTGAAAATTTATAAACTTTAAATAAACGAATTTATTAAAATATTCCTTCAATACTGAAATTTTAATATAATGTTGTAGGAATTACACTGCAGATTTTTCAAAAAGTATAATTGATTACAGGATCAAGTACAGTATTATCATAATAATAAGCTCAATTTATTCTTCCAGTTTTTACGTATTTATTCGTAAAATATTTTTGCAAACACTCCTCGTAAATTTCAGACCTCGAATTTATTTTTAATTTAATAAACTCTAACCAGTTAAGTTTAAATTTTGCAAGCTGTAGTAGGATCCTGTATCCTGCAAGTATCAAATACGTTTTTATCTCTAAACTAAACTTTTTGATTTAAATTTTAATTTTTAAAATTAACTAATGTTTCATAATTACAAAATATGTATAGGAAAGTGAGAAAGGGAAATCATTTATGTATGTTTATATTGTAATAAAAATTGAAAATTGAAGTGAAGAGAGAAATTCAAGAAAACGATATACCCTATAAGCAGATGTACCGAGATAAAATTTAACGCATACCCCAAATGTCATATCAGAATGTTAATAATGAAATCCAAACTTCAAAAGATTTTTGTGTCACATAGAAATATATATATGTATATATATATATATAGAGAGAGAGAGAGATAAATAGTTAAGAGTTGAGAAATCTTACATTAAGATGATTATATTATTAAAGCCACGCAGTATGCTGCGAAATTAAGTAACTAAACAAGAGATAAAAATTAAGTAGAAATTAAATAACAGCAATCCGCCTTTTTACTATTTAATTCTGATTTATTATTATCTCTTGATTAATTAAGTATATATATATATATATATATATTATATAAATATGAAGGAAATGAGGAAATCTGATGAAAATGTAAAATTTAAAAAATGCATAGAAACACTTCCTTCATAATAAAAATAATCTGTCATAGACTGCCTCCATGGAACTGCGTCGGAAGGAGAGCAAAACATATTATACAAAACGCCACTGTCTGAGTTTAAACAATAAACCACCGTTTTGAGTGTGCAGCTTATGTAATTAAGAAAATGAAAGTATAATCTATTAATAATGTCTGTATAAGATGAAACGTTGCACGCCCTTTCCACATGTGATTTTTAAAAACAGTGAGAAATGAAGCAAGATGAACAAATTTGGATGAGAAATGTAAAGGAAAATGTTTAAATGATTATACAGCTATGAATACTCCTAAATAGCTATAAATTTAATAATTTGATCAAAAAGATCCATAAATATGCAAATAAAACTATAAAAGTAAAAAAATGAAGTAATTCTATTTTATCATAGCGAATAATGTAATCTGGCTAGGTGTCCAAAAATTAAAATTTTTATAAAGATTTCGTGGGTCTGCACATGTTGTCCTTTACAGAAGAAACCTTTACTCATATCTTTAAGGCTAAATTTCTAAGGAAACGATGCGTGGTTAATTATTTTCTGCTTGTATTTTCAAGTAATAAAAGTCGTATATACAAAATGCTCTGTATAACATTAGCATGTGTGTGATGCTCAGGATCAACCAAAAGTATTAATTTCGCTAAAAATGCCTGATTTCTTATGCTTGCTAATTTTTTTTCAGTGCTACGGTAAAAAATTATATCAGTGAATTATAAAAATATACTTATTTATATGTATATATTTCCTCTCCTTTCAAGCGAAGAAGAGTTTATGGAATATTAAATGCATCTGTGAGTTTTTCGGAAAAATACATACATGAAACACTAATGTGCTGTAACAAAATAAGATGTATATAATATAGACTATCTTATATTGCAGCATTTTAAACTGTATCAAGTAGACCTATATATTATGGCCTGAATGTTTGTATTGCATGATTTCATACTTTTTATTATATAAACTATTTAAAATAAGGATCTACATCATACCTTATTTTCAGAAAAAGGAAGATTAACGTATAATTTTCAGTCTGATAAGAAAGCTTATAAGTTATTTTCTCTCTCTTTCTGTATGCCTTCGTGGTGCAACTGGAAGTACACTCTTCGAGTATGCGGGAAGTCAGGAGTTCGAGTCTCGGCGAAGGCACTGCAAGTTTTTCCTCTCTCCTGCTTCGAAAAAGACTTGGTGAATCTACATGTGGCGCACTAACTAAACGGTGGTGGATGATAATTCGTCACCCCCAGGATTTAGCGATTGCGTCCCCTAATTTCCCTGTCGCCTTTTAAAAATGGAAGTATATTCCTCCTTCCTTTCCGCATTTTTCGCGGTGTAATTGGAATCATATTCAAGGCGTAGTCGAGAAGCCGAGGGTTCGAGTCAAGGCACATTTCACACAATTTACACATTTTTCACGTCTCCTGCTTCAAAATAATTTAATGACTCTACTAGCTGATACTTTGTATTCAAGTCTTGGAGTGATTTTAAAGCTAAAATTAGTCATATGCTTATTAATGATTTTATGATTCCTAAAGGAATTTCAAGCTAAAAGCTTTTATGTATACTATTCATATTTGAGGAATACTGCAATCGCACATTTATGGGAAAAAGCACGTAAGTTGTTTTAGCAGAATTTTTAAATTCCTTTCTGATCTTTATATTTGTTGTTGTGACTGATCTCGTTTACATGACAGTAACACAAGATCAAGTCCACGAATTTTATCGTGGTCAAAAGGCAAGAATTAGATCTGTCGTTGGCTTAGGCTTTAGACACCTTGCTCTACGTTGAAGACAGTACGAATCTGCTCAGCTCCGTAACATTTTGAAGGAGAACATTACTGGAACTTTTATATGATGGTAATATAATTAATGCTTTAGGACATAATTGTTAATTGCCATTTTTTTCTGTGCCGGGTTATCATATTAAGAATAATAATAAGAAGATTTAGGAAAATTATCCTCTGCTATAAAGTACCAATTTATTGCAGGAAACATTTTCAAATGTTGATCTTAGAAGTAAATAGCATTCCTTATTTACAAATCTAATATTTTAGTGTCATACATTGCATTAAATGCAAAAAACATACACATGCGTAATTTTTTGGAATATGTACTTAATCGGAGAGCTCGGCTGCTTCCATATATAAATTTCGAAATTACGCAGTAGCTATATACTAAGAGATAATCATCACAGTATTAATTCTTTAAAAAAACTCAATCACCATCCTTCTGTGCACTGAAGCTTGTTGATGTCAACAGCATTATCCTTTCATCTGAGAGAAGATACATTACGCAGTGACTACTGTTCTCGGTTAAACTATGTAGCAGTTTCTGAGTGACCACTTATGGCGGTCGTCTCTTGTTTGTCATGGAAGCTTGCATCGCATCCTTTTTGTATTTTTCCTTCCTTTTTTAAAGAAATGCATCATCAACGGCAGCATGTGGCAATAGCGAAAGTTTTATTGGCATATTTTTTACGAATTGACTTTTTTTTTGGTATATAGTTTGAGAGCTGGCGGAAATAATAGTCTAGCTACTTGGCCATCAAGACTGTGTGTTAGACTTTTGACCCAGCCTTGCCCCCCTGATTACGAAGCATGATACTTCAACCTAACACCTCAGCTAGTACCCTCCCATGCATTCGGCATCCCTACCCCGAACCTGGCCTTACAGAAAATTGACGTACTAATGCTGCTAATGCTTTGATGCTACTGTGAGTGCACTCTTGAGGAAAAATAATTTACACATTTCTGCTTTCTAATAAAAGAAAAGAAAATTTTATATTTATTGTTTTAGTAAGCACTAACTTACTTTTTTAAGAAGCTTCTCGCAAAAATCTTAATCCTTAAGCTAGTTATAGATCACTCTTTTAAAATGGTTTTAGATGGTGCAATATTGTTTTTTAAAATTCTGGTAATAACTTCTGATAGACGTTTATTCAACTCCGAAAAGCTTTGCATAGTAAACGCTAAAAACTTAAGGCCTCTTGATCAGTAATATTCTATGAAATATTTTTTCTATTAAAATTATCCTCCATATTCTATTAAAATTATACATGTTCACTTAGATAAAACAAACCTTTTAATTCTCATCACAGTTTGCTGTAATACACCATTTTATGTAATATCATATGGGGCGGTTTTGGAGATTGATTACAATCCTGATGGAAATCAAATATTTCAAACTCCTCGCCAAATATTTCTTATATATTTTTTCTTGTATGAAAAAACAACTTAAAAGGACACCTTTTCTTGTTTGAAAAATTATACTTAGAAAAGCCGGAAGTTACGCGTTAGTTATGAAATCTTTAATACACGCACTTAAATAGAAATATTCAAAATGCTTTCTTGCTTTACATTTAGGAACCAACTATTACCCATACCTTAATTTTTGCCTGAAAAATTATGTATATGAGTCTCTCTAAAACTTATTAAATAGTAATTAAAATTCTCTTTAGTAACGCACATTTCATAATGCAGCATTAGGCTTCCAGAGTAAAAGGCATTACTCAATAAAATGGAGCCCATAATATAATTTGCTGCCTGAACAATTATGCACATGATTCTCTCTAAAACGTTTTGAATGGTAATTGAGAAAACTGTTTAAAAATGCATATTTCATGATGTAGTACTAGACATCAAGAGTAAAAGTGGTTAATGTTTTTGACTGTTGCATCTAGGTTCAAATCCTAGAGAAGGCACGGGTGTTTGTAAGTGTATACGGTCACTCACTCAAAATACACGGCATGCCGAAAATACTTTGCAGTGGTTTGGTGGTAGAGCAAGAGAGGTGGGAGATCCTCGGACCCTTCACACAGGGACCTTCGGAAGTTCCTCCTTCCTCCATCAAGATTAAGACGGAGCTGAACATAGTGGCTCTGTCACCTATATCGTGTTCATGACCCCAGCCAATGACACACGCAGTCGTGTGCTTCTAATCACGATAAAGTTCGTGAACTTGTTCTGCTTAATTCAGAGGAGTGAGATAAGCACGACAACATAATTTTTTGAATTATGGTCTGAGTATGATAATATAGTCAAATCGTATTGAACGGAGAACAGCTGTCGATAAATCATCTACAAAGGTATGGCCGAACATTTCGGGCAGAGGCGAGAAATATCAAACCACCGTCCCAACACAGAGGACATTATTAAGGGCGAATCCACGTGAGTGACACTATTGTACTTCACAAGAAAGAGAAAAAAGACAAATGCGTATACCCAATCTAGGGTCCCAATAGTGCAGGAGCTGTATCGCAGATGTACAAAAGACAAAAGTTGGACCTGACTGATGTCTTTGCGGGTTCAAAGCTACCACTAGAGACAAGAAAACAGAGAAAGTAACAGTCGTATAATAAATTTATGAACATAAAGTAAAAAGTTTAATTTTCTGTCCCTTCATGCTATTCCCCAAATTACTGTAAATGGTAAGTGGTAAGCGGAGGTAACCGGTCGGCGGAAGTCGTAGTATTTAGAGGGGCCTGGTAACAAGAGATGACGTCACTGCTGCCATCTTGTGTTTTCCGGAAGCTACGTAGTCGTGTTTGGATGATGTCATGCATGGTAATTTTATTTTTGGGGGGCAACAGTAATATTTTTCAAAATTTCTATTTTTTCGTTATTGTGGCAACGAGTTCTAGAAACATGTGCTTTGAATGACATCAGTTTTAGTAATTATCTTTATTTATTTAATAAACAACTATTTTAAACTAGTTCATCCATCGTTATTTTTAATTATTTAGTCTTAAATCATTTTTAATTGATTCAGTTATTTATTTTAATTATAATTTCTTTTCCATGAATTTTAAAAAAGCTGGGATTCGAATCTGCCTCCTCTCGCATGGTATACGCGAACTTTACCACAAAGCCACGGTTTCTCGAGTTTGGTTATTTGACCTCGTAAAGCAGTAAAAACAACCATGACTTAACGGGGCTGGAGGACCATGACGTCACATGAGAGAGGTGGCAGGTTCGAATCCCAGCTTTTTAAAAATCATCGAAAAGCTATTATAATTAAAATAAATAATAGAATCAATTAAAAATGAATGCAGATTAAGTAATTCAAAATAATGACGGATTAAACAATTAAAAATAACTGCGCATTAAATAATTTAAAATTATTACATATTAAATAATTAAAAATATTAAAGTAAAATTAATTTAAATCGATATCAATTCAAACCCGTGGTTAAAGGTGTCGTTGCTACAAAAGCAGAAAAATTCGTCATTACCGTAAAAATAAAAAAAAATTAAAAATATTGTTGTTGCCACAAAAAGGAAAAGTATCATGCGTGACGTCATGCAAACACGACTACGTCACTTCCGGAAAACACATGATGGCGGCAGTGACGTCACTTCCGAAAATCAGCCCCCTTCTGTGTACAACCACTTCCACTGCCGACAGAAAAAGTAAATGATTTTCCCTTAATTGCATATTAATTATTATACAAGAATTCTCTTGTGAGAAAATTAATTGAGGTAGTTTGAAAGTTTGAATTTTAGAGCTAGCTTTTATGTTGAATTTAAAATGGAAAATACAACTGCAATGCGAAAAAGATGTTTTTTAAATTTTAAACGACAGTTCATTTGAATCTTAAGTACTGTATTAATTAAAATTTAATTATCTCATGTAGAATGTATCTATTCTTGTTGATGAAGAATTTTTAACTGAACTTTAAGTTTACGTATTAAAATACTTATGAAAGTGTTAAGACAAAGCAAAATAAGTTCTTATTTGAGTAGATTTTATTCCGAGTAATATGATTTTACATAGATTAGACCATTCCAATAATAGAATATTTATTTAACCACAGTTATTATGCTGAAATTTTACTCTACTAAAGTCCTATAGCAGAACCAGCTCTAAAGCATCAATACATTTTTATTAGTAAATTGTATTTAATTCTAGGAAATAAAAGAATAAAAGGAAATGAAAACCATGACACTTTCGAAAAATTCTAATACATTTTCTAATGCAAATTGTGCAATTCCGTACATGAAAGTTTAAATCCTTTGCTACGGATTTGCTACACAAATAGTGTAAAGATACCTAATCATTAAAACAAACCATATTTTACCTCCTAATTAAATAAGAACTATGTTTTATTGTACAGATAAAAAGTAGCTATTTTTAAGGATAAGGAATTAAACGGACAAAAATCTAAGCGATAAAGTTAAAATGTTTATTAAATATACCTGTCTGACTTCATTTACAAAATTGGTTGAAAACATTTTATATGTGTACATAAACCTAAACTTTTAGTGCACTTAATTCACAATATTTCATATGATATTTGTGGAAAGTTCGTAAAATTATTATAGTAATAGTTTAAGTTAACGTTTCTTTCATTGTCTAACTTAAATGCACAATTACGTTGTAACTAGAAAAATGCAAGAAAAAACAAAGATTTTCGTCGGATGAAAAGAACTGCGACCAGAAGACCGTACTGCTGCATAACAAAAGGCTTACACACTGAAAGAAGCACAGTGGTTTGCTACAAGTGTAAGTAAATTTAGCAATCCAAATTCAATCAATTATTTAAATTTTATATAAATGTTAAATAAAAATTTGTAAGCACTTCCTTTGAATGTTTATTATTTTTTATTAGATGCATTGCTTAGCTCTCCAAAATTTTAAAAATTATTATTTCTTTCTTCACAAAAGTGACGTGATTCCAAGAAGATAATCAAACGAAAGTGAAGTTATATCTAGCATAAATCCTTACAGAAAGCAATATGCCCTGTATTCAGGTAACATACTACAATGCAGTTCAATATATAACTTCATGTACGGAGAAAACGTTTTATATTAATGATGAGGTACCGTTTATTCTTATTACTATTACAATTTGATTTGCCTCTTTAGTATAAGTTCTGTGCACATCATCCAATACGCAATTGTTTCTCTTTAGTAATTTTTTATTATTAAATACGAAACCTTTATTTTTATTATTTATATCTTGTTTTTATACTATCCGACAAACATAAGCTTCAAGTTTTAGACCAACCGGATTTAACCAAGAAGAGCTATTAGTCTCAAAATGGGGTTTTGCGTTGAATCACTACAGAAGTCTGAATCACATTTCAAATTGTTGCCTCCAAATATTATAGCCCCGTATTATATTTAAAGAGATGAAATAATAAAAAATCGGCATGAATGTATGTGTGTTTCTCGCATTGTGAAAAAAACAACGGTACCTAGAGCCATCAAATTTTGAATAACGTAGATCTCCACCCGAATATGAGCACTTGGAAGCCCGAATTTGGAATTTGTTTTATTGTCTATTTCGTATTTTGTAAAATTTTAACGAATTTTTGATTAAAAGAAACTCAACGATTTCAAAGTGAGCAGTGGCAACACTGTAGGGAATCAAACACCATTATGTTCAACGCGCGATACTGTGTATCGGAAATTCTAAGGATATGTTGTTTTTAAATACATTGTGGTGTTAACCCAAATGCTCTCGAAACGTCTATGTGTGTGTAAATGAAAAAACGCCCGTTTAAGTGTAATATAAAATCTGAAAACTTTAAGATTTTTTTTAAAACTTATAGATTTTTTTTAAACTTATAGATTTTTTTTTTTTTTTTTTTTTTTTTCAAAATCAGACGTGAGCAAAATATGGCTTTTAGACTAGATGATTCAGGTGCCGGTTCCGTATTTACTCCAATCTTGAAACAATTTAATCTTTCTGGTTTACATCGTTAAATATTATTGGGAATTCTTTAAACGGCTCCATTTCAATATCTGCAAGTAAAGATATTAGATTACTTTTATACCTGCAGAACCAATTTCTCTGCTACCTGACAGTAAAATAATCGATGCCCTTAAATAACACTAATCATATCCTACATTACTTGCAATAAAAATAATTTAAAATTTTCTCACTTTTTTATGTCGTAAAAGGATATGAAAGATACCATAATATTTGAGTTCGTAAAAAACAAGTCTACACTCTTCAGTATAAACATTTTAAATACACATTCACATGGCGAAATTTTTATCAAAGGACGTTTATTTGCCATAAGAATACAAGAAAAGTCTCTATATCTAACGACGTTTAGTTCTAAATTAATATTAATCCCTTCCGCTTGCTAAGATGATTTAGATAAATCGTTTTCACTTTTTCGAAAGATTTCTTTATTTATTTCTGAGAATTGTTCGTCATTAATTATCGAAAATAGGTGTTTTGGAAATCAGGGATAACGTAATCAATTAATCAGGAGTAGATCGACTCACTTCAAGAGAAACGAATTCACACTATTTTCAAGGACTGACACATGACGTTTCAAATTATCAAGGCCACTGAACTTATTTAAGCGTGTACTAGAAAGTACGTTTCTGTTTTTTACAGGTCTATTTAAATAATTTTTTAAATACTTCTTTCTGTTCTGTATAAAATCTAAGATAAAAAATTTCACGTTTTTCAAATTAACTAATTGACTGTACCTGTTTGAACATGTACAACATTTGAAGATTTTTTTTTTTTTGAGTTTTCATATGTCTTTTTTGATCACATCACCCGCCTCCTTGTAAATATTCTTGTAAATATTCTGAACTTGGCTAAGGCTTGTAAATATTCTGAACAAACAAAGGAAAGAGATTTATTTATGGAAACCAAATACTTTCTATTATGTAGCAAAATAAAAAAAATGACTCCGTATATTGATGAAATGAGTTAATAGCTTGATCTGTGCAAGAAATTATTAGTCAAGCTATTTACTGAGATGAAATAAGAAAATATTAGTCTATTTCAAGAATGAACCAAACAGGAAACCTAAAAGAGAATTTTTTCTCTAAATATCAAACTAGACTCACTCTTGATTTTGAAAGAGTAGAAAGCAAAGAAAGTGAAGCTTGTGTGAAAGCAACCTATTAACCGTCGTAACCATAAATATTCCTGTTTGATGAAAAATTTACCCAGGTGAAACAATTATGTGAGTCGAGTGGTGTTGATAGTATCTATACGGCAAAGGTAAGTCTGTCTAACATTGTATTATGATAAAAGATGATTTTTTTATTTTAACATTTTTATTTTATTTTGTTTTTACTTTCTATTTTTAGTCCAAAAGGGTTTTGTCCCTGAAGGACTATTGTTTACGTTTTGCGATTTTGCGTTGAATCACTATAAATGTCCTTTTCACTTTTCAAACTGTTGCCACCAAATGTTAGAGTCTTGAATTATATTTGAAGAAATTAAATAATGAAAAATCTGTATAAATGTATGTATATTTCTCACATTGCGATAAAACAACTTGTTTCAAATTTTGAATGATGTAATCCTACTGCGAATATGGGCTTGTGGAAGCCCAAATTTGAAATTTGGAATTTGTTTTATTATTGATTTCATATTTAGTAAAACTTTAACGAATTTTTGATTAACAAACTCGAGGGTTTCAAAGCGAACAATGGCAACGTTGAACAGAAAAAACATGTTTATTTCCAGCGCGGGAGACTCTGTAACGGAAATTCTAAAAATATGCTCGGTTTAAAACAAATTTGCGATATTGCTCTTGAGCTGAATTTTATGGTTTAAGTGCGAAGAACGTGATATTAAATAAATAAAGGTAACAGACAAAATATTAAAAAACGCCCCTTTGGACGTAATTTAAAATCTGAAACCTTTCAGATTTTCTTTTCTTTTATTTATATTTATTATTATTATATTAGTGTAAACACTATTCATATACTTAATGTAACAAAGTTAAGTTCACATAAACTAATCTATTTCCTACTTTTTTCTTCCGCACTCTCTTAGTTAACATTCACTCTCAGATTGAGGATTAATAACTGCAAACTTTCTCCGGAGTTCTCCCCCTTCAAAAAATTATTAACATTGTAACAAATGGAAGGTAAATTCTAGCTACTAACCACTTGATGTCTAATTCTTATTCCTCACTGTTTTCGATGACACCTTAACTTGTACAGTCAATAGAATTTTTGAAGGAGGAAGCACAAAAAATGAATAATGCCCTCGCCGAGACTCGAACCTGGACCTCTCGAAAACGTGCCGAGTGTGCTACCGTTACACCACGAAGACATGCAGAAATGAGAGAGAAAATACCTTATATACTCCCCCTTTTAAACGGCGACTGCCAAATGCTGGCGGTGAAGAATCGTCATCCACCACCTTTCAGTTCGGGCGCAACTGTGACATATATTATATCTTATTTTGAAGCAGGAGACATGAAAAATGAGCAAAGACCTTTCAGGAGCTCGAACCTGGACCTCTCGAATACATGCCGAACGTACTAACGTTAACCCACGAAGGCATGCGGAAAGGAAGATGAAAATATGTATTCCCCCCCCTTTTAAAATGCGACTGGGATTGGAGACAAAATTGCCAAATCATGGTGGTGAAGAATCGTTATCCACCACTTTTCAATTTGGGCCCCACTGTAGAGTCATTAGGATTTTTGAAGTAGGAAACACAAAAAATGAGCGATACCCTCGCCGGGATTCTAACCTGGATCTCTCGAATACGTGTGTGCTACTATTACACCACGAAGGCATGCAGAAAGGAAGGAGAATATACATTATAAACTAAATGGTGAAAGCCACAAACAAAATCGATAAATTTTAACTTAACTTTATTCTGTTTCACCACCTGTGAAGATCAATTAAAACGTTTAAATGCCAAATTATTAGACTCAAACAATTGGCAAAGAAACAAGTTGGAACGTAACAGTCTCTTGCTTGCAAATTTAAGTAATTTCTCATCAAAGCTACAACTTTCTGGTCGCGCAGCTAAAAGTTAGAATAGGTCTTCACTTACCATCAAAACCTAATATCGGGAAAATTATAATTTTCTCTCGATCAGCGACATTACTAAATAATAAGCGAGCACGACGAGCATTCCTCAGTGTCAAACGTTGATCTCTGGAATAAACGAGTACGTGGTGAAATAAAGTAGAATCTAAAGATACAAATTAAAATTTAACCTCTTCAGTTAATCTCAACTAAAATGCCACAATATGATTGATGACGTTCAATGTTAAGGGAAAGGAATTGAATTTTTTACATTTTTTATTGCTTCTAAAATTCATTTAAGATCTGAAGTATTGAGTTTTTAATGTTTTAAACTAACTGGAGCCCTAAAAGTAATCATCAGAGTAACTCATTTCGAGAGGATAGGTCGGAAACAGGAATTAACAGCTTAAATGGACGATTTCGCAAAGAAGGAAGACATATTATATATGGCATTGAAGATTAAGCTTATACAGCGGTATGTCTACTCAATCATTACTTGGGTACTACTTTTTCCTGTTGAAAACATTAAACGCATTTTGCTCATGGCACATTTTTCGTACATGGTGCAAGCTAACTCAAAAATTAATTACCCCGATAAGCATCAAAATCCACACAGATATTCTGTAACTTACCTACCATATCTTAACCCTAAAATACCTTTAAAATTAATAATAAATATCGCCTATAATCTTAATCCTAAAATACCATTAAAAATCAATAGTAAATATTGCTTACAGCGAAATGTTTGTAAAAAAATAATTCGAATTTTTTAAAAGTATTCTGAATTTTTAATTGTTATTTTGAATCTTTATGACACAATTTTTTTTCTGTTAGTATTTATTATCAATATTACCATGCTCTTTACTAAAATCCAATAAACATTTTCATTTTTTATAGTTAAATTCGTAAAATAAAAAAACCATTACCATTCCCTCTGAAGTTGCTAACTTGGTTATTCGGCAACAGAAGGTTTAAAATCAACAAGCACTATACATATAGTTTTCAGTTGAGCAAGGGCATTTAGGTAAACTGTCCTGCAGATTTTAGGGCTAGTTTAAGATACGAAGTTCTCTTTGGAAGTTGGAGCCAACTTATTCCAAAGTACCTTTCTTATCCTAAATTCTAATAAACGAACAAGGAAAGACAATCTAACAAACGTAAGAGAAATTATAAAGGTATTAGGATTCGTGGATTTATTCGATATTTGCGAAATCTCGCAAATAAATTCCTAAAATTCACAGAAGTAGTTGCAGAAATGCTGCTATAAACTTACTTCCCTAATTACAGCGTTTCTGACTGAATAATTGTAGACATTATGAGCTGCTTATATTCAGCTATGCATGTTTTCTCAAAACTACATCTGATTTAAGTTATCGAAGAATTGTGATGTACAACGGGACGAGGAAAGAAAAAATTCGAACGGCCTGGAACTTGCTGAAAAATATTCATCAAGAATTCGTTGATCATTTAGCTATCTCATGACCCATAATATTCGCAGAATACACCACAGGGGGCATATCGATATCGCACCCACGAGGAGAGGGGGAAAGACACATACAGCCAAGGCTTTAGAGAGAGTTTGACACAATCCCTTAGGTTTGGGGTTAGTAACACGTTCTCTATTAACTACCATACCGTCCACTGCGGCGTAATCCGAGGTGAAAATATATATTTCTTTCATTCTCTGATTTATTTTAAAGTCTCTTTTTACTGTTCAAAAGTCTCTTCTGCTAGGAGTTTATTATCTGTTCCTTTCTTTATTAATCTCCTGTTCGATCCATTCGCAATTTTTTATCTGTCTCTTTTTAGCTATCCCTTATCAGTCAGTTAATTACACTGCCACTCCTGCTTTTATACACTTTTCCGGCAGAAATGGCTTTTCTCTTTTACTTAAATGATTAAAAAAAGACGTCGGAATTTTTCTCCTCAAATCAAAATTTTCAAGTAATATACACTACTGGGAAAAGTGATAAAATCGGTTAAGTTCTGTTTTTCCTAGTTTTTCGAAGATGCTGCAGAATCATTTTCATAACTTTAGCATTACATTTTGTAATTAATTACAGTGTTTTATAGCTGCAAACCATAAAAATTTGATAGCGTTATATTTATGTCTACAGGACTAACGGATGTCTTTTCAGACCGATGTTTTCTTAGAATTTTAGGATTGTCCGAAAATAATTGCGGAATAAGATTGTATGTAAAATACTAATTTAACTAATTATAATAAAGCTTTACACGCCTTCGCATTTCACAATTATTTATTTTTACATAAAGTTATTTTATATATCGTATTTGATACTACTACGTTTGCTGGAAATATCCAATCGAAAAACTGACTAAAATTTTATCCCATGCAAATAGAACTGAGAAAAATAAAAGTAGAATTTTCTAGACATTTTAAGCTCAAGATCCGCTTATTTATATATAATTCATTTTAAATGATAAAGTATTTTTAAATCGTTTACACGGTAATTAAATATTCAAATGAAAGACAACTTTGGCTTATTATATTCAATAACTTTTGGTTGCTTCCTCTTCTGTAAGGAAAAAATATTGCAGCACAATTTGAAGAAACTGCTATAAACTACTTAAATACATATACCATTCAACTACTGTGGAAGATTCGAAATTGTAACTACTTGATTTACCAAATTTGCAATCCAAAAATAATCATGAAAAGCAATCTAAAATCAAAACCATTATAATAGAATTTAATTAACAGATATCTGAATAGCACTCCTATCACAAGCACAATAAAATTTCTGATTATAGGCACTTCTGGTTATATGGGCTAGGCTATCATTAAAAATCTGTCCAGAAGTTAAAAAATGATACCTGACACTTTGACAACGAGTATTAGCCAGAGTCAGAATTTTTATTCAGCAATTAACAGGTAGGTAATGATAAATCGCTTCGTCTGCAACTAAATGAAGCTATTAAGAACCACCTGTTTTATGGGAATTTGGGGGAAATTTCTAATGATTAACAGGGAAGATAATGGAGGCTAATAAGGGAGTCTCCTCTTCCTTTAAAAATCTCAAGTCAAGGCGCAAATCTTACTATTTAATTGTAACATCTCCAATTTTAGCGTCTTTCAGAAAGAGAGTGTAATCAAATGCTAGGTACTTCCTGCAGACCTGCTACTTTATTCCAGTGATTTTTGTTATAATACGATCAAATTTTTTCTTTCAAATCCTCAGTATTTTTTTTTTTAATTTTTAATGCCAATTTCTTTTATTGTATTCAAGTTCTTTAATTTACCTCATAAATTTTCGAGCAAAGAGACTTGGAACCTTTTTTTTTGGGGGGGGATGGGCTTGATTTTTTATTGAGATTTAAAGTAGCATAGAAAAATACTTAGCGCTTTAGATAAATGCTTTGATACCTTTTATAATAACAGCTAACTATCTAATTATTCGTCTGATAATTTAGATATAATACGCAATAACTATCTTTAGAGTGGATGCTTACAAAAAGGATATTCAAACAGAAAGTTGACAGCATTTAGACAAACAGAGTAGTCAGCTTATTCTATCGCAGAGAAGTGTATTCGTGGAGAAATTAAAAATGCTAATTACGATTGCATAGTTAAAGTTTAGCAGAGCAAAGAAGATTATGTAGAGTCATCAGGGTTTTTTTTAATCCAGGAGATGTGAAAAATTTGCAGTTCCTTTACCAAGGCTCGAACCTGGACCTATACGGGAAGAGGGTGCTACCATTACATCTGATAGAAAGGACAGTTGTTAATGAACAATTTTTAATAAGGTTGATCATAGAAATTTCGCCAGGTAGATTATTTTGAAACTAATCATGGGAATACTGATATTTAGCAAATTTACTCGGTCAGTCTCTTTTAAATAATAGTTGAAGTTGACCTTGAGTTGAGGTAAGACCAGGTAAAAACATGTTAATCTATTTAAAATATTAGTGCATGTCAACTCAAGCACACAGAAATGTGAACTTATATATGTAACATCATTCGTCATTTTATAAGAATTCAGCACTTTTAATTTTAGATTTTTCGCTTTTTAACCACAAAAATAGAGCTTGTTTATTACTCGCATTTCCAGTGTGTCATACTTTTAATAAGAGACACCTTTTCTTGCCTTCGAATCAAGATTAACACTGTTTTCCAAATTTAACCCACCTCCAGTAAATTCGACATAAGTGGAAAGATATGCTTTCATTGACTCAAATTTTTGCGTTATGAAACACAGTTCGGTTATATATTCTGTAATAATACGAAAGAAAATAGAACTAGGTATGACAATCATTTATGCTCATCTGATTTTATAAATTCAGAAAATATTTATGAGTTATGGAAACAAATAAAAATTACTTTAATTAGAACGTGACCACCTGTGATCATCGCAGAAGCTCTTCAGCAGCGTTCTGTACCTTTTCAATCAAGTGGTTGAGCTTAAAGAGCAATAATTCTTATTCCTTTAATAAGGCAGTTTTCAGTTCTTTGAGAATAGCTGGAGATGGTACACTGTTAAAGACAGAATGTGCAAGGGCATTCTAAAGATTTTTCCTTGCGATTGAATTCAAACGAATTTGGTGACCACTTCCATGTGAGCAATGTCTAATACTGTCGAGATACTCATATACCAGGTTTGTTCTCTGCAGAAGTGTATTATCTTTCATAAGACGGGTCAGCTGCTGAAGTGTGAAATCTCAAATGGGGACTTCAGTCCAATACTTATGATCTGCCACTGTACCATCTGTAAAGAAAAGCAGATCAGAACATCAGACCCCACAACATCGGCGGAGTCGTCTGCTGTGTGTCGCAGCCGAACATCCTGGTTGCCATCAGATTGGCATCGTATAGTGTTCAGCGATGAATCCTGCTTCACTCTTGAAGCAGATGACCACCGTGTTCGTGTCTGGAGAGAACAGAGGCCAGAGGTCCCAATCAGCCTTTGTTTTACAAAGACATACAGCCATAATCCCTGGTGTGATCGTGTGGGGCGCTATTTCTTATGAAAGCATGTCATCTTTAGTCATCCTCCGTACATTTTTAACAGCTCAATGATATGTTAATACCATCCTGCAGCCGGTTGCATTACCCTTCATTGCACATCATCCTGGGGCCATTTTCCAACAAGATAATGCCAGGCCACATACCGCTTGTATATCTCTAGACTGTCACCGTGCGGTTGATACTCTTCCTTGGCCAGCAAGGTCACCAGACCTTTCACCAATCGAGCATGTCTGGGGCATGGTAGGCCTCTAGATTCGGGCACCACAAAATATCGTAGATCTGGAGCGACAACTGATTGAATGCCTGGCAAAATGTATCGCAGGATGATATTAGGAAACTCTACCACTCCTTGGCTCGACGAATTCAAGCAATTATCGCCGCAAGGGCGGTTCGACCAACTACTAATTTGAACATTCAATGGGTGATTGTGAATCGTGAACAGGTACTATGACCTTGATTTTTTAATCATTTTATTATCTGTGTAAGAGCTATACACATATTCAGTTTCATCAAAAATAACCACTTCCTTTACGGTGCTTCGATTTTTTTGCAAAAGATTTAATTTTTGCAAATGGCAAAAGATTGTGTCACAAAGATTTGGAGGCAAGCCCTTATATTTTTCACGCAGAGGTCCCGTTCTACTATTTGACAACAGACATCAGATAAAAACGCTATAAATAACCTGTTTTGGAATTGTTACTTCTTATCTCTCTTTGGATGAAGCTCTGGTGAGTATATGCGAGCGAGAGGCGTGTGGCTACTTTTACTCCGGTACTTTTTTTTGTAAAACTGAACCACAATTTAAAGGGACAAAATTTAGAATTCCTAACATTTTATTTCAACAATAAAATTTTATTAAAAATTGCTTATTTAATTTCAATTTTTATCTTTACATTTTATTTAATTTTAATTATTTAATTACTTTAATCTTTAATTATTTCAATAAATAATATTTAATTAATTATCTAATAATTATCAATTAAATTATAATTAATTATTGATTAAACAGCAAATTATAAACATTAATTAAATAGCTATTAATTAATTTGATAATAATTAACTATTTAATTTTAAAATTATTAATGAGTTTAATAGTCATATTATTTATTTATTTACTCCTGTTCCTCTTTGCTGACGGTCTTCCATAGGGCTCCGGCATTTCTAATTTTAGAAATTAAGCCCTGGTTATATAGAAATCTTCTGAGTGTAAGGGATTATAAGAGTGTTTTAGATAATACAGAAAATATATTCACTTCTGCTGAAATCTGAAGTGAATCAGTATAAGTAAGTGACTTTAAAAGAATGTGATAAGTCTATTTAAAAGTATAAGAATGTGATATTAAGAAATTTGTAGAATTTTAGGGTAATTAAATATAAATTTGTTGATTTGAATCTTTATATATATATATTTGCTTATGTAATTTTAACTGAAAATCACAATCATATATTCAGAAATATCAAAATTCATTTGTATTAAAAAATGCATGAGCAATGAAAATAAATTGGAAAATATTTTTTTATTATGTTATTACCATGGTTTTAGCAGTTATGCCTTCATGTATTCTATTCAAAAAATGTACTTAATTCAGACAATACAGCACAAATATATTGGAAAATACCTCGTTTTACAACATTTATGTCCCTTAATTAACCTAAATATCGTTTTTCATTTTCTAATGCTTTCCTTTAAGGAAAGGATGTAATGTTTACAATTATTTTGAGCATTCGTACGAATTCTGTGCATAAAATAAACATTCGCTTTAACAAAATGCTTAATCAGAAAGTATATACCCGGTATTTCCGGTATGTTATTATAATTCCCACATATAAAAGGATCGTTTTGCTTTAGTTTACATTTTTCCCATTATCAAAATCATGTAGCAGACGCGCCGACCCATATGTCTTGTCACCCGGGTGACGTCACTACCAGCAACCAATGGCACGCTTTTTCTGTTCCTGGCCTAACCTTTAATATTAAAGAACCTTGACTTTTACTCACCTGGTCTGCGTAATATTTTGATAGCGAGTTTTTACTGCCTCTTCATGCAATTGTGCTTATAACAAGTTAACTTATAAAAGTTAACTTTATACTTATAACAAGTTAACTTGATTATCATGAAGAGTTTGCACTTCATCGTCATGAACTTCAGGAATTTTGTTTCATGAGCTTCATCATCATGAAGTTTGTATTCCTCGTCGAACACCTTGCTAGGATGAAGAAAATTTCCATAAATTCAGAAGAAAGCTAGAGACAAGTTCTTTGCGTCATTTTATTCATCATCACTTACACTGAGAACAGACTGTGGTCGGCTAAGCAGTGTATTTCAACGGAATAATTAGCTGCACATTTTTCTTCCTTAAGAAGTTCTATTTGGTGCTTCACACATCTCATCGACAAGTAAATAATGACTTTCGCTTTGCATATAGATGATTACTTCCTTCCTTATTCTGCAGAAATCATGAGTATTGTTCATAAAATTTCCGTTTGCATTGGCTTCTATGTTACTGAATATGCAACTAATTCCTATTCTTAAAATTACGATTCTGAATAAATAGTAACTCACATGGGAAAGATGTTATATTATTGTCACTAACAGATGAGATCAGTTAAAATTTATGCATCTAATGAAAAATTTGGGTCATTACGGCACTCGAAGTAAAATCTATTTATCTTCAATTTGGGTTATTGCATCACGACGCAGCAGGGGACAAAATAATAATTATATCTTAATATGTATAAATAATTACTTCTTAATACTTTGATAATTGCCGTCAACATATGTTTATTACATCAAAATTTAATTGTATGAAATCCAAGTTTACATTGTTTTCATTGAATAGAGCACTAGAAAATTTATCACTGTAGTTTATTCATTTACACTGTGATATACATCATATTCAATGACTTGAAGGTACAGTTTTACTAAATTTTACTCGCCAAAAAATAAATAAACTCAGTTACTAATTTTCGCACTAAAAATAATGGGATACACTTATAAGCGTATAACTCTTTTTCTCAGTTGAAAAGTAATAAGAAAAGACCGATAAGCATCTACGATCAGTGATGAACATGATTTCTCTACAAGGCCTACTTTATCAGATTCGAAACGCCATCAAGTGTCAAGCCGTTACATGAAACAAAAAGAAGAATTATAATTATTTACATATATTACATGTATATTTTTATTTATGCGTAAAAGAAAAATTTAATAAATAAAAGAAAGATACTACTTCGTCATTATTTATCCTCAAGTTTTGTCCCACTTAGAAATTTTCTCTGAAAACTTAGAAAGTTTTACTATTTTTTTTTACTTAGTTGAAATTGAAATAAGTTATTTAGTGATTAGTTAAACATGTTAAAACTATTTTAAGTAAATGTTAGACTAATATTTTAATATATTTTTGTTGTTGTTGTTCAGACAAGATCTAAAAGTCCGTTGATCCTAAGAAAATCGAGAACAAGAAATGGATTGGAAAATATATCCTCTTTTTGAGAGGCCTAAAGAATCAACTTCTGAACCGTCTTTCCTACCTTCCTAGACAGAAAGGCATTTGACGTCGCCACTTACTAGTCGTGAAACCGCAGGTCGAGAGCCTCAGTCGCATGTAAGAGTTAGAGCCATTCCCGGCTAGATACCAGTAATGGGTGTTGGGCGAAAAGCACTCCGCCATATTTTGTGATCTTTCTCAGGGAGAATACGTTCAAAAAAGAAGCAAAATGAGTACAACTTTTCTTTGCCATTTTGTCACTCTTTCGTTGCCGTAAATGTCTACATGAGATGGAATCCAATGGAGATGGACATCATGATGCAGCAAAAACAGCTTTAACGTATGTAGGATGGAAACACGAGTATTATTACCCACTGGGATTCAGTTGCTAAAGATGTTGCATGGAACTATTAGATGAAATCCACAAATCGCCAAATTCCTTTTCAGCTAGAATAGCTACAGTCCAAAATCAGTTGCTATCGATTCGCTTCTGACAAATGAATAAAAATCCGGGTTACGTTGATAAAAACGTCATTTTTTTCTGAGGGGACTTAATGCAAATTCCGCTGCCTGCATTTTCAACAATTTTGCTATCATCAGTGAAGATCTTGGTGTCATATTTTGTTACATTTCTTATGATGTCCAAAGCCAACTGTTTAAAGTGGTCAGTGACAAATCTTTCTTGATAATAAAAGATGAAAGTGAAAGTGGATCCTTGAAAATTCCTAAGAGGGATTCCAGCAATACCGTAGAGAGTGGAGCTCATGGTCACAATAAGGTAAGTGCTGAGACGCAAATTGACTGAAAGGAATATTTATTTTTAATCTTTGATGGTGTAGGGTTTATATTTATTTTAACTAACGTTTATTTTAAGTTTAAACTATCTTTCCTGTCAAGCCTTACTTTCCCCTGGAACTGCCAATGCCAGAGTATGTAAATTTTAGTAGAACGCGCAAGGATTCAAATTATCAGCGGAAGTATTCTGAGTAAAATAGAATGGAAACGAGTTCGAGGTGTGCTGTTCTTACTTCACGAGCGCGGAGGTAGTTAGCCAGAAATTGAAGAACCCCGCGTTTCGGCCTGTGTGCTTGCCTCGGAGAATTGTTAATCGTTCAACGTGATATTCAAAGTTTGCTGAATTAGCAGCGGTATTGTAAAACGCGGTGAGGTTAGTTACTTTTAGAGAGCCTGGTAGTTAGAGTCTTGTTATTATTTCTTTTCAGGTTCTTATTTTTATTTTACCGCTGGGTCGGCGTAGTTTGTGAGCGTCAAGAGCACGCAATTGTAATTTCTTAAGTTGAATAAAAAGGGTGTGGTGTGGTGGTGTGGTGTATTTAATTATGGCAAAGCACACTAGGGCTATCTGCCTAAGAGGAGGGATGCCTTTCGTGGAGGACTTTCAAAGGGAAACTGGCTCGTATACACGTTACACATGGGGAAAACCACGAAAACACCCATGCAGCCAGCCCGTTCGCGGGATTCGAACCTCGGACCGAACTACCAGTGTTCAGCGACTTTACCGTTCGGCCGCTGGTGGGCCTTTGAATAAAAAGGGACTTAAACCCTTAGCAAGACTCTGTCTATTTTCCAGTTTCAACAGTCACCTCTTGGTTGCGTGCAGGTTGGAGGCGCGCAACTCTACATTGGCGCCCGAACTCTTATCGAACTGAAATGGCCGAAAATCGGATGGAAGCCGCGGGATAACACCAAGAAATGGTAAGCCAAATGGAAGGATTTGGATACCTGGTCCAGACTTTGAGAGCGTCAATCAAGCCAAACGTCAATTTCGACGGAAAAATTTCGGTGGCGATATTTCTAATAGAAGGCCTAGAAAATCACTTTCAGCTCTACCCTGTGCCTGAAAGACAAAAAGTTGCCATCGCCACATCTGCACTAAGAGGACAGGCTGCGCTATGGTGGAAGAATATAGGCAAATTTTTATTAGGGGAATTTGGAAGCCAGACATATACATTTGAAAATTTCAAAAAATCGTTAGTAAAGGCCTTCCCCATAGTGAAAGATCGAGCAAGGCTGGAAGCCGAACTATATAGTTTCTATCAACGGGATATAGAAGAGTTGACGCACTTTATTTTGCGAAAAATCAAGCTGACGGATATGCTGTATGGGAAGAAACCCGACGCGGAGATTATTGAAATAATCTTACCAAGATTGTTACCTGCTGTTCAAGACTACTTCGAAATTAGACTACTTCGAAACCCAAGCACATTGCAGTAGCTCTTCGAATTGGCGGTGAAGTTACAAAATCGCAGAATAGCGGAAAAAGCTAGAGGGGCATCGTATTCTCAAAGTACCCGAAGGAAATCTTCAAATGAGCAAACCAGAAATGCAAACCGCTCTTATGGGGGAAAGAGCTATCAAGCTAACTCATCGAACCTCGAAGGTCAAGGCCCAAAAAGAAAATTTGAAAATAAACATCCGCGTACTCAGAAGGCAGAAGTTGAAAGGAAAGCTTTAAACGAGTAGAGGGGCCTGTGAAAGCGAGGGTCCAGACCCCGGAAGTTTAAAAAAAAAAACCCTCAAAAAGACATTTAAATACGGTCATCGTAAAGAACTCACATCTACCAATTATACAAGTCCTGGTTGGTGATGTACCAGTAGAAGCCCTCATCGATACAGGAGCAGAAGGAAATTTTATGAGCGAAACATTCTTCAAAAAGAATTTTTATAGGGTACGATTATTTAAAACCAAAAATACCGAAATTATAGCGGCGCAAGGAAAAACCTGTCACTGCATCGGGAAATTATCATTAAACATACAGGTAAAAGAGGAAAGCCTCAAAGTATTAATTTTTGTAGTGAAGAATCTGCAAAATTCTCTTATTTTAGGTATGGAGTTTTTAAGGGCCGCGAGGGCCAAATTGAATTTTCAAGACAGTTCAGTTGTGCTGAAGATGGACCAGAGGGTGGTGGAACTTGTGGAGAAACCGCAAGTTGACCCTAGCCATCTGAATGACCATGAAAGTCAAGCCATCCAGCAAGTGGTGAGTAATTTTTCTAACTTGTTTTCAGAAAAGCTAGGTAGTTGTCAAATAGTTACGCATCAGATACAATTAACTGCCGAAAAACCTTGTAGGACTAAACCATATCGTTATGATAAACAAAAAGACGTAATCATCGAAGAACATATTCAGGAGATGTTAAAGAATAAAATAATAACGCCCATAAATAGTGAGTACTCGAGTCCAGTCGTACTATGTAGGAAAAAGAACGAGTTTCCTCCTTCGGATAAAAGGGCTTGGAGGTTTGCTATCGATTACAGAAAACTAAATAGTATTACTAAATTCCCAGTTTACCCTTTGCCGGTTATAGAGGAAATTATTAGAAAGATCAAATCTACAAGATACATGTCTACTTTGGACTTAACGTCTGGCTACTATCAAATAGCTATGAGACCCGAAGACCGCGTTTATATAAAACCGCGTTTATAACAAAATCGGGCACTTATGCATTTTTACGCATGCCCTTTGGGTTGTGTGGGGCCCCATCAACATTCCAGAGAGCTATGGATATTGTTCTAAAGCCTGTCCTAGGAAAATCAACTTTAATCTAACTAGATGGTATAATTATAACGAGTAGTAGGTTGGAACAACACATTAAAGATCTAGAAGTTTTTAAATTATTAAAAGAGGCCGGTCTTACAATTAACGCCTCAAAATGCAAGTTCGCAACTAAAGAACATAAATATCTCGGTTATAAAATTTCGCAAAAGGGTATAGAAACGCAAGATTCAAAAATAAAAGCAATCAAGAATTTTCCACCGCCCAACACCGCCAAGAAACTTTCTTCTTTCCTTGGGTTATGTTCTTACTATCGGTCTTTCACAAAAGATTTCGCTAATATTGTTGAACCACTCTTAGTAATTAAAAGAAAGAGAAGTAAATTTTCGTGGACAGCGGAAGCAGATACAGCATTTGAAAGATTAAAAGAAGCGCTCATCAATTAAGACGCTCATCAATGCCCGTGTTTTGAAATTCCTGGAGGGGGACGAAAACCTGGAAATTGCAGCAGATGCGTCGGACTATGCGGTGGGTGCGGTTCTTATGCAAAATAGCCATCCTTTGGCATTTTTTAGTAAAACGTTGAATCATACACAAAGGAATTATACAGCTACAGAGAGAGAAACATTAGCCGTATTAATGGCTGTACACAAATTTCGAGTTTATTTCGGCAAAGCGCCAGTAACAGTCTTTTCGGATCATGCGGCTGTTGGTAGACTTTACTCGGGGAAAAACCTAACGCCCAGGTTAATAAGATGGGCTTTAAAACTCCAAGAATATAATCTAATAATAAAATATAAACCGGGTAAGGGAAACAATGTAGCTGACGCACTTTCTCGTATAAAACTGGACGATGAAGGAAATGAACTTAAATGCGCTGTGTTGACTTCAAAAATTTTAGATTCTAGAGATACGATTATCACTGAACTGAAAGCTGATCCTGAATTTGGAAATATCTATGCATATTTGAAAGACCCCGAAAGCTTTGAGCACACAGATATAGATGCGATAAGAAATAGAGCAGAAAACTATGAAATAATAGATAATTTATTATTTTATACGAAAACAACAAACGAAAATCTCGAGTACAAACCAGTCATCCCAGCCTCGCTTCGATTAAGCATTTTGAAGGAATTACACGACGCGAAAACAGTGGGTCATTTTAGGGGTCAGAAAGACTTTAAAAAGGGTACGCGAGGCGGTATATTTCCCGCAATTATACAAAATAGTAACTGCGTATGTCAGGTCCTGCAATCAATGTCAGTTAATAAATGATATTAATTACAGCCCGGCCGGGTACTTAAATAGCATTCGCGCTACATTTCCGAATGAAATTTTAGGCATAGATCTTCTTGGTCCCTTCCCCCAGAGCGAGTTAAATAAAAATCGTTTTCTTTTAGTAATAGTAGATCATTTTTCAAAATGGACTGAAATTGTTCCACTTAAACGCGCGTCAGCCAAAACAGTAGCAGATGCATTCTTACACAGATACATTTTAAAATACGATGCACCGATAAAAGTCATTAGCGATAACGGAAAACAATTCATTAGTCAAATATTTGAAAACATATGCACTGGACTTGGCATACGCCATATCAAAATGGTTCCGTATAGACCACAGGCAAACATAGCAGAAAGAGTGAATAAAAACATCGTAAAAATAATTCGCAGTTACGTTAGCACACATCACAAGCGCTGGGATGGCTACATAAATGAATTAGCTTATGCTTTAAGAACGGCAAATCACGATACTCCGGGAAAAACTCCAGCAGAATTATTTTTAGGCCGAAAGTTAATTACGCCTTTAGATAAATTATTCTTTGTGCAACAAAGAGAACAAGAGTTTAAACAGAAAGATGTCAAAAACTTATTGATCAGGCGCTTAAAAGCTCGGATACGGCAAGAAATAAGCAAAAAGTGTATTACGATAGAAAACGCCGTGAAGCAGATTTTAAAGTTGGGGATAAAGTATTGAAGCGGAAATTTTCTTTATTAAGTGCCCCAGACAATTTTACTGCAAAGTTAGCTCCAAAATTTGAAGGCCCCTATGTAACTCAGGAAATCAAAGGAGTCGTATTGTACCTTAAGAACGAGAGAGGGGAAATCTGTAAAGCAAGTCCCGACCAGGTGAAAAAATACTATAATCCAAATGATTTTGAAATCCTTAAAAGTTTCTTGCAGGACTCAAGTCTAAAAGAAGTAGAAGGTCCAGAAATAACAACAACTGTTCCACCACCCAAGAAGCAGAGAACTGAAGAGAGACCTAGCCCTTCTACAACAGAAGAAATTCAAGAAGGACTCCAGACCGGAGGACATCAAGACCAGCCGTCCAATGGAAAAACGGAAAAGACAGTAACCCGACGATTGCTACGCCAAGAGACCAGCATGCAGAGGACGCAAAAGAAAAACTAATGTGGACGACACTCGGAGGTCAGTAAGGAGAAGATTGACGTCCATGAAACCTATAACGTGGGAACAATTTTGCCAGAAAAGAATGACGGAGTTTCAATCATCGAAAACTCAAAGATAAGTTAAAATCCTCTATAAAATTTTTTCTTTTGTTCCGAAATGTTATGCATAAGTACGAAGTTCTATGTTTTGACGAAAGTCAATATGTCTCGGTTGAGACTTAGTTTTGTTTTACTTTATTTAGCTAAGGCAAAAGTATTATTTTCTTTAAGTACAAATCTAAGAAAAAGCATTTTCTGTTGGTCGAAAGACTAATTCTGTTGGTCGAAAGTCTAATTCTGTTATGTTAAAGCCAAAATTTGGCCGAAGATAAAAATAACTTCGTATTCTTGTATTAATAAAAACTTTAGTTTCAGTGCCGCCAGCTTGACGAAGAATGAGTAAAGTAAAAATTTATTTTCTCTTATTCATTTTATGGTACATTGTAAAAATCATATGTATTAAAATTTTGTAAATATACGTAAATACTTGAAAGTTATGTAAAAGTAGAATTTAGTCTAGAAGCATAAAATTTTAGATGCTAAAAGTAAATGCTTAAAAGCAATGAATTCGAATTTAAGTATTAAACTGTAGATAAAATCATGCTTTAGAGCGAAAGCCTGCATGTCTAAAGATGAATGAGGGGGAAGTTAGAATTAATGTGTTTTGTAGGGTTCTCCACCTACTCTTGAATTTTTAAGAATGTTAAAGTAGCTCATCGAGTTGTAGAATGTCGAGTAAGGTGTGTCTATTTGGTCGTTGAATTCTAACAAATCATGGTGGTTAGGGGAAGTGTTGTAAGACTAAAACACGAATATTCCCGTTTGACACCATGGTGGAGAGCCAGGGTAAAGTTAAATTAATGTTTGAATAAGTGAATGAATGTGAATTAAGCAGTAACTAAGGAAAACGAATCGTTTAAAAACAAAAATTTATTCAGTGTCAAGAAAGTGTAAATTATAATGTATTTGGAAAGATACTGATACTTATTCCTTCCAGATGCTGGAAGGAAAAGAACAAGATTGATTGATGAAGTCCAGGAAAAGTTGCTGTAAGAAGAGAGATTTATATAAGTATAGACAGAAATTTAGTATACATTTTGTTACATAAGATATGTTTTTGTGTAAACGAGGCTCTTGAGAGTTAGTTCAGAATTATAGAAACTTTACAACAGGTCGTTTGTAGGACCTGCTTCCAAGTTTTCCAAATTCTGGCAGCGGCAAATGTAGGGTTTATATTTATTTTAACTAACATTTATTTTAAGTTTAAACTATCTTTCCTGTCAAGCCTTACTTTCCCCTGGAACTGCCAATGCCAGAGTATGTAAATTTTAGTAGAACGCGCAAGGATTCAAATTATCAGCGGAAGTATTCTGAGTAAAATAGAATGGAAACGAGTTCGAGGTGTGCTGTTCTTACTTCACGAGCGCGGAGGTAGTTAGCCAGAAATTGAAGAACCCCGCGTTTCGGCCTGTGTGCTTGCCTCGGAGAATTGTTAATCTTCAACGTGATATTCAAAGTTTGCTGAATTAGCAGCGGTATTGTAAAAAGCGGTGAGGTTAGTTACTTTTAGAGAGCCTCGTAGTTAGAGTCTTGTTATTATTTCTTTTCAGGTTCTTACTTTTATTTTACCGCTGGGTCGGCGTAGTTTGTGAGCGTCAAGAGCACGCAATTGTAATTTCTTAAGTTGAATAAAAAGGGACTTAAACCCTTAGCAAGACTCTGTCTATTTTCCAGTTTCAACAGTCACCTCTTGGTTGCGTGCAGGTTGGAGACGCGCAACTCTGCAATGGTTTAACTACTTATTAAAGTTAACTGATGCTTTGTTGTTTTGGCCATAACTAGAAAGTTTGTTATAGTATTTCACAAGCTCAGCTTATCTTCTAAGTTGCAAAGATTGAAAGTCGGCCTCAAAAAGGATAGTTTCTGAAGGATGGCCGTGTCTCAGAGCTGTAATGATCCGGGCAGAACTTAATCGGACTTGTTCTAATTCCTTCAGGTTGGTATCAGATGCACAGCAGTAAGTTGGTATTCCGAACTCAAGAATGGGCCGTATGAATGTGAAGAACGTGGTTCTAAGGTTAATATTTAGCAATCATATTTTAATAGCAAAGTATAATTAACAAAAATGTCTTGCAGGTACGAAACTTTGGATTTCAGATAGAAAATTAATATTAATTTAAAAATTTTCATTAGAGATATTATTATGATTGTTTATGTGTGGTTTGATAAATATTTAATGAGCGAAATTTAAAAGTTATTTAAAATATTTTTATTTTTCAGTTGTAGAGACATTAGGTATTTTTGGAAGCAGGCAAGATGAAAAATTAGCAACGCCTTCGCCGGAAATCGAACCGCGGATCTCCCAATTACACGCTGAGCGTGCAGACCACTACACCACAAAGACACACGCAGAAAGCGGGAGAAATATCTTATATACTCCCCCTTTTAAATGGCGATTGGGGTTTTTAGGGGACCCAATCGCCAAATCCTGGGTGAGGAGATTCATCATCCAACACCCTTTTTAGTTCGGGCGCCACTGCGGAGACATTAGGTATTTTTGGAAGCAGGCAAGATGAAAAATTAGCAACGCCTTCGCCGAGAATCGAACCGCTAACCTCTCAATTACGCGCTGAGCGTGCAGACAACTATACGACGAACTGAAGCCAAGGAAGCGGGAGAAATACCTTATACAGTAAAAAAAAAAAATTACTTTGTTTAAAAAAATCTTCTGGATCATCAGCTGTTTTTGGATCTTGTACTGGAACCACATGCAATTGAGTGTGGGATCAATGACGCACATTTTGTTTTAAGATTTAAAACCGCGTTTAAACGCAATGATGTACTCGTATAAAAGCAATGATTTTCAGTAAAAATTTATCTCTATCAATTGTTTTTCAGCATCAATGTGAGCATTTGCAAAACTGACTGAGGTAGTAGAAAAGTTATACTTAAAAGCGATTGATAAAACCATCTAGCTTTTTTTTCCCATTTTGTTTTTCTTGAGAAAGTGCAAAGAAATTTCTTTAATTATCGTCGATTATGGCCGATGATTAAGCTACCAGTGACAGTTTGAAGGAAAGATACTTTTATGCTGTTATATAAGCAACACGAATACGTTACATAAGCAACACGAATGACGGAAAAGAAGGATTCTAAAAAGTCATCATTCAAGAAATATTCAGATTTCTGATCATTTAGAATACACTGTATATATGTACACGGAGTTTCTTAGTATGAAAATCCTTTTTCGTTTCGTAAACTGTTGCAAGAATCAAACCTAAATGCTGGTTTGAGAGGTAGATAGAAAGCGTAAATTTTGGAGTAGGATATAGCATTGCAGGCACCATCTTGGAGAAGTATGACATCTTGAATCATACTCAAACATTTGAGGAACCGCGAACTTCCGATTCATAAATTTAAGTTAGATGTATGATATTTTTATTGATTATGGAGGATTTTTGGATTGTTAATGGCTTCTTAGTTCTTCATTGTTGGTGAGCCATCACGGTATGGATGTCCCAGTAATGAATTGAGAGCTTTCTTATGAGTAATGGAAAATGTTCCACACCATGATTTTGGCATCACCAACTGTTTGGGTGAGATCTGTGCACGATAGATTTAAAGATCCATCAATAACTATGGTTTTATTTGCTAATATTCATTCACAAATATCCTTGTCGCTGAAGAGAATCCTGTTACAGAATGAAGGATTCTCACTGAACTCCTGTTTCGTCTATACCGAAGCCATTATCCGGTACCACTTTTCCTTAATTCTAGCATACCTTAAATTGCGTACTTAATTGAGCAATAATGTCATACTCGAACTTCAGCTAACTCTTGTTTCCAAGGTAACTAAACATATACTGCGCTGAGTACAACTACTCACGAAAGCAGCCTCAACTGCAGTGGCTTATGGCTATCCTGATCGGTAAAACACTTAGCACTTCTTGGCTGCTGCATCGTTGGGCTCGTGTTCGAATACTGGAGAAGATATAGATATTTGTAAGTATATACTACCCGTACGGCAAATGGCATTCAAAATATACGGCAAGCAGAAAGTCCTACAGAGTGGTTAGTGGTAGGGTATGAGAATTGAAGTCCGAAGTGTTCCGGATCGAAATTGGTTAGAGCTTAATAGCTATTGCGGCAGGTCTGTACACCCAATGGTGAATAACTAGTGTCCCGCCCCACTTGTACCTACAGTGGCTTACGCGTCGTTTATTACAGAGTTCGTATTCCATTTATGGTCTTCATCATACGCTGATTCCATTCCATTGAAATGTTTTAACAGTTTGGCAACTGTGCTGTAAATAATGTAACGTCTTTTAAGATGAAGGCTGAAAAACTTACCAGCAATAACGTGGAGCTTCTTTCATCATTCATAAAGGCAATCTCAGTTGCTGGATAGTCAGTACCATATTGTATTACCTAGAAAGAAGAAATAATAGGTCATTTAGTAGCCCATTTGCTTCAATATATTTGGTCATTCGTCCTTTAACGAATAAAAATCACTAAAATTCTAACTGCATTATTTTGTATTTGAAATGATTCTAGCTTAAGCTGATGTACACACGGTTTCTTTCCCACTTGCTGCTTTCGAAAAAGATCTAAGAATGTCTCTTCAAATTTGCGGTCATATTCTTATATTCTCTGAAAGATAAGGCTTTTTACCCATCACCCTCATTCAATATCTTATTTCATTTCTTGTCATAGTTACCGAAACAGAAAAGTGTCTCCAGACTTTTCAGTCACACTGTTGAGTATTTATATACCATTAAAAATGCTGATCTACACCAGTGCAGATGCTAATAATGATATTTATACACCAGATCAAATGGTTTTGAGGTACTTATATATCAGTGCAGACAATCAGAGATATACAATAGCTTTTTTCTCTGTCTCAACAGCGGGGCACTTGTTGGTAAACACGCATCGTGAATGGCCGAAATGATTGGCCATCTAGCTGTTTTATCATCGAGAAACAATGGAAACAGTGATTGCGATGTACTACAGGTTATAGACCAATAATGCATCAGCGAGGAAGAAGGAAGACACTACATACAGCCAAACCTTACTGGACAAGTCAAATACATATCTTTTGATTTTAGATTGTCATTTAATCTTTATACAATCTAAAAGCAGAAAACCCTCACACAATGCAATTATTAATTAAATTGTTTTGAGTTTCTTACTTATATCCATGTATTACAAAGTCGGCTAGAAGAATTCCATTTAGCGGTTCAAAAAATTCTATTTAGCGGAAATTGAATTGTCATGTTCATAGCAGAAATTCCATTTTATTTTTTCCAAGCTGTTCAAAAATTTTCATTCAGTTTGTATCAGACAAAAGTTTATTATTTTGTGTCCATCACAAGCTTGGAATTCTCTTTTCATTTAACGCATACATCATCGTAAAGTATTTAAAGTTTACTTTTGAAGAAATAAACGAGTTGAGTACAGATGACTTGCATTTTTTGCCCCGCCCCATAAAAATTCGATCAAGGGGAATGTGAAACTCTGGGTATACTCCAGCACATTAATGAGAAAAGACTCAGCTTAAGCTTAGTAGAGATATCAGTAGGCAGTAACGTGAGAGCATGAATTACGCAGAATCAAGATTTCTCAGTGAGATAAAGCAGAAAGCGGGAAATTTCACGCATGTTGTGCCTATTTAATAAATAAAGGATGACACACAATGTATATGGAAATTAGTAGGCAATAAAAATGCTAATTAATCTGGGTGGTGTGCTTCAATCACTCTTTAGAAATTACGTCAAAGCAGGTGGTGTGATTGGGAAAGGTATTTTGTTTGAAGTGATTGATTTTCTTTAAGCCGCGATCGCGTAGGTACTTCTGCGACTGATGGAGAAATGTAATTGTTATAAAATTTTGATGATGCAATCTGGTTGACCTACCTCTGTGTTTCGAGGAAAATTCTTAATTTTTTTTATTACTGTTATTATTACTTTTAGTTTTCGCTAGTTACGTAAGAAAAATTATTTAATTAACGTTACTAAAGGAATTCAGATAATCCTCTCTTAGAGGATTAATTATTTATTGCATCGATCTAAGGTGCACACCATTCAAAATAAATCATGATCAAGATGAATTTCGAGTATGAACTTAATGCTACACGTGAAGTTCTGACTTATATTTCCACAATTTAAATATATTTGGACTTCTGAAGAATAGAACGTCTGCTTTGAATTTTACAAAAGTTCTTGACAAAGTTAAATATATTTTCTAGCATATATGTAGTCTGTTTACGGTTTACGGTTAGAAAAGGAATACATAAAATTACTAATATAGTTTTGATAATAATTCGCACATACAATTCAGTAAGAAATTAGAAAGAAAATGTTTAAATGAGCCGGAAGAAAAATCAAAGTTTAGGTTTTATCTTAGACATGTCATAAATTGGCAAATTATAGAAACCGTTTATAGGAAGGAAATAAATACTTGATGGTTAGATAAAAAAGACGGAATCCATCGTTTAAAATGTATTTAAAATCCTGAAATATCGTATCAGTAAAATATCTAAATTATTTAATTAAGAATTAACTGACTGAATTTTGTATTTGTAACATGACAAAAATGAGATAAAAAGTTGTAGATTCATTAGGTTTATTTTACAGCAAGAATCGTGAAAAATGCTCTTGCCGAGCTCCGGACCTTTCCATGCTAGCCGGTCAGGCAGATAACCATGTATGCTTTGCAGTAATCTATATAATCCAATCCAAATTCCTGCTAACCGGACGGGTTTCTAATTACACTACAAAAGCTTTCGATAAGGCGGGTGAAGATTCGTTACAAAGTTATTTGCGATATTAAAGGCTAGGTTTGTTTATATTACATAAATAATACTGCGTTCTTTCAAAAGTCTTAAAAAAATATACGTAGCTTTTTAACCAATAACCACAGGAAAAATTATAATGCACATTTGGTAACCGAAAAACGTTAAGCTAGTACTCTTTTAAAATAAAAAAAAGGAAAAAGGACAGAATTTTAGAAGATGTTCAATATTCTCCTTCATGTTAAAATTTCTCATTCACTTGTTTCAAAATTAATCATCCTTTTATTGGAGGAAGTAAGTAAACAAGGTTAGTTTACTTCAAAAATTAACGAATAAATTATAAATATAATTCACTAATTATTAAACCAAAGCACTTCTCTTTATGTAATATCGAAAATAGTTGCTGAATCTGTACCAATTTCTGATCATTTCCAGCACAACTTCTAAATGAAACTTGAGAAATCTGATTTCAAGTCAACAATGAGAAAAGTAATATGGTATAGTGTAATATAATATGTAATATAGTAAGAAAGCATATGTTATATAATATAGTAAGGATATCAGATAATGGAAGAAACGTGATTTTTTTTTTAATCTGGAAGAAGTGCTTTTATTAAATTTGAAAAAAACTCAAGTCCTTTCAGAAAATTTACTTTTTATATTCTAAATCAATTTATTCAAAGCTAATGTTTAATTACTTCAAGTTAAACCCTACACTTGCTTGATTATTAGTACGCTGCAAACTTCGCGAAATTGAAGAAAAATTACTTTTGAATCTTAACCTCACTAAGTTTCTATCATTTTATCTAATGATAAAACAAATAAAGGAAGAAATTTATAAAATAAATAAAAATAAAAATAAGAACGGAAATGGCTTTTTTTCTTTGTTCATTAAAAGAAGGTCTTGGATGAAGTGACAATTTCTCGAAAACAACAGAATTGGCTTTAGAACCAATTTTACTTGGTATTAGATTCATACTTGGTATTTCATTACTTGGTATTTTCATAGATCCATTCGTTATCTTTCGTTTCCTTTTGCATTTTGAACATCGTTTAAGAAATAATCGCTGCAATTTCCGCCTTCCCTCATTTCCTTTTATCCTTTTTGAAAGCTTTAATTTATTTTTTCGAAACATTATCGCAAACAATACCCTAGAATTTTGCCTTTTAAATCTCTTATATCATTTTTCCGACAGAACTACAGATTTAGATTAGGTTGCTCTGGTATGTCTTTTCCTTTTCTTAATAAAAAATTTTATCACTTCAGTTCTAATATTTTATCGACCTCTGTCATCCGTGGGCTTGAAAGTTTCGGAAATAGTTAAATAGTTATTGCAATTCTATTTAGTTCCTAACATTTAGTTTTTCACGAGTATTTTTACACAGAAACCTAAGACTTACAGCACTAAATTCTGGAGCCATGTAAGCCGACAGGAAACTTATTTACCTTCTAGTAATTAAACAACTATGATGATAAGTGAAGGTTTAAAATAAACCTTTTTATTTAAATTTCAAATATGCTTAACTTGGGCCTTACATAATTATTCATTGTTGCTTGGGACATTTAAGCTAGCAAAATCTATTAAACGCTTTGAATTCACAAGGGAGTTCACTATTAAGCTTCGGCTCAGATTTCAAAATACTCGAGCAACAAGGCTAGCAAAAAGCTAAAGCTAATCTATGTAATTCTAAGACCTGGGTAAGAAATTTTAAGAAGATCAACACTATCGTCAAAAGCTCAAACCCTAATTTCAAAAACGCTTTTATATTCACATTAACTAGTTTGCATCCTGATGGGAGCGAACAAAAGTACAAATGGCAATAAAGAAAAACTATTAAGATAATAGGTTAATTAACATGAAACTTTAAATCCTGACATTTAGAACTCATCATTTTCGTATGCATTGTAATTAAATAGAAAAGATATGTTATTTTACATTTCAGTCTCAAAATTTGTCGTCTAGGAAAGGAAGTCATAAATTAGAGTTTAAAAGAACCAAATCATTTAGTTAAAATTACCTCTATTAGAAAGATAGAACTACACCATAATATCCACACATTCACTTAATATTACATTTAATTACATGTAGCCTCAATATAAAACCCCTGAATATTCACTTTGGTCTAAGTAATAGGCATTTATTTATTATTCATTCGTGTCTAATCTAAATTCAGAATATAAGTGTTTCTAAAGGCAGACGTTATTTCCTTACAATCCAAGAGCAATGTTCTGTCCTTGCAGCGGCAAACAAAAAACAATGAAAAATGGATAAAGCATAAAACAGTAAAAGTTCGAATACAGCAAAGTACTAAATTCTCAAGGAATGACAAACCAGGAATGATGAAATGGAAGTGAAGGTAAAAACCCTCATATGTGGCCAATTATGTGAGCAAATATCGCAGTGTGTTGCCAATTATCCAATGCGTAGACAGCTGTGAGTTTATCATTTGAACAACAGTCCTTGTGTTAAGTTTTCTTTAAGCTCCTGATTACTTAGAGCTTCAAATTTTTAATGCGTTTCATGCAAACTTGATACAACTTAACAACCACATTGATTACATGTCATTTTCAGCAACTGCTAATTTTGACATACCAGAATCAGTGCTGCATGCAACACAAAGCTCTTATTTTAAATATCTTGATAATTCATAAAACTGAAGCAACAACCTGTGTTAAGAGTAGATTTTTAGCATAGAAACTCTATCGATTTCGATAGCTGAAAATCTAGATTTTTCTATGCTAAAAATCTACGCGTAACACAGGTTGTTGCTTCACTTTTATGATTTATTTGAGGCGTGTTGTTTCTATTCTGTCTTTATCTTGAAAATGTAAATAAGAAAAACTTTCTTGCTTAGTTACAAGTCTATTTTACTGTTTTGAAATTTTATACATTTATTAAGATTATAACGTATTTCTTCCGCTTTCCTAGCGTGCCTTCGTGGTGTAGTGGTTCTGCACGCTGGGCCGGTATTCCAGAGGTCCGTGGTTCGATTCCCGGCGAAGGCGTTGCTAATTTTTTATCTTGTCTGCTTCTAAAAAAACTCTACAGTGGCGCCCGAACTAAAGTGGTGTTGGATGAGAATTCTCCACACCCAGGATTTGGCGGTTGGGTCTCCTAAAAACCCTAGTCGCCCTTTAAAAGCGGGAGTATATAAGGTATTTCTCCCGCCTTCCTAGCGTGCCTTCGTGGTGTAGTGGTTCTGCACGCTGGACCGGTACTCCAGAGGTCCGTGGTTCGATTCCCGGCGAAGGCGTTGCTAATTTTTCATCTTGTCTGCTTCTAAAAAAACACCTAATGTCTCTACAAGATCTCAGTTTTCAGTAAACTAATCTTGCTTAAATATATTTCTATGTATTTTCTAGCATTTTTCTAATATTTCTTAAAGTTATCTTAAAGTTATCAAATGAATCCTCAAACGTTCAGAATTGTATGCATGTGATGCTGGGGGTTGGAATGCGGACTCATAAGGTAACAAATGAAAAATCTAAAGAAGGAGAAATTTTTGTTACTTGAAACAATTATTTTTGTGTGCTGGTATTTCTCACATTTGCGAGAAGCTTTAAAGCTATAGCTTTAACTGCTCATCTTTAAAATACGAATTCCAACTAGAATAATGTGCACTCAAGGACGGTGCAACTGGTGCGGCAGCACCGGACGGTAGAGTTGAGGGGCAGCAAAATTCTTAGAATTCAGGAAGGAACCGAGCGGTAGACATAGGAGTATCAAGAGCTTGCAACAGGCGGTAGAAAGCCTGGAAGGTAACTGGGACAAAGGAAAGGAGCTTCTTTCTCTACTTTCTGTTATTACTTTCTAATAAAATAAATGTTGCACTGAAAAAGATAAGAAGATGAAACTTATTTATCCCATCTTCCGCTGATCAAAATTTTTAACATAGTTTTTCAGGTTGTCGACTTGAGAGTTTAAAGAATGGTAGGCTAGACATCGAGAAATCTCATTTCTGTTTGAACAGAATCTAAACCTTGAATTAGAAAAGAAAGAGAAAATATGTGGTTATTTCTTGCCAAAATCCGACCGAGTCCACCAGCAGAGGAGAGGTCAAGTCGCTGAATACTGGTAGTTCAGAACTGGATTCAAATCCTAGAGAAAAGACTGGCTACATGAAAGTTTTAGTTCTTTTCTCCCCTTTTTTACATAAATAAGAGCCCTTTCCCTCAGGATATTGTTCACGAAGACATCCCTTCTTCAAATCTTTTGACGCAATTTAAATAATTCAATCCAATTTTTTCCCAATTATTTGTGTATACATAAAAAGCATACAGAACATAAAGAAATGATAAAATGAAAATTATATGAAATGAAATGAACTTGATTGTGATCGAATCAGAAGATGCACTGGCGTAAATAACTATTATAAGTAAAAGAGTTAATTTGGCTTTTTTAAATGAACTTTTTTATGTATAGGACATATCTTCATCAATGAGGAATATGAGAAAATGAGCAAATTTTCTAGAAGAACAAATCTTAAATTTAACGAAAGCTGTTGAAATTTAGTAAAAATAATCTTTTTTTTTTCTTTTTCGACAAGACTCAGCTTGCCTTAACAAAATAAAATTATTTTACATTTTACTGATCTACTTACTACTTGATTTTTACTTGATACTACTTTTTACTTAATCTACTTTTTACTTGATACTACTTCATTTGATCATGTAGTTCTTATATTTAACAAGCCACACCAAATTACACTTCTTATGTTGAACAAAAGCCTGTGATTTTATTATACAGCAAAAGGTTGATTGTACTTTTAATAACTTTTCAGAATTCTTAAAGCATTCATGTCCAAAGAAATATTCGCGGAAAGAAAAAAAAGCTGTATACCAGTTGCTTTTCAATATGACCTTAATTAGCCCCATTATCTGTTTTGAAAGTCTCTATTTTCGCATTTGCTTAAGGAAATTGCACAGATATGAACATTGGTTGCAATATTTTTCAAATTTTTATTAAATTACCCATTTTGAAATTCAATGGTGATGATGCATTGTTTAGAAATTCTCTCACGAAACAAATGAAACATCCGTGAGCAAAAAGATTGTAAAAATAAAACCTCACACTTGTTATACTTACCTGTGATAGAAAAACTTAAAATTCATGTAATCTGTAATTATCCGAACCTATTATTATAGAAGACAAAAAATTAAGTGCTTTTCGTTAAATGCAATTTTTCGCATGAAAAGTATTTCTTCAAGGCACAGAAAATAACAAAAAGAACATGATGAGATACTTTAAATATAGCGAATATTGATTAGATACTGATTGCCATAATATCTAAAGTAAATTTAATTTTAAAAATATTATTTTTCTTTATTTTAGAGAAAAAAATGGCATAGTCGGTGGTAATTACGAGATTCTGCTTATAGCTCTTATGGAAAAAAGTACTAGTTGGTTGCCCATTCAGAAGCCAACAGAAAATAATTTAATTTTGCAAAGTTTTCAGGGATTTGAGCAATATCAAGTTCTTCCACTTTATTATTTATTTATTTGTTTATTTTATGTATTGAATCAACTAAACAATAGATTACAGTTTTTTTAAAGGAGGAGAAGATATTTTCTTACTAGTTTCGAGATCCCTGGCTAGATTTGTGGTTTTAATTTAGAACCACAAATCTAGCCAGGGATCCCTATTGGATTAGGGCAAAGATCATGTGGGCTATCTGCTTAAGGGAAAGAGCAGGAGAGGCTTCGTGGAGGGCCTTTTTAAGAAAATTTATGACGACGTATTTATGAATTTATGATCGCTGATACTTATGATACACATGGAGAAAATTACGGCAGCCTTTATTCAGCCAGACAGAACTGGAAATTGAACTAAAACTACCTGTATTCAAATTTTTAAAGCTCAGACGCTGGTATGTCTTAATTTAGAATAACTAGGAAGAAATTTGGAAAGGAACTGAGGTTCCTTTTTTATAGAAGGCCACAGAATGCAAGCTGCAATAACCAACTTTTGAGTAAATATTGAGTGCAATCCTAAACTTCCTCTTTGGAATCAGTAAGTGAAATTGTGCTTTACTGAACCTGTAACTGCTATAAAATAATTATACACAAGTTGACGTTCGTTAATTCGTTCGTTACAAATTTAAAATTTATTGTACTTCGTTTCCGTTTCAGTATTTGTTTTCATTTTTGTACATAAAGAATTTATACAGGGTGTCCCAAAAACATAGATCTCGGCATTTATGCCTTAGATATGATCGTAGACATATAATATAAATTACAAAGTGAAGTAAAAAAGGTACGGAATTTTATGCAATCAATTAAAATTTTCAATCAATTAAAAAAAGGGGATTAAATTTAAAGAAATAAAAAATATACATTTTTATGTGACCTCCGTACAGTAAAGATCTGAATTAGCAAAATGTGCCCCATACACCCACAAGGTGGTGCATAAAATTTCAGCCTTTTATCCTAAAATTTCGCAGAGATATGTTTAAACAAATTTGGTGAGAGGTTGACAATATATTAAAATGTAAATGCATACAGCTAGATTGCAAATGACGGGATGCAGAATTGCATTATAAGCATACAAAATATGGCTGTTACTTTTACTTTTATTTACAAATTTAAAAACTATGCATCCCGAAATCATATCCAAGTACAGAAAAGTGTTTTAATTCAGCTTTTACGTAATTTCATATTTCTGCGGCTTTTTGTAACAAAATGCTGATATTTTGCAAATGATCTTATAAGTGTGTGGACCACACTTTGATAATTGAGAATTTTCCTGTACGGAGGTCATATAAAATATAAATTTTGTATTTCTTTAAATTTGATTCCTTGAAATTTTTAATTGATTTCAAATAATTCTGTAGTTTTTTTAAGTAACTTCGTAGCTTATTTTATATGTCTACGATCATATTTAAGGAATAAAAGCCTAGGTCAATGTTTTGGGACACCCTGCATAATGTAATGAATCTGAAAATTAATAATTTAAGTCTTATTATTAAACTTTAGTTTTATTATTAAACTTATTATTAAACTTTAATAATAATTTAAGTTTAATAATAAGAGAGTAAAAAAACTGTGCGAATTAAAGCACACAATTATTTATTATATGTTGTTTACTTTTAAGTAACGGGAAAACTCTGAATCCTTGTTTCACAGAGAATTTATCTCTGATGCGGAATTTGTTTCCATGAAACAATAAAGTTCATACATTAGACGTGTCAGTAAAAAAATGCAATTAAAATAGGAACTGCTCGAAGCAATTGACCTTTATGTTAAATAGCTGTAATTTATCAATCTTTATTTTTTTATGAGTTCAAACTGAAAAATCCAGCCCAGAGCCCATGGCAGCAGAAACCCTGTTTTATGAATAATATTGCAAAATTTCAGCAAATTATCTTTCAGGTATGCTATGAATTAAATGTATTTTAAATTGCATCAGTCAGATATATTATTAAAAGAAAGATTACGAAACGAATTTATTTCTTTTAAAAAACTGAAGTTGTTTAATAATTACAGATTGATTAATTCTAAGAGATAACCTCTTTGTCAAATAGCTCCACGATGACAACCCTTCTCTTAGGCAGATAGCCCTCGAGTGCCTTGCCATGATCAAATAAACTAAACCAAACTCTGTCAAACAGCAATACTATAAGAGCCGAGTGTTTGCAAAGCCAGGAGTAAGATAAACTAAAATCTTATATTTCGCTTAAGATTCACCGTGCTATGCGGAAGGATGCATGGTAGCACAAAGATAATGCAACGTAACTTGTTAGAAATTAGAATATTTAAAGATTCCATTGAAGACATTTCTAAATCAAAAGCTTACAACGTAGCAATGATTGTCCCATAGAAGCACATTTAAAAAATTCGTTGCTTACAATAATAGGATCTTATGATCAACTTTTACTGCGCTATTGCTTTAAATTTATTTATCATTCTAGAAAGCTGCATAATTTCAAATTTTATTTGAAAATAATCGTTAAATTCTTCGAAAATACATTAAATAATTCATGTATTATACAATATGTAAACTGATTTTTTTAATCTCTTTTTTTTGCACTTTCAATTAATAGGTTTACATTTCCAAATCATTGACCTATCTTGTTTTCACAAGACCATCATTTCTAAAATAAAAAGCACATAGCTCTAATAATACTTAGGAATGTTGACATGGGAAACGTAAACTGAAGAAAATTGCTAGATGATTAAATGGAGATAAGGAGATCTTAAATAAACTCTGTTATGCTTCTTTTTTCTCGTTTCAGTGTATTTCTTTAGATTTAAAACTTTATTGTATCACTAAATCAACTGATTCCTCCAGGTGATACCTCTGCTGTAAAAGTAAATCGAAGCATAATATTCCATGAATTAAAAGTTTTGTAAGTTTAGTAACTAGATATTCTTCTTTTGAGCAGATGACAAAATTCTGTACAGAATTTTCTTCTTCCTTACTGTGTGCTTTCGTGGTGTAATTGGAAGGCATATCTGGCCAACATTGGATGGTTTGGAATTTGAATCCGGGCGAAGGCATTGCTAATGTTTCCTGCTTTCTACTTCGATGACTTTCTACTTCGATAACTCTAATGACTCTACAAATGGCTGCCAAATCAAAATGTAGCGAATTTTTCATGCTTCTTGTTCTGAAATAAACCTAATGATTCTACAATAATACTTTGGCTCGTATTGATAACAAATGAAAAGTTCAGTTGCTTCAAATGGCTTATCAATGATTCCTTGAAATTCATCAAATACTTTGTAGTTATTACCGCCAAAAGCAGCTGTTTATAAATTATTTATTGTTTTTCAGTTTGGCAAGGTATTTTGAATCTGTTAGTTAGTATTAGCTTAATATTCAGTTAAAGTATACAGGAATCATTTACAAAAACAGCAACCACTTTACTGGAAAGGTTCTTGGATGTGTCTGTTGATAAAATTGCGTCTTTAATTAAATTCATTATGATGTTTTATTTTTATATTCATATTTTTCTTAATTCAAGTTATGCACGCAAAACCTCAAAAACTATATCACAGGCAGAAACGGAGTAAATGCTGTATTTCGAAGTGCAGTCACAATGAAAATAATAACATGCATATTCTAATGGCATGATATATAAACCATAAATATATACTAATAATATTAATTTAATCATATAATTTTTGCTCGAATTGGAAACAAATATACGATTAAAAAATAAATACTGCTTCTGTACCTAAAGTTATAACTGTAAGCTCAGAAATTAGACCGTTAATAGTTTGAATGCTTCATAGCAAGTCCGCTTAGAAAGAAGAAGAATACTGTAGGTAGTACTCTGACGTAAATCACCTTTTAATTCACAATTATATCATTTTTAAACGTAAATAATTGTTTTGAGCAATGCCAAATTAAGGGGGATTTCCAATGCATTTTACGACCACTTAATAATGTGCTTTCTAATAACAATAATACAATCCAACCCGTATCTTAAATTTGATATTTAAAAATCAAAATAACATAGAATTTGCTTATTATTATAAATGAAATACAATAAATGTACAGAGCAGAGTATTAACTCGTATCTATGTTCATTAACTAGAGTATAGTTATTTTTTATAACGTTTACAAAAGGCTCAGTTGTAAAGATCTGTATATTAGATCATCTACAACGTTTGTTTCTTAGTTACTCTGTTGTAAAGAAGTTCATTAAGTATCAAGTTTAGTATTGTAACGTTTAGTTCTAATCCTTCCCGTATTGTTTAGCTCCCAGGATACCTTGAGTGCCCGGAAACATTCTACTGTTATTCATAAAGCTCATTTTATTGCAGTTATTTGCATATGAATTCTTATATTGTAAATAATTAAAGCATGCATGTGATTGGTTTGTTTATTTGTTTATGGCAAAGTACGTTATGACTATCTGCCTAAGGAAAGTAATAATTTCATGGATGACATTTCTAAAGGACACTGGCTGGTATCCACGCTACTCATGAGTAAAACCACGAAAAGACCCATGCAGCCACCCGTTCATTTGGAATGGAAACCACATCCAGCTACTAATGTTAGGGACTTTACCGTACGGCTGCTGGTGGACTAAAACAGAAATACTATTATCTAGTTTCTTGAAAGTACTCGTTGTATTTTAGCTTACATCTCACCATGTTATCCTCATTCGCCAGTTTTGATGTGTGTGTGCAATTTCAGGTACTGAATCTCATCTAATATTGACCAATAATTTTATCTGCTAAAGATATAGGATGCGGAAAGATATAATAACGTATATAATATGTGAAGCATATATTTTCGCCATCCAATGACATTTTCTTGGTTTCAAAAACTTGTAATCACGCATATTTAATTGTATTACTGCTATCCTACATGAAACGGTACATACGGGATCTATCAACTTAAATAATACAGTATGTTTCTTTCTAAAGAGAAATATGTGAATGGAATGAAAATTTCCAAGAATCACTTAACAGCATTGGAAAGAATGTATAACAGCGCTGTCAGATCGGCAACTTAATTGCCTCGAGACATCTCTGTTAGCTCTATTTGCCATAAAAGGAAGAAGCCATTCATACTTCTTTTTTCACGTACACACTGCAATTTGTACTTTGAATACGTATTTGTACTCTAGATAATAGCAAATATTTTAATATTTCTAAAATTCAGAAGCTGTTAGGAAGCTCAATATACGTGGCAGTAACCTTAAATGCAAGAGAGACAAGACAGCATAAAAATATATTTGTAAAACTCACTTCCTTTTCATCGCTGTGACAGGTATGCTTTTCATCATTTTGGCAATCAATGATTTCCTGTCAAACGAATTTCACAAAAAAGAAGCCGTTTATTTCAACATAACGAGCAAAGCTATTCATTAAGGTGTCTTAACATCACCAAAAGCCAACAAAAACGATAGGAAATTACACCCGAAACGTACACCTTTTTCACCGAAGTATACAGCGATATTTTTCACAAAAGCACAAACATTGGCTTGACATTTTTATCTCAAACACTAACAAAGAAAGTTTCTGACATATCTATTTTCAAATGACTGAAATGAGCCGCTGGTTGAATGGAATATTTTATCGAAAATTATACGCCAGGAACTGCATTTGAGAATGTGTTGGGACGCCTGCGAATTAATAATTAACTTTAAACAGACTTATTTGTTAAGAAGAGATACATGCTCTAGGTCTTCTACACTTCTGTAGCTACTTATTCTTAAGGTAATATTTCCAAATATGAGAAATTAATTACAGATACTTAAAAGCCGAATTGAGACGTTAGACACTTGACACTGACGATTAGGTGTTGGGCAGTTTGTGTCGTAATTAGGATGTTGCTACTGTTTATTCGAAAGGTAACAATGACACAATTTTTTTTTCTTCATTATGAAATGAAATGCTTGATAAAGGAAGTGACAGTGAGTAGAATAACCCATTAATCTTCATAACAGAGTGCTAAGACATAGCATTTTAAGATTTGCAATTTTGCTGTTTTAAAAAAATGAGCTTTTCCTCCACCTTGCACTTCTAACTATTCTTCTCAAGGCTTTATGAAAATTTTCTTTAAGCGAATATCTATAACTCTCTCTCTCTATATATATATATTTCATAAGCAGAAAATGAAGTAGTTATAGACAAATTATTTCAGATATATTGATTTTAGATGAATTTAAATGGCATGATAAGGAAACTCTATGTCTACGGCAATATTCTAAGAAAAATAGATTGATGGATGGAAAGTATGGAGTATTCTATCATTTATTGCACTCATACCACCGCCCAGTATTCAACAAAAGCTAATTTAAAACAACAGTAATTACTATTCTTTGCTGAATTGGTTAATGGCGTCACAAACAAATAATATTGGATGTATTCTTCTAAGGAGCAATTGTAAGAAGTACTTCGTTCACTGTAATCTGGCACCTCATTCTGAAAAAAATTACTTTGCCTACTATTTTTTTAAATAAAAAAGAATTCATGCATGAAATGTATTATGCCAATTCTAAAACAGATAACAGAATGTTTCTATTTTCACTGAATTTCATTGAGAGCTATAAGGTTGTTTTATGTTTACCAGGAATTTTCAGATTTTCTGCAAGGACTTTGTATAGTCATTAGGATTTTTGAAGCAGGAGACGTAAAAAATGAGAAATGCCACTCGAGCCTGGACTTCTCGAATACGCGCCGAATGTGCTACCATTACACCACAAAGACATGCTGGAAAGAGGGAGAAAATATTAATAATTGCACTACGTTTTCACTTTTCTGGATAAGTATAGCATTTCATTTACTTTCTACTTTAGAAGTTATTCATATTAACCAATATACACCAATATAAAAATCTCTTGCTAGTACTTTTCATGTTTATAAAATTGTCCTTATTTCTCTCTCTTTATGTGTGCTTAATAATCTTATTCTCATTGCGTTAAGGGTAATGCTATTTACAACCAGTTATTTATGATATTCAACGATAATTTCTAGTAGTAACTCAATGAACTTGTATATCAAACATATCACGTAAAGATGAATCATGAGAAACGAATTAAAAGTTTGAAAAAAACCGGTGTCTGCCCTATCCTGTCTTTGTTAGTTTGGCGTACCTTATTACGCTTTTAGACGTAAAGGGTCAGCTCCCAGTTGACCTGTAAATGACGGATCAGGAAAGTGCCCTGCGTAATTTCGCAGTAAATCGAGTCTTTGTAAATTTCCATTTCCTGCTCATGGGGCAAAAAGTGAACGTACCATGTAATTCACATTAAGAAAGGGCAGAAAATTACAGCCTTGAAAATTTAGTGCGCTCTCAAAGTCTGGTGGAGCAGGTTGAAAAAAAATATTCTGAACTTTTGGGTTTATCTAATGCTTTGCTTTCCTTTTTCATCACACAAGTTTTCTCTTTCGTTTCTTTTATTTTCTTTAAGGCGTTACTCTGTTTAGGACTCTGATAAAAGATTTTGTCCAATGAACTATACCATGCAATAACCATCTAGGGTACTCTAGTTAAATCATAACAAGTACATTACTGACAGAAGCTATGTTAAGTTATTAAGGCTTCGAGCATGAAAAGAAAGGTGTATTAATTGTGATAACTAAATCATTAACAAGTCACTCTAAATCATGCTCTAGCTGCTACAACTAGCTTAATGTGCTGACGCATTAAATTTTATTTTAATCTGTCAGGCAGTAATAACTACTTTTCGATTTACCTGGCTGGTGTCAAAAGATTTTATATAAAAAATAGCCATAAAATTTCAGTGTCAGTTTCCCATTTTAATACTTAAAAAGGTAGTTGATTCTTTTTAGATATCGCTGTAGATGCAATGGCAGTCTTAACTTGAATTTAGTGGTTTATATTTTTAAACCGCGTATGCGCTTCAAAAGATTTCCGTTTGTCATTAGCTTTTAAACTGAATTCAACGGTTTACGTTTTTTAATCCTCGTAAGTACTTCAAAAGATATTTGTTTGTCATTAGCTCATAACAATTACAGAAGTATAGTTTAGTTGATGGGTTCTTAACAATTATATTTTAAACTATAAGAAATCTTAAGAAGCAATGTATTTTCAAAACAAGTAACGGTGTTTTTAAATACTTTTTTATCAAGAGCAAATACCAAAGAAGAACTTTTACTATGGCTCATGTAAATGAATGGTTGATTTTGCACTAGTTTTCAACACGGAAAGGCAAAAATTTAACATAAATTATAAAGAAAAGACAAATAATTAAGAGGGAAATATGAATTTTGCAATAAATTATATATAAAAGGAATTTAACTCTTAGTAAAGGAAGGGTATAAAATCACACATGTTAAACAAATGCAAATAGAAAAATGTACGAAGCAGAGAATAATAACATACATACCGTTAATAGAAACTTCTGAATGCATGCAAATTACTAATTTTGAAATAAAGATCCCTGCTTGCAATTCTTCTTTTTTTCCATTTATAAATACAAAATAAAAAGGAAATGGTTTGTATATCTTTATTCGTGTTTTTGGTGTTATCTATCCACAGTGAATTTAAATCGCACTAGTATCCACGATTTTCGTTCTTAATTTTTAGCCTAGAGGGGCAATTTTCTCAGATGGGTCATTAATTTTGTTTTGGCATTTTGAGTGTAATATAAAATCTGAAAGCTTTCAGATTTTTTTTATTGTTCATTATTTACAAAGTAAAGAGCCTCTTAACTTCTACACTGCTTTTCTCGGTACCGTTTTCGGTGAATCTTCGGATTATGGTAAATTGGCGATTTTTTGGCGACCAACCCTGCTACAGCAACCTGCTAGTTTTTTTTTTTTTTTTTTTTGACGCCATTTTGTTTTCACGAAGTAAAGGCATTTTTTTTTTTAACTCATCATTTTTTTCCAACAATCTGCTAGCCGAATTACGCTTATGCTAGAACTTTTATGGAACAAAAGTGCTTAATCATGACGAAGATTAGGTGCGAAATTGGGAGAAAGTGCAGAATCGCCCACTGCTTCGCGCGTTTTTAAGAATTGCACATACGCAGTATCCATGTACACGTCGACCTATTTTCACTTAAAAAAATATTCCAGAATTGCACAAATATGGCATTGCGCAAACGCTTGACTTTATCCATGTACACATCGACCTATTTTCACTTAAAAAGTCAAAGAAAATTGACAAAAATCCAATTCTTCTTACTCTTCTAAAAAGCGCCAAACAAATAAGTGGGCGATTCTGCACTTTAGCAGCGAAATTGTTTCTAAGTTCTTATTAGCTAAAATCACAATCGGAATTTTCCGGAAAATGTCACATGACATGTCTCATGATCTCTCATTTCTCTGAGACAAAATAATCTGTGATTCGAACTGTGTACTTCTCAGATTATTGCTAAAGTCCTAGTAACCTTTATCGCCTTACCAAAATGTCGCCAAACTAACTGTTACCATATTCCAAAGATTAGCCCAATTTTCATTTCACCTTTCCATAAGTTGAACTCTACAAGGATACAATTTGTTTTTAAGAACCATATATTGATTGATTCCTCATTCCGAGAATACCTTGCGCATTCAAAGTAGATACCTCTTCTTGGCTGTGAACCACAAATTCATCGGCTGTTGTCGCGTTTGCAGCTGCTTTAGGTTGATACTGCGGCGTTTGTTATTCACTGATGCCACATCTCACTAACATTTTACCCTTTAAATTAGAATAGAGTTAGATATAATGCGGTAAAATTTGTTAAAGTGAATAAAACTGGAGCTTCATCCACGCTCATAAAAATGGAATAACTTCGTTCCTAGGCCGTATTAGAGCTGATGGATCATGTGAGATGAATGATACTAACATTCCATTTACTTCAATTCCAAGAACTGTCATACTTTAAAGAATAAAGAGGTAAGAAAGCTAAGTACATCATTAAATTCTGAGAAAATATTAGCTTAGATTTCACTTGACAATATTCTGCATTTAAAATTTCTTTACAATTCCATACATTTAAGCTTCGATAATTTTAGAGCTCTCCTAAACACAGAAGTGTTTCCGTATTTTAACTACAGTGCATACATACATACGTTCATACATACATGCATACATATATAAATATGCAAAGTTTGCCAAATATTTTATGTATTGGGCCATATAAAAAGTCTCCGCGGTTTTTTGGTACATTTTTGAACAAAAATTTTCTGTATTGAAAATCATTTTTAATTAAGTACTTATTGACCATTATTATCTATGACCTTTTGCCATTTTTCGTGTAGCTTCAGAATTCCACCGGTGTAGAACTTATGTGGTTTATTGTTGAAAAACTTGGCCAAGTGATCCTCAGCGGCTCTTAATTTTTTACCATCAGGAGAGTTTAAGTTACCATCAAGGTAAGTCCACTGGGCCAGTGAATATAAGCTCACAATTTCAAGATCAAAAACAAAAGGAATGCTAATTAGCCCAGGAAAAAGGCACGAGCGTACATCGTGCGTAAACCTTCATGGTAGAAGCATACAATTCGTGAGATATTTCCGCTACTTGGGTATGATTATAGACGACAGATTCTCCTGGCTTCCTCACATCAAGGATCTTAAAGAAAGGCTGCATAAATTGTCCTATACAATGCGGTCGCAGATGCTCAAAATATGGTATGCCACAGTCGCTGAGAGCATAGATAGCTCTTCATGGCGTTTCCATATGGGGCGTCAATGTGTCACGATTAACATGCAACATGCATTGAACTCCGCGCAAGGACCATTTCTTCTGGGCATCTGCAGAGGAATCCGTACCTCTCCTACAACTGCTGGGCTTCCGCCTCTGCACTTGATAGTACAGAGCGAGAGTGCTATGGTGAGAGTGATCAGACTAAAACAAGACGTTACTATTTGGAGTAAGACTTATGTATCCTCGGACTACGAGAATCACATTGCCCACTCTCTTTGCCATCCTGCAGACTTCGATATAGAAGCAAACTGTAATCCTCCAAGTGCATTACAATCCTTAGCCGTATATACTGATGGCTTCAAAGGAGAACTCGGGACTGGCAGTGCCTGGTGTGCTATGGAGGGTGACCGCATAATCCATTCCTGGGCTAAAAAGTTTCATCCCAGTAACTCGGTGCTTCAGGCAGAACTTACAGCCCTAAAGGCAGTTCTGGACTTTACTGCTAGCAATGGCAGGTATAAAATAATTTACACAGATTCAATGTCAAGCTTGCAGGCCATCCAGGGCGGCCGCAGTAGACATCGCATCGTCAGAGACATACAAAAACTATTAATTTCTATTCCTGCAAGTCTGGGGCCCCAGCTACAATGGGTTGCAGCCCATACGGGGATTAAAAGAAATGAAGCAGCGGATATGATTGCGAAAGGCGCAGCTAATGAACCCCACGTGAGTAACATTGGAGTGGCCCTTCTGCATTCATATCTGAAAACTACTCTCAAATGTGAACTAATGAAGCAGTGGCAAAACTACTGGGAGACAAGCACCACAGGCAGAAGACTGTATGATTTCCAACCAAAAGTTAACCACAATTTAAATAGCAGCTCTTCGCACCTCACACAGTATCTCACAGGGCATGGCCCATATATGTCCTATCTTTACAGATTTCGCCTAAGAGACAGTGACCAATGTATTTGTGGCAGTACTGGTGTCCCAGATCACTATCTGTTTTGACTGCTCGCACACAGGGAATTCACATTTAAAAAGACCAACTACAATCAATATGCCGGCATGGTTCAAGAGCACAATTAAGAATAAATATGCGCTCAGCCGCACTACCATTGCCAAAAGCACTGCTGACAGCCTCGAGTGACTTCTTTCCTTGGACACCGTTCCGTACATATATTAATTTACTTAATGTCTTGTTTTTTTTTTTTTTTTTTTTTTTTTTTTTGTTGTTGTTGTTTGTTTTTGCTTTGTTTTCGCTGTTTTTAATTATATTTAATATTATGATTAATCCAGAACTCATTTAATGTATTCCACAATTTGTAATGTATTTGATCATCTTTACATCTGTATCTGGTTATTATAGCACATCCTTAATATAACTGTATCTATAACTTAATCTAACATGTACGATAATAAGTGAAAAGTGTTCCGCTTAGTCTCAGCAGTCCCCACCATGCACTTTCTTTCCATGTTCTGGTCCTTATTTCAATGTTCCTCGTTTCGTGGCCAATCCCTGGAGGACACAATACTAAGCTCTTTATTTATATTTATTCATGTATTTATTTTTAATTCCATCGACGGGATCCAACAGGCTGAAAAGCACCTAACCCGTGGACCAACTGTTCAGTCGATGGTGAAAAGAAAGTCTACTACAATACCGTTTATGATGTGTGCATAGGATGATACGAAAGACTTAGCCCAATTAATCTTTCTTCGTCACCTATGGAGTTCGAAAACTTACATGCTCGCCACAGAAATCGCCCACAAAATGTACAAGTATGACAGCTGGGGTTATCAGTACCAGTTATATCTTACATGGTTGACAATTGTAAGAGTATTGGATAGGTAAGAGTTGTAATTGAGTTCCTACCACGCTAAAATGTTTTAACATTTTTAGATTTATAGCTACGGATTACAATATAGGATATCATGTATCGTAGAATACAGGCTTCAGTGGCTTACTGTAAAGAAGAAATTATTACGACATGTGCTGTGTTCCTCATAAGTACTTTGGCCCAGGCTTCTTGAGTAGTAAATCAGCTTAATAATAAGTTTCTGGCCACTAACGACTACCACATTAAGCACTTCCTTTAACTGTAAAACTTGAAGATAACTTGTATTCACCTCGTAATTTATGACCAAATTTCAATTAACATATATCACAGAGTTTTGTTTGTTAAAATGTGTATACATTTTGCGAAATCTGTGTGTTATATATGAAAATAAAAATAAAATAATTTATTAAAAACTGTCAAAAATGCCAGTAGCATTGAAAGGGATATGTATTGCAGTACTTTTAAACGTTTTACCAGTTGTAATTTACAGATAAGTTCACTGCCCAGTTTTTTACATACAAGAGCCAAAAAAAGCTATTAACTCCTCAAATGAAACTAGAACTTCGCATTTATTCGTATTTTAGAATAACGTATCTTCTACCACCAAAGCAAAAATCATACATTTAAATTTCTTTGACTTAGTTGAGGAAATCATGATGCATTAAACTTCACATTGTTGAATATAAGAATGGTAAATATGCTATACTTATTTCATCATGTATTGTGATGTTAATTATTTCGCTGTTAATGGCTGCTCCTTAAGTATTCTTAAGGATTTCTTGGCATACATTTTATTAGGCAAAAGATGGCATTCTAATTTTCTTTTATTATTATTTGTATAATCCAGTATAAACAAATATTTGCTGTCTTTAACATAAAATTTAAGTTAATTTTCACTTTTCTTACCTAAAGTAGAAAAGTGTTGAAATGCCTAGAAAGGGAAATTAGCTTTATTCCTTATTCTAAAATCCAAAGATAAACAGAGGCTCAGACAACTGTTTGTTTTGCTTTTAATTTCTCGTCACAATTCCAAACAATCAATAAATTAATACATATCTGAGCAAGAATATTAAAGAAGCTTGTTTCCGAAAGCAAGAAACCTCAAAGTATTCAGTAATGCAGTTTATTCTAGTACGATTAAAAAGTCAACACAAGAAGAAGAAGAAAGAGATATATTATATTTGTTTATGAAAATCTTTTATATTACAAAATGCTAACATTTGCTGTAAATATTACTAAGATTAATTGCGAGAAACACGGGAAAATGGTTAATTAGGTAAATGGTTAAGTATTGTCATATTAATGTTTTGCAACACATATTACTATTAAATTAACGACTGAAACTATAATTTTAAAATACATTTAAATGGCAAGCAAATCTATCGTTGATAGTCGTGAGACTTATGGCGATTAAAGATTTACCAGGCTTATCGGAGAAAAGAGATTAATACAAATTTTGATTTTATCATCTTATTTTCCTTCATTTAAAGCACATATTTCAAATGTAGGTAATAAGAAGTCTGTAGAAGATTTAGGCATTTTATGGGAGAAGTGTGCGCAAAACGATAGTTCATAAAAAAGAGCGCATGAAATTTTACAGCTTGGTAGTTTAAGATCAGAAGAAGGAGAAAATTTCAATTCAGTCTCAGAAAAATCAATCTTTAACTGCAAAAGAAGGAAACTTCTAAAATAAAAAAAAAAGGTTAAAGGTATTTAAACAATAAAGTAATCAGTAGTTTACGTATACACTGCTTATAGCTATGTTAAAAAGTTGTGCCCTTTTTTATGCAACAATTTTCTGTTCCAGGAGTTTTCATTTATCTCTATTTTAGTATTTTTTTGTAATTTGATGAATGGTTGATGTGAACCTATTTTAGAATATTTTTACGAGTAACTTTAATGTGATATTAAAGATTACCAAGACATATAATTGGTGTTGAAATAACTGTGTAAGGATTGGTTACCATATAGAAACTCTTATACAGCATAAAATACAAATAAGTTATTCAAGATAGCTTGCCTAAACCTAAATCAAATTGAATTACGTTCTACTTTTTTCGGCTCAAAGGAAACAAATTATAATCAGGGACGGTTCTAAGCATTTTGCCCTCCCCCCCACAAGGAAGTCTCTGTGAGTCCTCAATTCTAGCTGTCTGGCACGTCGCTAAATTCAAAGAATTTTGTCATCCTTAGATTCTGCTATTCAGTGCCTTCCGGAAGTCCTAAAAATTGTGTCATCAATAAATTTTGCTGCACGTTACTTCGCTACTTTTCTAAATTCTAAAAATTTTGCCATCCAATGCGACGACACCGGTTGCACCGGTTTTGGCCCTGACGTTGACTATAATATATCTTAAACGCTAGTTTTGGTTTGTACAAAATGGTTTATATGTTTTAACAGATGTTTTATAGGCTTTTCAGTTGAAGCAAACTTCGGAATTGCTCACTTTTTCTTATACAAATGGTAAACAGAATGAATTAGAACTTATGGACATTGAATAGTAAGATTTACACCCGAGAATGCGTTTCATTAAATCTACTCAACTAATCACACTAACCTTTAATTATTAACCAAAATACAAACAATGAATCTTGAACACAATGCATGTATTATGCATCTTTTGCCGACAATAATGAATTGAAGTGGGAAAGGATCTAAAAAGAAGGACATCTGTTTAAGAATGTAAAGCAATCCCTCTTTCTGTATTTCGCATTTTGCGCTAATCCCCCTTTAAAAGGATATAAAAAAAAAAAAAAAAAAAAATCCCACTCAAAAAAAAAAAAAAAAAAAAAAAAAAAATGCACACAATAATACTCTTCATATCGGTATTCCCTTTAACCTCGGCTCTCTCCTGTCGTGCTTGAATTTGGCGATTAAAGATCAGAAGTTTATACTTAAGTGGTCTTCCCCAACTTTTCAGACCTAAATAGCTGATGTTATCGCTGCCGTAATTGCACCTATACCGATCTCTAGAGAGTAAAACCTCCCTCGTAATCAAGGCACTAACTTGTTGCTTGGTGTGCCGCTGAAGAGTGCCCTGGGGGAAAAGTAATATTCGAGAAACAACGATCATGCTTGAGCGTTGACCATCGATGACAGCTTCTCTAGATAATAAAGTTCTAATAAAACTATAGCATGTAATTATTCGAAAAGTGACTTTTATCACCATCACAGAAAGATTTCGCACATTTAAAATAATAAATCGAATACTTAACCTTTCTATTCTTTAAGATACAATATTAAGTCATTAAAATCTTAATTGCAGTTGAATTTATAGTTAGAGTTTTAGCCTAAATTGTGATAGTTTAACGGCTTTTTGTAAGTAAAGTAAGTAAACCTAACATTATATTTAATCTTCTTTCTTGAAAAGTATTTCTAATGACTTAATTTCTTAGTTGTGGTTGTTTATTAAATCATACAGGAAAAAAATGTTATTATGTTGGATTTGTGAGTATTCATTGATTATAAATATGAGACTTAAGGAAAATTAAGTTTTTGATAAATTTACTTTTGTCTGTATTCAGTTTTTCATTAAACTAGTTTCACGAATTTTCACAAAATTTTCCAGGTATTTAATATATATAAGAGAAGAACAAATAATATTTTCATGAAGGAAAGCTCTTCAAGAAGAAATGAACATAAAATAAATATGATTGACTAAAGAGTATAAAAACATTTAACATTTTTCCCTCTTTTATTATACCAAATAAAATGACCCTCTAGTTAGAATGAATCATTAAAAGGGCAATTATATGTATCCGAAGATATCTATCTTTAGCCAAATTACTTTCAGATAAAAATCGCAAAATTTTGTTACTGGATCACAAATTATACTGATAAAAGCTCTTTAGTTTAAAGCCTTCTGATTCTGACATTGAGGTAAAACCGCTTAGTTCATTTAATAAAAAATATTTGCGAGCTCAGAAAGAATAAAGTCATAAAATAGATTAGAAAACTTTCTTCATTTTTTATTATTTTGATTTCTTCTTTATGGACACTGTGAGAAAATATGTGAACTATTTTAATGAAATTCTATGCGATTTGTCACAAGAAAGTCACATGAAATTCACATGAAAATTTTTAAAAAAAGCAAACAAAATAAAAGCTTTTTGATAGATATTAAATAATAATAATTCTGATCAGCAATGTTTTTGTGGTAGAAAAAATTCCGATGTTTTACGTATTACTTATTTTATTTCATTCTATTTTATTTCAGTATGTGTGTTTATTTTAGTTAGAATGCTTGAATTTCTAAAACAAAATCTAATATTTTACAGTAAAACTTCCAATGGCATTAGTCGGTTTAGTCTGATCTTTTAATGTAGAAAGACAAAGACAAAATAACTTTTCAACAAATTCCTCTGGGCTCACTTTGTGAGCCAAATGGAATATGAACTTGTCTGCTGATTTACTTTGCCGAAAAGTCACCCAGAAATATTGATGTCAAAACTAAAGGATCGAATGTTTCAGGAAAAGATATAAAAATATATTATTCTCATCAGAGGCAGGGATAGTTTGAAAACGTACTTGTTAGACCTCTCCCTGCTCCCCAAAAGATTCTTTCACATTTCGATGGCGTAGTAAATGTGTGAGCCCTCAAACCTATACTGTATAACGAAGTTGTTCATGCCTCCCAAAACAAGCAAACTTTGAGAAAAAGTGACGAACCATCAATACCATTTTCTGATATTTCATTTAAAAAGAATTATATTAAAATATGACACTTTTATGAAGCAAAGAATATACGATAAACGCTCATAAAATCATGTTACTACTGTAGAGCTCTGGAAGTGAGTGACTGAAAAGTAGTAATTGGTGCCTTGTATAGTCAGTTTGTCTCATCGTACCACCCAATTATTGCAAATATAAAAAGCTTTTAAAAAAATTACTTCTAATCAGTTACAAACGTTATTATGATAAAACAGATAATTGCTTTAATTTATCGAAACAGCGCAGTTATTACTTGTTAAAAAGGCTTTAATTTATTGCCAAATCACTTATTTAGATAAGTTCATCACGCTTACGAAGTTTTCTAGTTTTCTTTTGCATTTCTACATTTTCTCTTTCAGTTTATTGTAATTTGTACATTTTCGCTCAGTTCTGAAGTATGCTCAGTACTTGGGTATTTGATCTTTATTAGTTTTACTTTCCGTATGACATTAGTCGTTTTATTTTTCGTTTCTGACAATACGAATGATTGTAGAGTAAGCTCTGAACTTATTTAAGACTCGCTGCGATTTTATTTTTCAAAACAGAAATTTTTTTTAAACTATTTTAAGACTTAAATTGGCCAGATTAGCGAAACATGCGTTCAAACCTCATTAATCATCGATCAGTTTAGTTTTTCAAACACTTACCCCTTGACAAGTCCACTTTGAGGCAGTGATTAATATTGGCTTTTCGTATTTTTTCGCATTTCTATAAAATGCTTCATGTGTTCATTTTCCACTACTGCTTTTATGGATTTTTAACTTTAATTTTAAGTTCACAGTTTGGTTTTAACTTCCTCAAGATTCTCGCACCAAAGGCTTAACTTTTTCAAGATTACCGTACAAAAGCTTACTTATTTTTATTACTTTAATTTCTTCACGAAACCTTGTTTTTGGATAGGATAATCAGGATTCCTATTTCTGAATTTATTCAAACTTTATATATATATATATATATATAGATAGATAGATAGAGAAAGATCGCACATACTTAAAACTTTACACACTCAAACTTGATATATATATATATATATATCAATTAGTACAACAAGAAATTTTTTTAGTAATTTTTTTTTTTAAATTGTATCCTATCTTAGAAAAAAACTGTGTAGGGCAGTAAAATTGTCTCATGTTAATGGGTAGTGAAAACATTTAAGCCGGAGATAATTTTTTTTTCTAAAGGGCAATTAAAGTTAGAAAAAAATGTATTATCTGGAGTAACAAATAAAAGCTATTAATCATCTTATATTTAACGCTTCAAATAGAACATTTCAAGGGGTTAGTGTTTAAAACATTTAAACCGGACGATTAATGAGTGCCGAACACATGTTTCATTTTTTCTGCCATTACGAGATTCAAACCGCTGTTAATTAATTGTTCTCAAATGCAAAATAATATTTCTAATAGTTCCGTAATATCAAGAACTACCCCGACGTGTTATTCGGGACCCTAATAGTTTAAGCTCTAAACGTAGGGTGATTAATAGTTTTTATTTATTACTCCAGTTAATGTATTTTTTTTAAACTTAAACTGCACTTAGGAAAAAAAATCTTTCCCCCCCCCTTAGGCTTAAATTTTCGCAAATTTTCGCTATAAATTACTACGAGACAATTTTACTGGGCTACTCAATTTTTCCTAAGATAGGATAATTTAAAAAAAATTAAGACAATTTTGTTTTAAATTTATGTTTGTACTAATTACTTTTAATTCAAGCCTCTGTAGCTTAAAAGCACGGAAATGTTTCAATTGTTGTTGTCGTGTCCATATTATATGTAATAATGTTTTGCCTACTCCAAAGAGAGGTAATTTTTCACTTAAATGTATCATAATTATTTTCCTACTATTTGTTTTTCAAGAATCTATGTACAAAATGTTGACTAATATTTTAACAAAACACCGAAATAAACAAGGACTCGCACCCACACAAAAAAACATGGAAGAATTTTAAGTTGCTGATTTGTTGTTGCCAATGCACTGCACGGGAAAGTACAGATAAATTGATACCGTTGTAGATAGTACGCAAGAAGCATTAACCTAATAACGTCGACAGATCATCAGCTGCTTTGAGATCAATATGGTGGCCGTAACTGGCGTGGATAATATGTGCTTCAGTAGTTATTTTTAAGTTTGTTAAGGGTCTTAGGTTAAACAGGACTGCCAATTAATTTTTTTTTTTTTTTTTTTTTTTTTTTTTTTGTAATCTTACAAAAGTGTCCACGGGCTTAGGTCTGCTGATAGAAATGTCTATTTCATTTACTCCGATCTTTGATCCTGAATGAAGAAAAGAAAATGAGTGATAAGATTATATGTTTTCACCTTCTTAGCATGCCTTCGTGGTGTAATGGCCAGCACACTCAGCATGTATTCGAGAGGTTCGACTCCCAGCGAGGGTACTGCACATTTTTCATGTTTCCTGCTTCGAAATAACCTAATGCCTCTACAAGATGAGTTAACGCAACATTGAGCAAAAGGAAAACAAAATTACTAACTGAGGGCATCGCAGTATGGTGAATCACACTGCTGAAAGATTTCGTGTGAGCATTCATTTAGAACTGGTTTCGAAGCAAAAATCGAGTTTTCTTTTTCTGTGTAATTTACATTTAATCGCTGATACCAAATAGAGTTTTAAAATATGAAAACTATTAATTTTTCTAAATGTATGGTTCATGTATAGCTGTATGACTACACTAACGGCTAATTAAATATGTAAATCCCTATAAAAAACTGAGCTCGTACAAACATTAAAATTTTAGTTTAAACGTTTTAGGTTTTTGCACACAAAGTTCAAAGAAAAATTCAAATCATGAAGATTTCCGTAGAAATTTTTCCAAGATTTTATTACGCTTACGTAGAGAAAGTACATTCTTGCACACATACAGAACTGTCCCCCCCTTTTTTTTTGTTGTATCTCCTGTTGTACTGGGCCGATTGACGAAATTTAACTTGCGTTTTAGGATATATATTAGATTTATATATAGCATTGTAATAGCATAGTTGTTTTGACACAAGTGAACATTTTACGAAATGACGTATTGATTTTTTTTCATTTTTCGGTTCCATAACACAAATTAAGCGAAAGTACCGAGTCCTGCAAAAACCGCACGAGTAGATTTAAAAAAATTGGCTCTCAAAATTTTTGCTTCTCAGTGTTAGTTCAATTTCGTATATGCTTAGTAATATCTTTTCTTTTTAGCAAACTTACTTGATTCCTGAACATGATAAGATAAACGTGAATTTATGTACTGGCGCATTTTTAAATTTGGTACATGTGTTATAAGCGATAATAACGCCAACTGTGGTTTACGCAGTTTGTTAAAATTATTTGAAAGAATGAATAATGCACCTTTTTTTCCCCGCTCATGCACAACGAAGGGAAAAGGAAAATAGGTTACCAAAAATTTATAATTTTTCGCCTTTTCTGGTGCAAACTGTAAAAAATGAGCCAAGATAAATTTTTTAATTTCTCGGTAAATTTGTTACAAAATTGTACAAAGTTTAATATCTAGGCATAATTTAAGTTATAGAATCGAAATATAGAAAAAAAAATCAGTATAGCTTTTGTGGGAAGATATTTGTGTTAAACCAATGCTATATATAAATTTAATATCTATCCTAAATTGAGGTTTCGAGATATGAAGAATGTAACTTAAATTTCGTCATTTGGCCTAGTAGAACGAGAAATATAGAGAAGTATGTCTTCCCATTTTTTTGTTCAGAGTGTACATCCATAAAATTTATCCTTCATACTCAGATGCATATCAAGTCTAACAGACTGACAGGGTCTAAAAACAGAAGCTTTGTTAATCGTTTCTTTGCAACAGAAAATTTTAACAAAGCTACTTAATGATTTAAACACTGCTTAATTATTTAAAAAATACCTAGTCTTCAAAAGAGCTTTTGAGAAGCTGGCAAGAAGAAAATATCGTTTTTCTAAATAACGGTTTATATCAATAGTTTTGTAAAATGAAAAGATTTTATGACCTTGAAAAAGTGCATGATTACCAAATTACATTGTTTAAATGAAGATTAAGAAAAACTTTTTATAGTTATGCAATTTATTATTCTATAATATTTCTTCTTGTAAGGTATACTTAACTATATTCATCTTAAAACTGTTGCATTTTTGCCTTAAAAGGATATTAAAATAAGAATAGGCGAAGAAGCTTATGCACCGCTCATGCTCATTTTAATTTCAAATACTTGAATCAAAATATTAACATTGTTACTGCAAATAATTCATGATGCTCATTACTTGGAAATTTATTAAATTTTTCTTTACAGCAAATTTTTAATGCTTTATTGTTTATTCATTCTTGCTTAAATCATTTTGTTGCTAGTCCATTAGACACTCTTACATGTTGTTAATGATTAAATCTAGCCAAGAAAGTTACCATTGTTTGCTCAAAGAGAACCATGGTGTGACAATAAAGCTAGCTAAATGTAGGTTATTAACTAAAATTATCAGGTTCAATGTTTCTTCTAACCTTCTTCGGAAACATACAATGACCTGACTAGAACAGAGAGCTTACTAAAGCTATGTTCACTAATTGTAGTAAGTAGACAGGATACAGACGAAGGGTATACAAAACCCTTTATTTTTTCTTTATATACAATGACTTCCGTACTTCGGAATACAATGACCCTCCACTCGGGGTCTAACTTAAAAGATATCAAAATAAAACTAAACTCTAATTTAACTTTAGAATAAGATTGGCCTTATAATAACAGGAAGCGTATGTAGCACAGAGACTGTGAACACTACAATACGTTTAATTTATCAAGAGGATTAAAACCTCTGGCCTGGAAGGCAAAGTAGCAACTGCGTAACTTCTAAGGTAAGCGGCCTGCTTCGAACTCACGGCTTCCTCTCTTCTGCTTGGCAAAAAGGCCACACTTAAATACTTGGCGTTCGCCAGACAACTTTGCATAAACTCCTTCACGCTTATAATTCTGGCCGGAAGTAGAAAATAAGAAGTGATAGTAAAGATTTAAAATAAAATAAACGTTAGTAAAACTTAAGATCCTTACAAAATTACCTTTCATCGTCAAGATTCAACGCTTAATCTTCCACTTATCAATGCACGTCAAAGTCTACTGTGTTTCATAACTATTTAAGGTATATAATGCGGGCACACACACACACACATATATATATATATATATCAAAGAATACTTGAATATGGACTCATTTGCGGAATAAATTAGTAAAACCATGTTTGTGGAAAATAAATCTCTGAGTGGTTGAAGCAGATGGATACTCTTAAGAAGTTCACAAATTTGCATTTTCTTAGAATTTAAAAGGATTGAGGAAATAATGCGGCATATTCCCTTACTCATCACTTTTTTGTAACTGCAATTCAGAGTTGTATACTAAAGAGAGGTTAACTTTTGGGTATACATATAATTGATTTTCATTAAATACACTTACATGTTGTTAATGATTAAATCTAGCCAAGAAAGATACCATTATTTGTTTCAAGAGAACCATGGTGTGGCAATAAAGCTAGCTAAATGCAAGTTATTAATCAAAATTACCATTCATCGTCAAGATTCAACGATTAATATTCCGGTTATCAATGCACGGCAAAGTCTATTCTTGTCCAGAACTTGGCGTGAAAAGGAAAGAGTAATAAGAACTCTTTGCTTACAACAATGGAAATACATCAGAAATTTGCGGTCCTATATTATACGCCCCCTTTTTTAGTATAATAGAGTATCTTCCATCAAAAGGCAGGTGTGAAGACGCAGAACGCCTTTCTGATACCACAACAGATATAAACGTTTAAAAAAATACGGACAACGGATGAACCGATTTTCTTTTTTCTCTAAGTAAAAGAAAAAGGGGGGGGTGTTCATCGCCTTTTATCGTCAATAAATATCCAGTATATTCTGCTTCGAATCCTTCATTAAACAAATAGGGAGCCTAAACTGAGATAACAGAGGTCACAACCATTAACACATCACGACTGAGCTGGTAAAACCTACTCATTACATTATGGCTGGCACAAGAGCCGATATGAAGAGGGAACGTATACAAAGTAAAGATGCCTCATAAGTGCTATATTTTATTATTTATAATAATATTTTATTATTCATGTTTTAAATTTGTTGAATTTCAGAATGCTAGTTTTTTCTTCCAGTTTTCTATTAGACTTTTAATAACAAAAATCCCTTACATAGGAACTCTAGGAATATTTTACCAGATTTATATGTTTAATGAATGTTTTGAATGTTTTATAGCTCAAAATTTATAAGCATTATGAGGGGAATATTTTGAAAACTTTTAGGGAACTTATTTATTTCCGCAGAAGCCATAGCAGAAAATCATTTTATGCGTAACAAGTAGCCATTTATAATGTCCACATGTGGTCCAAGAGAGCAAAATCACTTAGCACTGTATTACTTCGTTCCATGTCAGATTCTAGTAACTGAACAGACCGCCTGCAAAGATTTCTTAGGTATGTTCCAATAGACAACGTATATTTCAATAATTTATAAATTTTCGTCCACAAAACTATTCATTCTTAGATTCATCAAATCATACTGAAAACTGGAAACGAGCCACCAGAGCGTATGCAATATATGAATAATGATATTCAAAATATTTGTTTAGTTGTTAATGCGAGAAATACATAAATTTATAAAAAGAAGATAAAATTCTGACAAAGTATGTTTTATATACTTGTTTATATCTTGACTACAACATTATCCAGTATTCAGCCTCTACACAAAGCTCACAGAATTGAATAAAAGTTAAAACTAAAACAGAACAGATTAAATTTTTTGGGCTCAAAATCTGGAGATTTCTTTGCATCATATTTTATGCACTTCCGTGCATAATAATCGAAAAAGTAATAAATGAATCGAAAAACGAATTTTCAGTTTCACTCACTATCTTCACTATTCTCATTATATTGCTTTCAATTCATTCCTAAAAGGATCGAAGAATGCTACTTTGCAAAAAGAAATTCATCCTTCTTACTGCTCAAGTCCTAAGGTAACCATTATGAATTTATTTCAGTCAATGATCCTTAATACCGCAACGCAATATTAGACAGAAGGAAAATAGTCACCGAAAAAATATGAGCGAACTACTTGCTTTAGGGGTTACCTTCACAGCAACTCTATGAAAGAATTTTCCTCAAATGTAATTTCAAAATACACTTCAGAAAAATCATGAAAATTCGAATGCACTTACTGAGTTCAGTGAGCTTTTATACATTCTGCCAGTAATGGTTCTCACTTATAGTAAAAAAATGGGACTTAATCATTTTGTCCTATCCACTGTGCTGACCTACAAAATTGCCCAGTTACGCTTGAAGTGTCATTAAGAAGTAGGTCTATATAGTGTGTTCAGGACATCTAAATTTTCAAGAGAATTTTAAGTATAGTTTTAGCAGAAAAAGAAAATTTCATTATGTGATCGGATAGGTCTTTCATTCGTAACAAAGGTAAAAGCAAATACTTTTAAAATGAATAAAGTTGGTCAAAGAAGGAAAGAAACTGGAACATAGTTAAATATTTCTAGAGACTATTATTTTTCCTAGTGATAGAATTCTTTTGCATTTCCCAATGTGTGCAGCCAGATGAAAATCAAACCTAATTCCAAAGTATATGGTACTGAATTATGAAGTTGGATCGTGAAATAATGCTGGATTCCATAGAATTGGGTATGAATTGTATTCATTCGGTCTGTTCCAAGAATGCAAAGTATGGAATACGGAAACGTTGGAAATCTTCCATGATAAATTTAGTTCCAGAATTTGTACTTCTGAAGTTTTCCATTTTAGCATTCATGGAATCAGGTTTTCAACTGATTACATTAATTTAATATATTTTTTTCGGTTTAAAGAAAGAAATTCTTTGATTTTACACTGCTCAAAACAATTAAAGGATATTGCGGTTTTAGGTGAATCTTGTGGCTGGGAAACTTTTTAGCTGATTGATACATGGTCGACAGACGTAGTAGATTATATGAGAATAAATTACACATGTTTGGCAGAAAAAAATGCATTTTATTGCGCATTTGTGTACAAAAGAAAAAAAAACACAATTTGTGCATATGAGAAAAAAAGAATAAGAAAAGGTGTTTTCTTCAAAGGAAATCATTTTCAGTTCCACGGACGGCTAGCAACGTTGAACACCTTTGAGGCATGGAGTCAATGAGGTTATTAATCACAAGTTCAGGTATTCTGTCCCACTCTTCCAGAAGAGTTCTTTCCAGTTCTTGGAGAGTTTGTGGGGATGATTGACGGCCAGAAACTCGTCTTCCTAGAGCGTCCCAAACGTGATGTATTGGATTCATGTCTGGAGAACACGCTGGCCATTCCATTCGTACGATTTCTTCCTTGAAAAGGAAATCCTCCACCAGGTTAGCACGATGTGGCCTGCAGTTATCGTCCATTAAAATGAAGTCATCTCCGATTGCTGCAGCGTAAGGGACTACAATAGGTCTGAGGATCTGAGATCCCTATATCGGCGACCAGTCAGAGGTCCATCTCAAATGATGTAGAGGTCTGTGCGCCCGTCAATGGAGATGCCACCATACACCAACACTCCTCACCGCCAAATCTGACACTTTCGTGCACGAACGCAGGATTATTCCTACTGCCACGGTACCTCTAGATGAAAATACGCCTATTATCAGGATGAACAGAAAAACGGGACTCGCCAGAAAAAAGAACATTGCTCCATTCATTTCTCCTCCGGTTCACATGCTCTGTTGCCCACTCCCTGCGGTCGCGACGATGCCTTGATGTTAGTCTAACACATACCATCGGTCGGCGAGCATACAGACCTACAACACCATGGAGCCGGTTTCGAACAGTCTGAGTTGAAACCGTGGTGCCAGTAGCCGAGCGAAGGTGTTGTTGGAGAAGAGTATCATTTCATATTTCGGTGTCTCCGAGCCGTTAACACTAAATAACGATCTTTATTGGGCGTTGTTGCCCGTCTACGACCTTGCCCTGCACTTCCAGTTTCCAAAAAACGGTTCCAAATCCTGGAAATCACACTTTGTGACACTCCAATGGCTTGCGCTACTTCGGCTTGAGTTTGGCCCCCTTCTAACCTACCAACAACTCTCCAAGCTTCTGGATCGGTTAAATGACTTCGCTGGGACATTGTACTCATCGAAACAAAGCAGTCACTGAATGCCGATCATCCTTGTCTTCATTGTCTTTTATTCAGTTGAAAGTCAAATTTCATTCGCTGCCGCTGAAGCGACGTTTTTGACGTCGAACTCAAAATTAGCATACTCCACAGTTTGAAAAATCAGAAAAATTTGCATTTGTGATTCTCTTCTTCCATTTTCGGCAAAAAAAATTTCGCTTATATCTTTATTTTATATAAAACTTACAATATCCTTTAATTGTTTTGAGCAGTTTACATTCAAAAGTGCTTAAGTATTCCAAAGTGCAAAACTTCGTGAAAAAGAAAGAATAAGTACTGAACGTATAACAAGTGCAAAAAGCTATGCAGAGAACGTTGAGCAATAATTCTTTCTTTTTCTATAAACAGATGATAAAACAGACGATGATCTTAATGAAAATGATAAAACATTTCCAATGGATTTGCACACATTCAAGAAACAAAAGAAAGAATGGAAATGATGAGTTACAGTCCTCCAATAATGAAACAATTTTGTGCTTAGGCAAAAGTGTTCTGCCTGTAAGATTATGATATAGCTTCTTATCAGTAATGGTGATAATGTTAGTATGTTGGAGGTTAGCACTTTGCATTGACACTGCAGTTCTTTGGATCTCTACGAAACATTCTAGGTTATGACCTGTCGAAATAATTTGTCCAAATTATTGGATGCGCATTCATTAGGGTTCGTGTCCAATGAAACTAAAAGGCTTTTACACCACAGAAATAGCAGAATTTTACAGAAAAAAGGCTAACTCAAAGTTGAAATCTGGTATTATTTTTCATTTTTGCAAAACTATATCCGCTTCACTCACACATATAATATTTATCTAAATCAGAGGTTTCCAAAGTGTTCACGATCTGTATTAGAAGATCGGATAAAAACTATTGCGATAGTAGATACACTTAAAAATTTAAGTTTTGTGAAACGTTTATAAAACTAGAACTTTATGTACGTAATATTGTGTGCATTACAAATATTTATATAGAAATCATCTCAGAATTATTGATTGATCGTTTTTTAGCTTTTTGTTATGGTTAAGTGACTAATTTTAAGATACATCTACTATATTTATGATGCTATGCTAAACTTCATAAATCCTATCACGATGCGCTTCGATTTCGACAAATTAAGTGTCTTCGAATGAACAGCAGATAAAAGAAGTTACGAAAAATGTATTTTTATTAAAACCGATCACAAATAAAAACAGCTTGAGGTCTAAATAATATCCAGCGTCTTGCAGTGCCGTCTAAAGTAGGCATATTTTGGCTATGCATGATCACAGAACCATCATCATGCTGCATTTCAGGAGTCATATATTGAAATCCTTTTTTAGAGTGTAAGCAAATTTCTCTGTTAAACCACAGGAGAATGCAGCACAAACAAGCTCCTGAATTCTGAAAGAGCCTAACTTCCTTCTCTGCAAAGAGCACACTATGCAGATCCCAAGAGTCAGTATAAGGCAAGCACGCTGTTATCTCTATCCATGCTTCCTTGTATTTCAAAACACAAATGGTATAAAACAGATATCCTTCATACAAAGGTACCTGTATTAATTTAGAAATCAAACAACAAAAATCAGTGTTATATTTTTTAATTTTCACAGAAAATTTGAAAATATAACGCTGATTTTTGTTGTTTGACTTCTAAATTAATATTTGTTCGGAGTGTCATTGTATCTTATGTACCTGTATCTTGCAAACAGTGGGTTGCTCCCCAAATATAGTCACCAAGCGATGCATTCCTTAAGTTATACTTCGTGTTAATATATCCAGCGTCTAGCATAACATTAAAGAAAAGTTGAGTAGCTATCCCTGGAAAATTCCTGAAGCTTTAAAACATAAATGTACTTCTCTGTTGTTGGTTTCCATACGCCAAAATACATGAGGATTATCTGTCTAAAGAAAGGAATATGTTTGCGAAGTACCTCTAAGCGAATCGGCTCCATATATTACTCATGGGAAAGAAACCCTAGAAACTCATGCAACCAACCAGTTTGCTGGGTTTTAAACCTAGGTCGCAATACCAATGTTCATCGATCTCACCCAGGTAGCGCCCACCAGCGGCCGAGCGGTAACGTCGCTAAACACTAGTAGATCGGTTCGAAGTTCGAATTCCGCGAACAGGCTCGCTGCATGGGTGTTTTCGTGTTTTTCCCCATGTGTAACGTGTATACGAGCCAGTTTCCCTTAAAATGTCCTCCCCGAAGGCATCCCTCCCTTAAAGCAGATAGCCCTCGAATGCTTTGCCGTAATCTAATAAACCAAACCAAACCAATCATCCAGGTAGCCTCTGCAGGACTCATAAATACAAACATTTCTCGACATGGTTTGTTATGTTATAGACCGTTTCATAGGCAATTTTAATTTATAGCAAACGTTAAATTATATCTCAAAGCGAACTGAATCAATTATCAGAATACTTTTCACATTACTGGAAATAATTTATTCACTGTTACTGAATAACTTAGTCAGTACATCGAACAATTAAAATTAATCATTTTCAAAGGCAAGTTTGATCGATTTAAAATTTGAAAACTGGTTAATGAAACTTGAAATAAATGGCTAGGTAAAAATACTGGTTGTTAGGTAACTGGCATTTTTACCTAAATGTTTGTTAAGTAAAAATACTTCAGATTTTGATTATTTTTACTTTGTAACAGAATTCACGTTTTTCTTTCTTTCGACGGCTTCTTTGTTAAAATTTAAGATGTTTAATGCTATTTTGAAACATTGTTCATTACATAACAAAACAATTAAATGAATAACCGGAAGTTTAATAAAATATTTCCGCATAAATGGAACTGTTCCTTTGCATAAAAAATTTTAAATTTAACAAAGCAATAAAAATGGTGGACATCCCCCACAAAATGTAGACGATAATCAGATAAGATTTCTTATATGGAAAAGGTACTTGAAAATGCTAAGTTTTTGCCGTTTAACCCTTTTAGTGACTACTAAATATGTACGATGTTTCACATTTAAAACGTAAAACTTACTTTGCTTTAGAAAACTTATTTTGCAGAAACCACTTATTTGCAATATGCGCCAGAAATCCATCGGAAAACTTTAAACATATGTTACTTGCTTAAATGGGTCCTTTGTTAGTCAGGTATGATTTAATCAATTGAAATACGTAGAGTGTGCATATACAAAGTATATTTTATACAAATTCAAATTATTATATACAAAGTCTATTTTAATCCATTTTAACTAAGCCAATCATTCAGCTTAATTTAAAAAGATTAACTTTTAAAAAGTATGCTTTAGGATTAATTATAAAATTTCCCCTCGAATTATTTTAGCACTTCAACCAACTTTGTAGAATCGAAAGGATTGTATTTTCAAGTTTTGTTATCTGTATGATTATGGAATGTAAGAAAAGCTTTAAATTCTTTTTGCTAATAATAATTTGCGATTAAAATTAAAGGTTTTCTTGTGTACAATGCTTAGTTATACATTGTATATTTTCAATGCGATAGATTTAGTGAAAGGTAACCTTGTTATCTTCACCAAGCAAACAAGCAAACTCAAAAGACTAAACTTTTAAGTTTCAGTATTGATACTTTGGTCTTTTTCATACGCGAGGTTAATTTTGAAGATGCAAAGGAACTATAAAAACAGGAATAACTTTCATTCTGTTAAAAAAATTATTTAATGTCTCTGTACTTCCTTTACCATGTAATCGAAATCTATAGAGTTTTCTCGTACGACTCGTAATCTTGCCAGTTTGATAAGTAGGATTTTTCGGACCAAGACTTGGGAAGTTATATACAAAATTTGATTGCTCTGAGTTACGATTATTCCCTACATTTCTTATTTTTTCTGACTTATTTAATTATGGCAATCGGGATGGATATCTTCGGGGAGGATTTTTCTAAAGGAAAATAACTCATATTCCCCCATACATTTCTTCAAGAGAAGATAACTAAGATAATGTCAGTGTTATTGCAGCTTCTAACTAAAGGATATAGCTTGATATATTTTTTAAAAATTAACTAACAATAAATTGAAGGATTTTATCGCTTAGAAAATCGTTAAATTTTCAAAGATTGGAAGTTATAGGCCTTTATGTTTAACTTAGTTTAATGTTTTTTTTTTTTTTTGCTTATTACATGCTCCGCCCTTAGGCACTACACGGAAAGGGAGGGATGCCCCGTGGAGGTCTTTTTAACGGAAACTGGCTCGTATCCACCTACATATCGGGAAAACCACGAAAACGCCCATGCAGCCAGCCCTTTCGCCGGAACTCAAACCCCGGACCGAACTATCAGTGTTCAGCGGCTTTTACCGCTCTGCCGCTGGTGGGCCATTCATGTTGATTTAAAAATTCAATCTGGCATGTAAAAAGCATGTGAGGTGGAAATGATCAAAAATTGCAGTTAGAAACTTTAGACGATTTTTCCTATGCTAATTATACGTCATGTATAAAAAATAATAAAATTGTTAATAAGCAGAGAAAACAAAAGAGTCTCCTGAGGAATTTAAAGGGCCTTTTTTCGTATTAACTATAAAAGTTTTAGAACTAAAGGCATTCTAGAAAAAGAAAGAATGTTCTTGAAAATAACAAATAACAAGCAAGAATCTGCTCGTTCAAAATCATTTCATTTACGATAAATTTCGGCTATTCCCGCTTTTGTGCAAGCTCTTCAGCTATAAACTCATCAGTGCTATAATCTGCAGCTCCTCCCCCATTTACAAGCTCAACACATTCGTAATAAACACCATACTCAGGCGAATAAAAATTTCAAATTTTTCAAGAGAGCTGCCGCTTTTATCGCAGTATCTCGACGGCTAGAACCGACCAGGTGTTAATGAGACCAGTTATTGATGTCCACAAAACCGCCCACGGATTCATCGCTGAAGAATTTTTTCCTTCATTTCTTTTCTCGTCCATTATAGCATAACACGCCCCCTCATCAGAAAGTAAGTGATGCGAATTATAGATAAGGCACCCCCTAAAAGTCAGCCCGAGAGCTAGAAAAAAAATGAACGTCTACGAAGGGAGCTATGATGTTACCGCTGCCGTTCAACGTGCGGGCACTGAACGAAACTGGTTTCACACGCTGAATTAGATTGGGTGTTTTTGTTAATTGTTTAATTAATTTGGTAGCATGCTTGCGCGTGTGTGTTCTCTTGTTTTTATTTAGAAAAAATATACACATGTTGAAAGAGGGTTTTCCCATTCGAATTGCTCTTTAAAGAATAACATGTTTTCAACTTGCGGAGAGCGCCATATATGTTTTTAAAAAAGAACTAATCTTAAATGAATGCAAACCTTAGACAATATTTTGGAAATGCAAATTTTACATATTTTACCCAAGTTATTAAAAGTAGTTAATTTATTTTAGTTAAAAAAGTTACAGATTTAGAAAGAATATGAATCAAAGATATTCAGTCATTTAACTTTCTCAAATTTTATCACGATTTTCATAATATTTACTATGAATCCAAGATCCGTATTTCCTGAGATTTATTTCAGAAGTGAGATTTTGCACAAGCTTTCGGTTTCATATTTTACCAGGGTTTGCTTCGTTGCAGGAGTATAATAAAATAGCGCAGCAATATTTCACTTATTCTCGCTTTTATTAAAATCGCACGACATAAAAATGGCTTATACCAGATTTTAATTTTTATAGTAACTTTACATGTTACTTTTATCTTTCTAGTATTTGCAGCTCGAAATTTTCTCATCATTTAATAAAAACTTAAACTTTTACAATATATGAAAACCATAATTAATTGCTTAGATACTTAAGCTTCATAGCTGTCATTTGAGTAAAGATAATGCAAAATCCCGGCTATTAAATATTATAACCGGTAGCTGAAATGTGAATCTGCATCTAACATATTGCTTCATTTAAAGCTTGTTTTCTTAAATAAATATTGATGTGACTCTCTAAAACAGCCTAAAATATGCATACATGTGACAGAAATGTTTATTTACAGTTTATTTTGTTTAATAAATATTTTTGTAATTCTCATTAAACTGACTTAAAATATACAAACACTTTTAAATGCCCTTTTTCTTTATTTCAGTTTTACATTTTTAAAAATGCATAGTTATAATGTTTCAGTAGTCTTAAATTTTTTGCAGTATGTAATATGCAGTATAAATACAATATGCAATTGCATTAGTTTTGAAAAAAAAACTGTGAAGAAATTAGCAAATATTTTGACATGTGCACTGTTATTAAGTGGATAACCTTCTCTTAAATTTTTCCCTTTAGTTATGCTTAGCATTAGATATTCAAGTAGCTAGTTTATTATTATAATCATCAGGTGTTCTAACAATTAAAGCAAAGCTATAAGTTAAGTTGATTGACTTATAGCTCATTCACGTTAATTCACGTTATTCGTTGAATTTACACAAAAGTTGGTTTCATTTATTTAGTTATGGCAAAGAATTCCAGGGCTATCTTCCTAAGAGGAGGGAAACCTTCGTGAAAGACTTTCTAAGGGTAGTAGGTTTATGTAATTGCGACAAATGCCGTAATGATATAAAGGGGGATGTTTAAAGGGAACGATGCCTTCGTGGAGGACTTTTTAAGGGAATCTAGGTCATATACATGAGGAAAACCACGAAAGCTCCTATAAAGCCAGCGCGTTCGCTGAGATTTGAACCCTGCACCTAACTACCAGTGTTCAGCGACTTTACCGCTAGGCCGCTGGTAAGCATTTATACAACAGTATAATAATATTTTGTTGAGAATGCACTCAGTGTAATCGCATTTATTCCCTCATTTTCGATGATACGCCTACTTCGTCCCAAGGAGCCACAAGTACATTACTCATATTTTTCCATATTCAAGTAATTATTTCTTACAACCTTCAATATCTCTTGCTATATATAAAGAACGATTTTTGGACAGACATAAAAAACTTTCTGTTAAATTCACAGTGACAATTAACTTGCAGTCTGCTTGGGTTCAATATTTTATGCATTTTATGTTAACTAAATTCTTGTTAGAGGCAAAATTAAAGACCAAAATCTCTTTCGACTGTGATGATACTCATTCCAGTTTTTTAGATAAGCAAATCCAGTTTTAAGTCGCAAAAAAAGGGAGGGGTTATAGATAGTTACAAAAAATCAGAAATTAATGCAAGGAGAGACATAATGTAATACGATTGAGCTGTAAACCTCGTAGCCGATACTAATCGGCTTCCTGATAAACGCAGCACACCTAACACAAAAGAATACATAGTAAACATAAAAATCAATAATTAATAACGAGAAATAAAGTAACATAAAATATATACAGTTACGAACATCAAATTAAAATTCCCAATACTGTTCTGTTACCTTTATTCAACTCATCAGTTCCTTTGCAAATTTAAATTCTTTCCTGTGGCAATAACATTTCTTTATGTTGCGATGATTCCTCGACAGGATTTGGAAAAATAAATTTCTTTGTAAATTATATAGCAATTTTAATATCGGGGGAAGATCCTACCCTGGTTTGCTGACTTTCTAATGGTCAGGTACATTATACTGAGGTTTAAATGCAGCGTTTCTGGAAGACTCAGACTAAGAAGGGTATCCCCAGGGATCTGTGCTTAGCCGCACATTGTTCTTCCTTTCCGTTTCTGGAATTAAGGCTGGGACTAATTCTAATCAATGTATGCGTCTGTATACTGATCATATAATTATCTGGAGCATCTATTCAAGTCTCACCTCTGTTCAGGAAAATGTTAACTCATCCCTCATAGATCTTGAGAATTTTGCAACGAAACACAAGATCGTTTTCAATCCCTCAAAATCTGTTTGATTTTTTTAAGACAATTTGATTTTTTTAAGAGGTAAACAGAGACTCAAAATTTAAAAATATATATCTGGTAGAGTGTGGATGCTCGGACCCTGAGAAACACATACATTGAAACATACAAAAAAGAAGTGATAGTAAAGGTCTAAATCATAATAACTGCTTAATTGAAATAATAAAAATCCTAGAGATGTTTAATAAGTAGGCCTTACTTAAAAATTTTGCAGAATAATTATCAGTTTTCTTTGAATGCCGATCTTACTTGAAAAGATTGGTCATGTCGCATATTAAATGTTTCAAAGAGCAATTAAATAGTATATAAAATTATTTAAAAATATAGAAAAGATTCTGCTGACTATCAATGCACATAAATATGCCATCTAAACTTGCATTAAACTCTCTATTCCTAAGTTTAAAACTAAAATATATTCAGAATGAAAGAATAGGGAAGAAAATATCTTTACCATCAAAAATTATAAACAGGAAATCGGAGCTTCATAATATTTATTTGACTAAAACTAAACAATACATAATCCTTATCTTGGATGGAAAACAAATAATCCTGACGACAGACTAGTATCAGACTTTGGAATATTAGCCTAATTTAGTGATAAACGACATGTTAACATACATATTATAAAAAATAGTAGCCCTTAGGTATTCGAACACGTTCGAAGTACTTTTTTAACAAAACATAATTACAAACACTTTGATCGCATCGCATTTATGTTTACTTTTAATAAGCATTAAAGATAAACTATCAGCATTTGAAACAAATATGCCTTATTTTACAAAGATGTTAACTGAGAACATAAAATTAAGGAAAGTTTTCAAAATTTTCAGAAATGCAACGTGAAAAATATAGAGACTCATTTGAGAAAGAATAACACTAGAACAAACTGTATGTTCTTGTTTGAGGTTTGCATTATTATTTAAAAGATACTATAATAAAGTTTTTAGAGATGATTGAAGAATAATTGTCGATAATACTGTCGAGGGTTTTATCTTTTTCTAGATATTGTTTGTGAATAATACCACGGCAATTTCACCAGATACAAAGCATGATCTCTTTTTCAGCCAAACTGCGCTTTGAGACGCTGCCGGCAGGCTCATCGGCCGCAAACCAACCCCCAGTTCGGCCTGTATTGTTGAAGTAGATCCGTCTTTCATCACAAGTGACGATACGGTCCAGAATTTTGTCCTTGCGTTGATATTCCACCAGATTAGTGCAGGCCTAAGCACGTCTGTCCTTATCTACTTGAGCCAGCTCATGCGGCACCCAGCTTGTACATTAAGTTTATGCGATGCATAACTCGACTAATGGACATGGCGCTAACGTCTAACTCCTTACCAAGTTATCGAGTAGTCGCATACTAATCTTCTTCCACAAACTGATCGCATACTGATCTTCGCATACTGAAGTGGTCACATACTGATCTTCTTCCACAAACTGATCGCATACTGATCTTCGCATACTGAAGTGGTCGCATACTGATCTTCTTCCACAAGTCCTCGCAGGCTGGCCTCATCATCATCAGAGGGCCGAGCCAGAGCTTTCTGCTTCTTGAATGTCATAGTCCTTGTTTTTGAACTTTCGGTACTAAACCTTCCCAGTGTCATATGATATAACATTAGTACTTAAAGCTGTACACATGATTTGGTAACATTCTATAGCTGACTTTTTGCAGGAGAACTGAAAGTAAATAATGGTTCTAATTTGGTAGCGTGATAGTTCCATTTCAGACACCTTGTACTTAATGATGACGGTATTGTTTTACAAATTTCACAACAAAATGTTCTAAAGAAAGGTCTCTTTCTTTCAAATGCCAAAAATCGTTTAACAGAATATGATTAAACACTCCAACACGAACTGTTTGCGCAGACGAAACTGTTTGCGCCTGGAAACTTTCATTAAAACCCGAAATTTTGCATAACACCTATAAATTTAAGGTTTGATGTTCACCCAAAACATGTCTTTCGGGTTGAACTTTCGTAAAATAATCTACAACTCCTGCTTACATTTTGTATTCTTCCCGGAAAGCATATCAGTAATAAATTTTGATAACACCAGCTTCATATACACATGCTTCATATACACATGCTTAATTATTATCATTATGTTTTTAGCATTTTTTATATTAGTCCTGAATTTTGTTTCAGTTGCTAGAGCTGGTTGAAATTTTCTCTAACTGAACACAAGAGTTAACTGCTTTAACTGTAGTTGTTCACTAACCATGTATCGGCTGCTTTACCTTTGGAGAACGATTGAATGTTGCTACACTTGTTGCACTCCGAATACTTTGTAAATTATGGCATTTGTTAAGAATTGCAATCCTATCATAATTCAGAACTTTATAAATAAAAACATTAATTTTCTACAACGTTTTTGAAGCGCAGAGCCGATGTGTTTATGAATTTCTAAATCTGTGATATTTTATTGCATCTAATCTTTAAATTATTATTATTACTTAAAAATCTTACTGAAAATAAAATTGAAAAAAAAATATTTTAATTAGTTCCTAAGAAACTTTAAGCTTTTAAAAGTTTCCTTCGGGGGCTTATGCAAATGTAAACTTCTCTTTTCTCCCTACTTCGTAAAATCTTCAATATCTTCTCTTATAATTAACATAAAGATGAAGATAAACCTGTTAAAGAAAGTAAAAACATGCCTCACTTAAAGAAGAATAAAATTAAAATGTGATTTTTCATGCATTTTAAAGTGTAGGGATAACTTAAAAATACAGTGGCTGCTTATTCAATTATTAGATCTAAGATATGAAAATTAACAAATCCAATGATTTTGCACCTTTACATGGATTTAAGTGCATAATATGCTTTAAAGTTTATTCCTTTTTTATTTAGTTGTTCCATTGCGACATATTTCAATATATATTTTCTGTTTTTACGAAAAGAAAAAAAAAATTTATAAAAGCCTTCGATTAGGAGATTCAACGTTATCTGAATAATTAAAACTAGAAACTTATTTAACTGTTAAAAAGGAAATGAATTTCCAGCTAAAAATGACACCAATTTAACAGTAAGCTACTACATCTGTCATAGGATAAAAAAGATATATTTCCATAGTTACAATCTATTTATAAAACATGCAAAAGATAAATTGTTTTAAAATATTGTCTCTGCAATTTGGTCATACTTGATTATTTCCGAGCTAAAAATATGGGTTCCATAGTGCTCATGTATCTTAGTTACCAGCGTGGAACAAAAAAAATTATACGCTGCTACAGTTTTGATTCATCACGAAAACCTGCGGCAGAGTAATTAAAATGCTTTCAGTGAGCATTATATTTCTGTGCACGGAAAGACTTTAAATGCGTTGCGTGCATTTGAAAATTATGATATTTTGCTTTTCATAATGTATTGACTATGAAATAAAATATAATATTTAAATGGAGTAGTTATAAATTGATTATAATTACTGGCATCAGTACAGAGATTGTAATTTTTATTACTCGAATCTTTTCTGTAAAAAAAGACATTGTATCTTCAAACTACCACAAGGACTACCGTGATTCTCAATTGCGTGTTTGTTAATATGTAGGTCATTTTTCATGCAGTGTGCGTTTTAATGTAATTAATGTATCTGGTGATAAACGAAGAAAAAGTTTAGCTTGCAACAAAAATTAATAATAGCATGTCAACAATGTTCTCTGCTCACACTTACACAAACAAATGTCAGTAAAACAGTTTTAGGTCGAAACGTTAATTATTAGATTAAATACCTTTTTTCAAATATCAAACTACTTACTTAATATTAAAAGAAGTTATGATCAGCTGGGAGATCTAATAATAGTCTTCGGGATCATTGTGTGACTACATCTCTATCAGACACAGTTAATGTAATCATTTACATGTACTGAAACAGTTTTAAAGTTACACATGATCTGATAATGCTAAATTAGTCCTATAACCCTAACAGGCATGAAGCGAATCATCGCCATTGAGAACAAAGGTAAAGCCTTCAGAAAGTTAAAAACAACTTCTTTATTTAAGCAGAATTTAGAACATAAAGACCCTCTCTTGTGGTAAAACTTCCTCAAGACGTGGTTAATCAAAATAAAATAGAACAGTTCATCTACCAAAGCGTCAAAATTAAAATGTCGGTAGCGAGAGAACGCTAAGCCGAATAGCTACAACTACCAGAATCAACAGGAACTCAATAACGTAGCTCGTGGGCGATTTTAGAAACATGCCTTACCTTAAAATCCAGAAAACTTCAGTTTAAATACTAGATACTCATTTGCATTCTTGTGAGGAATATGGAACGGAGAAGTTATAGTAAAGGCTTGAAGGTATAAATTAGTAATTAATTAACATAAACTAACATAAGTTCTCATTTTAAAAAATTCTGAATATAAAATACGAGTATATTAATTGCAGGAATTATAAACGGCTTACCATTCCCTTTCTTTAAAAGAGAAATATATTGGAAAGTCGTATTATGTTGTCAGGCAGCAGTAAACGTGGGAAAGAAATATGAGATTTAAAATTTTTTCGCAACTGAAAAAACAATGTAGAAAGGAGAAAGATATTAAATATCTTGATATATATTATAAACCGTGTTCACAAAAGTCCTTAGTCAGCCATTATTTTCGCAATTGTTGATCGTAGATATAAATTTCTAGTTACAAAACTGTTTTAATTGATGCAAATATTCCTGTTTTGGCATTTTGAAATAAGAAAATATGAATTTACGAAATCTAGCTTTTTGTACATTGCCCCGGTCCTATACTTGCAAAACATGTGACACGTGTAGGACAAAAATTGACTCAGATATTTCATTTTAAAGCTGGAGATCACATTCAAGGGCCGTAAGCAAAGTCTGAAGAGCGAACGTTTGCATTTTTAACGAACTATAATAGTTTTAAAAAAAGCTTTTTTATGTTAATATATAATGTTACGAGTATTTCTATGCAGACTGCAGTGAAAAGTATTGATCAGTGGAAATTCTAAGGATATTTTATTCACGGAGAGTTCGTGTTCTAGAAAACGCAGGTAGAATTTGGTATGGGCCTATATAGCAACTGGTACCATTATATGTATAAATTAAAAATAGTTCAAGTTTCGTGATTTTTTTAATTATTAGATTCTGCTTCAAAAGAGATAAAACTTTATACGAAAATTAATAACATATTTTTACTGTTTGAAAGCTTGTAAATTACTTGTGTGATAATTTTTTCGGCATACCATTTGTAACAAAGTTATAAACTAAAGAATATTACACACTGGTAAATCACAGAAGAATATCACCGAATGGCAGTTAAAGGGAAAATCAACCTCAAAGAACTCTAATTTACTTGTTGACCGATCCCTCAAGGCACGTGGAAGCAGAAGCCCAAATCCTGAAATTTAAATATCTTAGTCAATTTTTGTCGTACAGGAGTCGATTGTTTTGTTCTTTATTTCCTTTATGATCATACAATTTTCCTAAATGTAAGTATAGAGACCAGGGCACGATATGAGAAGTTAAGTTTTGTAATTTTTATAAAATAGAATTTTTTAATTTAAAAAATATCAAAATATGGATCTTTGTATCATTTATAAGCACTTTTATAACTGGAAGAATAAGACTATGATCAGCGATTGTGAAAATATAAACTGAATAAGGACTTTGGGGAACGCGATGTACATCCAGCTGAAATATACTGATAAAAGATTTTAATGGCTAAAAAATAATGTAAAAGATTAAGCAGAAGACATGGAGAATGAAAAAATATATTTCTATTTTTTATGAAGCAAATAATTAATGATTTAAATATTCGGTTAAGAGGATTTTATAGCAATTGAAAGAAATCGGTGTGCTAGCAAATTAAGATGAAAAAGTAAAGGAACTAAAATTTGAATTTTGGGATTTTTTATATTTGTGAAAATTGAATAGAGAAGTCAAGGACTGTGAAAAGATCAACGAAAATAGAAATTACAAAGTAGGAAGTCCAGAAAAGCCTGTCCAGAGTAGAAAGAGTGTACAATTACTTTGAATAACAAATTAATTTAGGAAAATTCCCTTTTTGTAATAATCTGGTGTAAAATAGTATTTTCTGCAATATCTGCGTCCATCTAGGAGGCAACAAAAGAAGGCATCATCATGATTTTTAGAAATAATGTGCAGAACGTAATAGAATTCTAAAGCAATTGAAAAATCAAGAAAATTAAAGCAATTATTCTCATGGAAACGCATTAGAATTTTCATCAGTAAAAATTCCATAAGAAAAAAAGAAAAATAAGAATATAAAAACACTTAACAATGGTAAACTCGTCTTTAAAAATGTAATCCAACTGTATATAAACGCTTCAGTCGTTTACTGTTAGGGTGAAAAAGAAAACTAAAGTTCTCCATTAAAGACCTGATTAAAGATGTGTGACAGAATAGTAGAATAAAATATTTATTAGATTCTAATATTGTGACCTCGAAAGCGAATATCTTTTAAGAAAATCTTACATTAACAAACACGTCGTGTGCAGTAAATTATTCGTTGTCAAATGTTCATATTTCTCTGATTTTATTTTCTCGACCTTTAACATTTACTGCAGTCGAGGATTCATTTAACTGATTGATGTTGTTAAAACCTTTTGACACATCATGTGAGTAGCCATTTATTTGGGAGTAAAAATAATGAAGAATAGAACACACTATTTTCGCTTCCTTTACCAATGGCATAATTAAGCAGTAGTAATGAAAAATTTTGAATATGAGTTTTGATTGAAGCTGATAATTTCTGTACTGACTAATATGTGTGTTATCATATTTCATGTGTTTTGTGGACGTATTTTTACCTTAAGTGTTACTGTAGTTTAGGGAATTTTAAAGACAACTTGCCTTAGATAAATTTATATTTTTACATATAGTATTTTTCTTTCATAATTTTAGATATTAGATAACCTTTGCAGGCATCATGTGTGGCAGAAATAATTTTTACTACTCTTATAACTTAAAATTTGTGTTAACTTCAATGGAAACTATAGGAAACTATTTTAGTTTTAAAAAAATGAGTGCTTATTCTAGTTTCATATTTCGGTTTTTATAAATTATTAACAGTAATAAAATATAAATTGTGCTCCTGCATTTACAACAAAACAACGTTTATGCAGAATAAACAGCCAAAATGCTCTTTGAATTCAAAAGATTTTTTTTCAGACTATTACTGTAGTTTTACAGCACAGTTTAAAAGGAAATTCAAAGAAAAACTCTTTCATGCTCAAGCGTTTTTCTCCTAATATTCTGAAGCTTTAACTTTCTTAATATAATGAGGTTCTGAAATCTAAGACTTATGTATGTTATGTTCGTTATGTACTGTTTTGCAGTGTTTTTTACATATTTTTTACGATTAATAGCAGTTAAAGAATATTTATTTATGTTCCCCTTTATGCTGACTGCCACCTACACATTGCTGTCTGCTAGTATCTAGTGGCTACCTAGAATTTTAATTAACGCTTTAATTAATAAATTTAACATCTTGAATTATTTCGCATGTGTATACAAACATATATAGCATAGTATCTTCGAAGATAGAGACAGGCACAGGAAGACGAATGCTAAATTATATGACTTCACGTTTTGAAAAACTAGGAACTGGGTGAATTTTTAGATTGAACTGAAGCAAAGGAATCATTCATTTCGAGACTGTAGAGCTGCCATGCTGTGAGACATGAGCTTTATATCCCGGTCGGATCAATTAGTTAAGATTAAATTACGCGAGTCTCATGGTTAAGTAGAACATATCCGGCACTGATTAAAGACTCTTGAATGCTGAATTGTTCACTGAAGGAAGGGTTGATTTCGATCCCCAGCCGAGACCCAAACTGTCACAATATGATGACTAATGTACTGGAAACTAAAGTTAATTGCAAATTATCAAAGAAAACATTTTTAGTAAGCTAATGATCAAAAAATGAACCTAAGGCTCAAAACCACAAGTTATCTTTTCAAACTCCTGGACAGAAATGTTTAATGCAATAAACTGGGAAAAAAATTTTTTTCCCTAAATAGCCAGCATGGAGCTAATTTCGATTTGATAACATCTAACGTAATTACGTTTTTCATGCGACTTTGGTTTCTTATTACTAATTTTTTTAAAAAGTCTCAATGCGTTTCGTATATACTTTTTATCCAGCGGTCGAGCGGTAACATCGCTGGACACTGGTAGTTCCGACCTTGGTTCGATTCCATGGGAACGGGCTGTTTGCATGGTCGTTTTCGTGGTTTTAACCACGTGTAACGTACATACGAGCCAGTTTACCTAGTTACCAGTAGAAAGTCTTTCAACAAGGCATCTTTTCTCTCAGTTAGCTAGGCCTACTGTGCTTTGCTATAATCAACTAAACAAGACCAAACCAAACATTTTTCATTCAGCGTTTTAAGAAACCAATTCATTTAAGAAAACTATTTAAGAAACTATCACCAGAAAACTATTTAAGACCACTTTGGTTAATAGCATAAGTGAATTTTTCTTGTGTATTACTTTTCGCAATAATTTCTCAATTAACTAATGTTTTGTAACTTTAGCTTAATACTTAGCTGTAACTAGCTACTTTAGCTGTAACTTAACCTTAACTTAAACAGCGGATAACAAAATCAAGCTGAGACGTGATTTTACGAAGTAACCGTAAACAATTTATATCCATATACTCTTTAGTTCAATGAATTTTATTTCTTCTAATTTTTGTTAAAGATAACAATGAGCTTGTTTGTTTACAGACAGAATAATGGCTTCATGCAAAAGCAACGTGTATGTTTTGGTCTCTGGGAAACGAAATCGCCAGAAACAATTCGGAGGCGATTTAGTTATGAGTTTAATAAACTTCCACCAATGGAAAATTCAATTAAAAGGTAATTAAAACAGTTTCGATATACCGGACATGTTTAGCATAACGGAGGTGCAAGTAGGCCAAGCGTCAGTGATGAAAATGGTTCCGCCATTCAAGATTTGTTTGTGCGTGGTTCCAGTAAATCCACTCACCGTGCCAGCTTGCAAACAGGAATTCTCAGGTCGACTGTTCCCAAAGTTATTCATAAACGGTTGAGACTAGCTGAATATAAATTGCAGATTTTTAAACAAATCAAACCTAATGATCGAGTCCTTCATAAGGAATTTTCTGTAGACACCTTGACTGTATCAGTAATGATGATCCATTTCTTCAAAAAATTGTACCCCTGTCATTGGACTACACATGTACGTGATTTCCTTGATGAAAATAGATCGTTGGATTGGTAGAGGTGGACCAATTCCAAGGTCACCTCGTTCTCCGGCAGTTACACCGTTCGACTTGTTTTTCTGGGGATACTTGAAGAACCAAGTTTATGCACCGCTGCAGAGATTCTCAGCTTTGAAGAATCAAAAAATCAGATTGCAAAAGAAACAGCTACTGTAACTTCACAAATGGTTATTAACGTCCGGAGGGAGACAGAGACCAGACTTGATATTCTCCGAGCAGCTAATGGTGCTCATGTTGAAGTTAGTTTAATGTTCTTTGAAGTGCTAAATGATATCTGGTAAGTTTTCCCCTCTATCTCTTATTCTGTATTATTTAAAACATATTTGTACCCGGTGATTAAATAATGGACACCCTGTACTGTACTGGCCCGTATATACACCGTCTCCACAAGTCTTTATTCAGTTTTTTATATCCGCAACCGTTGGTCTTAGGCATATACTTCCACTTACAAAAATGTTTTAAATGACGCAAAGATTCGTGTTTTCATACTTTTAAATTTTAAAAAAAGTTTTGGAATAAAATATGAAATTTAATATATTGCACATTGTTCCGGTGTCTATACTTATTTTTAGCAAAATTTTACGCTCGTTATAAAAATTAAACATAAAAATTTGACCTCCGTACGACAAAGATTGACAAAGTTATTTTACATCAAATTCTGGAATAATATTCAGGAAGCCCTACAAAAATTGCAGCGAGAAATGTTTACCTTTGTACATAACTAAAATTAGTAAAATATTGTTCAGAAAAAGGCTTGTGATTTTATGAGAATATGACACGAGCATTTCTATGTAGATTATTTTGAAAAATATTCACTAATACAATTTTTTTTTCAAAATGCAGATCTTATTCGCAGAATCTTCTGGAATTCGTGTTCTAGAAAACACTGGCAGGCTATGATTCGCATTAATTAAAAATGGAAAACATTTGTAATTTAATGAATTTTTTATGATTACCAGATTATGCTTCTAAATTAATAAAACTTCATGAGAATACTGATAACACCTTTTCAGACTTTGAAAACTTAAAAATTACTCGAATGAAAATTCTTTCGGCATATCAGATGTAACAAAATTATAATTAAAAATGCTAGCAAGTTACAAGTTTGTCATTGAATGGGTTTTAAGAGGAAAATATCAACCTCGAATTATTATAACCTATTTAAAAACCGTCTCCTCGATGTAAACTCAAAATGACTTCAAATATCGTAAATTTTGAAATTAAATATCTCGGTTAATGTTTGTCGTACAGGAGTCAAATTTATTATTATTTCTTTTATAAAGGGTACAAAATGTTCCTAACATGTAAAAAAAATAATTCAGATAATTTTCCACCTATTACAATAATTAACTTTTATATTAAAAGGAGGCATATATTTATTTAGTTTTACGTCAAACATATTTAGATCTTTTTGTGGAAAAGACTGATAAAATTAAAATAGCTCATTAACCTTCATTCCATATCATTGATTCCATAAAACAAGTGATTATTTTTATTGGGATGGAAACATTCCTTGGTTTTAATGGAAAAACTGAATCAAATAAGGCTTTCATAAGTATCCAAGTTACACTTAACATTAGGTATTCTAGACTGAATGTGAATAGTTATAATAATTATAATAGAGTTTCTTTTAGCTCAACTGACTGAAATAAAACATTTTGCAAATTTTTCGCAGGAAATGAGTACGTTAATATTCTCTGTTTAATTGTTAGTATTGCATCTTATATCCTGGAAGAAGTAAATACTTTATTGCTTAAATATCCATAATATAGGATAAAATATTAGTTTTTCTGGCCTTATAAATGATTTAGGCTTCGATAGAAAACTTTTGTATTAATAAAGAGCTCTAAATGTTTGCACGGAAATTCAGAAATTTAGCGTAATATTTAGAGCTCTAAATTTGTGCATTTAAATGAAGAAATTAGAACAAACTTTACGCGGATTTTAAAACGAATTTAAATTTTTTTCTCTTCCTAGACACTGAGATTGCATAAATTTAATGCTAGGGTTCATTTCAAATAATATTGCTCTTATTGAATGTATAAATATCAGAGTATCTCAAGTCTGATTTAGGAAAGTTCATTTTACGCCACTATGAAGATTTACGCCCCTACCACTAGAAAGGTATTTTTCGGTAAGAAAGCATTTGTGATTAGGAATATTTAGATTGCGACAAAGCATTTGTACGCTATCCAGGGAACGGAAGGGGGAGGTTCGTAATCCCGTTACATAAAGGGCAAATCACGAAAACTTCCGTACAACCCACATATATGAACCCGGGATATGAACTTAGGTTGAACCACGAGTGTTTAGCGATCTTACATTTAGGCTGCTGAAGGTCTGTAAGAAAGAAGAACCGAAAGAATTTCTAAAAAGAATTTTGATTTCACTTTAAAAAGAGGAAAGGGAGATGAAAAGATGAAATATCATTCGCCGTTTTTTTTCCCTCTGTGACTGCAGAAAGGAATGAATTTAAATTTACAAAGCATTCAGAATTAAAGCAGTCTTGCAAGTTAATATTATTATCTCGGAAAAACTGTACAGCAAAGAAAATATGCTAATCTATGAGTCAAATTTACGATTGCTACGAGTTTGTTTCTCATCAGCCAAAGGAAACGACGAACGTCAACTTTTGGCATTGGGTGGGCAGACATGTGAAGGCGTAAAGACGTGAATCGATGCAAATGAAAATGAAATATTATAAATGAGTTTCGTTCTCTTTTTACATCTAGTCTCCAGTATTCCCCAGTACCAAATATTCGATGCTGCAATATAACTTCTTTGCAATGGAAGCGCCAAGATGCTGTCCGTCCTAACGGCGGGTAGTTGCTCGGCATCCGCGAAGGTGTCCTTCTCCTTAGACAATAGCTCTGGTTTTTTACGCCTTAATCGACTAACCTAACCTACGAAGAAAAGCAAACAAATGTCAAATCAAAATTTCCGAAGGATTGTATTCGTATAAAGAAATAATTACTGTAGATAAATAAACAGTACATAAATGTTTACAAGCATATTTAGAATAACTATAAATCCTGTTTCATTCAGAGAAAAGTGTAATTTAATTATAAGGGAGGAAAATAATATATAGGTTTCAGCAAAGTAAGAAAGCTTGAAGTAATTTTATGATAGCTTTAATTATTTGTTTGTTTATTCGAAATATGGCAAAGCGCAAGGGCCATCCACCTGCCGGAAGGGATATTTTCTGTGAAAAGATTTCCTTAGAAAGATTTTTTTCCTTATAAAAACTAAGAAAGTTCTCCGTTTATATGACAGCATACGTCAGACAGGTTTCTCTAAAATGTTGTATGCGAGAAGCTAATACTTCCAGTGAGAAAATATGCATATGTTATCCACTCATTTCAGCTGAAATAAGTTTTTTCTAAACATAAGAAATGTATCTCTTAAACTGGTTGTTTCAAAAAATTGAGAACGAAATAGAATGACAGACTTTAAAAAATTTGCTGACTACTTCCAATTTAAAAATAAAAACACATAAAAATAAGAACAACATATTTTTAAAAATTTGCTGACTACACCCAATTTTAAAATAAAAACACATAAAAATAAGAACAACATATTTACAATTTAAAGCTGACAAAAAGGTGTGTGTTATGCTGTAAACAGATTAGGATTATTTACATCACAGCAAAGCACTCGAGGGCTATCTGACTAAGCGAAGTAAGCGAAGGGGCGCTTTCGTAGAGGTCTTTTAAAAGAAACTGCTTCGTATCCATGACACATCAGAAAAACCATGAAACTTTCTATGCAGCCAGTTTTTCATCGGAATTTGAACCAGGTGATATAAAAGAAAAGATCCAAAACTAACCCTTATTTGCGTTTTAGTGTAAACCACAAAAGCTCTCAGGCTGCTAATCGCTTCGCTGGGGTTTGAATCGCCAGCGCTCAACAGTCTTATCCACTCAACCATTTACGGGGGAGTTAAAAACTAATTACAAGGATTCTGATCACTTATAAATTACACGGGGCAGTCAACATATTTGCCGAATAGCTACTTAACATAGCTACATAACTATTACTTAGCTTACATATAGAGTGGAATCTGTAAACAAATTAGATCTTTAATGTTAAAATTGAAGAAGTTTCTTGCACAGACAAAAAATTATCTTTCAATAATATAAACGTTCATTGTATATTTTATAGAATGATATTATTATAAAACGATTCGGCTATTAAAGTGAAGTAAAATTTAATTTTAATTTTTAAACTTTAAATGGATTGATAAAATCTCAGCTTAAATTACAGTATTTGTTAACATAGAAAGACATTTAACAGTGATCTATACAGCAGTACTGTTGTAATGTTATCAGAAAAAGAGTAAGAAGATGGATTATATACATGTCATGAATAAATATAAAATAACAATATAGCCTCTTGCTCTCAGTTCTTAAAAAGGCCTCCAGTGTATGCTACTGTAACCAAATAGCCATAGTTACATGCAGCTGAGAATTGTTAAGGTCAAATAGTTCATGAAACAGATGAAAGCTGACGAATCAGGTATCATACACTCAGGAGCATTGCGTTTTGAGTGGTGCAATATCCCCCAAGATCAGATCGATAATTTGATACTCAGCATGCCTAGGCGTTGTACGGACTGTATTGCATCGTCTGGGAGACATACAATGTATTAACAATCATACCAACCATGTAATATTTGTTTTTTGTAAATAGTTTTTTTTTTTTTTTTTTTTTTTTTTTTTTTTTTTGTAATTTGCTCCAGGGAGACAAAATCGCTATTTTTTTTAATAATATCGAACATATAGCATCTTTTTTTTGTTCTTTATCTTTTGTTTAATAAATAAGCTTTACAAATAAGTCAAATTTGTTTTGCTTCTAACTCTGCCTGATTTTGCATTATCCTTAATTTATGGACATGAGTGTATTTAGGATCATTCTTCATATCGTCACACTATTAACTAAAACACTATTATATTAATACAGATTCAGCTTAGAAATTCAGCAGCAATCCATCTTAGAAGGGGTTCAGTGCATGATGGGTTATTACAGACGGGAGTCAAGTGGTTGGAGAATCTATAGACCACAGGAGTTTTGTGACTATACAGTCATCTGGAGAGTGATATCCCAAGCGACCTATTTCCCAAAACGGTCTTGAAGATTTTATTGATCTTGAAGTCTTGATATTTTAAAGATGAAATCAAACTGGGATATTCTTGCGTTTTTTTACGTACGGGTTCGTGGATTTGGAGTGAATAACGACGACAGCGCTTGATAAAGTATCAAAACACAAATTAATAGCTAATATTACTGAGGACAGCTACAAAAAACACGTTTACAGTCGTCGAAACGGCAAACCAGCTGAAACAATCAGCAGCACAACTTTCAGGCTATCAGGCTATAACAGTGAAGACAGCTTAACGGCAAAGCACCAGAGTACAGCTCCCGACTCGGTCCAGTCGTTCTCGGAACTAACTGTAACTCTCGAGACTCTTCGCGCAACAGCGATACAGCCGACGACTGACTCTAGACTAGACTGACGATCAACTCCATAGACTAGGCACTGACTGACTGCTACTCCGCTTGCAGCCAACGTTGATATAGCTTTTGGGCTGCGTTCGAGAACGTTCTGTGCCAAAGCGGTAAAAATTGGTTGCAGAAGGCTCTCTATCCGTCTACGGCATATCGCCAATTCTGTCGCCAAATGGACGATTTCGCGCCAAATATGGCAACCCTGCTTTCACTTGCCATTTTTTGACAACTTTAAGCCCGCTTTGCCTTTGCGGGGAAGCTATCTTAACGCAGCTGGACTTTTCGTAACAATATTTTATAGCATCAAAATTATAACAAATATTATCCATTGCTAAGATTTTTTAGATATCATAATAACCTGCCTTGTGACATAGCTTAGAAACATTTAAAATGAAGTTAAAATCCTCCACTAAACTAGTACAAAATAAAACTAAAACCAAAGTATTTATGTAATATTGTTTCCACATACAATAGTATCCCATCAAGATAACACGCGATAAAAATGTGTCATAGTGATTTATAGAAGAGGGTGTAAAATTACAGTCTGTGTTGTATAAATGAAATGAAGGAATATTTCCTGATCGGGCTGAACCGGGAATAAAACTGTTTAATCTGTAATGCATTTTGTGTTAATTAACCAATTTTTATGTTTTAAATCTTTACCGTAATTTCTCCTTTCGATTAGCCCTCACCAGGATGCAGATGAGATTAAAGATTATTTAAGACAGGAGTTTTGAATGCTTCAGATGTAAAGTTTTTGGTAAAAAACTTGCAAAAGCTTGCAGCTTTATTTTCTACCATCCAGCTCTGCCTGCGAATATTCCGACATTAGCCATTTTGCTAGCCAACACGCCGCATTTAAGTTTTCAGCCAAATTAGTTAAACCAAATGTGTATAATTTCCAGCTATGATATTTTTGATTTTTAATTTCAGCTTGGTTAGTTTATTACCTGAAAGTGGCAGAATTTTGTTTGTAAACACAAGTGGTGCCTTCTATTTACATTTTTAAGTTAGATAAAAGTCTTATTTTAAAACTTTTAAAGGACTTTGTTGCATTCACATTAGACAGAGTGAGAACTTGCTTGTCAGTCTACTAGCATGTGGAGAACATTTGAGCTAATAATAGACAGTTAGGACCTTATAGATCTTCTCCTGTACAGTGCAAATGGAAGCAAAACTTTTAAGGCTGTTTTGGGAAGGGGTTCAATCGGTACTAACCGCAAGGAGATATAAGCTTTTTCTAATTAATGAATTATAACCAACAAAAATTGTTTATTAGAATGAGTGCAAACAAATGATATATTCCTCAGACTATCTTAGAAATAATAAAACGAAAACTAAAGTAACACGTGTAATTAGTTTACAATCTTAACCCAACTTATATTTTTCCGTTTAGAAAATATGTGTTGAGATTTAAAGAAAACGACCACCCGTGGTTTTCTCCACGAAGGTGATCTCCTGAAAGAACATGACCAACAATGATATTCTAAATCTCTTCGTTTTCCAAGAAATACTAGTCATTTGCAGAGTTTAAAGAAATGACCGCTGTGAAATATTACTAATCTTTTAGTTTGGCAGCTTTCTCAAAGAACTTTTTTAACACCCGCTGATGAGAGATATGACATAAATGATGTTCTGCACTTTTTAAGGGATTTAGCGGCACTATACATAAAAGTCATAAATGACTGTTGTAAATTATACTGCTGTCGGTTGCCTCTTAAACAGTACTTGTTCTTTTCTGTATTCTGTTAGGTTGTTTCACTATAGCTTGAGACTACATCATATAAATTATGCTGTCTGTAACCTCTAAAACAGTACTTGTTCTTTTCGGTATTCTATTAGCATGTTTCACTTCAGCTTGAGTTTGCATCATATCTGACATTAATCCGTTCTGCATTTTCATGAAAATCGACATAGCTGCTCCGTATTTGTGAAACTGATTAGCATGAGCATAAGCACTTTATAATAATAAGCATAAGCACTTTCGTGAATTTGAATTCAATTATAATAACTTAAAATTACTATATTATAAAATTAAAATTTTAATAAAGAAATATAATTTCATAAATAAGAAAATAACTTTCAGTTCCCGTATTTAATCATTTCTTAATTTAGCTTCGATTAATAATACTCGAAATATTTTTTATTTGCTGTTAACATTTTCATTTTGTATAAAATCCAACAAATGCTTTTTAAAAAATACTATTGCATAACTAAATCGTATATTAATTTTCAGTTATCTTGTATATTATAATATTATAATAGAATAATCTTTGTCAAAGTCACACATATAAAAATAATATTGCTTCTTAATGATATTTTACAACAATTTTTTTAACTTTTATACTTATTAGTTTAGTTGATAAGTGACGTTTCGGAACAGATATATTAGGTACTTTCTCTACAGACCCGTAAAGCTTTCGGGTATAAAGCGATACTTTATAACGTTAAGTGCGATTTGTGAACTAGTAAAATAAGGTCGAAACGGTGTGACTTCTCTGCATAATTAGAAATGAACTTCCGCGAAACATGCATACTGTGAAACAAGGTACATGACTTAGAAATAAGATGCATGACTTAATAACTGTTTTGTGATATATGCTTTGACAAAAAATAAAGCAGCATGTATAAGCACCTTAATTCTTATTTTAATTGAAAGCTATAAAACCGAACTCAAAAAAATCTCCCATTATTTAGTTTGTGTGAGCTATCTGCTTTTCTAAAGATCGGAAATAACAGAAAATATCATACAGGTAACTCCTGACGAATATCAAACAGAACCCGTGTTTGCAGTTATTTTATCCATTTGATTCATAAATATAGCAGAAATTAATAAGACATGTTTCATTTTGATAATTTACCGAAAATAATTAGAGCTCCTGATAAATTAAACAGAATTTCTTTGCTAGAATATTTGTATATTAAATATGCGTAACAAAAATATTACATGGTATTAACCAATAGAATCTCATATTTTTAGGCAACATACACTATGCCAAGTCTGTAGTAGATTTAAGCGAAGTATCGCTAATGTATAGATGAACAACAGAAACATAAGAAGGGTGTAAAAGATCCTTTTATTGAAAATATATTCAAATAGTTGAACAGTAAGCACTTCTTGTGCTTACAAAATATCCAAAGGTATTTTGTAATAATTTCGAAGGTATTTTGTAATAATTATCCGAAGGTATTTTGTAATAATTCCTTCGGATATTACAAAATATCCGATGGCTGCATACAAATAATTAGCGCGCAAGTTTGCTAAAACCTACACCGGCGTGATTAGTACTACTGACAAATATAATGCCACGCCGCAGACAGACCACTAACATAGAATATTAGCTAGTAACGTGGCCTTCAGCAAGGCAGAACACGTTTTGTCTGAACAATCTACAACTTTCCTTTAAATACTATCTCTTTATACCTCACTTAAATATGCGCGAGCTAAAATTTGCATTCTGGCAGGAAAACAGAAAGGAAGAATTGACAGTAAAGATGCGTAACCTTTTTTGGATCGAATAGCGAGCACTTGAATTTTCAGCATAGGCCACTCCTAAGGCCAGAAGTGGTGGCCATTTTATTGAGGAGGCACCTAATAGGCAGACGCCGTTACCTCCTATGAGGGGGCAGACAATTTGCGTGCATGCTTTCTCCGGGATTCGAACTCTGGCTCTTCGGTATCGCAGTCGGCTCCTCTAACCACTTTACGGTTTGGGCGATAAGATACATAACATAAAATAATTTGTTAATAAAAATAAATTAATACTTTACAAACTATATTAAAATATTTTAGTATTTTGATGATTTTGCTTTACTTCCTCGTAGAATATTTAATTAAGTTTCATTTTTACATATTTTAAACTTAATATAGTGCGTCCGTAAAGTCATGCTGCACTTTTGATCGGTCACAAGAAAGCAACAAAACAAGATAGAAATGTGAAATCTTCACCAAACAAAAGAAAAACTCTTAAAGTTCCAGACCTATTCAGTGCAGTTCGATGTGGGCTTCATCCATACTGTGACAGTCCACTCCGCAAAGAAAAATGGTCCTATCACTTTATCATGTATCAGGTCACACCAGACGTTCACTTTAGGGCTGTTACGTTCGTACTCTATCTACGTGGGCATGAGGATTTTCAGCAGCTCATATTCGGATGTTATGACGATGAGCATGTCCACTAACAGGGAATATCGCCTCATCGTTAAACACAATCTTCTGCAGAAATCGGTTATCATTGTCGACCTCATGAAGCATATCTGTAGCAAATGCGAATCGTTTGGGTCTATCCGTCGGTTTGATAGCGTGCAACAGCTGCAATTTGTAAGGGCTTCTTAGGTAACTCTTCTATATAGCCTTTACAGACTCGTCACCGACCGATGGCCTGCCAAAACGGGATTTGTCCAACAAATTGCCGGTATCGATCAACTGCTTATTTCACCTATTAATGTTATTTCTATGTGGTGGCGATTCGTTGTACACTCGACGATATTCACCTTGCATTTTGGTCACCGATTCGAATTTGGCAAGTCACAGGACACACTGAATTTTCCTCTGTACGTTCCACCTTAGAATCATCAACTTCCCACTTTCATGGACAGTAGTCAATGCTACTGACGAACCCAGAGTCGCCACCATTTGCTGCCGCCAAAGATGGTCTCCCAATGTAATCAGATGTTCAAGAGACATAATCGCTATAGCAATTGAAACAATAAGACTGAACCTACTAATTACTAACATTTATATTCCTCCTACAGCAGACGTGCAAGCCTCACTTGATCAGCAACAAGAAATCCTGAAAGCGTATCCAAAAGCACATCATCTACTAGCGGGTGATTTCAACGCCCACTCGGAACTGTGGGGTTACTCAGATACTGATGAGCGAGGGCGACAGGTAGAGGACTTCATTGCCTGTAACGATCTCGTCCTGCATAATGTTCCAGGCAGTCAACCCACATATGAAACAATTCACGGACAGGGTTGGCCAGATTTAACTTTAACAACAGCGGCCTTTGCATCAAAATTGCATTCCTGGATGGTTGATGATACCCCGTCTAACTCGGACCATAAATACATTACGTACAGCATAGGAAACCATAATAAAAAACTCTCAATCAAGAGGTACAAACTCCAGCGAAGGACGCTAAAGCTCTTCAGCCAAAAGGCCCGCAGTACACTCACACGTGCAGAACAAGATTTAGAACACTGCCACAATACAGATGATGTTGATAACTTCACTAGTATACTAATTAAAGAGCTTCAGGCCATTTGTGATTCTACTTTACAGATCAAATCTCCAAAGGTACACTATGTTGCCAACTGGTGGACTAAAAGCCTCAGGATACAAAGGAGTAAGACCCGAGTTCTTCGCAGAAAGATGAAGTCGGAGCATAAATCAGAACGCCGAGGAGAACTAAGTATTATCTACAAAAAAGCACAAGCTCAGTATAAAAAGGCCATTCTAGAAGCCAAGTTGTACAGCTGGAGGGCGTTTTGCACAAACAATAAAAATCCCTATGGGGTATTGCATAAAATCGCAACGAATAAGGTCTTTGCCCCTCCAATTCACAAGGTCTACATAGACGGCACCAATAATCCGCAACCGACAGAGGAGCACAGGAGCACTATCGCGGCAACACTCACCAAGATTCTTGATGCAGTCTTTCAAGACAACAATACATTGGATGCTTCCAATCCAGAACATCCAGCTTATCTTCTACACTCCACAACAGAAGATGACGTGTCATTCACGCAGCCTGAAGTCTGCGCTGTTTTGCGAAATCTACCGAGAAACAAAGCCCCAGGGCCCGATTCGTTAGACTACAACAATTGTCAAGGCGATGCATCAGGCAAAACCAACGTTTCTTAAAAATTTTTACAATAAATTGCTCCAAATGCGTTATTTTCCCAAGCCCTTTAAGACAGGGCAAGTTATTCTTTTCCAAAAGAAAGAAAAGGACCCGAACGATCCGGCCTCATTCCGGCCCATCTGTCTCCTGCCCGCCATAGGGAAAATTTATGAGAAACTTTTAGTTCAGAGAATAAAGCACTACTTGAAGATTAAGGGTGAGATCACGGACTCTCAGTATGGTTTTCGAGAGCAGCGCTCAACTATCCAAGCTCTTAGTGCCATACAAAAGGGAATCTATGACGCGTATGACTCTAACAACCATGTAGCCGTACTCAGTCTGGATCTAAAAAGTGCGTTCGATTCCCTGTGGTGGCCAGCAATCCTGGAAGCACTTCACGACGCTCAGATCCCTGATAATCTGCTGCAGGTGTGCAAAAGTTATCTCTCTGATCGCACTCTTGTAGCAGTGCATGACGGAGGAGTTGTTGAGAGAAAGCAGACCAGGGGCTGCCCTCAAGGTTCATGTGCAGGTCCTGACCTATGGAATGCAACTTTTAATTCCATTCTTAAAGCTTTGTGGCCAACCCACACAAAGGTGATTGCTTTTGCTGATGACGCGACATTTATCATCAGAGGCAAATCGAGAGACCAGCTGGAAAGTAACGGTAATGAGACTATAGCACAATTTGTGCGGCTCTGTGAAGGCAAGAAACTCACCATCTCGGAGCAAAAGTCAAAGTATTTGATCGTACACAAACCAGGCCAAACTCTTGCAAGAAATCCAGTTTTGAAACTAAAGGGCCGTACAATCAAACGAACTCGGGAACTAAAACTGCTGGGGCTTATAATCGATGAAAAGCTCTCCTGGCTGCCTCATCTCAGAGCAGTCCGCGCGAGGACACACGCAATTGCAAATACCTTAAGGAGGCTTCAAGGCTCAGACTGGGGCCTTAGACCACATATCCTAAAAATCCTCTATCAGTCCGTCATGGAAAAAATGGCCCTCTATGGAGCGGCAATCTGGGCAACTCCAATGAACGAAAGGAAAAGGAAATTGCTCAGCAGTATACAACGCCCCTTAGCTCTGGCTATTACAAAAGGATATCGTACAACATCGGCAGCGGCAGCCACAATACTGGCGGGACTTTTGCCATTACATATTAGAGCAGCACAAGAAGCAGCAGTAACGACTGTTCTCCAATTACATCTCTGCACTACTTTTGGACCGCTATGCTATGATCCAGAGGAGTATGAAACAAAACGTCTCATAAATGCAACCCATCCTTCACACCATGGAAAAGGGGTTGTAGCACACACCACCTGTCAGCACAACCTCCATGAAAAAATAAGGCCAGTAAATGTCATCCATTCGTCTAACTATGGAAAAGGAGTCTCGGTCCACACATCATGGAAAGATGACTCTGACATAAAGGATCAATATTATGTTTATACGGATGGTTCAAAGGTTGACGGACAAGTAGGCTGTGGTCTTATAGTAACTAAGAACAAGGAAACGCTGATAACATGGAAAGGCCATATGGGACAGAATAATTCAGTTTTCCAGGCTGAAGCAATTGCGATTCGTAAAGCTATCGAGTTAACAAGCCCCCCAGTAGGATCCACTGTTAATATTCTTACAGACAGCCTCTCGGTCATATATGCCTTAAGAAATCCCAGACATCCTTCTCCTATCATAGCGGAGATTCAGGACACGCTGAAGGAGCGTTCGTCGACAACGAATATCCTCATATCTTGGATAAATGCACATGCCGGCATTCAAGGTAATGAGGAAGCCGACAGGCTAGCAAAAGAAGCAGCTCACAATATAGATGCACAATGCGTAATTACCAAACTACCGTGGTCTCACCTTAAAAAAGTGACAAGGACAGCAGCTCAGCAACAGTGGCAATGGGAATGGGACTCTACCGAACAAAGCAGGAAGACCTATGAATATTACCATAAAGTTTCGCTCGATCGTCTCGAGTCATCCCCAAAAATAACGAGATTTGTGACGGGGCACGGGCCTTTCTCCTCCTATTACTATGAGAGAGGAATTGCAAATACCGAAAGTTGTGTCTGTGGAGGTATTGGTAAACCAGACCATTACTTGACCCAATGCCCTCTAACCGCACAGTGGCATGTGCAGCTTCCGGAACAGGCAACTTCTCATAAGCGTTATCTGATCAAACAGCCAGCATTTCGCATCAAAATATGCAAGATAATGCAGAAACTGGAGGAATTGGGAACAGATTTGTGCAGTGTGGAGTAGTTCCCTGTCAATCTCTCTTCTCTCTTTTCTATCTTTTTTTTCTTTTTATTTATTTATTTATTTATTATTATTATTATTATTTAAATTTTTATTGTATATATTATGAAACATGTATGTATTACGGCACACTGTATATATTATGAAACATGTATGTACTATGACCAATGACAATTATTATGAACTATGTATGTATTATGTAACAGGCTCAATATATTATGAAACATGTATGTACTATGGTCAATGAAAATTATTATGAACTATGTATGTATTATGTAACAGGCTCAATATATTATGAACTATGTAAGCAAGTATGAACTATGTAAGCCACTATGTATTATGTAACAGGCTCAATATATTATGAAACATGTATGTACTATGGCCAATGAAAATTATTATGAACTATGTATGTATTATGTAACAGGCTCAATATATTATGAACTATGTAAGCCACTATGTACTATGTAAGCATGTATATGTATGAACTATGTAAGCATGTATATGTATGAACTATGTAAGCATGTATATGTATGAACTATGTAAGCATGTATATGTATGAACTATGTAAGCATGTATATGTATGAACTATGTAAGCAAGTATTATGAAAGATCTATGTATTATGAACTACTTGTATATAAGCATGTACTATGAACAATGTAACTATGTGAGCATATATTATGAACTATGTAACTATGTAAGCATGTATACAGGACCAATGTATGCCCTTATAGGCCCCATGAGGTGTTGCCCCGGATAGTTGCGGAACCTGGACTAGACCCGAATAGTCTTAGTAAGCCGCACGGGTGTCCAGATTCTGCTCTCAACTCAACTCAACTCTGTACGTTCCACATCTCGGTTGGCTTAGGCGTGGATGGGCTGCTCTGCTCCTTCGCAGTATGTGGTGTTGTGTCATCACCTGTGTGCTCACATGCTTGCACATAAAACTACGGAAACTTTTGAGAGTTTTCCTTTTGTTTGGTGAAGATTTCACATTTCTATCTTGTTTTGTTGCTTTCGTGTGACCGATCAAAAGTGCACCATGACTTTACGGACGCACTATATAGTATAGTGAAAATAATAAAACAGCATTTAGGAATAAAAATATTCAATCTGTACTTTTTTAACACTAATGACACTACATCATTAGTGTTGGAAAATGTTATCACATAATTATGTGTGTTTGATTTTTTTTTTTTTTTTTTTTTTTGTGTGTGTGTGTGTGTGGTTATACTTGAGCGTTAGTACACATAAGCACTGGCCTTAAGTAAATTTAAGATGTTTAGCTTAAAATGTACAATTACATTTAAATTATTTATAAAATCAATTATTAAATAAAGTTTACATTTAAATACAAATTTCACGTTACTGATTACAAAGTAGTATTCAAAAATAAAATAAATAAATAACATTGCTATTTGAGACATACAATCTTTTTGAAATGTAATGTTTAACACCATATTTCAAGCGCCTTTTATAACTTATGTGAAGTTGTTACATTTAAAACATTCTTAACACTATAAATTAATTTGAAGCTATTAGCCTCCGGCTATTTATACTGCGTAAACCTTTTGATTCGTTTATAAGTTTAAACTAGTTCTCTGATTAAAGCATAATGGGCTAGTTGAAATTTTCAATAAGACAAAGAAAAATCACGTTCTTTGCTTTTCTGTTTATTCTTTCTTTTCCCCCTTTTTTAACCAGTTCCTAAAAGCAATACCAATTAGTATGGAATCTCGAGCAGAGCAAATTTTCATGGCCATCACGTTTTAAGAACCTGATAAAAATCGAATCTTTGGCGTTTTTTTCTATACGCCCTAATAACTCCTGATTTAATATTCTTCCTGTAAAACTACGGTAGAAAAAGACAAAAACAAAAACTGTGTCCATGTATTTTATTTTTCATTCATCAAATGATTCATTCATTACTCTCATAAACGTTTCTTAAAAGTGATCTGCAATGCCCTATTAATAGCAAAGAATTAAAATTTCTTTTTTTATTATTTTCATTCTTTCCGAAGGAGGGAAATCATGTTATGTTATTATGTGATAATTGTATGTTCACAATATAAGTAGTGAGTATAGATTCTTTTTTCGTAAAGTCGTTATTATACAGCGTGTACCTTGCAAACGGCGCCGAAAACCATGTGTTCACACATTTTGGTAGTTGGACGCACATTTTAGGCTGACAGGTAAATTGGTCTGTCCGCAATTTAGTTAATAAGCCCCCTCTCTTCTTCATGCACCGTCTTATTAGTCAAAAGTTCGAAATTAAGAGGTTGCTAGCAGAGTTATTTGTCAAATAGCCAGTTAATCGCTGATTAATCTTTTAATGGTTTAAGTCCCGTAATCTGTATCTTGTTAATTGCGGAGCAACCGTTTTTTGAGTAGATAATACCCTAGTGTGGTGTGCCTTAGGTAAATAATTGGCAGCCTTAAAAGTAGGCAATTTAATGAGACTTTAGTGAGCTACCTGTTGGTAGAGGTGTATATAATTTTAATAAGGTTTTTCTTGAAACATAATGCCTAGGAGATAGGCACAATGTTTAGTCTAAAAGTGTTTTTGTGAAAAGAAATAATCTGGGAGCGAAAGCTATTACTACTACTAATAATAAAACGCAGAGGAAAGAAGATGTATATGGAAAAACAGAAAATTAGATACAACTGTAAAAGTCAAAAGGACATTAAACTTCAATCTTATTTTTTTGTAACTGGTATGAGTAATGTTTGCTGTAACTGGTTTGGTAATGATATTGTAATTTACTGTAATAACAACAACATACATATGAAAAAGGGGCCAAGTTCGTGAGAAACAACGTTCGGCGTAGTCGGTGTCACCTACGAAAGTTTTGAGATCTAACGAATGGCAAGTTCTTTAGCAGTTCCTTTAATCATAACTGTAGGAATGTACAACGATCTTTAATTCAATTAAAAAACAATTTATTATTTTCTTTGATATCGGATTTCTAATTTGGCAAGTTTTAACTGTCAATAAATTAGCCTACATTAAAATAATTTGACTTCCCCAATTAGAAATTAACTTGCCAAGTTAGAAATCCGATATCAAATAAAGTAATAAATTGTTTTTTTAAATGAATTGAAGAACGTTGTATATTGCTACAGCTATGATTAAAGGAACTGCTATGGAATTGCCAATCGGTTAGATCTCAACTCTTTTGTCGGTGACACCGGCTATACTGAACGTCGTTTATACCAAACTTGGCCCCCTTTTTACATATATGTTATTATATCATCATTAATTTTTGAAAACTAAACTGAAGTTTATGTTTTGATTCAAACACATAAATGAAAAAGGTCTAAACAAATACGTGACCTTCAATTTTCCCCCTTCTGTTTACACTGCACTGGTTTCTTTTTATTAGCAATTTCTGTATTTTCCATAACGGTGGAAATGTAATGTTGCGTTTACGCGGCACTGATTTTTTATTATCAATTATTATGTTATTATTATTATTTATTATGTTTTCCATAACGGCGGAAATGTTGCGTTTAAGCTGCAGGTTAGGTTAGGTTATTTAATTACGGCAAAGCCTCGAAGACTATCTTCCTAAGGGGAGGGATGCCTTCGTGGAGGACTTTCTAAGGGAAACTGGCTCGTATACACGTTACACATGGGGAAAACCACGAAAACACCCATGCAGCCAGCCCGTTTGCGGGATTCGAACCTCAGACCGAACTACCAGTGTTCAGCGTCTTTACAGCTCGGCCGCTGGTGGGCCCCGTTTAAGCTGCAGTGGTTTCTTTTTATTAGCAATTTCTTAATTATTAAATAGTCGACATTCCTCATGAGCATTATTTAGTTTAACCTCGATAATAACATAGTTTTTTTGAAGTTTTAGATTTGTTTCATTGTATATGCCTAATAATGTGCACTGCGCAAAAAAAGGGGGGGGACAATTCTATATCTCTCGTTCTACTGGGACAATTGACAAAATTTAAATTGCGTTTTTCATGTCGTGAAAGCGCAACATAGGATATATATTAGATATATATATATATATATAGCATTGTTCTAACATGGGTATTTTGACATAAAACCGGACTTTTTCTGAATTAACATACCAATTTTTTCCATATTTCGACTTTACAACTCAAATGATGTCTAGATATTAAAATTTGTGAAATTTGGTGCGAAATTTACAGAGAAATTCAAAAATGTTTTCAGTTTGGCCAAGAATAATTCTCTTGGCTAAATTCTTAATATTATGGCAACCAATTTTCCTTTGCCTTCCATTATGCCGGAGCGGGAAAAAGGCACCTCGTTCCTACCTTTTTACATTGTGCATTGGACGGAAAAAAAGTGACATCGTTTCTACTTCCAAATAATTTTAGCAAAGTATTTAAACCCCATCTTCCCACCAGCGGCCGAGCGGTAAAATCGCTGAACACTGGTAGTTTGGTCCGAGGTTCGAACACCGCGAACGGGCTGGCTGCATGGCGTTTTCGTGGTTTTCCCCATGTGTAACGTGTATACGAGCCAGTTTCCCTTAGAAAGTCCTCCACGAAGGTATTCCTCCCCTTAGGCAGATTGCCCTCGTGCGCTTTGCCATAATTAAATACACCACACCACCACCTTTAAACCACATCTGATGTTTAATCGCTTTCAACAAATATGCCAAATTTCAAAAAGCGCCAATATATGAATTCACGTATATCTTCGGAAATTTTGAATACAAAATTGTCATTTTTTGCAGGTATGCTTAGAAATACGTCTGCTTTAAGATAATCGTAAAAATTTTAAAGATTATAATTCAAAATTGTTTTTGAAAAATTTATAAAAATTACTTAAAAATACAAATTTTAAAAATAAATCATAAAAAATGGGTGAATTTTATTTGAAATCAACCTGATTTTCGAAATGTGAAAGGAAGACTCAAATAAGCTGAAAAAGAGAGATTAATAAATATATAAACTCAATTGACATTGAGGAGCTAAAATTTTGAGACCTAATTTTTTAAAAACTACCCTTGCGATTTTTACAAAAACTTGATTGTTTGACGTAATTTGAGTTGTAGAACTGAAATATGGAAAAAAAATCGGTATGTTTGTTAAGAAAAAGTCCCATTTTGTGTCAAAATACCTATATTAGAACAATACTATATATAAATCTAATACATATCCTAAGTCACGCTTTCGAGGCATGAAAAACGCAAGTTGAATTTTGTCCATCAGCCCAGTAGAATGAGAGATATAGAACTGCTCCCCCCCTTTTTTTTCGCAGTGTACTTTGATGCGAAATTTCAAGTATCTAAGTTATTTAGAAGTGGTCTAGGTTTTTGATGAGTCAGTTAGTCAGTGAGTAATAAAAATGACACACTTTTCAGACCTTAATAATTCCATAACTATAAGAGGTAGATTACTCAATTTTGGGATTGTAGGTGTTAAAGGTAGCTCTATTAGACATACAAAATTGCAAGTTTGTAGGTGTAATAGGTTTTGAGTAATGAGGGGTCGAAAATAGCTCGAAATGGTTTTTTCGTGTAAGATACACATAGTTAGTGTCTCGCTGTTTTCTTTTCCAAACTTGACTGACACTGTCGTGCGTCTAAATTAAAAAATTATTTTTGTACAAATTACATGGAAACTCTTTCTAGCTCGGAAAAAAACTAATTTCCAGCTCGGAATTTCTGGAACTACCTAACACTGGATTATGCTTACTACCTAACACTGGATTATGCTTACTGCCCGATCCCCATATACTGTATTATTATTCCTATTAATTATTATTTAATCGGACTCATAAAGCAAAATATCCCGACTATACTCCTTTGTCACTTCCATTCTAGCTTTGAATAAATAACTGTTGAAACCCAACTACACTCCTCGAAACTTGCACTAAAAATAAGAATAAAGATGGGAAGTTAATGTAAATAAATTATTCCATTTCTTTGCGATTTGTTATACAATTGCAAAAGCTGCATTATTTATGGGATTACCCAATCCAATTGATCTCCAGAAGGAATTCAGGAACTTTTTGAAAATAAGTCATTCTCAAGTTCAGCTAAACTTTATCTATTAACAGAAGTACATTAAAGTAATTTAGAAATCAAAAATGAAATAAATTCTTCAAGATTAATAATAACTGGATATTAAGTTTGCAGTTTCAAAAAGTGCAATTGAGCTTTGTTACTTATTAAATACGAAGTTATGGAACAGAAAACTAATCAGATAAGCATTACAAGGAAAGATATGGATATAAAAACACACAAAAGTGGTATAGTTAGACGTAATTTTTGTGCTAGCAGCTAGTGTAATGATACTAAATAAATTTTCGTCAGCTTTAAACGTAAGCAGAATATTCTAGTCTGAAAAAAAATCTCAAGAATTTAATTTAGTATTCAAATTCTTAATTTTGAGGCCCCTAGTGTACTGTACGTATCAATCATAAATTTATCTAGTTAAAAAAAATAAGAAATTTGACAAAAGTACAAAAACGTTTTATAATCTTTTTTACTTCACTGCGTAATATTGTGTCCGAATAAAAATAATGTTATGAGATTTTCTTCTGACACAGTGCGTAATCTCTATACAATCTGTATCCACAATGTCCTACAAAAACGATAAGTAAGCATGGTAATTTGAAATTCAAAATTAGACAAAACTCAGTTTTAGGGTGGCGTTGATTTTGCACAAATAATGCGCGAATTGTGAGGAGGACTGTCACAGGCCCTTCTTCTTCCAGGAACGAAAGTATTGTGTACAAGTTGAAGCAAGATCGGCAACTGCGCATTCCCATAAGTATAAATTAGTTATTGTTGAGCTTTGCTAACTCTTAAGCCTCCGCCCAGTTTTGCGGAAGAACAATCCAGAGGATGGTTCGAGATCTGCTGCCCTTCTTCTCTTATCACCAAACTCTCAAGAGGATTTTAGTTCCGTCGTGCATTTTAAATGCTTATTTACCGCACAGGCGCTATACGCTTACATCACGAATTCGAACTCTACGCATTGGTACGGCAGTCAGCTTCACTAACCTCTACGCCGGCTAGACGGCATGTGCTACTTGCAACGAAAATACATCTGTTAAATAGACAATATAGAATTTTATTCCTTTCATTAAATTACCTAATATTAAATGACATCAATTAAATGGCTTTCACGAAACAGAAAATGTTTTTAAAAAAAATTTTAAAAAACCCTACAGTTCTCCGGTTTTAAGTAACGTATTACAAGCGGGATGAAATATTTCTGCTTCTTGCGAAGACTTCTTGTCTATTTCCCTAGTGCAGACATTAGCGATTTTTAAAACCGCCGCAAATAAAAGGATAAAGTTTCCTTAATTATAAAATTTCCCTCTGCAAATAAAGTGTGATGCTACAGGATTAAAAAAATTATTTCAACAGACTGTGGAGTCATTAGCTTATTTAGAAGAAGGAAACATGAAAAATCAGCACTACCTTCATCAGAATTTAAAAAAAATGGAATTCTCATTTGCCAGGCGAACGTGTTTTCAACTACATCAAGAAAAGGGACAATGTAAGGAAAGACAAAATTCGTTACATTCTCCTCAACTTAAAGGGTTACTAGGTAGGTATGAGGATGGTATCCAGAAGATAAATTCAGGTGGTGCCGAATTATCATCCACCACATTCTTGTTTTTTCTCGTTATTGGTATGGTGATCTAAGCTATTATTTAGTTATTGCAGATATCAAGAGAAACATTTTTCCTTTCTCTGAGAAAATTTAAGTTGACTTACTGCTACTGACGTCTGCATTACTCCAGAAAAGGCCTCATGAAATAAGAAAACTTACTCTTACTTATGAGGTATTACGAGTTTTTTTCTTATTACATTAATATATTAATTTTTTTGTAAATAATTATGGTCTTAAATTTACAGTTTTATTAACTTCCATACCACTGCAGATCTCGTTATTGCGATTATTCAAAAAACTTCTTTCAGTAGATTGTGGAGTCATTAGTTTATTTAAAAGAAGGAAACATGAAACATCAGCACTGTTCCCATCAGAACTCGAAATAAGAAACTCCCAACTGCCAGACGAACGAACTTTTATTTACATCAAGACAAGGGACAATGTAAGGAAAGAAATCCAGGTGGTGACGAATTATCGTCTACCACATTCTTGTGCAGGCGCCAGTTTTAGGCATTAGGCTTACTTCGCAACAGGAATTGTGAGAAATTGGCGATGTTCTTGCCAGTATTCGAACTTTGGACCTCCCAACCGCTAGCTGGTGTCCTTTCAATTATACAACGATAGCATACATTGAGAAAAAAAAAAATTGTTCACAAAGTAAATATTAAACATTGTAACAGAGAATCATGATGATTGCATTTTCAAAAGCTCTATTCCTGTCCAAAAACTTTAATTCTTCTTTTCGTTTATTTGTTATACATTTGCTAAATCTATAGAAAGAAAACTCAAAAGAACACATTGCACTTTTACATCAGTACACACAAGAGAAAGGATAAGGTTTATAGTAAATATGTGTGAAATGAAATTCAAGAGTATTTCTTTTCGGATTAATCCACACTACAGAAATGTAGCTTATTCTTATCAGTTTACAAATAATTAAAAAAAACAGTTTCCAAGAAGTTAAAAAAAATGAAAAAAAAATGAAAAATATTATGTAATAAATTTTTTTTCGAAAAAAAAAAAATAATAATCTGCTGACAAAAAAATCGAAATTTTCGGGGTAGGACTGAGAAAATTATTAACTAAACTGGAATATATCAAAGTTTTAATAGAAAAATGTAAAGCGATAAATTAGCCAAATAAAGTAAAATAATGTAGCTAAGTGTAATAAAACCACAGTAACATTACTGCCAAATGGCATTTGTTTAATATATTGGACCAAAGGAGCCCAAAGATGGTGATTACTGACAGAGAAAAGGAGAAACAGTGAAAATTAAAAGCTAAAATATTTGAAAAATTATAGGTTTTCTTGTAAATGAAATGAATGTTCGAAAATAAATGGTTAAAATTTTAAAAACTCGTTATTGGTAGATTTCACTTTAGAACAGAGGCCTGTCACTTTGCGTTTAAAACGGATTTGTCTGTTTTACATTCTGCCTATGATTTAATACGGAAAATGTAAAATTGTTAAATATTTAGAATTATTAGATAGCAGAATTATTAGACAGAAAAATCATTAATAAAAGTACTCAGTGGTTCTTAAATTGTTTCTCTTCACGCACCCCTTTCACCACTGCTAGAAGATACCCCCCTCCTTTCCAAAACTCTAAAAATAGGTATCCATTTAGTAAAATTTAGTATAGTCATAATTTGTTTTATAAATTAAATAAAAAACGTATAGAAAATGTTGATAAACACCAGAACTTGAATAAATGTAATTTTTTAAATTCATAAAATAAAACTATTGAGAGCTAAATAATAGGCTGGCCGCATTCCCTTCCCTGAAAGTATGAAATTCCTCTTCCCCCCTGCGGGGGAATTCAAAGAAAACATTTGGATGAGAACTGTAATTCTGGTTGAGAGCATCCGTACTTGAGTTTTCGAATCTAAAGTACTGAAGATGGAAGAGTGCAACTGAGTAACTTTTAAAACTTTTTAATAATTCTTCTTGCACTCCTCGAAAACAACAAATGGCCCACCAGCCGCCGAATGGTAAAGTCACTGAACGTAGGTAGTTCGACCTTGGCTTGATTCCAGGCGAACAAGCTGGCTACATAGGCTTTCATGATTTCCACCCTGTGTAACGTGAATGCTAGCCAGTTTCCCTGAGAAAGTTCTCCTCGAAGACATTCCCCTCCTCTTAGGCAGATAGCCCTCGCGTGCTTTGCCACAATCAACTATAGCAAACCAAAGCAATACAGCAAATGCAATGTTGTCTTACATTTTCTGAATCTTTCAAACTGTCGCGCTTATAACCTTAAGGCTTCATGACATGACGCAACGCGAATTTCATTCATTTTGCAAAAAATTTCTGTATTTCGGGAAACATTCATTACTTTAGCATACGAAATGTAACTGATTATTTGATAAATTACAATAGAATGTTTTGAAGTTTTTGATTCGTTTTAGAATTAGCTAAATGGGATATTTATACAGCAAAAGCTTACATTTTAACATTAAGTATTATACAAATTATAAGTTTATAAACTTCACCGCATTCTGAGTCAAGGCAGTGATCTGAGTAATAAACCAGGATAATGCTGTCTCATAAAAGAACGCCGGTTTTCCCAGGGAGGAGCGGTCCGTTGAGTCGTCTAAGACATGAAAGTCCAATACATGAAATTGGGAAACAGTGGTATGGAAATTAATAAAACTGTAAATTTAAAAACATAAGTACACTGCTGGCCACCGTAAATGCAACACCCTAGAAGAAAGCATGCAAATAACATGAAATTTAGAACATGCATTAGCGGAGGTGAAATATGCAAATGATTAGAATTTTAGCGCAGACGCACATCACGCACGCCGGTGGCGTCACTTCAAAGCACTATTTAAGGCTTGGAGTTTTCGACGATTTCAAGTTCGGCAATTGTGTTTTTCTTGTGGTTAAAAAAAAAAAAAAAAAAAAAAAAAAAAAAAAAAAAAAAAAAAAACGATCAATTATGCCTCGTAGTAAACAGCGATCATTGTTTAATCAAGTATCCGAGTTCGACAGAGGAAGGATAGTGGCCTTCGGAGAGTGCTGATTATCTTTCAGGGAAATCGGTAGTCGTGTTGGACGAAACCAAACAACTGTAATGCGGATACGTGACCGTTGGATGCAGGAGGGTACGACGGACCGATGTGTTCGATCGCATCCACCTCAGTGCACCACTTCACGTGATGACAGGAACATTGTGCGCATGGCAGTGAAGGATCTCTCAGTCACATTACGAACCATAGCACAGCACATTCAGTCTGTAACCCATCTTCCAGTGTATGCGTGTACTATTCGACGCCGTTAATAGCAGAGTGGTCTGTCCGCAAGACGTCCATTGCTTCGTCTACCCTTGATGCAGAACCACAAACGTCTCCGCCACCAATGGTGCTATGAAAGAAGGATGTGGACGGCAGAATGGAAGGAAATTGTCTTTACTGACGAGTCACGCTTCTGTCTGCAACACCACTAGGGTCGGATTCGAGTCTGGAGACACCGTGGAGAGAGGATGCTGAACAGCTGCGTTATGCACCACCACACTGGTCCTACACCGGGTATTATGGTGTGGGGCGGTATTGGATATCACTTTCGCACTCCTCTAGTATGCATTGCCGGTACTTTAAACAGCCAGCGTTTCATCTCCGAGGTGTTGGAGTCAGTTGTCCTTCCTTACCTTCAGGGCTTGCCCACAGATATATTTCAACAAGATAATGCGCTACCACACGTGGCACGCATGCGACCACACGTGGCACGCATTGTCCAAGGGTTCTTCGTCAATCGCCAGATTGAATTGCTTCCCTGGCCGGCTCGCTCTCCGGATCTTTCGCCGATAGAAAACATGTGGCCCATGGTTGCTGAACGATTGACCCAGATTACATCCCAAGCTGCCACACCAGATCAACTTTGGCAACGTGTGGAAGCTGCTTGGTCTGTTGTACCCCAAGAACACTTCCAAAGTCTCTTTGAATCAATGCCCACGCGTGTGGCAGCGGTGATCTCCAACAATGTCGGCTACTCTGGCTACTGATTCTGGAAGGAACCACACTTCACAGAAGTCTATAAATTTAATCATTTGATACTTGGTCAACATATTATCCACTAAATAAATTCTGTTGTTATATCTCTTGTCTTTCTTGGTGTTGCAATTTGGGTAGCCAGCAGTGTAGTTACAAAAAAAAAATAATTAGTATATTAATGTAATAAGGAAAAAACTCAAAATACCTCATAAGTAACCGTAAGTTTTCCTATTTCTGGAAGCCTTTTCTGGAGTATTGCAGACGTCAGTAGCAGTGAGTCAAATTTTTTCAGAGAATGGAAAAATGTTTCTCTTGATATCTGCAATAACTTAATAATAGCTTAAATACTTCGAATGATTAGTAATTTATTCTCTTTTAGGAAATTCATTAATAAGAAAGCAAATTTTAGTTTTCATGAACAATAATTGAACGTCATGCTTGAATATCATATGGAATAAATTTCATAGACTGTTATTTTTCTATACGATATAATGAGATCGCTTGTTAATATTATAAATCATTTGTTTACCTATAAATAAAAGTATAGCGTTAAATAGATTGAGGTAACTAGATTTAGAATTCATCATTTCCTCAACCTTTCGGATAAGCAAATTCTTGGTTAGATAAAATTCTGTGAGGTTCTACTGGAAACGTAGCGGAAGCAATATTTAAAGAAGCTGTAATTTTCAGTGGTTGAACATATCCCATATTCCATGATAACAATTAAGCTACTGTTACCGAGCTAATTATTTAGCTTATAGAGTCTTGTTCTCTTTGGTGACATAAACTATGAGAACTCTATAAAGCGACTTATCACTACGTCTTTAAAATTATCACAGATACTGTGACGGGTGTAAAGGACCCTTTTATTAAACTCATAATGTTAACAGAAGGCGCTTATTAGGCTTACAGAACCAGCCAGCATTAATGGCGTAAGTCAAAAAGTAAGAGAATTGAAATTAAACTATGAATTGTAAGTTAGCCAAAAAGCCTACACAGACGAAATGCGCGTGAGTTGTCTTAAAAATCAAATGCCGAAGTGACAAGCCTTATGGCGAGAATAACGCAAAGCCGTAGATACACTGCTCTCAAGAAAATCAATTAGCAAACTTTGCCTTCAGCAGGTGGAACACACTCTGATTTTACGATCTAAAACCTTCCTTTAAATACTAACTCTTTCTACCACATTTGAATACACGCCAACTAGAAATTAGATTCTGGAAGGAGGAAATGGCTCAGAGAAAGACGGACTGGCGAGAAAAATAGAAAAGTTAATTAACATAAAATAACGGGTTAATCAAAATAAATGGATACTCGACAAGCTTCCTTCCCTTGACACTTTGGTGGAATATAGTAAATTTTAATTCAGCAATAAAGTTTATCGAAAATTATTTTTTATTTGTCTGCCTGTCCATACAAAAATTTTTCATTCTATCTTGTAAATGTTCAATAGTTTGCCATTATACAATCTATGCTCCTTACAAAAATTTCTTCAAGTGAAACAAAAATTGATATACAGTTTTAGAAACATTTTCAGAAAAATCTATTACTCTTCAAATTATTACAAGTGATTAGTAACCAGATTTATAGAATAATCAATAAATATCACCACTGGTTTGGGGTGAAATAATCTTTAACAAGGTATAGCATTGATTCAGCAGGAAAGAAAGTAATTCCGTCCTGAAGTGCTGAAGACTACCGAAGTCCCCAGTTCATGCTCATCATGAGATCGATGGACAGTGTTAGAACACGAATCATGTTCTATGAATTCTCGACTAGTATAAGATCTGGAGAGCATGTTCATGAAATAAACTGGATACTTTACAAAGGATGCCTGTTGATGTTAGAGTTTTGATCACGCTTGCCGGAAACCTTGTCATTTAATATGCTTGAAACATGCGTATGTAGTAAAGTGGACTGTAATACCACCTAAACACATTGTACCCTTTATGCATTCTAGAACTAATCGGCCTTTAATGCTGACAGCACCCAAACTTCGAGTTGACATTCAACAATGGTAGAAGGAGCAGTCAGCCCAAAGTCGATGATAATCATTGCTGAGATAGAAATCAAATGAAAGCTGGATACAAATCTTTTACCATTCGTCAGCTCATTTAAGTGTTGTTCGACGTCATTGTAATGACGATAGTGATAGTCATTGATGGTGGAGTAGAAGTAGAGGTAAGAGTTAGGGGGACACCACCAAACCATCACAATAAATCACCAGGTTTGAGTCCCACTTGTTCTACCTTCTTTTCCGATTTAAAGCTGGGTTATTCCACACTGCAGAAGCAGCTCCGCTATCTCTATCACTCAGATCTTTATATTTCACTTATTTTCTTACAATTAATTAATTTGTCAATCCCGATCACAGAGTTTTATTAATAGTACAGTAAGAAAACGAAAATTAGGTTATCAGAATCAGAGAGCATGTTTCTGCAGCCTATAGCTTTGAATATATAAGAATTATTAGAATGAGACTTGACATAGTTCTGTCCCATGTGTTGCTAATTTTATCCTGATGCTATTTATTTTTGCTATCAAGTGTGGAGTTTTGATCAAGAATCTTTTGAAAACGAGTTCGTTGTTCGTTATTTTTTTAAATGACATTCAGATGTTAAAGGGCATTTAAAGATATAATGATTTTATCCAATTTTATCCAATTCCTGCAGCAGTACTATTCACAGATCAACTCCGACAGCCTGAAGATCTACCATTAAACTCTATTAAACACATCTGTTTAATCAAAATGTTCTAGGAGGAATTTTAAAGTTATTTATACTTTTTTATCTTTGTCTTGACACAAAAAGAATTAAATGTGCGCTTTCTAGACTTTGCTACTTTAAAATAAACTCTTCAAAGTCGGAACGACGCTCCTCTCATTGATGAAAATCATTGCTAAAAATGAAACTCTTAGGCACATAATTTCATTCCATTTTAGTTCAATGTCACTATGTCTATTTAAATTTCTGTTCCGTTTTAAAGTACTGTTGCAGTTTGAAATACAAATTCGGACTACTTTTGATTTAAAACTTAAATTCACATTTTTGTTTTTAAAAAACGGAATTTTTTTAATGAATAAATATAATTAACTTTGAAATGTTATATATTCAAGGTTAAAACATTAATTTATGGGACTGCCTGCTAAGACTGACTGCAAACTTAGCTTTAAGTCTGCTACATGTGATAAAATACGTGAAACATTATTTTGATAGAAATTATCATAAGCGAAGTTTAATTACATAAATAAACCAGCAACCAGCAACAAGCTCACTAGTAACAGAGCAGTAAAGCCGATGAATACTAATAGTGCGATCCGGGTTCAAATCCTGATATGAGGGCTTGCTGCATTGAAGGTTTCGTGGTTTCTCCCAGGCATAACGTAGATACGAAATAATTTCCTTTAAAATGTCCTCCACGAAGGCATCTCTTCCCATAGGCAGATATTCCTTGAATTGCTTTTCCTTAATCTATTAGCCTAACCTAACCTAGTCAGTAAGAAAATATACTGTTTCAGCCTTATTTTTCCCTGTTAGCTGTATTTATAGTTCATGCCTGATTTATCTCAACACACAGGCGTTTCAGGATAGTTTGAGGAGTACTGTTTAGAAAGCTCATTGCAACAGCAAACAAGACTTAATAGTTTGCAACTTACTGTTTAAAAACTTTCGACAGATTTTATGGCACTATAAGGGAAAATGCTGACGTTAACATCTAGATCTTGGAAATCTTTCAATAATGAAAAGGTATCTTTCACGTGCTTCGAAGTGTGTGCTATATTTGTCATTCAAACAAAGAAACATTTGGTGCAAAGAAAGGTACAGGTTTGGCACTAAAATTACAATACCATTGAAAAATTTTACTTCCCTCTGCCAATTTGGTATTTATTTCTCTTAAGTTACGCAGAAGAGAACATTTTTGTGCCAAAAAAATTTAGAATAGAAGGCTGGTTATTTAAACAGCAGTTACTCTAATATTTAAGTTTCAAAATCAGTGAAAACCATTCTTGAAGTAATGAGTTAGGTCCATCAAACACTGAAGCCTTTAATGTGTGAAGCAATTACGAAATAGCTTGCACGACAGGAAGACTTTATTCCACCATCAACAGATCTAAAAATGGTTCGCGGTTCGGCTATACAAATGTAGCTTCCTTGGAGCAAAAAACAGTTCAATGAATTTAATATCCTGTTTTTTATTACCAATTTTCGTTGAAAGCTTAAAAGTAAAATTTTTAAATCAAGGTATAAAAACGTTTGCATGCTTTGAAGAGATGTTGGGGATCAAATGTTGTTGCTGTCCCGAATAGCCCTAAGTTTCTACAAGGTGGGTCTGGAATATCTTTTAGTCTGTCTAGTTATACGAAATGGAGTATGTCGCTACAAGCTCGGATAATCAGCATTTTACCGTATGTTATGTTGTATGAAATTATTATAAGAGTTCCAAGATAAAATTTAATAGATTAAGAATTTTTTTAATCTGTGCTTCAAATGAGTTTTGTCATGACAACAGCTAGACTCCGGTAAAATCAATAATTGGCAGCAAATTACGTAAGAATCATTAGATATAGATTTTCAGAAACCTTCCTGCTGCATATAAAAACTCTCCTTTAGGTTTCTATTAGTGGAAATGTATACAAATTTAAAAAATTAAAATTAATTTTAACGAAGGAAACCTGGTTAAAACCTAAAAGATAACTTAGAACAAAAAATCTCTACTCGGGTGGAATAAACAAACTTTTACATAATTTATCTTGATTTGCGTTGTCCGGTTGCTCATTAATTTTTCAATTCAGTTGACATATCTACTCAAAATTACAAGCAGATGAAATACTTCTATAATATTTTTATATTAACAACGGCATCTTGCATCATATTTCCTAGCGTAAGCAGCTGGAGTGAAATATTTATTTGATTTATCAATGTGCAACTGAGGCATTCTTATTCTTTCTTTATTTTTTACTTTATTTTATTTTATGCCAATTGATTCTTCTTGTTATTCGTAAACATGAATAACATGTTTTCATCTTCTCCGATTAAACAGTATATTTTCTGAAGCGCTGACTATCTCAGGTTTTAATTAAACTGAAACGTTGTTTTATATTATGCTTATTAATTTGAATTGATGTTTTCATAGCATTTTCGGGAGTTTATTGACAGCTTCTCGCGTTTTAATAATAGAAAAAATATTAATTTACCAAGGTTTTTCCTCCCTCAAATTACTCTCACCAGTAGTCTAGAAGTAAAATTGCGGAACACTGGTAGTTTGACCGAGTTCAAATCCTGGCAGACTAACTACTGCATAACATACGAAATATTTCTCCAAACGTAACATGAATCATGGATTTCTCCAAACATAACACGAATACGAACAAAACCAATACCTCCAAACGAAACGTAACATGAATCATGGATTTCTCCAAACATAACGCGAATACGAACAAAACCAATACCTCCAAACAAAACGTAACGTGAAGTTTTGCTTAAGAAGCCCTTCTCGAAGGCATCCTCTAAGGCAACCCTTTTTTAGTCTGTGAATTCTTTGTCATGATCCAAAAAATGACTTAAATCAGTCCATTCCCTCAAAATATTAAGATGCTCTTAGCTATCAATGATATCTCGATGTATTAATTATTTTCAAATTTTTCATTTACGTTTGCCTTTACGAGATTTACGTTTTTAGAAGTGAAACTAATTTCTCTTTTGCTTCGCAATTTATATTACGATAAAAGAAATGAAAGCATTGCCAGGATATAAAAATATATGAGAACGAAACAGCTTTCATCTTAAATAATGACAAACCTCTTAATAAACAGGTCCTTTTTTTTTTCATTCGTAAAACGGAAATTAAAAATTACATTTGAGTAATGAATTAAAGTCTTGTCTACATTCATAAAAATAATAAGATTGATTAGAAGTCGATGCACGTTTATTAGTTTCATAGCAACATTTGTAAAAATACACAAGGATTAGTCCTGAAAGCAAAAGCTGCTTTTTCCCCCTTGTGTAAGGACACACCACGAAATCTTTAGAACCAGTTTTTAATAAACGTCACAAATTGATAGCCACGCAAACAATACAGCCGCAACTCCAGATCATTAATCAGTATTAAAACCTAACAACAACAAAAAACAACTGTAAAAAAATCACCCCACGAAATTAACTCTGCAGCTGCTAAAGCACCGAACTCAATTCATAGTCCAGTAAGCAACTACGACAGGCACCATGATCTCAAACAGTGCGTAATTTCTCTTCTAAAAGGTGGGATAGTGCATCGGATTGGTTCCAGACCCTCCCACTAGGGTCGCAAATTATCTTCCCTAGCTCGCAGGAAAAAAAATTATCGTAGGCTAATCTAGGAGGCTTATTAGGCCTTGTAATTGCCATTTGAACCCTCACTTTAGGGCGGAGCTGGATCAAATAATACGTGAATTAACTTGCGCTTGGTTAGGCTGTAACAGCTTAGCCATGAGTGGTTGCCGTAATCCTGGTTTGGTACGCTTCAGTTTGACAAGTCGCCAGATTATACTTTATGACGGGCTCCGTTTATTTGTTTATGATGAAATCCTAAAGTTTACCGAACTTACTCGTAGCACTATAATTTATAAAACCCACGTAGTTAACATAAGGGAAAAGATAGGGATTATTTTCATACCGAATTAAAGAAAAGTGATCATTATCAGAATAATCGTCACCCCCATTTATGTGTAATATTCTTCATTCGCTTACCTCTACTCTCCGTTTGACTTCACGCCATGATGAAATTCTCAAGAATGATAACCCGAAATAAAACATTATAGAAAGTATGAATGCAGTTTCTAAGAGAATAAGAAATATAAGTTTAATTTCACATTCTAATGTTATCTGGTTTTGTTCCAATTCAACTTACATTATGTAAATTTAAGTATACATAATAGCATATTACAAATTTGCTTTTCTATTTTGAAAAAGTGCTTGCAAAAGTAAAAGATTACGTCATCTTTCAGAAAAGTTATAGCGGAAAACGTTTATGCATTTCTTCCAAAAAAATGATTGCCAGGATGCACTAGAATTATATTGTTTAAGAATGCTCTTCTCTTTACCATACATGCTTTTGAGATGCCTTAAAGTTCCAACATATTGTAGCATAAAATTGTTTGTATATTAATTATCGCATCTGCTTGCATAATTCTTCCTCCTGCTCGATTTTCTACATAGCATTTTTAGAATATTGATTTGTAGTTCCTGATTTGCGGTAGGAACGTTCAAGATAGCAAAAATTCATAATATAAGTGAAATTAATAATATTTGAAGTAATAACTGAGGCTGAAGTCTTTGACTACAGCTACATTAGTACATGTATTCATAAGTGGGTTTTAATCTACTAAGTTTTTCCTTTGACACTTCCCGTTAGAAAACATATAAAAAACGTAATTCTTCCCTCTCGATTTTCAAGAGGTAAGATTAGTTAAGTATGGTGAAAGGAATAAGCGAATAAATACGGTATGTGCCTTTCATGGAGAATTTCTAGATGTAGTTATAAAAAAGAGTATTATTGAAAACATGAAACAAAGGTACATATATTACGGGCAATGTATGAAGGCAAATATTCCATAGAATACCTATGTATTTTACAAAATGCCGAAAAATGGAGGGCGTTGTATGAAACGATTGACATTTCATTCATTTCTTAGACCTTGTATGGGCGCTTTTGTGTTTTTTTGCCATGTGTAACGTATAATATACAAGCCAGTTTTCCTTTAGAAAGTCCTCCATGAAAGCATCCGTCCTCTTCGGGAGATAGCTCTCAAATGTTTTGCTATGATCAAATAAAGCAAAGTAAGCCTTGGCATTCTATAGAATGCCAAATGACAAATTGGTCAAATATGAAATGCACTCCAAAACGTTTCTAATATCTATACATTTAATGCATTCATGCATAATACATACATTTAATGCATTCATACATAACACATACATTTAATGGATTAATACATGATACATACATTCAGTACATTAATACATAACATATAAATTTAATACATTCAGACATAATGCATACATTTAATGCAGTCATTCCATAATTTAATACATTTTCATGCATTGTTTTCTTTAATCAGAAATTCGTAAATTTTCTTTTGTATAACTTTCATTTTCTTACGTATTTTGAAAAACAGTTTTTTAATGACACTCTTTCATTATTTTTCAAAATAAATTTGAATTTTTTGAGGAATACACGTCTTTTAAACAGCCTTATCTTGACATTTCACCATATTTTGCCTAAATGGCTTTTGCCGTTCTGTAGAATGCCTAGGGAAAGTACGTAATAATTCTCAAATATCATACTTTACTTACAAAACTCCAGTCATTATATAAATGCCTAGGTATTCTATAGAAAGCCGGCATATTTCATGCATTGCCGGTAACATATACATGTACTTATTCACCTAGAAGACAAACATAAATGCACATTATATATATACATATATAAGCAAACATAATATGCATTTACGTTTGTATACTAGGTGAATAAGTATTAAGTGCTACAATGAAAGAAAATGCTCCTAAATTCAACTGAAGGGCAAAGTAACATAATTAAAATAATTAAAGTGTTTATCACTTTAATTATTTTAAAGTGTTATCACTTTAATTATTTGAATTATGTTAATGGAGAAAACAACGAAAGTGCCCTTGCTGCCAGCCCGTTCGCGGGCTTCGAATCGAACTACCAGTGTTCAGCGAACTACAGCGTTCTCGGGCGCTAGTAGACCCGTCATGACACATATTTTCAATTGACTTTAATACTATCATTTGAAAGGAAGTAGAAGTCAATCAAATGTACTAGGTAGTAAAAAATTTTCAATCAGTAACAACTGTCAACTGGTAGTACTAGGTAAAAAATTTTCAATCAGTAACAACTGTCAACTGGTAGTACTAGGCAAAACATTTTCTATCAGTAACAACTGTCCCGTATAATTTTCATATTGTTTAATTCTAAATTAAAAGGTAAAATATTTATCATAAATTCATTTGAACGTAATGATGAATTAAGTTACATTCTATATTTGCTGTCAACGTAAGTTACATTGTATTTTTGTTTAAAATATGGGCCAGGATGCTGCAAGAGCAGCCAAGCAAAACACCTACGGCCTAACTTCTTCAATAATTCTTAGGTTCAGGTTTTAAGCTACACTGGGTTTTAGTTAGTCTTCGTATCTCATTGCTGGTCCTCATTCTCCTGCTCCAAAAGGAAATTAATAGCAAATCATGCTATTCAAGGGAACTGGCACAAGCAGTTAAAATAAGAAACTGGTTATTCAATTAAAACTTAAATTACGAGTAATTTAAACTTAAGTTAATTACTTTAAGTTAATTTAAGTATGTAATATTGACATACATACAAGACAGCTAATGAGTTTTACATAAGGAGATTTGTTCCGCTCTTTTTAATCTGATTTCAGTTAAAACATCAGCATTGATTGCTACATAATTTAAAAGCTATAATTAAATTGCAGAAGTGCCTAACGACATTAATTTAAGATCAAATAAAACACAAATAATTGTAGTAATTATCTGTTTCCTTTGTGACTTTAATATCTGAATTACTTTCTCAACACGATTATTTTTAGTTTTATTTTTCTCAGTCTTATCCTTTAGAGCATTTTGAAATAAGTAACAATTGAGCATTAATTACAAGATGCAAAATGTGTAGTTGAAGATTGAATTATGTGGAGATGAAGAACATCAGCCTAAGCGTGTATTCCTAATCTATGTATAATTCCCCCCCCAAAATAAATTACTTTTTAATAACCTGATATTGGCTAGAAACATTGTTAATAACATAAGCAGTAAATTAAACTTATTTTGCGCTTTACATGTACTTATATGCTGGATTCTTGCAATAAAGAAGGTTAAAGTTTTATACATAGATGCAAAAATTTAGTGTATTGTTTAAAATTTGCAGAATTTTATTAAACGCAATAACCTAGAACTATAGCGAATTATTTTTACTGTAATGCTTAAATAACTAAATTGACGAACTGCCCAGGTGGCTAAGAATAGCGTCGTGTGGTGTTTTAAAAAGATACTCACACCAACAGACTTCCGCAATACTTGAAAAAAAGGCTGTAAAGTCATTAGGATTTTTTTTTTTTTTTTTTTTTTGAAAGCAAGAGAGATGAAAAATTAGCAACCGCCTTCGCCGGGAATCGAACCCCGCACCTCTGAAATACCGGTTCAGTGGGCTGACCACTACACCACGAAGACACGCTAGGAAGGCGAGAGAAATACCTTATAAAATACAGCTCAGAAATAAATACAACAAAAGAATACAGCTCAGAAATAAATTCCAGACTATGTGGATTATGAACTAATTTTCCAACATATTTATTGGGGAAACTCCTAGTGTACTCCAAAGTGTGTATTTGAAAGGTTTGGTTAAATTTAATTGATTATGAAAAGCATGAGAGGGTTCTGAGACTAAAATTAGTGATGCCTTCTGGGAGAAACTGGCTCACCTAAGATACACATCAGTAAAATTACAAAAACGCCTAAGCAGCCAATCCCGTTCACCGAGATTTGAACCTATGTCGAACTACCAGTATTTAGTGACTTTATTGCTCGTTCGCTGGTAAGCCATTTTTAAAAGGAATTACATATAAAGTCTCATCCTGTTATAAAGAACTATCCGGCTGAACAAACAAGGTCAGCTATAACATATCTGAATTAAATCCGGTTTGAAACTTCAAAGTAATCCATCTCTCTTCTGCACATTTATGCTGTATGACTGAAGTGATCATTAGGAATTTTTTAATTAAAGACTATCTAGAACAGGAGGAAAATAACACACAACGAATCTAAATGCAAAAAGAAAAAGAAAGGAACCCCCTTTTCCCCCCATTATTCAGAGCATCTTTAGTTTCTAGTACATTATAGAAATTTCCTGAATATGTCTTTCTGTCTATGGTGCTTGCCTTCTGATATTTCGCCTAAAAGCATCTCACAAAATTGTGACACTTCACTTCAAACTTCAGCTCTAAAAATAATTTCAAGTTTCTCAATGAGGCGAGTAGGAAATTGAAAGTTTATTGCAAATTTCGTTTTTGTCAAGAAACTGTTGCTTCTTCAGGGTACTATGGTTTGATACCTTGTCTTTGTGAAGCATCTATTCCTGGTGGAATGAATAAATAATGAATAAATATTTGTGATAAATACCTTATCACTTATACCTACAGCAAAATTTCACAATTAAGTGCCCCATCGAATATAATAGGGAATTATGCTTAAACTAAAGCACATTTCTGTGTGATACGCAGATCCATAACATTAGTCGTATGCCCGAATTTATAAGATAATATTTTTTAAAGGGCACCCAGGAGAAAAATATTTATATATGCTATAATGATAACAATAAGTTTTGATAAAAGAAAGGGGGAAATATGTAATAAAAAATTAATATTTTTTCCTAGAAAGAAATTTAATATTTTCGAGAAAATTTCCGATTAAAAATAGACAAAATTAACGCAAATTTCTAGGTGGTTTAATCCGAAAATCCATATTTTTTAAACATTTTAAAATGCAATATTTTGTACTTCTGATTGAAATAAGTTACTCATTAAGTAGTACTTCTTAATTAAAACAAAATTCATAGAAAGAAATATGATATAAACGTCCTTTAATAGATTTTGAACTATCGTGGATTCTATACGGATGCTAAGATATTTTGACTTGCTTTCAAAAGCTGAAATCAAAAATTGGGATAATAGGCCAAATGTAGGAGCCTTGTCATTTTCGAGTTTTATTGCTTCAGACATGCATATCAGGCAGCGAAAACAATGCCAACCGCTGGGAGGTTACAGAAACTAAATAATAACAATAAAAATAGAACTGCCAAGCAAATTAGAGTTGATCAACTTCGGATAAGACTAAAAGGGGAATAAAAATGCCTTAGCTTCAATCTTCTAGACCACGTTATGAAGGTAAACCTCTACATTTTTCGACTTATCAAGAGTTCATGTGGGGTCCGATCTCGTCGGTTATTAAAGACAGTTAAATTTTTATCTTGGCACATTTTTTACCTCTTTCTTTTAGTTTTATTCCTTTCTTCTGATTAATATTTCTGCCTTAAGTTTTCTTAATATTTTCGTCGAATTCTAACACTTGACACGTTTCGAATATGAACGCGTAAGCAGATTAGAAAAATAATTAAACATGCCCATAAATGCCGTTCAATATCTATTTCAGTTATATCTCTTTGTTTAAGAGTTTAGATTAATTCAACCATCTTGTGTGTTATTAAGTCGTTTAATGCGTACTTCCTTTTTTAATCTTTGAAGCGGAACTATCACAAAGAATTGCTTGTGATAACTTTTTCAAGTTGCAGTTTGTTACACGCTGCTATACTTTCAATTTATTATTGATTTTATCATGCGAATAAATTATAGTTGATTAAAAAGTCAGATGAGATAATTAGGTACAAGCTTTTCCGATATTTTTTCTGCCTAAAATACCACCCAAGTTGAAAACAGAACTCACTATACTTCGTAGACTTTGTTTTTCTTCAGCTATTTCACAGGTGTGCAATATATAGCTTATAGATGACAACCTTTTTATACGTAAGTAATACTATTGTATCGTAATGAGCAATAATTTCGAGAAAAAGAAGAAGAAAAAGCCTTTGAGTTGCTCTATCTCTTAACGTTAGTTTCTCTGATCTCATTAATGTCATTTAATTCGATTATTTACCTTCATAACACTGAATTATCTCTTGACAATATACAAAGAACAAATGATGTTGAAATTAAATTCAGTAAAAAACTGTCAGTCGAAATGAAACAACTATTAATTGAATCTAGCTCGCATTAGACGCTTAGCCAAAGATTGCGAAAGAGCTCTGATGGCATGAATAACTTTTTTTTTAATAAATCTCGTTTCTCGCCCGATCTTTTCAAAACTTTATGTGCAGTAAAACTTCCACAATTAGTTTCTTCCATTCCAATATTTTAAAATGCAGTGATACTTTTATAAATCGAATTTTAAAGGGTGCAAATCGACAGAAAACGAATCATGTACAGCTTGAATTAAAGCCTTCTTATGCTGCTTTTCTTATCCAGATAAAATAGCAAAATCACGTAAAATTTTCCTAATGATTATTTATTAAAAATTGATGATGAATAATTTTATTAAACATATATATTTCATTAAAAATTTATGATGAATAATTTTATGAAACATATATATATATATATATATATATCACAATATATATATATATAGATATAGATATAGATAGATATAGATATATAGATATATATAACTGCATAAGTTATGTATAAAGCTCATGTTATGTATAAAGCGCTTACTCATAATACTATTAGGTTCTTATATAGCCCAAATGCAGAGTGACTATAAAACAGCTGTTAGTTAAATTTAACTTGCAAAATAGTGAGCTTGTGAACTCTTAAACTTAGAGGCCCGTTTTAGCATTGCTTAATTTTCTTGACGTGTATATGTTCAGTTGAAATATACATAAACTCAAACTGAGCATATATAAGTCAAGAAAAAAAGTAAAAGTGTGTTGATAAAAGTTATTGAATCAAGTAATTAAGTTTCTAAATAAAATTTGCAATTATTTTTTTTAATTTAAGAGGAATACTATGCTGATATAGAAGCATATTACATTGCATAAAAAGCAAATATGCGCATGTAATTTCTCTCCTAAATGTTAACTTTCAGTGAATGTATTATTGCAAAATCACACTATTTTCTACTATATTTAGAGAAATTTCTAGAGATCATATATAAAAAAATTATCATCACAGTTCATAACAGCAAACAAAATTTTATGTCATAACTTGTCAATGGGAAAGAGCGGGGTTCTCATTTACACTTCTTATCAAATATTTACCTGTATCGTAAATGATTAATTTATCTCAGTGTTGGATACACTAACATGGGAATTATCCTTCGAAAGCCTTGTAATCTCTGATTCTATAACGTTCACAAAGAGGTTAAAAGGCCTTACGTCCCAAAATTGCGTGACGTCTGCTGGTATTCTAATAAACTGCATACAAGCCATTTCAGCATCTAGTTTTTCTAATCAGATATAAATATCACCACATTTTGCCAATCTTGGGATAGTATAAGTTTATATTTGCTTCATTCAGTTTGCGACTTCTCTTAAGAATCCACCCCAGCTATAGCATGGATGCGAGAAAGAGGATTAGATAACTTAGCCTATAATATTAACGAGAGAGAACAATAAAAGGCATGGTACTTCCGAACTAAGTACATTTTTAATTTTTATTTCTAAAATTTCAGGGGCATTTTGACTTACATGGCTTAAATTAAAAGGCATACATGGCTTCTGAACATGTTTCTAATTTATGCTAATCCAACATCATTTGCGACTTCTATTATAGCGCCGTTTTTGGCATTAAAAATCCTTATCAACTCGCTCATTAAAACTTTCTTGAAAACTTATGTTTATTAAAGAATATCAAACTCGGAGCAATAGATTTGTGTTCCATGATTTTGTAAATTTCTGCTTTTATATACTAAAGAAAACAGTGATTTCAACAGAAACTCTCTCCATCTAATGTTGAAACTTGATCTCCAATATCTACATCTTCTTCAGGGATAACATACATTGTTCTGTATTACGTGCATTCTCAATTATACCCAGCTGTAAATTTGAGAATGTACATAGTTGTATGGCACAAAAGATTAGGGGTCACCTGCCTTAGAGTTTAATCATAAAAACTGGTAACATCTCAGCGGTTAATACGGGAAATAAATAATATTTTATGTCTGTTACCAAAGTATTTACAGTTTTAATTTACTTAAACATTTTAACAAGCGATGACATCATAAAACCGCTTTAACCGCTTTCGGTATGATTGTTTCTTTCGAGTAAAACACACTACAAACCATTATCTGCAGAGGGAGACATATTTGAAAAGTGTCTCTCCCTTCCTTCAAAGCGCATTTTAACCGAAAGCGATGTTGAAAATGCATAATAACCATAGATTAAATTCACTAACTGAAAAAAATTTTAATGAATTCAGTAGCCAATTTACAGCGATTTGTGCTTAATTATTTCATGGCTTATATGCCTACATTTGGTTATTATTGTACAAATCTTCATATGCTTCTTAATTTATATAAATATATACATGCATTCATAATTTTCTTCTTGAATTTCTGTTTACACTACCCGAAATCTTATCAGTGGTGATGAATAACAGTCAGAATTGTTTCCTACTCAAACTATTTAGGGCATATACGGTCTCCTAATTAAAGCCAGGTTTTGGGGCCGTGAATTTTCTTTTTAAGTTAAACTACTCCCTAAGCAATGAACGCATTAACGTCCGGGGGCTCTTGGACACGCCCTTACATCACACCTCGCAAATTGGATGCTTGAAATTAAGCTCCGAAACCAATATAATAGAGCCTAAGAACCGACGCCCTTCTGTCCTCCTTAGCCCCAGGTAGCCAAATTGACATTTATCATCAAAAAACCCTACTGGAATCTAAACAGTGTCTTAGCTTAATAGGAGAAAAATAACAGGAGACATTTTCCTATTTTGGATTTTGATAGTTTACTACGGGACTTTCGAAAATGAAAAATGAGCGATAGGGAGTCATTTGTTCTTGGAAGCGAAGTGGTAAATAAAGGCATTTACTAAGCTTATATATTGTATGGAAAGCGGCATGCATCAGCAGGTATACTTAAGCATACTCTTTTACTGTTAGAGAAAGAGTTAAATATTAAATCACTAAGTGTAAAAGCAAAAGCTTAATTCTAAGATTTAAAAATTTCATTCTTAAATGAATTTAAATAAAACTTTTTTAAGATTATATTCCTCGGCTTTAGGGAAGAAATAAAGGAATAAACATTTCTGAGCTGTTCGCTTATGTGCTTTTGGTCAGAATTATTAACAAAAACAAAAAAGGGAGGAGAAGAAGAAAAGAAAAAGAAAAAAAAAAACTGAATGTATGAATATACTTCAAAATATTAATTTGCATGAATATTAACACAAACAATTTCTTTTTTATTAAAAAGTATTATTTTTGAAATTTTAAATTTTTTCATCAAAGTTTATTTTCCCAAAAAATGCATAGTTTTAAATATTTTTATTATAATCAGCATCAGTTAATGGAACTATAATATGCTAATGTACTCTTAACTACAAAGTTATATAAATTTACATACGCTTACAAGATGTATAGTTAAACAGAATACTCTAAGCTTTTATAGACTGTTAACAAAAGTGATCAATCAGTTTCTGAACTTGATAAGTTTCATGATGAACATGAGAAGTTTTATCATGAAGGTTCAAGAAAACATGATGAATTTTTTTTTAATATTTGAAGTTTTTTTAGTCTTCTGTTTTCCAATATAGTATTTTTAAAGATTTGGATTGGAACAAGGAACTAAGTAGAAATTACATAGATACCCTTTGTGCAAAATCCATTTGATTCATACAGATTAAAGAAAATTATTTTACAAACTTTATAGGTACGTTCTGAACTTCTTTGCATATAAAAGATTTTTGAATCAATTAATAGCTGTAAAATCTTCATAAATTTATTTCACTCACAACATCAAAATATTCCGAATAGCTTTAAATTAAATTATAAATTTCAAGTTGCGCATTATATGTATCCACCCTGTACTAACAGAATCAATTTCTTTGCGTATAAAAACTATTTTAAATACAGTATTATATGTTGTCATTTCACGGCATTTTCGCAGGTATCCCCCTCGGACTTATGCCCCATCCATTTTAAAAATGTAGATTTGACTTCTGACATGCTCTTGAAGGAATAGTAAAAATTTTATTTCTCTATCGTATGACTATACACATATTTGCCTTCCATCCTCTCAACTAAGAATGTATCTGGAATTGCAAAACCCCGAAAATTAGTAAATCCTAGCTTTTATCATAATAAAGTAGCATAGCTTTAAAAAAAGTGCTTGTAGATGCTTCCATTTCGGGCTTTTACCAGTTCACTTATATAAATGCCAGTGTTTACCAACATTAGTTGGAAAATGTCCGTATTATTTTACTGTTCTAGAGCATTTTAAATTAATGTTCTTTATTTTTTAGGGGGGAGAGAGTTTTATTTTTAATCTTCCTTAAGACTATAAGTCTTTAAAAATTCTAATTACCCTTTATTTCACATAATACTATAAAACTCAGTTTTTAGATAATGGTTCAGTAGATTATAAAATTAAAACAACATTCAATTATGAGACAAATTCTATAATGTTGACCATTAAATTGACATATAATAATAATTTGCTTTTGTGTTTCAGTCTTATATTAACTATTATTGATACATATTTAACGTAAATACGAAAGAGTATAATAATTAAGAAATAGTTTTGAAAAAAAACTCAACCTTTTACAGCCATTTATCAAAATTTTACTTCCTCACTATGGTATATGTAGAATTTCTGGCAAAACCTAGGAATTATCAGATTTAGAGTTTTTACGGTAGCACATCCATATATTAGTATAGTTTAACAATACTTTGAATTCAAGGGACAAGTTTCTTTGTAACTTTAACTACTTTTCAAAATTAATGTTGCAGATGAAAACTGTTTAAGAATATTCTATTAAAATAATTAGAGAAATAATTAAGAAATTAATGGCATTTTAAATCCACCATCAACTTCTGTTTACTGCAGAGCCTCACCAGTGGCCGAGCGGTCAAGTTGCTGAACACTGGTAGTTCGGTCTGAGGCACAATCTTGCGAACAGGCTGGCTGAATGGACGTTTTCGTGGTTTTTCCCGTGTCTAAGGTGTATACGAGACAATTTCCCTTAGAAAGTGCTCTACGAAGGCATTCCTTCCCTTAGGCTGGTAGCCCTTGAGTGCTTTGTATAATCAAATAAACCAAACCATCTGTTTACTGCAGTGTAATGAGGCTAATAAAGGAAATGTTATGATTAGTACCTGAGTTTACCTGAGTACCTGAGTTTTGTAACAAATAATGCTTTCAGATCAAATAATACTTCCAGCACAGTTAGTCTTCTTTGCATGAACGAATGATTAAAAAGTATTTGTCGTATTCATCATTAACAATTGTTTCATTACTTTCAATGCATGAAACACGGAATTAAACTTTTTCTCTTGTTTAACATAGCAACAATAAGCTTTATTTTCCTTTTTTTCCTTCTCTGTTTAGCATTAACTTTTATTTCTCTTGTTGCTTTCCTTTTTTCTTTTTATTCCTTTTCGTTCTTTGAAATATTTTGCAAAAAATAAACTGTTTCCATATTTTTCATTTCTTAGTTAATTTTAGGTTTTTAATTTTATTTTGCTTATTAAATTTGATGAAGAAACAATTAATAAATTACATTTCTCTGTACTGCTTACGAGAAATAAAAACGTGGCTTGCTCAATTTAGATGTGAAATGATTAAGAAAGAGGTCCCCACCGTCTTGAAAACTTGATTTCGAAGCTTATGTATTACAAATAACAAGTATTTTCAAATTAGCGTATAATTCCGTATTTGAATTATTAGTACGATCTGGTTTTCAAAAATGTCCGAGATTAAGCACTCATTTTGGAATGAAAGTTTATATTCCGCATGTTTTATAATATATGAAATAATTTTAAACAATGTTTTTAATGACTGAAGAACTAAGTTAATATTGTAGTGGATTGTTTTAAAGAATCTGACACCTTTTGCATACATTTAATACCTATTCTTATTCTTGAAAAGAAGTAATTATATAATTCAATATAATAAATGTAATCTAAGACATGAATGTTTAGTTGCAGCTTCAACTAATTATTTATTACTCTTTATCACCAGAAAATGCTGCTGGAAAAAATACTTCTGCTTAAAACGTAACATTTAATTATCACAAAAACACTGAAGTCTAAATATTTAATTAAATATAATTTTTGTTATTCAGATGTATGCAATGAAGAAGCTGCTAGAAAAAATATATTCCTCTCTAACTTTTTTAGAGTTCTCTTCCAATCAAATTACACCCAAAATACCCATAATACTTATGGAAGTAACTGAGAGTTTAACCTTGTAAAGAAGTAAAACGTATTAGTTTTGCTATCATTTTATACTTCTTTCCAATTATTTCTATTTTACCCTATTTTTATGCGACATTTCGAACAAAATAACACATAATGTGTGATCCGTCATTTTAAAATATATTGCACATTTCTGTTTAATAAGAAATATATTGTTTTTCTTTTCCCATGATTTGATAAGCAATAGTTCAAAAATAAAATACAGTTGCTCAACTCAAACATAAAATACAATTTCACCGGCTCAAAATTAAAGTAGCATTGAGGCTAAATTTTTGCTTTAAAAAAGTAGGGAGGTGTTACTGAACATGCGGGCAAATATACGCTAAAAAACCCTTTACAAGCGCTTAGTCTGTACGAATGAAAACTCTTGTTCCAAAATACGCAAACTATAGCACTATTTACACCTGGCCATTTAATCAACGTCCGCTCAAAACAGAGGAAAACGGGGGTCAGAAAAATGCAATCTTGACCGGCGGGCCTGTCTCGAATAAGAAAAGGCCCACCTTCTTGTAATGGAAGTTGTCGGGGCCCACCGTAGATAAAGATAATTGATGATGGCCCCGTTGATGCTTGTGGCTCCTTGAACCTTACCGTAGACCTACCTACCTATCTTCAGGGTGCATCGGTAGTTTTCTTACCTCACAATTCGTAATGTTCCAAAATCATGACTGAAGATACTTTTGTAATGAACACATAGCCATAAATTCGTTGCTCTTTTGCCAAAAACACCCACAATACCACCGAAGCCCCTAGTTGTAAACTTAGTACTATAAAATGAATTTAAATATACTAAGAAGAAAATAAAGATTCGAATTTCCAGCATACCTTTCAATGTTGTATCTAGAAGTGAAAAGAAACTTAAATATGCTTCGTATTTTTTTATTATTCTAGGATTATTAGCCTTACTCATTCTTTCAGCATGTTTCTATATTCGGTGCATGATTGGTAAGCCTTATGGCAGTCGTCGATACACTACATTTAATGAGGTAATAAAAATTAATTTAATTAAAACTATTATATTTTGATATATATTTGTAATTAAAAAAGTACACTTTTTTCCAGGAGCGCGAGAGCATCATCTATTGGCCCACTCGGCATGCTTCTAATACTTCACAGACACACACACACCAAAAAAAGGTGGGGGAAGAAAAGGGAAAAAAAGACAGAAGAAGAAGAAAAAGGATGTACGGTTATTATTATTTTGCATTAACCAGTTATTATGATTTAGACCTTTAATATGCCTTTTCATTTTCCGTTTCCTGACCAGAAATTTAAATTAGTTAAGAGAGTATTTAAAACTAAGATTTCCGGATTGTAATAGCCCTATCAGATCTAGCGAAGCGCGCGGCTAGGCGGGACATTTTCGGAAAACGAAATAATAGTACTACTGGTTTAAATGGGAGGTTTCGGAGAAATGTTCCATCCAACCGAGGAACAGATATCCTGGCTACGAGAAACATTTTGAAACTTTTCCGAAAAATGCTTCGTTTGCAGCTGTGGTCCACGTAGAGATCAACCAATCAAACGAAAATTCTGCTTCTGAAGGATTAGGAGTAATTTTCAGTATGGCGATGGCTGCAACTGTGAGATCCTGAACGGTGGAAATAGAAGCTGATTTAATTGAAGAAATATATATACGAAAAAAGATGTATATATTTATATTGCTGTTTTGTTATAGTACAACTGTCTAAGTCATTTTTATAATGTTTATATATTCATTAAATTTATAATCGTGGAATTTTCAGAGTTAAATGTTATTGCTATACAATAGAAATTTTTTATTAAATTTAAGGTGAATATTTTTTTAATCTGTTTGTATAGGAACGACTTTACTTTTCTGCTACTTACGTTTTCGCTTTTAAATTGAAATTGCATAATCAACGACATACTTTAAACAGCATAAAAGGAGCGTAAAAAAAGGAAAACATGGCTTATGTAATAATGAAAATACACATTAAATTTGTATGCTATTATTTTCAGGTTATTTATGAAAGACTTTTTAGATTATCAATACATTAAGAATTATATTTTTGTTGTAAATGCTACATATTGAAACATTCGAAATTTATGGATTTATTATTATGAATAATGAAAAACATTTGTATATACATTCATTAATATAAATCTTATTCATTACATTAATAATAATAAACATGCATTAAAAACTTCTAAACCATCGCATCTCTCTATTTGTATATGTAAGTATATGACTTATTAGATGTGTGTATATATATATATATATGTATGAATACAAAAATGAACATTGCCAAAAAGTTTATTTGAAGTTACTTCTAATTCATATAACTATCATATAATTAGCAGCAACTCTAGTCATCAGTTCTTTGCACATTATCCTGGATATGAAATACACAGCTGAAAAATAATTGAAGTGCATTTTGGGCATTAGGCTAGTCATTAAATTCACCCATTTCTACACAGACTTTGCATTTGTAATATGTTTTAATTTTTGCAGTGTTTAATAGCATTTAAATCCCAAAATAGTGGTTACAAACTTTTAAGCAGAAGCAAAATATAAATTTCTCTCTTTTTTGAATAATAAGTTACTTCCATGACGCAATTAGGGAACATTTAACAAACACTCTTGATGTAAGAAACTCATTTTTAATGGGGATAGAAAACTCTTTAATTTATTTTCCAAATTTTATTTAAATAAGTGTATTTAAATAATTAATTATGAAGGTAGAGAAAAAAGGGGAGAGCTGAAAAAATTAATTTCATAAAAATTTTGTTGAGAAACAAGAAAAAATTAAGCATTTTATAAAAATTCATTTAAAAAAAACCTCCTTCCTCTTTTTAATTTGTAATGCACAGGAGCAGGAATTCCAAATACACAGCACGCGTGCCAAAATTAGCAAGTCAGCATATTTTCTTGACACACGCCAAGAAATATCAATAATAAACATAAATAATTAAATGAATAATGGGAGGATTATTCTTTCTACGTCCCACTAAATAATGTTACAGCTGTTTGGTAGCATAAGTGCCATCACCCACCTTACGCTTTTGATTAATCTGTACGAAGTTGGATTTACTAACACTCTCTATCACTATTTCTGTTCACACCGGTACAGTAACGTTATGTTTTGTTTATTTAGGGCAGTGTGTGTGTGCTGAAATAAAATTTTGCTTGTACAATTCGTTAATTACTATAAAATTTGTGTTTGAATTTAAACATAAAAATTAAATATTCGCACCATTAAAATGATGCTAATAAAAAAGCAGAAACTGCAGGACATAAAAAGCTACGCAAATACTTGGACTCTAGATGGACTCTAGATGGACATACTAGATGGCTTTTTTAAACATGGAGATAAGAACCGTTGCGGTCTGTGGTCTGAAATTACTGTATGTCTAACAACATCTGTCACACGACATTTTGAAAATCACAATAAAGAAATTGCCAAAAAAAAAGCATTGAGTTAAGAACAGAACTAATTTTTCAAAGATTAAAGATAATTCAAAATGAAATAAAATTATTATCAGAATTTGTAAAAACCAATAACAATTTTATGGAAGCTCGTTTTGAAATTTCTCAAATAATAGTTAAACTATCAAGAGCATTTTGTGATAGAGTGTTCACAAAAATAGTTATGTTAAAAACTCACCCCAATTTTAGTTTCAGTATTTCAATAAAAAAGAAAATATTACTCAAATAATTCAAGGATTGCAATTAAGTAGAAATACTGTTAAAGATGCCTGCTTAGTTTCTCCGAGAGATAATTCTACGCTGTTTTAAGATGACTACGATTTCTTCTCAAATTAGAGTTAAACATTGTAGTTTTAATCCTTTGGGGACGACAATGTTTCCCCAAGAGCGAAGAAGAACGATTTCGGCCTTGGACGAGAACGCGAAAAGATCCCCATTCCAAAAGGGAGTGGCAGGAATGCGGTCATTCCGATATCGCACAGCAGCCATTACATCGCAATAAAACAATAAAAGCTCTTCCGGAAGTAAATATTCATATATTTTAAATTATATATTCATTTATTTGTTAATGACAGAAATACCTTATACAGAAATTCCCATACAGTGCACATTATTTATTTTGTCATAAAAGTAGCTTTACTTTACACCTTTATTGGGTATGTGTAAATATCCAACGCCGTAAGAGATGGCATATTTCCTCATGCCAGTTAGAAACTGATTGATCTATGCGATTAATCTGTGTGATTGATCTATGTGATTGATACTGATTGATCTATTTTATTGGTCTGTGTGATAAAATGTAGCGCTAATTTGCTTTTTTTATTAGCATGTGTAAATTTTTAATCGATTCTATACATTAAGTTTCTGCAGTTTTATGTATTGCATACTGCTTTCACAATTAAGCCTACAGGTATCAATGGTAATTTTTGTAAATGCGTCTTAAAATTACTTTATTTTTGTACATTTTACACAAAAACTGCCGATTTTCATCATTTAAATACGGTTTCAGATGAATTCATGATTCAAATAGGAAGAAAAAAGGTGAAAAAAAAATCCCTATTATTTTTTTGGCATTTTATAATACAAGTGAACACATTATTCGGTAGAATTGCAGCATGTCAGAAAAAAAATATATAATTTACTGGTGAAGTTACACTGTTTTCAGCTTATTCAGCTTAGTTTCTGGTCAGATTCTGACTGAGATAATCATCCAACACCCTTGAAATAACGTAAAGTGGAAAGTGGAAACACGTAAACGTAAAGTGGAAAGGCAAATAAGGTCATGGCACTACTATTTTGGCACTCTTAAATAAGTGCATAATAAGAACAACAAAAATTATTTTTTATGCTGATAAATAACAATATTAATTAAAAAATATCTTGTTAATTTACTAGAAACATTTCACTGTTTTTGAAATCTGTCTTAGTACTTTTGAAACAATATAAATATCTAGTTTCTGCTTTTTAAAGAAATTTAGTTGTGACTAGAAATTTTTAAAATCCAACTAACATACAGTTAGTTCTTCACAGTTTTATAGTGTAAATTAATTATAACTTTCCTGCGAATATATTAACATCCTGCATAACCATTCTTAATTTCTGTTGGAATTCTTTATTGTACATATATTTTCTAAATCTTTCATAGAGCTTATTTACAGTAAAAAATTAAATAATTTAAAAAATCCAATATCATCTTCTTAAGTATTTAGATAGATAATACTAGATAAAAATGTAAGTTGTAAGATTCTGTACTGTGTACTTTTAAGTTACAGTTGAATTTCAGGAATTTTAAAAACTAGTAAGCGAATAATCACTTGAGTTCGTGAGACAGTGTATAAGACTTGAAAAGGGTTAAAGACCCTTTATTATTCCAAATTAAAGTTTCACAGAACAGTCTGGGGGTTTTACAATAAAACCGCCGCTCGGGATTAAACTCAAAAACTAAGAAATTAATTAATCTTAAATAAAAAGATATAAGAGCTATCAAGATTCTAACCGAGTTGGCCCCTTAAAGCTGAATAACGGCGAAGCTATCAAGGGCCTAAAGTACTGCCCAGCGTAATAATATCTTAAGAGAGAGTAGCCTAAAAAGGCGGACGCATGCTAGTCAAAATTACCGGTTCTCTTTCACGAAGACAGTAGAACTTCGAGGTTAAATACTTCTCCTCAATTTGTATGCAAACGTGTTTCTAAAACTACGTTCTGGCCGGAAGTTGTAATTTGAAATTCAGGAAGACAGGAAAGGAACTTTAACTCAAAACTTAATTGTTAAAGAAATTAACATAATCTTTACAAAGTAAATAATAATTAATCAAGTAAATAAATTAGTTATTCATTAAATTATTTTTACCGCTTTTTCCAAGTAATTTTGGCACTTTATAGTTATTTATCCGAAAGTCAGTTCGAATATACCCTTTTTTTCACCCCGTCAGTCATCTTTTATTATAATTTATATTTAGTTGCTATTAAACTTTAGGAAAAATGTTATATACACTTTTCAGAGAAAGGTGTCACTAGATTGTTGTTACTCGATATCACTGAAGATGATTTGAGAGAAATGAATATTAAATTAGGGACCAGAAAATACAATGTGCAAATAATGAAAAGGATTAAAGTAACTATGTACTATTTTGAATAACAGAATAATAGTAAAGAATAATATACTGAATATCTCAAAGGTCATTTTCTTCCTTTTAGTGTCCAACAGTAGAAGCTGTCGCTTCATATGTAATACCTAAAGATGAAATAAACACCATTGAAAATGTCTGTATAGAAGATGTTAAATGCTAGATTTTTTTTCATATTTTCAAATATCTTCAATAACAATCATCTAAAAACCCCTTTTAAAAATTTTCAGTTTTCAATTAAAAATTCAGAAAATTAAAATTTTTCAGAAATGCTTCATATTTAAAATTTTGACTTTATTGGATATTTTGCTTTGTTTATACTTTCCTCTGACTTTTGTTAAGGCTCTAAATGAGACTTTTCGATGTATCTGTATTTACAATTGAGGTATTGCAAACTGAAATGATGATATAAAAATTTTCGAGAAACTTTTATGTTTGTTTAAAAAAGAATAAATTTACAAAAATTTTTTACCCTAAAAAGTCAAATTTAGAAACTCAAGTATATTATGATAAGCAATTACGCCAAATTTTGTATCAATTGATCAATAAATGTTTCAGTTATTACTTTTCAAAAACTGAAATATGGGCAAAAACGTCATTTCTCATAACATGCACTTAAAGCTTTAACTCACTTCTATAAAGCCCACCAGCGGCCGAGCGGTAAAGTCTCTGAACACTGGTAGTTCGGTCCGAGGTTCGAATCCCACGAATGGGCTGGCTGCATGGGCGTTTTCTTGGTTTTCCCCATGTGTAACGTGTATACGAGCCAGTTTCCCTTAGAAAGTCCTCCACGAAGGCATCCCTCCCCTTAGGCAGATAGCCCTAGTGTGCTTTGCCATAATTAAATGCACCACCACACCACACCACCATTTCTATAAATATTTTATAAACTAAAAAACCATCGCACTAATATGTTACAACTTTTACTCTCTCAGTTTTAGAAAAATTTGACTTTCTTATACCTGTCAATTTTCTTTCCCTTGCATACGGTTACTTATAGGGATCAATTACAGTTATTCAGTTACAGTACCAATTATAGTTATACAGTGTCAGGACTAAAATGTCGCCAAATTGTCTCCAAGTTTGGCAACTTGTGGCGACTTCTTGCCAAGTTTGGTGAGAAAAATTAGTCGCCAAAACCATCGTCAGCTGGGCGATATCTCGCCAAAGTATCGAGATAGTCATCTCCTCAATGTTAAATAAAATTGCCCCTGTAATCTTATTTTTCCAGCAAAGCTTCGCTTCTTCAGACTTTTCATGTTACATTATACAAAATTCGTAACAATTTTATGATGATTTGTGGTGATTTATTAGAATATAGGATAGACTATTGTCATACAATTGCATCAATTGTACTTCACTAAAATTATAAAGCAATCACATCCGCTTTGTTACTCAATGATTATATTTTTACACCTGTAAATAAATATTCAGTTTACATCGTTCAATATACAGGATATAATGCGTATAAGTGTGCAAAAAATTTGTTAATCTACTGATCATATAATAGACATGGTCTTCTAGTCAAAAGCAGAATATAAGTCCTTAAATTTTTGGAGAAGCAAAAATTCCACACGGATTTGAAATTGCATAGTAAGCTTGTAGAGACATTAGATACTTTTTTGAAAGCAGGAGAGATGAAAAAGGAGCAATGCTTTCCCCGGGACTCGAACTACGGACCTCTCGAATACACGCCGAGTGTGTTGACCACTACACCACGAAGGCATGCTAAGAAAGCGAGAGAAATACTCCATTTTTTAAAGGGCGACTGGAATTAGGAGACAAAATCACCAAATCCTAGTGGTGGCGAATCCACCACCTTTTTTAGTTCGAGAGCCACTATAGAGGCATTAGGTACTTTTTGAAAGCAGGGAAGATAAAAAAAAATGAGCAATGCCCTCGCCGGGACTCGAACTACTGACCTCTCGAATACGCACCGAGTGTTCTGACCACTACACCACGATGGCATGCTAAGAAGGCGGGAGAAATACCTTATATGCTGACGCCCCTAAAACTCCCATAGTTCAAGAAGCAGCTGAGCTTACATATAACTCCTCGGAATCTTCTGAAATGAGCTGTAATCGAGGCCTGATTTCAAAAATTAACAAATAAAAACAGCTGATTGCGGAAAGCATTTGAGAGAAAAATGGTTGCTAACTGCGACTAAGGTCTGCCACACTGCGATTCATATCATATGACCTTAAATAAAAGCAGGATATTTTAACACCTAAAAGTTAAAAAAAAAAAAAAAAATCACTACTCTATTTTGTACATTACAAGAAAAAAATACCGTTATTTGAAAATGACAATGGCAGAGGGGGGGAAAAAGGCGGAAGCTTAAGTCTTCATTTTTTAAATTTTTGTTCACTTGTTTCCTCATGAAATAACTTAAAACATTTTGCAATGGAGTTTCTTTTTAATAAATTCGTAAATCAATAATACAGAATTCTTTGGAATCGATCAGAGCTTACGATAAAATTGAAAAATTAAACAATAGTTGCTTAGGAAATTCAATACAATTAACTGAGATCGTGTGTATTGGTTTGAAAAATGAAGAAGAGAATCCTTCCTTCAAATATCATGTTTTACCACTGAGAATTTCGTTTCTTAAAAAAATAATAAAACATGACTTTTTAAATGCGTAAATAATGAGTCGTCTTTTGCTATGCATAATGCATTAGCAAATTTATTACACTGCTGGCCATTATAATTGCAACACAATGAAGGAAAGCAAATACAAAATAGATATATATTGCACGTAAACTGTATGGCATGAAAACAAAATGATTAAATATATAAGAATTTGGAGGTTTACAGGGGTGCGAAATTAGTAGAAACACCCCTGGCAGCTAAAACGGCAACACCCTTGCAGCTAAAACGGCCCTAGCCCATTAGGCAGGGAGTTAAACTGGGCTTGGATGACAGAAATGGGCACCTCATTTCGTGCCGCTTCGAGTCTATGCCGCACTTCATCAACCGTATTAGCTGCAGAGGGCCATGCAGGCCAGGGCAGCAGTCGAATACCTTGTCCCTCAAGGAACGTCAGAACACGACAAGCAACATGTGGTCTTGCATTATCTTGTTGGAAAATGGCGTTTGGCAGGCCTCGAAGATAGGACACAGCAACTGGACGTAAGATTTCAGAAATGTACCGATCTGCTTTCAAATTACCGTCGATAGGAACTAGAGATGTGCGTGTCGTGTACCCAATGGCTGCCCACATTATCAAACCATGTGCAGGGCCCCTATGCCGATATCGAATGCAAGCAGGTTAGGTGCGGTTTCCTCGGACACTCCAGACACGTATACGGCCATCAGAATACTGCCCGTAGAAGCGGGACTTGTTTGAAAGGACCATATTGTTCCACTCCTGTATCCAGCTTTGTCGGTTGGCGCACCAGAGTTACCGTCTCTCTCTATGCTGAATTATCAAGTGAAGCCGAAATAATGGTCACCCTGCTGATAGTCCATGCTGCTGCAAACATCGACGCACCTTACGAGTTGATACTGGGCGTGCTGCAAACATGACCATTTACTGACTAATGGTCCGTAATGCGGTCGTACGGTTTTGCAGGGCTGACTCCCACAATATATCTGTCTTCTCTAGTGTTAATCATGGGAGGGCGTTGAGATCCTGAATGCCGTTCAGCATGACTCTCAGCAATCCATTGATTCCATACTCGCACGACAGTGGTTGGAGGTCGACCAGTGCGACGGGCGATATCACGGAACGATAATCTATATTTTTGATAGATAACGATCCTGCCTGTATCAAATTTCGAAACTTGCTGCTAAGCATTTCCTCTTTTTATTCGGGGCATAACACGATATTCTGCAAACCCCAGTTTTGCAAAGTACTTTCCGAATGAGAAATCCGCTACACAACTTTTCTTTTACTCACAACTTTTCTTTCACAACTTTTGCTTCAGATGTCGTGTCTCCCTGCTGCGTCATCTAAATGCGCTGTAATACTAATCATTTGCATATCCCAGCTTCTTGTTTTTTTCACAAGATTTTGACTCTTCAAATCATGCCTTCTTAGAGTTGCAATTTTAATGGCCAGCAGCGTAATCCACATATAAACCTGGTCCGCATATAAACCGAGCATTAAAATTTTGCTGCAAAATCCAGCTAAAACTGAAAACTCGCGTATAAGCCAAACTGAAAATGGCCCAATAAATCTAGCTAGATATTTCACCAAAAGTGCAGACGATTGGTAGTCTAACATAGATAGACCTATGAGATGAGCTGAAGATTAGTTCCACTTCACCACAAGCTTCCATTCTACGTTTTTCTTTTTTGGGGTTGATTTACAGTAAAGCACGCTAGGGCTAAGGGAAGAAGTACCTTTGTGGAGGACTTTCTAAGGGAAATTAGTTCGTAGTATACGTTAGGCTTAGATCATTGTACAGTGAAAGAGCACTTTTGGCGTCAATAGTTTCTCAATTCTGCAAACTTTAAGCCAAGAGCGTCATTTGGTTGTTTTGCAATACGTGGCCATTTTTGCTCTTGCTTTGGTTCTCAGTTGCGGTTTCCATTCTCAAGCGGCCTACAATCAAATGAATACTACTACAATCAAATGAAATCAAATAATACTTTCTAAGTTATTTAACCAATGCTTTCATTTTTATGATCCAAATATTTTTTAAGCCTTTTAAACTCGTATGTGAGGAAACCTCAAACTTCAATAGTAAAACAAATTGCTGAAAATTATCAGTTTATGCACCTAAATATGAGATAATTGTAGAAACGTCAGAAATAAATAATGTTTAATGCAGGACTTAGTTTGTAAACTCGCTACTTCGAGCATAAATTTTGTTTATTTTGATATTGTACTGTTGATAGCAAGTTATTACTCCAACTTCCTACTGCATAATACTCACTATTCCTGCTTGGGAATCAGCTCCTCAGAGCCCGAGCGGCAAAATCGTTGAACACTGTTAGTTTCGATGGGTTCGATTCCAGGAGAATGAGCTGGATGCACGAGCGTTTTTCCCATGTGTAATGCGCTTAGTTTCCCTTAGAAAGTCTTCCAGGAAGGCATCCCTCCTCTTAGGCAGATAGCCCTAGTGTGCTTTGCCTTTATTAACTAAGCCGAAAGCGGAACCTGCTTCGAAGTCTGTCTGCATTCAAATAAATAAATATGCACAAATCTTCTCAGTGATAAAATATTCTTTATTAAACTGGACTCTAAATATCCCAAACAGAACAACGTATTTTGCATAAGGAAAGTTCGAGATGCTCAGAATTGAACACGACTTTTCTAGTACATCATTACTTATTTATGATGTAAAACGTTTTTAATATAGCTCTGAAAAAAAAAGTTTCCCAAGGAATATTTTAAAGTTACAGAATCTTTTTTATCACCTTAGACTGTCAAAGTAATCAATATAGCTGGTAAAAGGCGAAAGTTGAGCGGTTTCTAGCATTGTCTGTCTCGCCCGCGATCAGTTACACTCATTCATTAAAATAAGCGTTTATAAATAAGGCTTAACTTTTACGCTTCGAAGAAAACTAAAACCACTAAACCGTTAAAGAAATTGATGACAAGGAATTTGTTTCAAATTAATGCTTCGCTTTTGCTAAACGAGTATGATATCGAAACTAATTAATAAAGCTGAAAAAAATCTAATAAATCTCCATCTTTTCCGCTTATATCTATTGAGTTTGAACGCCGGTGGTCGCATTAATATAAGCCCAGATGAATAAATATCTGGTACAAGGGTGGGTACTCATTAACTAAGTAATAATTAATCTTTACCCGTTTACCCTGCCGCCATCTTGCTAGGTTCGGTTTGTTCTTTGACCTACCCAATCAACTTTCAGAAACGACAACTGAAAATAACAAATTGAGTTTCTTTCTGTTGTAAATTCTGACTGTTCAGTTAAGCAGCGGCACAGCGTGTGGTATACTGACAAAACTCATCAAGACCACAAGTTAAATTCGAATTAACTCAGTCACCCATTTTACGGAAGAGTAAAATTACTACTTTTATTAGATGCAATAGGAAGTTTATTTTATCAGTCGTTCAAAGAGAAATTATCGTATAAATTCTTAAACTTTGCCACAGTTTGATTACCTTATATATTGTGATTAATTAAGTAAGATTTTTAGTGCGTTTGCTTAATTGAAAAAGAAGTCATCGAGAAACTACAGACTTGTATTCAATCCAAGGCAAACACTATGAATTTTGCAGTCTTGCCGTTGATGCTCCATTGCTCCTTGAAAATACTATCAGGTAAGGGATTAGGGTTGTTTAGATCAGTGCTCTCAAATTCAGATTGCATGTTGTTGGAATGCACAATTTAAAAATAGCAGACAAGCTTTTTTTTTTTTTTTTTTTTTTTTTTTTTTTTCGGCAAATAAAAATTTTTATCAATAGCTCCAAAAAGATATTTTAACTAAACTTTAAACTGTAGTTACTAAATATTTATCAAAACATAAATAAGTAGTAATAATAATAGTAATGATAACGCAAAAGATAAAACTGGAAGACATTCTTTATAATTCAATATACTGTCAGCTAAATATTAAATTTTCAGCCTAACATTTCTTTCGAATAATTCTAACATGCTTAATTCGTCATTAAATAAATTGCTTATTTTAAATTAAAAATAAATAAATTATGAAAACTTTCTAATCTATCAGAGGAAACTTTTTAAGAGAGAGAAAACTTGAGAATAAATAATAACGAGCTAGTCTCTTTGTTCTATTTATTTAATTTTTCTTTGACGCGTAAATTAAAATACATACTTCTGTATATAAATAATTATAAATTTTGTACGTAGATTCAAAATTTGTTTCATAAGCTCCGTGCGCTGGAGAAAAATTACTAGATATTGCGTTCATCACGGATTGTAGATGCTTATCGGTTAAACGGGTTCTTTTTCTTATTAATTTTAACCGTGATAAAAAGCTGTTGGTTAATAAAACCTAATAAATTTATTCCTAAACAAAGCAGTTATTCTTAGTACAAAAATTTATAGCTCACTGTATTTGCATACTTATTTTTTCACATGTACGAATAAATTCTTCAAATCTTTGAATAAGATTTACATCATACTATAAAGTAATTAGCTCCATTTATAGTTTTCTGATTCGTTAGTTTATGCGTTATTCACGTTAGTTTTTAATGGTAATGAAAATAATGTAAACTTTGCTTAAAATCATTAAAATTTTGAAATTTTCGCAACACTGTATTTACACCAAACACGTTACTGAAATATATTCGCGGGCCGCATAAAATTGTTTCCGGAGTCTGACGCAGCTTGCTCTCGAGTGCTCGGGCCGCCAGTTTCAAATTACTGATTTAGATGATGAAAAAGCGCTCGAGGGCAATCTGCGTAAGAGGAGAGATGACTTTGCGACTTTGACATCTAGGCAAGCCTGCATGTGCAATTTCGTATTCAGATAACCATGTTTTCCGTTGAGACTAAAATTTTGCATACATTAACCATTAAAAGATAGTCGAAATATTAATTACTTAAAAAATAAGTCAGATTTTAATATTTGAATTTTTACAATGGAATTTTTCTCGGTCATCTTGATGAAATTTTGCTTGCATTAAATAAAAGCTTTATTATTTAGATTGATCTGCAATTTTTGTAAGACATTTATGTGTTATCCGGCAGATGTTTATCTGTTACCGGAGCTCCAGTCGGTAGGTATACACCAAAGCCCAAAATGTGCACCCTGTTTGTATCACATCAAGAACAGCTATAAAATGTACTGTTTAATACGTGCCGAAAGGCCCGGGTTCGAATCTCGGAGAAGGCATGGACGTTGTAAATGTATAGTGTCGGTGCGGCATGGCGGCACTCTAAATACGCGGCGAGGCGAAAGTCCTTTCGTGTAGTTTGGTGGAAGAGGAGAAGGGTGGAAGACCCTCGGACCCGTTCCCCAGAGGGTCTCCATCAAAATTGGGGGGCCGAACTAAGCAAAATCGCACTGTCACTTGTATGCTGCTCAAGGCTGTTGCCAACGGCAGGCGTATCTTGAGCGCTCCTTACCACGAGGAACTTCGTGGGCTTGGGCTGATTTTGCTGTCGGACAACTAAGCATAAGTAACAACAGTTCAAAGAACATTTATAATAATTGTTTGGAGTATAACCAGCACTTGTGCAAGCGTATATCAACAAAATTGGAGATGTAGTACTACAGGAATTGGTTGTATCTGCCACGAAATCGTATTTATTTAGCCTATTACTTAGTATCTACTGATTCATGGTATTTATTTTTTTTAATATCTTGCAGTATATATGTAGATATATAGGGTAAATCAGAAATTTATTGACGAGCTGAGGGAGTGTAATAGGGGTCGCTTTATATAGTAACTTATCCGTGATCTTCGAAATAATCTTGAATCGGTGGAAATCTTTAAAAGAACTATTGCATGTGAGCAATCAATCTATGTGAAATGCCATTGAATTGGCTATAATACGAGTAGGCCATGACCTAAAGAGCTCATAGATTATTCATAGATCACCTTAAAGTCTCATAGAATTATTCAGTTAATATATCTTTATGATCTTTGGGCTCATAGATCACGTTCACCCGAAAATCAGTCATGCCTGACATAGTAACTTATATAGTTGGTAGAATGCGCACATAATCAAGTAACAGTGTAATTGCCGATACATGCACACACATTATTTTTCAGTTTTAAAGCCCACTTTATATACATTTAAAATAGAAAAGCCAGCATTAAAAGATTTTAGATTTAAAAAAAAAAAAAAAAAAAATCTGAAATGTTTCAGATTTTAAATTACGTCCAAAGGGGCGTTTTTTAACATTTTGTGTGTTACCTTTGTTTATTAAATATCATGTTCCTCGCACTTAAACCATAAGATCCAGTGCAACAGCAATATCGCAAAATAGTTTTAAAACGAGCATATCTTTAGAATTTCCGATACAGAGACTCACGCGCTGGAGATAAAAATGTTTTTCTGCACAACGTTGCCATTGCTCGCTTTGAAATCCTTGAGTTTGTTAATCAAAAATTCGTCAAAGTTTTAAAAAATAGGAAATCGATCATAAAACAAATTTCAAATTTCAAATTTGGTCTTCCACATGCTCATATTCGTTGGAGGATTACGTTATTCAAAATTCGATGACTCTATGTACCGTTGTTTTATCACAATACGAGAAATATACATACATTTATGCAGATTTTTCATTATTTAATTTCTTCAAATATAATGCAGGACTCTAACATTTTGTGGGAACAGTTTGAAAAGTGAACCGACATTTATGAGTCCGACGCAAAATGCCAAAACGAAACTAATAGTCCTTCGGGATTCAAATCCCTTTGGACTAAAAATAAATAGAAAGTGGCAAAAGGAATCTTAATTTTTCTCAATAGAGGGTTGTCTTATTATTGGTTAATGGTGATTTTAGCCTACATAGGACTAGATTAAAATTTGATTCCTCTTTAATTACTCACAAGACTTTTTTTCAGATATTTCTCCTGAGGAAGTGATTAGAAGGCTAGCTGGACATAGAGAGGTACGCTATGTTTAAAATAAATGAAACTTGAAAAGTAGAACTTAATTATTAAATATGAGATTAAAAAGGTTATAAAATCATGAAAAATTTCTAATCTATTCATAATAAGTTCATAAGGTATTTCTCCCTCCTTCTTAGTGAGCCTTCGTGGTGTAGAGGTCTGCACGCTCAGCGCGTAATTGAGAGGTCCGCGGTTAGACTTTTGGCGAAGACGTTGCCAATTTTTCATTTTGCCTGCTTCCAAAAATACCTAATGTCTCTACAAGTTTTTATATGATATATGTATGAGAACTACATAATTTTTCACTTTTCTATCAATGGTTAAGGAGCATTCAAATTTAATACACCTTGTCGTTCTAAGGATCTTGCACTTATCTTTCTCAATAATACTTCTTTCAGTCATAGGTCTGAGTATATATTCTTCATAGATTCGTCATCATATTCCTTGTATCTAAGAAAACTGCAGATATTCATTCTAATGTTATATGCCAAGGGATTTGAATCTTGAACGCATTGAATTAAGAGCTTCTTACCCTAATCATGATACTTAATATATGTAGATATCTTGCATTCAAGCACGTGAAGTGTTTCCCTGTAATCATGTGAATAAGATTCCTTAAAACTGGTAGTTCCTTCCAGGTTCAAAATCCAAATGAGTGGTTTGGTTGTATGGGTGTTTTGTATGGCTGCTTTTAATAGTTTTTCCTATTAATGTCTGTGTACTTTAAATGCGAGGCAGTCTCCCTTAGAAAATATGAAGGCACTCCTTCTTTAGGGCACTCTATGAAGGCACTCCTTTCTTAGGGAAATAGTGGTACAGTGATTTGCTGTATTCAAATAAATGCACAAGGACCAAGTGAATTAAAAGTTATGTTCTATTTGAATCTCGAAAACATTTCTTAATAAGCTTTTGCAGACTGTTAAAGTGTACAGATCATCGCACAAGCATATTTTTATATAGGAAACGCTACACATATACACGAAAAGTATTTTCTTTTTCAGAATTTTAAGAGAAATATGAGAATGGAGCTTTTTAATGTATTTAGACCCACGAGTGGCTGAGTGGTTAAGAGAGCCGAATACTGAGAGTTCGACTCAGGTTCACTCCCCGCGAACGGGCTAGCTGCATGATTGATTTTCGCGGTTTTATCATGTGTAACATAAATACAAAAAGGTTTTCCTTAAAAGGTTCACCACCAAACCATCCCTCCTTCTATGCAGTTACCCATAGTGTGTTTTGCCATATTTTTGCAACCTAATCAAACCTTAAGCTAGTCTTAAAGTATTTATGCAAGTAAATTGTTTGTCACTTTTTTAACAACTGCATTTCATGGAAGAAATGTGACTTTCTTTCAGGCTTCCGATTCTATTTTTGAGTTATGCGATGTATGCATATTTTTGCGCGCTAACTAATATACAGACACGAGTTTTCAACAGTGAAAGTAATCGTCTACAATTAAAGACTTGAATATTAACAAAAACCTATTGTCACTTTTTACAAAAAGAAAAAAAGAAGGAAAAAATTCCGAGTTCATAATGCTGTCAGTTTCCTCTAGAAAGCAGTTTGTTTTCAAAAATAGAAGGTTTTTCGCTCATGTTCTTTATGACCACATTACCTAACCGGTCAAGGCCAGATGTAATCGTCGTCTCTATCTTTGCACGAATATTTATTGCAGATTTTGCTTCTTATTTCTTGTCTAACTTCATTTTACCTCACTTTTTAACATTTTTAGCAGACGAATGCTATGAAATCCTTTAAAATATTTAAAAATATATTTACTTACTTGAGTTATATTTAACTTAATACGACAAAGCACGCGAAGACTGCTTTGGTAAGTGTAAGCTACGGGTAAGATACAAATTGTAAATAATGTGATGAAATTTATGAATAAGAGTGGAAGTTTGTGTTACATAGTTTAGAAATAATTTTTAAGAATACGTCTTGAAAATCTCGCGTTGTGTTCTAAAGTTACAAATATTATTTGAAGACGATTTTCGAGTTATAAAAATGTTTTTGCACTGAAAACCTTCAACACTGCCTTGAAGTATAAAATTATACCCAAATCCTTTGAGTATAGTTCGCTTTTTATGATAAAAACAGTTTGTTGATAGAGACATCATTCACATTTCTCAGCTAGTTAAGATCTAGATAAGCAAAAAAATGGCTTGTTCAATGAGATACTAAATTTTTCTATTTCCTGCCCTTCTCCTCTCGAAAAAGAGTTAAAAATCTTTTACTAACTAAAGGGAGAAATAGCAAAGTTTGAGGAAAATATCACATGTTTAACATAATTTTTGAGGCTTTAAGTGATATTATAAAAGTCTTATTTTAAAATTAATAATTTTGTCCCTAAATCAATGATAAATTTTTATTAGTTTTATATACTAATTCAGAAGTCAAACAACAAAAATCAGCGTTATACCTACAAAATTTTCACAGGACTAGTTTCGATGGTTTTACCGAACCACCATCTTCAGCTGCAAAACCGCAAATGAAGTTTTATATGTTTCAAACCAAAGCAAGAAAACCAAGCTTTAAATCAAAGGTATCTTTGAAATGGGTTGGACTGTATACGAGATTATAAATTCAAAAAAGTTCTTTATGTAAAACTGCAAAAATTTATTTAACATTGTGATGATTTAAAAATATTTAAGTTTGAATTATTACCAGTTACATATTGGTGATAAATAGCTAATACTAAACCGCGGGCGTGTAGTTACTCCAAAGGAGTCATAGGTAAAATTTTTGATTCAACTATTTGAATAGAGTCTCTTTCTCCTGAAGGTCCTATCATATATTCAAAATATTTCGGAAAAACAACTCTTTAGAACACTTTTTCTGCTTTGTCACACGATATGAAAAAGCCAATCACCGTGGATTCTTTGAGAGTTACCATGCAAAGGAGAAATTAGTTCTCCATTGCAAATGATGGTTATGACGGAAGATTCGATGCTTAACTAATTGGTTGTTGAAAACGAACGACTTACAATTTTTTGCGAAAGAAATGAAAAAATCGTGCGTTTATCTTTCAGTGGTAAAGCAGGCAGAAAAACGTTTTGAAACAGTTGCTCGTCTCAAATAAATGGATGTCGATACCAGCCTAAGAAACACTGGAGTTATACGAGGATCAGTCGAAAAGTTAGTTGCACTGCCTAAGAAAACAAACAGAAGCAAAATTTTACAATAACTTTATTTATATCTTAAAGTTCCATTCAAAATCTACTTTTCAATGTAATTACTTCCGTTATTCAAGCATTTGTCGAGGCGTGGTACAAGGTTTTCGATGCCTTCTGCAAAGAAATCCCGTCCAATGTCCGATAACTATTGTTGGGCTGCAGCTTTCACTTCGACATCCGAATAGTACCGTCGCTTTGAAAGTTCTTGTTTCATGGGATCAAACACATGCAAGTCAGGAGGTGAAAGGTCTGGGCTATAAGTAGGGTGATTCCACACTTCCCACCTAAACGTTTTCAGAAGGTCACATGTTTGTTTTGCTGCATGCTGTCTTGCATTGTCAAGCACAATGCCATTCGCAGTTTACCTGGCCGTCGATTTTTAAGTGATTGTCGCAATCGTTTTAGTGTTTCACAAAAAAAAAAAAAAAAAAAAAAAAAAAAAAGCATTAATTGTGGCGCCCTTTGGCATGAACGGTATGCACCACGCCTTCTCTGTCGAAACACAGCGTCAACATCACGTTTCCTGCAATGGAACAGTTCGACACGTTGTTCGTGTTGGAGAACTGCAATGTTTCCACTCGAGCTAGCTGTGTTCCGTTTCAGGTGAGAAGTGATGAATCCAAGTTTCATCTCCAATCACAATTTTTGTCCAAAAACTCATTTCCTTCCGTTTGGTAACGTTGCAGAAATGCAAATGCACTTTCAAAACGCTTTCCTTTATGTTCCTCCGTCAATAGACATGGCAACCATCGATCACGAAATTTAAGGTGATCGGCAATAATTTTATGCACACTTCCATGAGAAATATCCAGTTCATTTAAGATTTCGTCTATCGTTATGCGTCTGTTTGCAAGAATGCATTCATTCACGCGAGCAGCGATTTCCGAATTTGTTGCAGTTGATGGTCTTCCCTCGCGCTCAGCGCCGTCAATATCTGTACGTCCATTCTCAAACATTCTGCACCATTTCGCGATAGCTTGATGTGACATTGCATTTTCACCATACACTTTATGCTCATAAATTTCAGTGCAGTTGCACCTTTTTGCCCACAAAAAAACAAATCACTGCACGCATTTCCAATTTGGACGCTATTTCCAGCTGTCGAGACATGTTTGCGACTGATTATCAGAAAAACTAAACTTGCCTCTGGGAATTCGCTACGTCACGCGATAAAGGTACATGTCTGAAGTGTTGCCACACAGTGTCATCAAAATAGTCTTAGACGAAACATATTTACGTAGTAGTGCAACAAACTTTCTGACTGACCTACGTATATTGGAATTATTACATTAAACATAATTATAAATGTTTGATTCTTGTTATGTGAGGATGATCGTATTGGCTCAGATTGTATTGAGCTCAGATCTTTCAATCCGTAGTCAACAGTTCATAAATAAAGTTCGTGGGCTCCAGTACGTTTGGTGTTTTGAAGAATTATGGAGAAGACTAATGTTGCTCGGAATCAGCTATTGAGATTTAGCCTAGTCATTGCTCTTTCAGTTTTTTAGATTCTTGTCCTAAGCATAGGTTAAATCCTTAAGGACTGAGCTTTTGGTATATTTTCATGATTTTGGGATATAGCTATCCTTGAGATATCACTAGTCTTTTGAAATTAAGGTCTAAATTGGTGGATTTCTGAAGATGCAAGTCACTTGTAAGAGGGCAGAAGAATAGATAATGGTCTGCAACTCCTTTGAATCCGCAGACGCAATGGTCGCAATTAGAGAGGCTCCTTAGAAAAAAAAAATAAATTCAGTTAACGTTATTTTTAGCACACGTAAGTTCTATACAACAGCGGCTCACCAACAGTCGAATAGTAAACTCGCTGAACACACTGGTAGTTTGACCCTGGTTAAAATCCCGGAGAAGGGCTCGCTGCATGCGCGTTTTAGTGTTTTTCCCCGTGATTAACAAGTATGCGAGTCGGCTTTCCTTAGAAAGTCCTCTTTGAATGCATCTTCCTCTTTAGGCAGATAGTCATCGTGTGCATTATTATACTAATGCAAACAAAAAATTAGAATATTGTGTCCTGAAATGAAAAGCTCAAAATCAAGATCCAGGATGCAAAACTGGAGTAGAGCATCTTTTCCTTTATAACTTTCTAATATAATAGATGTATATCACTTATGAGAATTATATAAAGTGCTTTGCGAAATAAACTAATTAGTTTACCATCTTATTTTCATTTAATGTTGTTTAAATAAAAAGTGCATTTCACCTTTTTTTTTAATTTTAGTTTTTCTTCCAATAAGTTTAGTTTTTTACGTGTTGTGTAAAACAAGCCTATACATTTTAAACCGGATCTTGATTTTTCTCACCTGGAAAACGACCACGTGTATAATAATCAAAGGATTCTCACAGTTGTTTCACAATAGCAGAGACTGGTAGCGGAATTTAGAGTCCGTTTATAAATCGAGGCTTTCCTAAACGATGTCGTACACCAATGGAATGCAAGACTACGATCAAGTGTCTGATTTTTGAAAAAAAAATTACTAAATTTAAAATTTTGCTCCTGTTTTTTATGTTTTTAAAATCTAACAATTTTAAAACTTAGGGGAAAAATGTTTAAAATTTTGGATCGTTTTCTGCTGCAACATACAAGCACCGAACAGTTTTCTCTAGAAAAATCTGCACCAAATTACTTCCGCAACGAAAAAACTTTAGTTATCAGCTCATTTCGATGACAGTAATATTTTTCTAAATATAAGAATTAAATCTCTATAGTATTTCAGTAAGCCAAAAACAGACAAGTACCCAAAACCTTTACAATGCTTACTTTCGAAACAAAAATATTATTACAAGAGAAAACGCAGTGCACTTAATTTAAAGAGGGACAGTAAGCAACACTGGCTCATATAGCTTTTTGGTAAAAACTTAAAAACAGGCAAATAGTTTGTTTGGCGCATGTTGCCCTGTTGAAAGATCAAGCATTTTATTTAACAATCTGAAACGCTCTTGAAAGTGGAGACCCGGGACATTTGCCCTATTAGCCCATGAGTAAAGTAAACGCAGCTCAGAACAAAAGAAAATGGGAACTAAAACAGCACATTTTATTATGCAGTTAAGCAAATGTACTTAGAAGTTTAACTTTTGCCAAATTAAACTGAAGCACATTTCATATGCCACTTAATATATTATTAAGTTAGAATAAACAGTGAACGTACTCTATCCAAAAGAGTCCCACAAAAAATTACAGAATACTTTGTCATCTGCTTTTGTGCTTTCTACAGTTTCAAAAATATCAGATTCCACTTCAAAGGTTTAAAAAAGTAATTTTCTAGCACTTATCGATTATTCACGCAAGTCAAGAAAGTCAGTTAGAATTCATATTCTTAATATTTTTTGTTCCTTCCTCTGCCCGTAATACATAAAGCGTGACTAATTAGGGGATTTAATTTCGAAGAATTATTCATATCGTAGTTAAGCAATCTGATCAGGCTCACAGCCATTCGAAACAAATTATTAAAAACATCAACTCATGTCACCCTTTACAACAAAAGACAGTCAATGTTAGTTCAAATTTCACCAATAGATGGCACTGCATCGAAGCGAACTACGTTGAATTTGACATTGATCAATGATTCCTCAAAACATCCAGAGTTTCTCAGCGCCTAAAAAGCTCAACACCGATAACTAATTACTGTACGCCCAATGTTAAAGGTCAAATGGAGAATTTTTCGTGAATGGAAAGCTGTATTCACTGTAGACGACACGGCTACTTTTTATTTTTATTTTCTCCTTTTGACTGATGAAGAACGACACTTTTTTTTTTTTAACTTTGTTTGCAATTAATGATAAAAGCTGGCTGTAATACAAAATGGTTATTCGTATGTATGACAACGAACACTGTATCGTTCAATTACTGTTAGTGTTCCGGGTGATACGTGCATAATTGAATGAAGAGGTCTGTGCCGACGAGTCGATGCAGTTAATTTGTTGCGCATCACATACGAAATGTTAAGCAATTGTGTGGGATATTAATGACACGAGCAATGCTTTGAAATTAAGGCATTTGATCAAAAATTTCATTACTGGCCAGATTAATGTATCTTATTTGTCTTGAGACGAAAAATAAGTGTCATCAACTCACCACAGTCCACAACTCAGGTACAGATTCAAAAAAAGAAAAAAAAAAAAAACATTAATGAAGTCTTACAGCTGATACATGAATGTACAATAGTTTATTCTATTGCTTAAGCAAAAATGTCATTTAAAAACAGGCTGGGTATTTAATTAATGAATTTTAAAGCTTACTGAAAATTCGTATTTTAAAAATCTAGTAAATTAATCACATGTGAAACATGACTTGTTATTATACTGAAAATGTTTTAAAGTGAAAAAGATTTTCATAAAATTTCAAAATATTTTGGAAGTAATGTTACTTTTAGTTTGCCTTTTATGGAAGTTCATGTAAGATGATTGTGACTGATGATTAATACTCTTCGTGAAGTACTCGAGCTGTATGTTTTCATTTCATTCGAAGTTTTTATTTGTCAGCAGAAGGGGGAAAATTTTATTTATCTGTTAAGAAATCGTTCAGTTTTAATTAACCTTAGTCTACTCTATTATATGCCACTACTCTAAAGATCTGCATGAAAACAGGTAATTTAACTTTAAATTGTTTCGTAACAGTTTTTATTTCTAAAACCTATGCACAATGCATTTAATATGTCGTAAATTTACTTAAATAGAAAATTTATTTTTATAACCTTAAACGAATTATTGACACAGGATTCTACTTCAAATTAATATAAAAATTGCATTAATATATACTAACGTGAATTCACACGCTAACCAGCTATTTAACGAAATTAAACAAACTAAAATCTTGATTCTGTAATATACTCGTAGTACAAAAACATAAGACGCAGAGTTACGTGTTTATGATCTATTATGTGAATAAAAACAAGCGATTAAATCGAAAATGTATATAGAATTATGTTCTAAAATAAGAACAACGATCACAATAAATAGCAAATTAATTCGCTCTAAGATTTCCTGAAGTAAAGATGGGTATTGGGTAAGTACTATAAAAAAACAAGAAAATACTTTTGAAGGGAATTGACCAAATGAACACTTAAATCAATTTATGTATAATATTTTACCTCTTCCTGTCGATTTACTTACACTTTTTTGATTTCTTTTACATTGAATATATTTTTTTAAGAGAATGTTATTATTCCACTGCGCCAGTTTTGGAAAATAGGTATTGGATACCACTTCACTTGCAGGAAGTATTTTTTGCAAACTTCGAGCACAAGCAGTCCAGTGAAAACAAATGCACAGGTATATCTTGAATAATTAAGACCCTTCTTAATTAAATAAGTACAAAAGTCTCCCCTTCGAATTCCTTTATAATGAAATAATATAATAATAATAATAAAAAAAGTTTAACACTTATAGTATGCAACTGCTGTTCAGAACACCTCGTCTTAAATATAGTATGATTTTATATTCCATACCCTCAATTACTGTCGATTAAACAAGTATGGCTATCGTTTAAACTAATAAATACTATTTCTGATATTAAACTAGAATCTGAGTACGCAAGTTGAATTGCAGATGTTTTTCACAATTTTAATATTCCCCCTTTCCCTCGAAAATTTGTATGGCAAATTCTTTTGAGAATTTAAATTGTAATTTGAAGTTTCCAAACTGTAATTTTTTGCATTAAAATCGAAGTTAAAAAATACTTTAGGAAATATTATGGACCACTTCAAATGATTTCAAGTATATCACTTATTAATAGATTTGAATGTAAAGTACAAAATAACTATCATATTTCCCCGACTAGCCTACACAAATTCTTTTGGCAGCTTTTCTACTGACAAGAAACTGAAAAAAATACAATATTTTATATGTATTATGGACCACTTCAAATGATTTCAAGTATATGACTTAATAATAGATTTCAGTGTGAAGTACGAAACAACTATCGCATTTCCCCGCCTAGTATACACAAATTCTTTTCACAATTTTATTACTTATCAAAAATCAAAGTACATGAAAAAAGTACATGATTTTTTTCGGATTGGATTGGATTATTTAATTATGGCAAAGCACACGAGGGCTATCTGCCTAAAGGGAGGGATGCCTTCGTGGAGGACTTTCTAAGGAAAACTGGCTCGTATACACGTTACACATGGGGAAAACCACGAAAACGCCCATGCAGCCAGCCCGTTCGCGGGATTCGAGCCTCGGACCGAACTACCAGTGTTCAGCGTCTTTACCGCTCGGCCGCTGGTGGGCCGAATTTTTTCGGAATGTACCAGTATTTATTCTAACAAAGTTAAAAATAGTTTTTTTAAACAGATTTAATATTTTAAAATTTAGCGTGCACGTACCAAAAAATATTTTTTCCACCCCCAAAACACCCATATTGTTCATTTCTACTTAGCAAAGTTCTGCACTGCTCAAAACAATTAATAGAATTTATGACTTTGAACATAAACTGTGGCTGAGGAAATGTTTTGGTGACTGCGATGTGTGATGTATAGATGTTGTAAGGTATGAGAAAAGAAAAAAAAGCAACGAACAAGGAATAATTAATTTTATTCGCAAAGTTTGCGGGAAGCAAAAAATACACAGTGCGACAATAAATATCTGTAGAGGCTTGGCTAGGTTTTATTGTATAATGGATTACATAGAGATGGTTGATGTTAAATAATAAGCATTTAATTACAACAATTACCTCATATCTACTCATAAAATTAACATTGAATATATTTGCATCGGAGGATTAATCCGACCGAGCGCGACGACGATGCAGCGTAAAGTGTCTTTAGCGCGTCCCGAAAATCTCCGTTACAGTTACAACTAGAGATTCGGGCGCAAAAAACAAACTCCTTTAGTATCGCCCCAAAACAAACAAAAAATGTGATTTTTCAGATGCAAATGAGTTTCTATAAGAAGTATGGTTTTCCCTGACCGAAAGCAATTTTGCACACCATCGAAGCATGGAATCAATGAAATTATCATTGCAAAACTGGAGTAATCTCTTCCAGTCTCGCAGAAGAGAGATTTTGAACTACTTAATTGCTTCTGGGACTAACAAGCGTTCTCCCTAAAATGAATCGAACATGTTCTGTTGGGTATACATATCTGGGGAACATGTTGGCCAACCCATTCAAAGGAGTCCTTCGTCGAAAAGGAAAGTGTCCCTTAGCTGACCACAATGTGGTTTGGCGTTATCATCCATATGAATGAATTGATCCCCGATTCCTGCAGCGTTAAAAAAACCACAGCATATCTTAATCACATTTATTAGCTAAGTTATATAGCATTTCATTTACATACGCTGGAGATATAGAAGTTAATGGTTATATATTTTGCTCTGAAAAGCGAATAAATTAATACTTGAGCCTAGTTAAAATATTAATTATCATCTTAAGAAACCCTTCCCAATTTATCATTACAGTGGCAATTTTCAATCAGCGTTTAAATTTTTGTAAAATGTTCGTTTGTTTTTCGGTTCTTTCAATTATATTTATTCACAAAATTAATTAAAATATTTGTAAAACGCTTAAAAAGTGTGTATGTATATAAATCCTCCTTTCTTTCAGCTATTTTAATTAACTAAGCAACATGATAAAGTTATATTTCCGACTAAAATTTAAAAATTTAAATGACTTTCCGACGATAATATCGGATGGAAAGCTCCGCCATGTTTATTAAGTGTCATGGCCTTCTCCCTCTCGAAGGTCACGGTTTGACCCGCCTCAACGCCCAACGATCTTCAGGGCTACTGATTCAGCTGAGCCTTCTTGCTGAAACATCGCATTCACTGCTACAAAACATTCAACAATTGTTTTTAATTTCCTCCTACAGAAGGAATGTTGAGAGTCGTTTTTCACTCCTTATCTAAAACGCGTATTTTTCGACGTCACAGGCAAAATTTGCATATTATCAACTTTGTAAACGTTATAATTTTCCTTTTTAACATCTTGTATTTCATTTTTGTTAAAAAAAAGTTATCGATTACCGAAGTTGGTTGCTTCATACCGAACTCGCAATATTCCCTAATTGTTTTGAGCAGTGTATTAAGAAAAGAAAGGGGAGAATGCATTAACGTTTGACAACTGATATACATATAATAATCGAATGGAAGGCTATTAAATGCTACAATTAAATTCTGCTTTTCGTTGTATTAAATCAAAATATTTCAGAATTTAATTTTTTTTTTAATCTGATGCGTTGCCTATGCTACCCGACGCGAGAGACATCATCCTTTCAGAATCAGAATCCATTCCGCGATTTGAAAGCCCGTTTTCCATGAAGCTCTTTTCAGTTACTGTCAGTAAAATTCATTGACGTGCTTCTGTTGTATATTTAAACACCATTTTCAAACGTAACTGTAACAGTTTACCACTACGGTTTCAAATTACGGTTCCCTCCAGCCATTCAATTTTGCGCAAATTAATAATTAATTCTTTAATAATTATCAAATATTTTCCTTCTATTAAATTGTAAGCCTAAAATTTCTTCATTTAAGGTCACATACCGTCTTTTCTTTATACATGTAGATAAATAGTTTTAAAGAATAGAAGTAAAATTTGTTGTATCTTAAAAATTATCCAAATTATCCATTGATTTTAACTTTGCACTTTAAAAAAATGATTTTTTATATCTTCAAATAACATTCGAATATTCAAAGTCATGGCTTACGAACATACATTTTAATCCACGTACATTATTATTTCTCTCTGCAGTAGAGCTATTATACAACGTAAATTTAAAAAAAAAAATATTTGTAAGTACAATTTAAAAAATTCTACAAATCTGAGACGTAAAAAAAGAGTTTGTATAAAATGCTTATAAATACATTCAAAGAATGACCCTTCCAGGCAAAGCAAAAGTTATTCATAGAGAAACAACTGTCGATAAAGCTAACTTTTTTAATGTCCACATACACATCCTCTACTAGATATATAACATTTATAGAAAAGTCTACAAGAGATGAAAATTAAACAGAAACCTACCAGCAATTAACCTAGAAATCAAAAACCTCTTGAAGCCATTAACATAAATATAGAATCAATAAAGATTTATTAACAAGAGAGTATCATTTGAAATAAGTTAAGCAGGCTATTCAAATTGCCTGTAATATCAGTTAGTGGCTAAATAATATTTTCAGTTTCATGATGCCTAAAATCTAAGGACAAATTCTCTTATGAAAAGTTATTGTTAAAATGTTAGGTGATAAAATCACGGAAATTTGCATAATTATAAAATTTCGGTAAAAGACTTTTTCACGCTTTGAATTTTGAATCGTGAATGCAGAGGTCATATGGTAACATTCTAACTAAAGTTAAATTAAAAAAAGAGAAAGGGAAAGAGAAGGACTGAAACTGTAAACTAATTTTACGCTGACTTCGCTTACACGGATTCTGAAAAGGCGAAGTATTCGCATTTTACCTGTATGGTTATTTCTTCCTCAGCGAATATCAGTGACTCTGATAAATAATCTAATATCCGTCATATATAATCTCTGTCACTATAATGATAACAGTTGTTATAAAAGTATAAATCCTTTTACCAGTAAAGATAAATTTAGCTTACTTCAATGTAAAAATTCATCATTCCGTATATGCAAAATGTACGTTAATCTTATGTTTGTGGCCTCAAAATGCTTTTGGTTACTAGGAGGATATTAATAATTATGTTTCATGAGAGACAAAATTTATACGCAGATTTGCGCTTGTGCGGTATGCAGGTGTTCCTAAATCCTGCGAAATACAAATGTCTACATCTGTTATTAATGCTAACCCTCATCCGTCAGGAGGTTTGTGGATTTTCTTAAAATACACGCTATTATTCCATTTGAATTTTTCTGTGTTTTAATAAAGAAGAAAATCTGTATCTTTAAGAGAACATTACTGTTTTCTCCATGATTCGAATAACAGAATAATCCCGTGATGGGGCAGATGATTTAATTCAAATTATGAAACTTTAAGTTCTAAATGCTCCTAAACTCTGAAATTTCTTTATCCACGTCATATCAAAGTCTTTTATTTTGCATTAAACCTACGGTCAAGATCATGTAAAGATAATTATTTTCATCTTAGGTCTAGGAAGCAAAATGCAGCTTTCAATTAATTTAAAATGATTGCATTGAAAATGGATGTACGATTATTCAGGCACATTTTCAGTAAACCGCAGACTCATACTCTGCTGCGATCATATTATGCTGTGCACTCTATATAAGACTAGCATTAAACAAGAACCGTCTCGAAGACGATTAGCTCGACTAAAATTAACCTAAACGGAAATTGAATCAACCTCCTGACCCCCTTAGAACCTCCCCCAATCCCGCACACGGTGATCTGTCAAACCTCCATGTGCGTGGTTTTCATTTGCTGCTTCATCTGCCGATGTCCATTACTGAGGTAGGTTAGAGAAATAGCGATGTAAGTCGACTAACGAATGTTTTTGAGTTTTCCATCATAGTTCTCGAATTCTAAATTGCTCTTCTTATTTGTCCTGAAAAATCATTCGTTGCAAATTAAAAATACTTTAGAATTCTTCACTAAGAAAACTGCAATAATTTCTATAACTAGTTGCACAAATCAAACAGATTTTTAGAAACGATTTATCTTTCACATCATGAAAAAAAAAAGTCCAGGTAGCCAGCTCAAGTTTTAATTTATTTAAACAACAGTGCTCTAAAATAAATTATTAAATGCACTCACTGTCGCAATCAGTTGCTTTACTGTATGCATAATGTGCAATGGTATATTAAGGGGAAAACATTTATCAAGAATCCGCACACTTTTAAAAGCAATAATTACTATCATTATTGACGATTTAGGCCTTTAAATAATTTTTAAGTCTTCATTTCATTATGTGTATGTTAACAAAAACTTAGCTTTAAGAACAGTTTTTGATTAAAAAAAGAAGGAAATAATAGAAATAATAGTTTTAGTGGACATTGAAGGATTTGTAAGTATAATTTGAGGAAGAAACTAGAATGAGAAATAGAACAATGCACACCGTAGGAAATCTTTGCATCAAGATTTATCTTGCGAATATTTTGTACAAGTAAAGCAATTAAATATTCAGACAAGAGTAATTAGTAAATCAGAGGTTTGTTTTTTCACTCTACATCACTATACGTTTTGCTTGTACAAATTCAAATATTTGCCTGTATATCCTATAAACGTTAGTTGTATGTACCGAAGATTTAGAATTACTTCTCACTTCCTTTTGTACTTTTAGTCTTTACGGAGCCTTTAAGGAAAGTGTTTTGCTTGAAACGATTGCTTAACGTCAGTTAATTTAAAGCAGCATAAAAATGTTACAGAAAAATAAATTTGGGAAAATTATTATCATGCGTTTATTCTCCATTTATAAAATAAAAAGAAATTAAAAGGAAGAAGTTAAAAACTGAATTCGTAGTAGCAGAAGAATCGAAAACTCAGGTTTTTCTTCTGAATTATATTTTAAATATCTATGATATTTTACCTTGTACTGTAAACGTTTTATGGTATTCCTTACTATTCTTGTATACCATACCTTCTACGACTCAGGAAAAATTTTGAAACATAAGATATGAGATACGAGAAACATAAGATACGAGATGATTTAAAAAGATTTATTGGATGGCTAAATATCTCCTGAAGGTAAGGCAATGCATCCATGGCAGGTCATCAGACTACCAGAATTTTTACCCCTGTGACAACCTTCAGAAAAATATATAAAACATAAAATTTCGTGCGGGAGCCATAAAATATAATTATCCACGAGAAAAATGAGTCAAGGAAAAAAATTCATCCTCCTATGATCAAAATTGCTCGAAATATCCTTAATTGAAGTTCTTGGAGACCATTTACTGATACTGTGATATGCAAATATTGCTAATAGACTTTGGAATTCTAATTTCTAAAAAGACCTTTATCATGTTAAACTGTAATTCAGAAATAGCGGTTTTGAATTACCATTTATAGAACTTTTAAAATTCGGTATTTAATGCAAGTCAGTTTTTATGCAACTTCTAAATCCTCCATTTCTCATGGAAGGATGCGAAATTCTGAAAGCTTTTTAGGTTCAATCTTCAATATTACAGGCTAACTTCTGTTTGCTTGTTTGGATGAATGTGGAAAAGCGTAATAACTTGAACTTTGTTTGCAAAAAACTGCGCGAAAGTTTCGCTCATTTGGAAAAAAGAAAGTCTCGTAACCAAAACTTATGTAATGAAAAACCCTATTTTATTTCATTAAATTTTCGGACTGAAATCATGGCTTATTTCACCAATCACTTATTTTACTTAAATATTTGCTTATTCTAACATCATAATCTTTTCGGAACTTCCTGCTAGATATAATAGATACATAGATAAATCTAATTGCTAATTATCAATGCTATAATCTATGATAGATATGGATAAATCTAATTACCAATTATCCCTGATATAAATACCGATTAATATAATTACTAATTATCACTGCTATAAATGTATATTAATCTAATTACTAATTATCACTGCTAATATATATCAATAAATAAACTTTTAGCCAACTAAGCTTCCCATCAAATAAAAAAATATTCAAATAATGCAAGTATTAATTTTAAAATATAAGTGAGATTTATAGACATCTGTTAGACTGAATGAGTTTCTTATAAATTAATCTTATTTTTCTGCCTTACGTATACATGCTTTGAAATATCAGTTTCAAATTTTCTTCGCATTTGATCAGTTACAACAAAAATGGGAAACATATTATTTACAACCCATTGTTGAAATCAATGAGCATGGGATATTGTTCAAAACATAATATGCTTTTAGTCGTACTTCCTTTAAGCCTCTTTAAGTCAAATAATTTAAAATATCCTATACCTCAAGATTTATACTAGCTAATGCCTATTTTTCTGGCATTAGAAATGACTGCACATAACAATGATGTCCATTTATCATTTAAACAATCAAATAAACATTAAGATTTCAATTCAAATAGTTAGAAAAACAAATAAATTTAAAATATAGAACGACACTAAATATTTCATCTCGGAAGTATAATAGGAAATAAATAATTTAAAGTTAAGGATGTTTATTCATTTTAAATGCGAAGATAATATCACGCAAGCTAAAATAATAATAATAATATACGCAGCTGATTTTTTTAATGCTTTGATGCCAGCCCCATTTGTCTAATTCTGCTCTTTACTGTTGATGCATAAACATCTTATACATAATCAATAACTGCTCTATAAACTAATAGCATGTCTGATGAATTGCCATACATTCACCTCGTTTTGGAAATTAATAACATGCCTGACGAACTGCCATATATTCACTTCGTATTGGAAATTAATATCATGCCTGATGAATTGCCACATATTCACTTCGTATTGGACTGATAACCTGCATCTACGGTACACAGTGCATAAAACTACACAAAAAAAATAATATATATTAGACATATTAAGCCAAAGCTTGCCCACACAAACGTAAATTCATAGTTTTAATATTGTTTCTATACATGTGCACAGTCATAGCTTACACGTGTGTTTATTATAGATATATCATATGCTTCAGATACCATCCATTTCGCTCTAAACAGTGCAAAGAGTTCCGTAATTTATTTCAAAGTAACTAAAAGGACTGTGCTGTACTCTCAAGAAATCATTCAAAAAGCGGTTTACGCAGGAAGGGATTGCTGAAATAAAAAAAAAATTAACAAATCATGCATTAAAAAAAAAAGCAATCGTCTAGAATGAAAAGGTTTTAAAAGTTGATGATTTTTTGCCACATATTTATTCTATTTAACAGTTTAAATCAGGTAAGTAAAAAAGTACGAAACTAATGACACTCAGTGCAATAAACAAGCAATTAGTGCAAACTGTGACGACAGGCTAAAGTTCCATTAGCTTCTTGTCTCAATTCAAAACGATTTATAACGGAAAAAAAAGCTCTGAAAATGCATATTTTAGAAAGCCTTGCTAAAACATTTTAGCATTCGAATATTTAGAAATTTAAAGCTAAATGTAAAACTGTTTAAATACACAGCAGCTCCTAGAAAATATTTATTAAAATATTTTTTTAATATCAAGCAAATTCAAAACAAACCTCTTATTCAAATATTTAATCCTTTTTTAATGATGTGAAAGAATAAATAAGTTGAAGTATTAAACGAAATTTACATAACCCTTTAAATACTAATTCAGCAAGTGTAAACGAATGACAATTAGCCTATGATTCAATTTTTCTGTAAGTATGTGTTGTACGTATATATTAATCGACAAGCTCCTCCCCTAATTCTTCCTCGAAAAATTACTAAAGCCATTTCTTCTCTAAACTACGAATGGTTTGGTCCTGGGATTTAATGAAGGTCTGACTTCATACGAGTTGTTGCAGATATACGATGAAAGATCCGCCTATTCTTGTCTACTTCCTGATGTCTTGAGATCGACCTCTTAAGTATGTAATCTTTATGTGCGCGTTAATAGGAATGCGTGTGGCACGTAACGTTGAAGCCTTCACTGGGGGGTATTTTTTTAATAATCACCCTCAAATTAAGATTCAAAATTGGAAAGGATGGGTTCCGGATCTAATTTACTCTGCGTAGAAGAATATATTTTTTTAACTAAATCTATTTTTATTGCTTTTTATATATAATAGTTAATACTTTAAGCAAAGTGAGAGAAATTTTTACTTTTTCAGCTCTTTGCCTGCACGGGTATTATATCTAAGGAATTTTAATATCATTTATATATATAAAAAAGTTTTTATTGAAAGTTTACCTAGGGTGAAGTATATAAGCTTCAGACATTCAAAACAGACTAAAATATTGGTTACAGGGAAAATATGGTAGAAAAATTTAAATTTTAGATCAAAAGAAGTTCTTTACACTATGGTGAAGCTCAGAAGAAGAGTTATTAGTAAAAGTTGTTAATAAGTTTCAGCTGTTTAATTGCTTGTTATACATGAGTTTATTTCAATATTTCCTGATAATGTGATTAGTTTCTGGAAGTAGTGTCAAATGCAGAAATCAGATTAATTTACCAGAGGAGTAAATTAAATTGGATAATGAACCTGAATAGAGCAAATAGAGTAGATTGATTGAGTTGAATAGAGTTTTTGAACAGAGCAAAAATATTATTATTTTGTCAAGAATTTTAAATATTTCGCTGAAAGTAGAGATATTAAAGCAGCTAATATTAAAAAAAACTTTAATTACTTTTTTAAAGAAGGACATCAAAATAAGCACTTTCTGATACATTCTATCTGCTTTCTTTACTTAAAGCAAAAAGTATTTAAGCTTTCAAAAGATTGCTACAAACAGTACGTAAAATTTAAGATTCCTTCTCTCCCGCTCAATAAGCATGCGCACAGTATTCTTGTTAACAGACCGAACCTCAGTCTTTGCTATTAAATTTTTTCTGGGATGCTACTGTAAAAGCATTTCAGTTTAAATCTTTGCTCTAAACAAGAAGTAATTTATCTATAGAAAGAAAACTTACTAAATATTTTCATATGCGAAGACAGTCTCAAAAGTGGGTTAATTTCTCAAGCGATGCATGAGGTTTTAGCAATATTAACCTGTTAGTGACTAGTTTCTGATATTGGCAAAATATAGCTGCTTATGTTAAAGTGACATGAATTATGAATTTTAAAATGATCTGTTAGATCTAGTTTATACATGTGCTTAATTAAACTAGAAATTTTGACATTTTAACAGTCGTATGTATATGTATATATATGCAAGAAAACTAAAAAATATGTAAAAGATAAATTATAATTTAAATTAGCAATAGCCCTTTGATGCTTACGCTTTTTATTCTAAAAATAGTAATCTCTTTGAATTGCGTCATTTCGAGACTAATCCATGTCATTATGATTGTTGCATACCGCTGGTGACGTGAATGCAACTAAAATAGCCAATAATAATTTTACAGCAGACGACGACGACGACGACGACGACGACGACGACGACGACGACGACGACGACGACGACGACGACGACGACGACGACGACGACGACGACGACGACGACGACGACGACGACGACGACGACGACGACGACGACGACGACGACGACGACGACGACGACGACGACGACGACGACGACGACGACGACGACGACGACGACGACGACGACGACGACGACGACGACGACGACGACGACGACGACGACGACGACGACGACGACGACGACGACGACGACGACGACGACGACGACGACGACGACGACGACGACGACGACGACGACGACGACGACGACGACGACGACGACGACGACGACGACGACGACGACGACGACGACGACGACGACGACGACGACGACGACGACGACGACGACGACGACGACGACGACGACGACGACGACGACGACGACGACGACGACGACGACGACGACGACGACGACGACGACGACGACGACGACGACGACGACGACGACGACGACGACGACGACGACGACGACGACGACGACGACGACGACGACGACGACGACGACGACGACGACGACGACGACGACGACGACGACGACGACGACGACGACGACGACGACGACGACGACGACGACGACGACGACGACGACGACGACGACGACGACGACGACGACGACGACGACGACGACGACGACGACGACGACGACGACGACGACGACGACGACGACGACGACGACGACGACGACGACGACGACGACGACGACGACGACGACGACGACGACGACGACGACGACGACGACGACGACGACGACGACGACGACGACGACGACGACGACGACGACGACGACGACGACGACGACGACGACGACGACGACGACGACGACGACGACGACGACGACGACGACGACGACGACGACGACGACGACGACGACGACGACGACGACGACGACGACGACGACGACGACGACGACGACGACGACGACGACGACGACGACGACGACGACGACGACGACGACGACGACGACGACGACGACGACGACGACGACGACGACGACGACGACGACGACGACGACGACGACGACGACGACGACGACGACGACGACGACGACGACGACGACGACGACGACGACGACGACGACGACGACGACGACGACGACGACGACGACGACGACGACGACGACGACGACGACGACGACGACGACGACGACGACGACGACGACGACGACGACGACGACGACGACGACGACGACGACGACGACGACGACGACGACGACGACGACGACGACGACGACGACGACGACGACGACGACGACGACGACGACGACGACGACGACGACGACGACGACGACGACGACGACGACGACGACGACGACGACGACGACGACGACGACGACGACGACGACGACGACGACGACGACGACGACGACGACGACGACGACGACGACGACGACGACGACGACGACGACGACGACGACGACGACGACGACGACGACGACGACGACGACGACGACGACGACGACGACGACGACGACGACGACGACGACGACGACGACGACGACGACGACGACGACGACGACGACGACGACGACGACGACGACGACGACGACGACGACGACGACGACGACGACGACGACGACGACGACGACGACGACGACGACGACGAGAAAATTTTAATCGCAGAGAGATGACTAACTCTGTACTTTAATCGCTAGAGTCTCATTAGTAAGACTGATGTTCCTCTTAAGAATCATCTTTATTCACAGTGTTATTTTCTTCAATCATCAGTTCATTCACTTCCCGCGAAAGCAGCTGTTCACTCATGTATGTATTACCAAAAAAATAATTACATTTCTTGCAAAAGTGCGAAAATTCGAATATTTCTATTAAGACAAATATAATTTATCAAAATCTACCAAAGCTATATCCTCAAATTTAGATTACAGAATTAACTTCTCCTGCAGAACAGTAAGCTCCGTAACTTTATCCGTTTTCATCAGTCGGGGAAGTGTGCCAAATTACATTTTACAACTGGAGAGAGACGTACCTTAGAAGATTAGGATTTGAATATGGTAAAGTATGCGACGGCTACTAGCCTACGAGAGGGATACCTTCGGGAATGATTTTTTAAGGAAAAGCATCTCATATTCGCTTTACACATGAGAAAAACTAACCACACAGCCAGCTTATTCGCCTGAGTTTGAACTAGAGATGAACAACCAGTATTGGGCAGTCTAAATAACAGCTCGGCCACTGGTGAGGCCCAAGTGCCTTAGAAACAGATACATAGTATTTAAGTCGCTGCTAAATATTTTGCTCTGAGTTGTTTCAGACGAATTATTTTTTATTATAGTCAAATGCCTTTGTTACTCAAATCCATCCATATAATTGCTTTTGTTCCACTCAATGCTTTTGATATTTGTTGCTCTTAAATTTACGCAAAGTAGAAGAAATTCTGCTAACTATAATAACATCAGAAGCTTTTGCAGTTCCCATTATTTCTTAATTACATCATATTTTTGGATATTTTCCTACTATTTTGAAGGAGTACAATTTTTTTGTAATAGCTCTCTGAGTTTTCATAAATTTATCTTCTTTGCAAGTGCAGTTCGGGCTTTGTACAATTTCAGAATTTGATTTCAAAATCATATGAAGCCCGCATTACACTTGGAAAGGATGAAAAAACTGATTCTGTAAAAATTTTCAGATTAGAGCTTTACTTTAACCAAAACCTAAAAATACGATACTCAGAGAAGTTTAAATAAGATTTATCTGCTTTTCCAAGAAAATCAACACCGCTACTGAATTCACTAATTTTACAAATTTATTCTTCTTTAACAATAGAGGTTCTTTTTTTAATGCGCAGACTTGAATTAAACTTTATCTTTTGATGCGTGAAAATATACATTCAAGCGAAGAAGTAGTCTAATGTGCATGGTGCTAATTACAATTAACCTTCAACTAAAATATTTTCAGAATTTATAAAAGATAGCCCCTTTTAGCCCAGAAGTGCTGTTAATTTCATTTTGGCATTTTGCGTCGAAATCTTTAAATGTCAGTTTCACTTTCAAATTCTTGCCCTGTGTTATATTTAAAGAAATTAAATAATGAAGAATCTGCATAAATGTATGTATGTTTCTCGCATTATGATCAAATAGCGGTACCTAGAGCCATCGAATTTTGAATAACGTATTCCTCCACCGGATATGGCCATCTGAAAGTCCTAATTTGGAACCTGAAATTTGTTTTATTATCGATTTCATATTTTGTAACACTTTAACAAATTTTTCATTAACAAACTCAACACTTTCAAAGTGAGCAATTGCAACATTGTACGGAAAAAAGAAAACATTTCTATCTCCAGCGCGCGAGACTGTGTATCGGAAATTATAGGGATATGCTAATTTTTTGTGATACTGCTATTGAATTGAATTTTATGGTTTAAGTAAGAAAAACAGGAGGTAGCACATAAAGGTAACACCAAACGTTAAAAAAATACTCCTTTGGGCGTAATGTAAAATCTGAAAAGGTTTCAAATTTCCCCCCTTCTCTCTCTCTCTCTTTTTTTTTTAAATAAAGACAATATGTTGAAATCTCTAAGAAAGAAGGGTTAGGCGCGTTAAACAGGCTGAAAGTAAAAGCGGGTCTAACTTCAATAACATTAGTTACTTGTAGGAACCTGGATAGAGAACATATAATTTTCGCTTATAGAAAGAGAAAAGGAGCTTTTCAAAGCTGCATAAATTATATCAAATTAAAGCTAATTAATAACTGCGATTCATAAAATACCGATGTAGTTCTTAGTATAAAATGTTTCAGAACTTCAGCATCTGAACATTTACAACCTTATTTCTCTTCTTCAAAGTATCTCATAGGTTTAGGTAAATCGTTTTACCCTAATAAAAAATTCACATTCTTTATACAGTTGCTCTTTTGAGATCCTCAAAAGAATCTCTAAAGCAATTTGTTTAATAAGACAATCAAAATGCATACCATGTTTCGCCGTACTTAAATGTGTAACACTAAAGTGACAGGCGACACAAAAGAAAAAGTAACAGAATTTTGGCATCCCAATCCAAATATTGTCAGAAACATACTAAAGTGAAAAGGTTTTCATTAATATAACTAAAATCCATACTACTTCGATATATACTAACATCATTTACGTAACTTAATGTAACTTATGCATATTACTAAAGTAAATAAGCTAATACCAACTATCTTCGGCAGCTGTTACAGAAAGAACAAAATGAGATGAGATGAGCTTTAAGGGATGAAATATATTTTTACTATTTTTAAAGGTAAACAAAATTAAAATAAATAAAGAATCTTATATTATAAAATCATTGGTACGACTATGTAGTTATCTCAAAGACGAAAATGTGTAGTCTCGATTCTTTTGTTTTGTTGTAGTTTTGAGGGCTTATATAGTAAACGTACTGTGGTTATAGCTTCAGCTTTATTTCAGTGAAACTGGTTGCCGGATCGTTAAGCCAAGATTCGATGCCTGGAGTAGGTTTGGATATTTGTAAGTGTATAGTGGTTGTGCGGCTTGGGAGAACGTAAAATACTGGCAAGACATTTGGTAGTAGGGGCAAAATTGGATCTTTCCCCTGGCGTGTTCACTTCAGAATTGGGACGGAGTTTTCCCTTTCTCACGGGTGTAATTCCTTCGCTCCCTGTGGTGTACCCTCTATAACGTTCTCGGTGATAAAAGTGCTAAATGATCGATTGGCCATTGCACACGAATGCACTAAGATGCAAGTGCACGGTCGTTTGAAACAACAATAACAACATAATGTAAAGGTCTGGCGATAAGAGGACCCAGATGTGTCAGCTGTGCATAAAAGTAAAAATAAGAGACTGAAGTGACCCAAATATTTAATAATAAATAATAATAAAAGCTGCTTAATTAAGCTTTCTAACAAATATAAGAATTTTCTTTTAAGCTCATTTCGTTAAAAGTATGCCACAGGAAAGTGTTCTCTGTCCAAGGTTAAACAAGGTGCACACACAGAAAAACAAAAGTCGATTAGCTGACAGAAATCTCATTCAACTTGTGGAGACATTAAGTATTTTGGAAGCAGAAGAGATGAAAAATGAGCAACGCCCTCACTGGGAATCGAACCACGGACCTCTGGAAAACACGCCCAGCATACTGACCATTACACTACGAAGGCATGCTAAGAAGGTCGGAGAAATACCTTATAGGCTGGTACGAGAATGTTTTTAATTGCTGCTAACACACTTCGTTTTCCAAGCATTTATCTAACGGACAGAGTAAGCTAATACGTGAAAAAATGTAGCATTCGAAAGATTTTGCAGAATATATAAACTTGATCAGGAAACAGTTTTGCTGCATATCATTGGTGCAACTTATAAAAGTCAACAATAATTCACTCTTGCTGACCCGTTTATCATTGCGATACAGAAGTCCGAAGTGCGTCTCTATATATGCATATTACAGTGCACCCCTTTCAGCAATAGTCTTTGATTCCACATCCATTCTGTTGACGAAATAACAGTTAATTGGGGTTAACAAAGCTTCATGTGAGGCCCTATCATTTCCATGAAATGAGCGTAGCGATCTCCGGCGAAGATTACACATTTTTCATCTTATCTTATCAGCACTTGCTAAAACAACAAAAGCAAGAAAAGCCGTAACCATAATAATGAGAACTACTGCAGGCGTAGGAGTTATTATACTCTTAGAAGAAGAGCAAGTTAAAACAATTAACCTCTACAAGAGATATCTCTCTGCCTTGATATTAATTTCGGGAGTTTTATTTCGAAAGTATTTTCTGGATTATTCAGAGCTGGGTGCGACAGAGGGTAGGGTTTTCATTTTTAATATTTCTTCACGCTGTATTTTATTTAAATAAAAATTGCAAGAGAATCACTTTGAATAAAAAAAAATGCTTAAATTAAATATAATTAATTTATTGTAGTAGTTTACCACAGGAAAAAGGTGCTGCCATGACAACATGAGACTAGAGTGTCCTGCAGTCAGTATCCCAATTACCAATGAAAAATTTATCAAATGCATTTATATTTAAGGATTTTTTTAATAATCTTTCCCAACACGAAGAATGTGTATTTCCAAACTTATCATACGGAAAAGTTAATCAATGAATCTGGTTTCATAATTGGTAACTATAATTATTTTGTGATAATTTATCGTGAACCTTATGACCGTAATTTCCAAAAATTTCATAGCCATCTGCAAAAATCCGAGAACACGTTGTATTAAATTATAACACTTTTAAAGAAATAATCATTAAGCTTTCAACTGAAATATATGTGGTAGATTAGGTTGATCCAAGCATGTTCTCCCTAAAATTCTCCTCCCCCCCCCCATCTTTACAAGTAACCATACTATCTCCACTGATTCCTTCTCGTCCAAATTGTTTCAAACTTTTTCCCTCTAACAGCCTCACCTTGCTTCCCATTCTACAGATTATTCTGTCTTTTCTGCGGCTTAGTGCCAACTGAGCCCGCTCCCAATCCAGCCTTGACAGTTTTATTCCCATTTCGGCCTTACAGAGGAATGTTCATTAATTTTATTCTCCATTCAGACAGACTGAGAAATATCTCGTCATTTCATTTATAACATAGTCTGCTTTTTGTATTCCTCTTTGTTAATAAAAGAAAGTAAATTTAATGCTTATAACAACATAGCATTTTTAGGGTGGTTTATTTTCTGTGGATATCATTGAATAAGGCAAAAATGTTGCATAAATTATAAACAAATGTTGTGATAATGTTTCTAAAACATTACGATAATATTGGGTTAGAATGTTTTAAAACAATCCATAATGTTGCTAAAACAGTATTGCGTGAATATTTTAGTTTTATATTGCTCAAATAATTTGTATTATTTTAGTGGAAGACCTCATTTTACGCGTCTTCAAGATATGACACAAGGCAGCTTTTTATAGTCTCCTGAAAAACTTAGCCATTAATAATATTTTGTCTTAGAAACTGTAAAATAGATTTGTTTAATTTCAATTTTCTCAAAATTAATGTATCAATGTTTTGGGAATATTCTCATTATCAGTTCTCGCTAATTTCGCTGCAAAAGCCCATTTTCGAAAAATTCCAAATAGATGCTTTTATCAACATATAATGTTTATTAAAAAATTCTGACTACTATGTCTTAACCACAAAAATGGAAAACTTTGAAATGAGATGTAATAGAGTTTAGGCACAGTAAATATATAATTTAATTTAATTGCCATCTGCACTGAATCTTCTATTATTCTCTTATTTTAAGTATTGCTATTTAAAATTAGAAAAAAATGAAAACGGAAATGTTTATTACAAAAACGTTTTTGCAGCAGAGCTTGGGTTAGTTCAAAAGGCCGTCGAAACCTGCGAGTGTTGCCGTCCTATGCGGAACAAGATTTGTAATTTTGTTTTTCAAGATAATACCTTTGAGCAAATTGGGAGATTTAAAAATAATCTACGTACTTCTTAATAATATTACTAAATTTTGTACGATTAATATAAACAACAAATGTTATTTGCATGTATTATTCCATTATGATAATTAATAAATGATATGCGGACTTACACATTACTTAACCCTACTGCGGAACTTTTTAAATGGCCTTAAACTCAGTAAATTATGAAAGTAGGCACGATAAATATAAAAGAAAATATAAAAGAGAAACACTTGATAATAATAAAAATGATTTTTTGTAACATGTGTTTAATCCCGAAATAATTAAGATTTTCCATTTTATCCTATATAGGGATGGTAGATCTGAAAGTTCACTCTTGTGCTCAGGAAAACAGACCTGGACGATACGAACAGAATGAGCAGGAGATCTGACTTCTTGGAACACGGCATCACCACTGAGAAACAAAATTTTTACCATGGGTTAGATGTGATCAGTTAGAATGGTCATATAATCCTTAGCAGATTGGTCCCACAGACTACCTCAATATGGCTGCTCAAACCGTGACCCTATCCTCGTCATGTTTCACACTTAGCAGCAAACAATCTCTACCTTACGCTTGGGATGGCGTTAGCCAGACTTGAACTCACCCAGAAATCGGAAATAGTGTGAAGCAAGACTCATCCGACCATATGGCTGTCTTCCATTGCTTCATAGTCCAGGTTTAATTTTGGTGCCATTTTCTCCTCTTATGAGTGGCTTTTTAATTGCACCTCGCCCAAAACTACTCTGTTTATTTAGCTCCTTTCATATTGTTTTGGTGCTGACAGGGTTTGCGAGTGCGACATTTAGTTCGTCAGTCACTTTTGTGGCTGTAGTCCTCTTATCTCTTATCACAATCCTTTACAATTATCACCTGTCATGATCACTCAACACACTTTTTCATCTGCGCTATGATTTAGCGGATGCGTTTTTTCCGGTTTTTCCTATGAGTTAAAAATCTTAGACACTGTGTCCCTTGAAACACCAAACACTTGAGCTTCCTTTGCTGTGAAATCACAAACCATATAAGCGCAAATAATTTCCCCATGCTTTGAATTCATTTAGCTCCAACGTGATGCATTCCACGCAGAACAGTATTTCGATAACTAATGACACTTACAACGTATTCAGGATGTTGTACAGGTGGCCTTAGTGAGCAAGCATTTCAGCTCCACCAACAGCTTTTACAAGAATAAACGGTTCGCTTTAAACATGCAATTTACGAGGTGCTTCCATGTTTTTATCCAACCTATGATAAAACGCTCATCAGCTTTTGGAAGAAATTATTGTAAAACATTAAATAGAATATTATTTCAAAATTTCTTTACATCGATAAATTCTATATTTAGCTATAAATCTTCACCCTTTGGGAGAATGTGTAATTGCATTTGCTTGCCATTTGAATAAATTTTGTCAATATTCTTGAGGTCTAAAGTAGCCCCTTTCCTAGATCCTTCGTGAAAAACTATTGACGATGTCATTCTAAAATTTTAGGTCCTCTTCTTGGGTAGTGAGAAGGGGGAAATTATTAGTAATCGCACCTTAATATAGAGATTGAGGGAAAGCACTTAGTGATAATTAAAGAATCGAACATTAAAAAATTAATAATTCGTTGAATCTATTTGGAGAACACTTGCAGTTGGAAGTCAAAGTTTTCGTCAATCTAAAGTAATTTAAAAAAAAATAATACTCACCACAGAAATCACTGATGTAGTCACCGGTCCACACGTACGTGTTTATCTTCAATTCTTCAATGCGTTTTTTCATGTTTTCTCTCAGCTTCTACATTTCAAAAAATTTATATAAGATTAATGCTTTTATTTCTGTTTCTAGCCTTCAATCAGTCAATTTAAAACCAAGCTTTATAATGGGACCCACAACAGTTTTGTGTAATTACTGATTTTTGGTTTTGTACGATGAATATGAGAAAATTTTGGAAATTAGTTATGTATCTGATTACTAGATGTAGCCACATTCGACGTAGTGCAAAAGACAACCGAGATAACTGAGAGTTGGCCATAATAATTCAGAACAATTAAGTCTTTCGACAAGGTGCAATTGAGAACATCATGTCCTAGGTGAAGCCTTCTTTAAGAAGCTCTCAGTAAATATTAAAATAGTCAGAATCTTGAGGTACCTTGTGGTTGTAATTGACGACACATTCACTTGGATGCCACATTTAAAGGAGGTCAAGACACGACTTCACAGGATATTTCATTCCATGCTCAGGACAGCAGCACCAACATGGGGAGTTTCTTCGAGGATGCTTAAGATGTGGCACTCTGTAGTTGCTGAGCGTATTGCACTGTATGGGGCCTCCATGTGGGGCATAACGATCATTACGAAAATGGAGAATCTGCTATGCTCAGCATAAAGACCATTTCTCCTAAGCATTTCCCGAGGATATAAAACCTCGCCTACTAATGCTCTAAACGTGATTTCAGGACTGCCGTCTCTGCATCTCTTAGCTCAGCGCGAGAGTGCGAGTACTCCGACTCAAAGAGACAATAAGTTTATGGGATAGGACTTATGTTTATACTGACTATGAGCAAAGCATTCCCGAGCCACCTTGTAACCCGGCCGAATTTAACATCTCGATTAACTGCAGGTCACCAACGTGGTTCAAAACACTGCAATCTACATCGATGGTTCCAAAGGAGAATGTGGCACAGGTAGCGGATATTGTGTTCTACATTGGAACCAGATCTTAATGACCTGGGAAAGAAAGCTTAAGCACCACAACTCAGTTTTTCAGGCCAAACTAATTGCATTAAAAGCTGCACTAGTCTATGCACTGGAAAATAACTATTCCAGTATTTACTCAGCCAGACTCAGCCTCTAATCTTCAGGCAATCTAAGGCACATGTAGTAAAAATTCACTTGTCAGGGTCATACGAAAACTCTTACTCAGAACACTAAAATACTATAGGCCTGAACTCCATTGGGTACCTGCCCACACCGGAATACTGGGTAATGAGTAATGAAATTGCAGATGCAATAGCCAAAAGAGAAGCAACTGCCCCCCCCGTTCGCACACTTGACGTGCCTCTCCCGTGCTCGTTCTTAAAAGCTGAGCTCGAGAGAGAATTACTGAATCGTTGCCAACATCTGCGGGAGACAGAGACCAACGGCAGAAAAGTTCACAGATTTTTTTCCAAAAGTCTGCCGGCTTCTAAAATGTGGCTCGCCTCACTTCACTCAGTTTCTAACAGGGCATTCATGACTTACCTGCATCCCTCAGACGACGCGAAAACGACCATTGCTCGTGCGGGATGGCAGGAGATCCGGACCACTATCTGTTCGCTTGCAGAGAGACTGCCGAACATCATCTTGGGCAACCAGTAGCGAACCACATTCCATGCATGGAGCGAAGCTACTTCGAAAAATCGCTATGCGTTGAAACGCATATGCGATTGCGTAAATATTGCCAGCAAAATCTCAGACAGGCTGGAGTAATTCTCAGCTGCTATCCTCGTCACCAGCACAGCCTCCGTATGCTCTGTACCTGTAATGAATTTATTTTATCTTAGTTAGCTTTTCCCGTTTATACTTATTTCCTTGAACTGTAAACCCTGAATTATGAACCTTGAATTTGCCTTATTTTAAGTTTTATTTCCACTGTTTTGCCTTATTTATTTATGTATTATTTTGCTTTTTAGTACTTTACTTTTTAGTATTTTTAGCATTGCTATTTAGTATTTTGCCTTATTTTAGATATTATTTTCACTGTTTTATCAGTCACTCTGTTTAAGTGCTCATATATTGCACTGTATTCATTTATTGTTCACGTTGTGGATGCCTTTTGTAACCACCTATCCATAACTCTGTAAATATGTAACTGAAATTGTTCTCCTCACCCACAACACACCCTTCTTCCATCACTGCACTATTGTCACGCCAGCATTTGTTTACACCGCCCCTAGCACTCGCCTTGAGCACAATGTGTACCAAAGTGTGTTATGTGGACCAAGCTAGTTCCGTCAGCGGGGCTATTTGGCCGATATGTTAACAGCCCCAATGGATCGGCTGCCTCGCTGTCGGTGGAAAAAAAGAAAGAAAGAAGCTCTCAGTGTCCCCTTTGAAAATGCACTCAATACTCTTTGCGAAAAAAAGGCAATATGATGAAAAGTTACAGCGTGAGTTTGAAGCCATTTAAAACAAAACAGTATATAGCTGTATGCTTTTTGGGTATAGGTTGCAACAAAGCCCTGTTGTTAGATTTGTTAAATTAAAGCTGAGCATTTGCAAAACTTTATAATTTTGGAAGAATATGAAATTTTTATGAAGTCATTTTAATGAAGCTAATATTCATGGAAAAAATGATGAAGTGCAAAGACATTTACTAAATTTAACGCTGATATTAGTTTTTGAAGTTTACAATAAGTAATAAAACTGAATATAACAAGAAATTAGCTTGTTTTGTTTTGTTTTTGACTGTATGTGCGAGTATTTCAGCAATTATACAAACTATTTTACATTATTTCTGGAATAGATAGATGAATTGTTTGAAGAACTTTTCTTCCATTCTTACCGCAAAAGAAATTACAAATTTTAAAATGCGTGTTGAAACAATATGATTGATTTAATATTTTATGATGACTATAATTGCCATAAAATGAATAAAAATGTGAAAAGAAAATGACCATTGGTTGCAAAAACAAAAACCAAACAAAGACTTTTTTGAACACCTTGCATATAACGTGTATAAAATAAAAATTTTGTTTTAAATTCAGACCACTTTGTCTTAATTTTAATTTGGAAAGTCTCCAGTTATCAAGTTGCACTTTTTACTGTACATCAAGCCAGATTTTATTTGATCTAAAATTTAATGCGTATTAAGACAACCTCTATTTAAAACTTTCTTCATATAGCATACTTTTCTATAATAGGATAATATAATTAATATAATCAGTTAGCTAATGATATAATTAGGTAACTTTCTTTAGTGAGAATAATGAAAACCTCGCTAACTTGCAAGCTGAAATCGCTTTCATGTTTTCATTAACAAATATGTAATCTTCCGAGTTCTAAAATTTAACATAATGGCTTTACGATACTCTCGTTATTTTGAACTCCAAAATGTTAACTGTCAAAAAGAGTACCAAACACTGTAGTTTATTGTATAGAGATAAAATAAGATGAAATCATAAAGATTATCAAGAAATCAAATTTAAGTTAATTTAAGTAACTTTGTCTCTTTTAATTTATTTGATGAATTTGGAAACTTATGCATTAGGAAGTTATTAAAATACATAATAAATGTAAAATTAAGTATTAGAGTAAGCCATTTGTAATTAATGGTTAGTAACTTAAAAGTATGCTCCAAACTGAAAGTGAATATTTTAAAAGAAATGAAAAGTATAAGATAGAATAACTAGCAAAACAAGAAACACAAAAAAATAAATAAATAAATAAATAAAAATAAAAATAAGTAAAAGAAATAAAATAAGGCAAGAATTTATGACTAAACTAATGACTAAGTTACAACAGGGAGGTAGTAGTAATAAAATGAGAACTAACAAAGAAAATAAAAGTTACCAGTGAACACGACATCGCATTAAGTGTACATTTAGAATTTTGATAGATTAATATATATATATATATATATATATATATATATATATATATAGTTTATCTATAAAATACATTGAAATTCTGTCACCACATTATGAAAATATTAGTGAATAATAAAACTAAATAACATAAGCATTTGTTTTCTGTACTCAAAAAGCACTATTTTAATTAAAATCAAATGAAAAATACTATGTCAAACTAAATTACTTAAGACATGAGTAACACTGTAATCAGACCAGGTCTCTTAAGCAGTAACTACAGAGTTCTTTTTAATTAATACTAGTTCCATATTTATTGCCAAATGAACTGAAATGATACGACAACCCAGCGTTTCAAATAACCACAGTCTTAGGTACTTCATGAATTCAAGAAGGATTGGATTATTCAGTCATGGCAAAGCACACGAGGGCTATCTGCCTAAAGGGAGGGATGCCTTCGTGGAGGGCTTTCTAAGGGAAACTGGCTCGTATACACGTTACACATGGGGAAAACCACTAAAACGCCCATGCAGCCAGCCCGTTCGCGGGATTCGAACCTCAGACCGAACTACCAGTGTTCAGCGTCTTTACCGCTCGGCCGCTGGTGGGTCTTGAATTCAAGAAGATCCCATTCTAGCGTCTGATAATGACATAGTATTTGGTACCACTCTTTCGTTAATAGGTAAGCTAGCATCAGGATTTATTCCAGGCAATCAACAACACGAAAGATCTACTAGCCAGAAATCATAACCGTAATAAGGATGTTTTCTCTCGCAGTTAGACGACAATTCTAAACAATGTACAAAGGTGTCATTATTTACGCTGTTGCAAAATAAGTGATGACTTTTCCACAATGCATTTGTTTCCTGAAACAAATAGAACTCTGCTACATTTTCTGGAAAGAATAAAGTAAAAATTCACAATGCGAAGAGAGTTAATAATGGAAAACTTAATTATGGAATTGACGACTCTTTTCTCCTCACCAAAATACATGCTCATGAGTACTCGTCGTACAGGAAATCAGCCATGAATATTCTTGAGTTGTAGATACATTAGGATTTTTTTGAGGCCAGAGAGGTGAAAAATTAGCAACGCCTTCGCCGGGAATCGAACCGTGGACCTCTCAATTACGCGCTGAGCGTGCAGACCACTACACCACGAAGGCTCGCTAAGAAGGCGGGAGAAATACCTCATAGAGTATCCATTTAGTATCTTGTGCAAAGTAAAAACTTTGTTGCGCTCAAAATTGACAGAGGACTGTTCGAATGGGCTATGTAATGTATATCGGAAGCTTGTTCAGGAAAGAAAAATTGAAACTGAAGATGAAATTCTCGAAAAATTTAGCAGACAAGAAGAAAATTGTTATAGTATAAATTAAAATCTAAATTAGTATGGAGAAGGGGGAAATATTCAAGAGTCTCTTTATTCCTGTTCCTCAATCTTCAACAATCTACTTATGTTCATGTTTCCAAATCCATTGTTTATTTGCTCGTTTGTTAGCTTAAGACAAGAGGCTATCTGCTTATGGTAAAGGCATGCTCTCTTGGAAAATTTTCTAAGGGAAACTGGTTCTTAATCACGTTACACATGAGAAAAACAAGAAAATCCTCATGCATTCAGCTATTTAGCCGGGATTCGACGTCTTCAGTCGAATTTTCGGTGCACAGCAGGTTTATCCATTCAGCTACTGCTGAGCATATTCTAATCCACTCTTAGTTTAGTTTTCTCAGCTTAAGGATGTTTGTATTCCCCGGGACTGGATCCTGGTTTTGCCCATGCAGCTCACCTTAACATTATTCCATTAAATAATGTTATCTTTAAAGAATCATGTTTCTTAAACAGCACGGTATATGCTTTAGTTCGCTTTTCTGATGATTTACTTAACGTCCCCTTACCAAAACAATGTTTATAGACACTTTAAAACAAAAATTTATCCGTAAATAGATTTTTGTAACTTAGCATTGCTAACAGGATTCGGATTTAGTAATTATCAATTTTGTAATTAGATACCGGAAGAGTTTTTGAATTTCCATCTGTGGCGAAAATATGCTTGATGCTAAAACAATTTACTTTTTCCTTCTGTTGCAGATATTATTAAATTTTACTGAGACAATGGAAAATTTTCTTTTTCCGAAGTATGTACATTAATGAAAGAATATTCATTTAAGGTTTTCTAATTCGTGAATAAATGCCTCAGTAATAGCTTGCATAATTATTTCAAATTACCTGTAAAATAAATGTGAAACATTAATGGTTTTACTGCATAATATATAAAACCTGTACATCACAAATTTGGCGAAATTTTCTGGCTTGTTTACGAATAATTACAGTTTGAGAACTTTACTGAAGAGTTTTGCATTACCTTTTCTAAACCAAATTTACCTCTTCCAAGTCAGGTTCTTAAAATTGAAATAAATGAAGTTTATGATTTTCTTTTGACCTTTTAATACCGAAGAATGAAATACGCATTCACTAGACAGAGATTATACATTAACCTTTTATACCTTTCGGAAGAAGATGACCGTGTTAAAAACTGTTTCCTTTTCTTCTCCAACCTCCCCCTTCCCGCGATATGTTTACGGAAATAAATACCTGCCGTTTGACTGAACCCAGAGGATGATCGCAAAGCACTTCTCTTTCAATTTCTAACTCAGGGTTACTTTTTGAAACTGTTATCACTAAACTTCATCTGCACGCCATTACACCTCGTAACCGCCCCTTAGCGCCTTGTACGTGACGCCATCTTGAAAGCCGGCTTCTTTCACAGTCCATCGCCACCTGGTGTGATATCGCAAAGCGATATTTGGCCAAATAGGCCTCTAAATCGCTTTAGCGATCGCACATTTGTTATCTGATTCGTTCAACAAGGTCCGAGTTTCGGGATCGAAGAAAGATTTTATGGCCTTTGTTACCTTAGAGTAATATGTTTAACATCGTTTCCAACTTCGTGTTTAGGCTTAACGCCCACTCGATTCAGTTGAATAAATAATAGCGATGAAAATTCTTGTGCTCTTGAACAAAGATGACGGCGAATTAAAAACAATTTTACGTGTTGAAGGGAAGTTTCAAAAGGAAAGAATAAATGGTCGTAACAATCGATGCTGAGATACAGATGAGACTTTAAAGGACTCATACTTTTCATTATTTTCAGTGACAATTAAATTCCCAGGAACAGGCAGAATTTATATTTTAGAGCCTTATTTATTATGCTAGTGTTTAGTGGGTAATTAGAAAAGTTACCGAAAATGCGCATACAACAAAGGTCTTAGATATTTAGCGAACATACACACGAAATAAAGCTATAATAAATATTTACTCAGTTCTGAGTTTGCCAACGAATATAGTTTTCTTAAAGATCTTAAAATGAGATTTTGAAATTTCTAGAATCAAAACTGTTTATTAACTAAAATTCTAGTTCCATACATTTGGAAAAAAGACAGAAGAAATGGCATGTATTTCCTTGCATTCTTGCATACAGTCATTTTTTTCCCCTAATGGTCATGCCATATTGCACTGAAATGTTTTCACAAAGATTCAAATCATAGAAATGAATATTTCACACAAACTTCTAAGCGGAATTATTTTAAACAATGAAGCATTAATGGCGGATAGTTGAAGAATTGTTGCACCAGTTATAGCCGGTAATTTCAAAGTAGGCAGTTCAAGTTCGTAACGACCCTCACCTCATATATAATTTTAACGTGTTTCCTTGTCACCGCGGCAGAGGGGATTAGGGCATTTTAGCCAATATGAGAATTTCGCCATCTTCCACAACAATCGCTACCTTAGTTACGAGGTAAGTCTGGAGGAGAATGAAATATCCTTGAACTGTATATCCTAAAGTAACATGCTTTAGAACAGGCACGTCAATCTCAATACCTCGAGTAAGCCAAATCGTCACTAATGTGCAACAGTACAGACCGCAAGGAAAAAAAAAAGCCATTTTGTACTTAATGTGTATTTAAAATGTGAGCAAATTCATAAAATTTCACCTAATACTGCAATTCATTGAAAAAAATGGAAGAAACATAAAAATACCATAGCAGTACATGGATACCTAATCGTTTCTCTCCCTGCACTTCATCTTTTTTTAACAACCAGTGTTTGGATGCCTTGAGACAACCTGCTCGCACTGCCGATTTTCAGAACAGAGGTTAGATTAATATCTGTTAACCTGGATTTCGCTGCGGACTTGTTTCTTTTCATCACCCCTCAGTGCCATTTATTTAAGTGAAAAAAGTTTATCATTCCAGTACGTACTATCAAACAAGGAAATCAAGTACGATGCAAAACTGGGCATTCTGGGAACTGTTCGGGCAAATATTTGTAAAAATCTGAATACCCACATTATCAAATTTTTGCTTTTTATTTTTGAAACTGAATTTCTCTTAATTTCACCTGCAAATGGACTGTAACTTTCTGGAAGTCAGTTGAGAGGACACTTTTTTTAAAGAGAGAGTTTTGTTTCTTAAGAGTCCTTTTTGACATCCCACTTGTATATAAACCTCAATTTTGAGTGAAATTCCAGTTTAAGTTATCATATAAAGAAACATAATATCAGGCATGAAATTTAAAACAAATTTTTACACCCGTCCTGCACTATGGCTGCAGGATTTCTTTGCTTTGACTCCAATTTACTTTTAACTTTAGATGCTTTACGTTTATATATGTATATATATATATGGAGTTAATACCAAATTAGATTTAGCCAATTAATATCTTTATTTGAAGATTTGCAGGCACACTAGAATAACTCCATGTAGACAATATACTCTTTAACCATAGCAATTACGATAATTTCTTATATGCACAGGTAAAAAGATGCGACGTCATTTCAGGCAGGGAAGCAGAAGCAGCGTAGAGTTGTTTGCATGGCAGAAGTTAGGGGGAAAAAGGAAGCGTAGTGCCCGTGACTCAGTATTTATACTTCGTTAGGCACAGAAAATATTCTAAGCTGTGATTGATCAATATTAGGTTTAGTTATCTTTTTCAAGCAGTATTATTTAATTTGGAATTATCTCGAATTTGGGGAGAATTTGGAGATATTTATGTATATAGAGAGAAACTATTTATAATATATCAATATTTAAAATCGCTGTTAAATTATAAACATTGCTCAAGCTGATACATTTATATAAATAGATTTTGCTAATCATAATGCTTTTAAGAAAAAAATTATCGTAGTTATATTCCATGCCGTATGAAGCATCAGATATGCTGTTCTTCTATTAGTGATCTGAACTGATTTTGCCATAATTCAGTATGTAGTTCAATACCATTGCTCTTAGTAGAAGATAATCAATAATTTAGTACGTAGTTCAACATCAATGCCCTTCAAATCAAATTATCAAATAACTTCTGAGAATGACAGTGGAGTACATAGCAGATTTAGAGATGTTATTGTTGTTGTTGACCTGTATGTGTCTTCATATGTGTAAGTGTATGTGTTTATATATGCTGTAATTAGTGTCTAACAAAGCAAGATGTAACAAATCATTCGCCTATCGATCAAAACTAATGTATTCTTAAGACGCCTCTGTATGGCCATGTACAGTTCTTCAATAAACCCCCGAGATGGCCTCATGAGGCTCCAGGGAGTTGCTGCCACTAAATAGGGGAGGGCGCGGGACATATGCCTGTTTATTTCTATTAAACACCAGGCGTCCCCGTCCTCCGTCACCTGTCACATGTCCATGTATTTTATGGAAGAATGGTTGCCAGAACATCAAGGAGGTTGGACTTCTGCTTTACAACCGAATTTTGAGGGAGAACACCCCGGGGAGTGTTTCCGAAGTCTCCCAACCCTCTCCCCTACCACCAAAACCCCACGAGAGGACCTTCGGCTCGCCATATAGTTAGAGTGCCCCCCTGCCGCAAAGATTCTATACATTTACAACATCTATGCCTTCCCCGGGATTCGAACCCGGGTCCTTCGGAACCACAGTAGGCTTACAGGGAATGGGTAAGGAAGGGTTTTAAGAGGGGATGTCCGCAAGGTTCCTGTCTTGGACTCGTTCTTTGGAACATAGTTGCTAACTCAGTTTTTTCAGTCTTTGAAAACAAAGAAGGAGTAAGGCTTTTAGCATACGCAGACGACTTTTTACTCATTGTAGCAGGCCGAAGCGACCTTGAAACGCGAACTCAGGATAGCCTTAATTTATTTGCTGACTGGGTGAGAGAACATAAACTGAAACTCTCGGTGCCTAAAACACAAGCACTCATAATTAGTCGAGGCTCTCCATTACGTAGAAATCCCTGTCTAAAACTCTTGGGGTCCTCCATTAAATGTGTTAAACAACTTAAGTACCTAGGAGTAGTAATAGATAATAGACTTTCCTGGCAACCACACATCTCTTCTTTAAAGTTAAGAATCAATAGACTGACTACTTCCATGCGATCAACAACCTCGTTAAGATGGGGTATCCCATGTAACTTGCTTAGAATATGGTACAAGACAGTAGTGGAAAGAATTATTCTATATGCCGTTGCTATTTGGGGAACTAACATCTCTTCCCAAATGAGACGTTCACTACTCTCCATACAGCGACACCAGCTTCTTCTCATTTGCAAGGCTTATCGTACCACGTCCACGGCAGCCTTACAAATTATCGCAGGCACGCCGCCACTGGACTTGTTAATTGAACGAGAGGCTGCAGTGGTTAACGTAAGCAGACTACGACACACCATGAGTCTCTGGGGACAAATTTATATCCATATTGATTATGAGCATCACATACCGCAAGCTACCTGCCACCCTGCTAAAAATAACCTTGTGGACAATATCTACTTTAATAGAACACGGGACTTGGGATTTGCAAATGGTGTTTTCACTGATGGCTCTAAAACGTCAGGGGGCACGGGAAGCGGATTCTGTATACTATCTGGAGGAGCTTTAACGTATGAGTGGAAAAGAAAGCTCGCTACTGAAAACTCTGTCTTTCAGGCGGAGCTCATAGCAATCAGAGCAGCTCTTCTCCACCTTAAGAATAATCCCACAGTGCCCAATATCATCTACACAGACTCAGCCTCAAGCCTCGCTGCGATAGCTGGAATTCGTTCTCGCAGTCCTATTGTCAGCAGCATTAGAGACATTCTAACACACATGCCTGCATCGCAAAGACCCTCACTCATCTGGGTGCCCGCTCATACGGGAATAGAAGGAAATGAGAGAGCAGATGTTCTTGCAAAGGAAGCAGCAGATTCATCCACTTTGCGAGAAGTCCCGACCCTTAGACCAGTCTCGGACCTAAAGAGTCGGATATTCCATCAGGTCCTAAGAATATGGCAAGAACATTGGGATCAAGCCTCCACAGGGAGACGTGTTTACAACCTCATTCCCAAGGTCAAGACAGCAATCCAAACTAACAGCAATTACATAACGTATTTCCTCACTGGTCATGGGCCCTTTCCTCTGCCGCTTTGGCTTGAGAGAGAATGGTAACTGTGAATGTGGGGAGGAGGGTCATCCAGATCATTTTGTCTTCTCCTGCCCACACACAGCACTTAACAGCCTCAAGCAACCAGGAGCCAGATTCTGGCCAAATTGGTTCCAGAATCTACAAAGTAACAGAGTTGCCTAGCGGAAACTGAAAACAATAATTGACTACTGTATTAAATTACTCTTCTGACACTGGAAGATAGTAGTCATAAAAGTCTATATAAGCTAGTACAATAGGTCAGCAACAGAGTATGTGATATGTATGTACAATATGTAATTTTGTATTTATGCTGTGCCAGGTTTTCGTACATAAAGTTCGTACTGTATCTGAATGCTGTAATGTAACTGTACATGTTTATATCTTTTATTTATGGTACCTAATTCATACTAAGGACCACGCGTACCTCAATGGCATGCTTCTTGTAAACTTTAACTATCATGATAACGTATATGTATGGGTGTGTATATCAATATGAGTGAGAGTATGTATACTTTTATTTGTTTCGGAATATCTATGTATGTAAGTGTGTACTATATATCTGTATATGAGTTTGTATTTATATGTATACACATATATTTTAATTGTACTCTTCTTCAAGTGTCTTGTATGCACATGTATATATTTCTTTGTACATTGTTGTACTCTTCTTCAAGTGCCTTGTATGCACATATATATATTTCTTTGTACATTGTTGTACTCTTCTTCAAGTGCCTTGTATGCATATGTATATCTCTTTTTTTTTGCATTTTATAAATGTCGTCTGCTCAGCCGGGGCTGTCCAGGCCTGCGGCCTGGTAGCTAGTGGTTGACTCTCGCCGAGTTGGTAACCAATTCTGCATGGATATATCTATACCTGGGTCGGAAGCCAACTCAGCGGTTTACCTCCCCTATCCACTATACTGTCTGGGCGGCAGTTTTAGGAATCATTTTGCGCAGTAAGATAAAATAAATATCTGAGCAAATATTCAATATTTCTATAAGCAGTTTAAAATTTAGAGTACTAATGCCTAGTTCATTTAACGGTTCAATGGTATTATATTACGTAGCAATTATCTGTTGCACAATTAGCTACCAAGAATTTTTTTCTTTTCGTACCTATAACATAGTAATTTGCGAGCTCAAATTTTTTTTTTTTTCTTCCAGATTAGCAATACAATTAGTTTCACTTACTGTGTTCATAAAAAGGGAGTTGGTATCGATTGAGCTGATGAATGAAGATGGAAATAGATTTTGTGACATCTTCATATTCTTTATGCGATTCTTTTACTTCAGGGCAAAATATAACAAATTACACGTGTCTTGACTTAAAAAAAAAGTGAAAAGTTTTAACTTATCGCTTACCAATGTACTTCTAGTTAACAACTTTGCATAATTTTAAAAATCAAATAGTGTTTTATGCTAAATTTAGTACGACTTTTAATCGCTAATATGCTTTACAGAATGAATCTCTTCTTGGAAGTTGTAAAATTATAATAAAATAGCCCTCCAAGCATTTTTCATTTAATAAATACTCTGGGTTGAATAATAACACCATACTTATTTTCCATTATCGCTTCCCGATTTCTCCAGAGGCCATTTAATATAAGTCATCCATAATAAGAGTAAACTGTTCCTGTTGTGGCTAAAACTTTCATCACCTGCACAATGCTTTCAAGAACTTAAGGAGGAAATTATGTTACGACGCACATAATATCCCAGGGAGAAAGAAAGAGAACTCTTGTAATGAGAGAAAAGTGCCTTTCATTCTGCCTAAACCTATCACAACTCCAATTCATCTCTTTGTGTGGTCGTGACTCATTAAAGCTTTCTTTTTCCGTACGCACTTCGGTGAGTGTGTGTGTTCAGAAGACAAAGCATTGATCAGAAGCTCCAAAAAGCGAGCAGTTGTTTTCTTATCCCCTTTTCCCCCATGATCTCCATGCGATAAGTAAGCAGTAGTCAGTTTTTTTTAAATGTTATAAGTCGATTTTATATGAAAAATTCCTCTTCTACATTCCCATGGTTATGTTCAAGATTCTTTATATTAAAATGTGAAAACCTTTATTCTTTAGCACTAATAAAAGCAATTTGAATTTCGACTAACACATATATTGCAGAGTATGTGCGATGAAATTATGACTGTGACAATTAGGTTTCACTAATGAAACGGTGATATCCATAATAGCAAGAGACACGGAAGTTTATCTCTTCGAGTAATCCCAAAAAGAATCAAACCCATGTTTAAAAGTAGCACTTGCCACACTTCTGTAGCAAAATAAAAGCAACGTAAAGAGTACCACGGCAGAGTTTAGATTCTTTTAATTTATAACAATGAAAAAAATCAACACATTCTATATGTTGATTACCCTTTCATCACACGAGGGCATATAGCATATATTAATTTCTAATTGGTTTAAAATTTTTAAGTTATATAAGGTTACTCTACAAGTCCTTCTGCATAATTAATTGCTTTTTTAAACAAAACTTAGCAGTCTGCACTATATCTATGAAAGCTAATTTTAACAATGTAATGTGTATTTTACGAAGTTGATTACGCAGGTTTAATTCGTGATGAATAATTTGCTGTTTTTCCCCTAAACTTCCAATATCTATTTATTCTATTCTTTAAAAAATCCATTTTAATTTGTTTTATCATTTCAGTACGTATTTATTTTTCATATTTTGTTGAAATGCACGAAGAATAGAATGACTCACAATAACAGGCACATGGTTGGTTATTGATTATTTGAAAATATGACCAAGTAAACAACGGGAAAGGGATTCCTTCTAAGTGGAGGATATTCTAAGTGAAATTAGCTCTTATCCACGTAATAAATTGGGAAAATCACGAAGACCAACCAAAAGCCAGCCGTTTTGCCTGGGTTTGATGTTAGAACGGACTACCAGTATTCAGCAGTGTTTAATCCATCGGTCTCTGGAAGGGGGTAAAAGCGACATAGGTTTTGGTTTATGTAAGTACGGCAAAGCCTCGACGACTATATGCCTAAGGGAATGGATGCCTTCGTGGAGGTCTTTCTAAGGAAAACTGGCTTATATGCACGTTACACACGGGAAAACACGAAAACGCCATGAAACCAGCCCGTTCGGAGGATTCGAAGCTCGTACCGAACTACCAGTATTCAGTGACTTTACCGCTCGGTCGATGGTAGACCAAAAACGACATGGAAGCTGATATGTATTATATATTATATCCCGTCAGTGTCTATTATATTCCGTCTATAAGTCTGCTATGAACTTTGTTAAAATATATGCTCCTCTCTAAAATTGCAATCCTGATCCTGAGTTCTTGATCTATACAGTTTTTAAAAAGCAAAACAAAAAAAAAAAATTTGCGAGATAAATATGCAGAAAAGTTCATATAGAATAATAAATAATAGAAATGATGTAGTAAAATTAAAAGTAACAATAGCAATCCTCTGCATTTACATTTTCATTTACTTACTACATTTTGGGGGCTTTCAAAATGCGACTTTTTCCTTATTAATTACGAGTAGTAATAGTGTTTAGTTCTTTCTAAAATGCAAAAGTAGAATGCTGCTTATTTAAAAATAACACAGCAAATATAAGAAACTAAACAATTAGCAAAATTATTACAAAAATTTAAAACTAACTGGCTCAAAGTAAGATCCCTTCTCCAAAGAACTAGCCATGAATTAATTTAATTAACTCGTAAATCTCTTCTCTCTCACCTCGTGAATAATTTTTCTTTAGGCATGAAATGATAGTTTGTAGTTTATTCATGGTCAACTGAATTGCAATTAGTTGAATTATTACGATAAAGTAATCAAGAAAGTCTTTGTCTTGGAAAGATTGATTTCTATGGAGATTTCCAAGGGAAACTTTCATGTGTATGTTGTATTACAGAAAACAACGTAAACAGGGAATTTTGTTTTCTGAAGTTCTTCGTGACTCATGGGGTATATGGTAAGTTCAGTATTCATTGAGTTAAATAAAACTTTGTTACTGTTATCCTTTCTTAAAATCATTCATTAAAATTATCAACACGTAAAAATTTGAAAAAAATTAAAACGTCAAAAGAATTTTTTTTTAAATTTATTTTTTAAAGTTTATTGCAGTCAAAGTTTGCATGATTTTCATTAGTTTACGTGCAAGCCAAAAGTTAGATTATTTGAATTATTAAACGTTTTCATTTTATATTTTCTAAAATTTAAATAAGTTTTAAAGTATTGTCCTTTATTTTATTATACTGAAGCTTAAAATTGTTCAAGGCTCAGAAGAGAAAATTTTGTACTAATTATTTTTATTTCTTTCTCTTCTCTGTGAATACAAAAAAAAGAAATAAAATTATTTGGAATTTTCTTTCACTATATTATTTTCTTTGATAAGATTTAAATCGGGAATACAGGAGGGTACGAGAAAAAACACTAGTGATTTCTATAGAAAAATCTCTATTCTGTTAAAATTAAGACTAATTTGCAGCTTAATTACAATTATGTTTCCTTTCTCAGTGTTAAACAATTTGCAGGAAAGTAATGTACACTGTTAACCTGTAATTTAAGCAAACTTGAATCCCCTCCGTTCTGGTCAATCAAAAAAAAAAATTATTCCATGGATTTTATAGCCCGAAATAAAGACAAAAGTCTTCATAGGGGCGATGGGGCAATCTGCACAAAACCTGAGTCCCGAATTCTTACGTTTCAAAATATTGGAAATTCCATAGATCAAATATTGAACTCGAATATTAGCTGTTTTGCATTTCCATTGAAGGTACTTCTTTACAGCCAAGGGAAACTCTTTTTTTTTCCATCTTGATATTTCATTTTTTAAGCATTGAAAATATATTGTAATATTTGACTTCCAATACTCCTCTAAAGATAAGATAAAATTTAAAAAACAATTTCCATTCACAAAATAATAAGTTCATAAAAAAGATGCATACTTGCCCTGCCCCGCAGTAACTCAAGCTCTAATTAGTTATCAAAATTGACTGCAAAACGTTCAAGGAAAAAAAACTGAATAACCTTTCAGCTGTTAATTAAATTTTGAAGAAAGGAGAAAGGGCGAAGTTTCTTTATCTGAAAGTCACGATCCGTAGGTTTAATTAATCGTTAATTGAGTTGAGGTTAACATAGTTCAAAAGAGCAGGGCAGCAACTGATAAACGATGGATCACTTGCTTTTGTTACTTTTATCGTTAAAGATTGACGGAGTAGGAATTGGCTGCACATAACTCTAAAGAAAAGTAATCTAGAAAGAAATAAGCGCAAGAGATTGCATGCTGATGAATGTCTATTTACTCTATATTTTGATTCAAATGCGCTTTTTTAGTAATATGAGAGTATATTTAGCATTTTTAGTATATCCTCTTTTCAATATTGTTGTGTTATATATTTAAAGCCCAAGGCCAACATATGAACATTCAATATATGAAAATATTTGTTAAACCTTAAAAATTCCTAATGATGTCAAGGTAAAAAAAAAAAAAATATTTAGAGCATAACTGTTACTTTAAGTGAGTCTGATCGCTACTATAACAGCAAAAGACTTGCTGTCGTTTTTCGGCATTCCAGAAGTAAGTTAATCTTCTGTACACCTTTTCAAGCACATGAATCAACTAGAGCTCCTGGCGGCTTTAAGGAACGGACTGAAGAATGAAACATGTCTCCCTACAGCGTAAGTAATTTTAAGTAAATAAAATTATGAGAAATGTGCTAAAACCCATTTTTGAAATTTCCTTGATCACTGCGTCCATAAACGGTTGACACAGATCCTTCTAATGAAATAATGATCATAAAATGTGTATTTTACTCATTTCTCACTATAAATCAGTTACAATCTCTACATGAATGATGATACATCAGAAGCAAATGATCTTTCGTGAAGAGAGAGAGACCTCTATCCAGTCGACCTCGAAATCGATAGAGTTTTATAAAAGAACAACGAGCTGCTGCTCCCCAGCTTAGCTTTACACTGTAATGTATCCCTTCCGTATACAAGAACGTTATTTTTCACTAACTGGCTCAAAGTAAGAATATTGTAGCTCAGCAACAAAGTTTTCTTATAATTAGTTCTTCAAAACTGAATTCGTAACTGATCTTAGCATATTAAAAAACTACATAAAAGAGAATAATTTGGTTTCAGATTTCAAAAACACTGAGCAGTTATTGTGGATGAAAAAACAATCCTGGGAGTACAGTAAGAAGAATTGGAAATGAATTCACACGTGAATTAAGATCATATCATGTTCATATTCTTCGTGATACAATTCCTCATTCAGGATACCTTAAAGAAAAGTAAGAACTATTACCTATCAATGCAATTATGGCATGAAGAGTAACAGCATTATATAAATTGAATATAATTCATTTCCTCTGTACCCAGGTTCACGTGTCAGGAATTGAAAAACTGAGGTTCACACTATGTACGATTTCCAAACTGAGCTGCAATAATTATAGTATAGCCTTTATAAATATTTCAATTAATTTGCTATCATATCGTTATTATAATATATAAATTCTCTATTTTTCATTATATTTCGAATTTCCAAGTAGAATTCTCAAGCTTAGATATAAATGGTAAAACTCTTAATCATACACTTGCGAGAAATATAAATTACATGATTGCTACAATCGTAAGTATAAACGTTCAGTAAAATTCATGAGTAAACCCAAATAATTCCACTTTACCCATCATATTTGTAACATAAATCCGAGAAAGGAAATTTATTTCCTCCTTTGAGGTGTGAAACGTTTCTTTAATAACTGAAGAAAACGTAATAACAGGTTGAGTGATGAATGACATCAACTGCCGTGCAAATGATACCTTTTTTTATTAATATCTCGCGTCCTTTCCTTTAGAAGTACCTTCGTTAGAGGTGTTAAAACGTAGCTGTCTCTTAATTATCCTTCAAATCACTGTGTCGACACCGTATACATATTTGAGAATGCCTATTACTAACAATGTATGGGATGGTCACTGAAGCAAAAATCCATCTGCTTAATGAAGAAAGTTGCTGGCAGATGGTGTTCCTGCTTGTAATAATCTTGGTTCCGACTCTTGATAAAAATGGCGTAATTATCAACCGTTGACACTCTCTGGATAAAGAAAGGCACAAAGTGTCGTCGCCTGAAGCAAAGGAAAGAATATGTGTTTTCAATTACAATGTGATGACGTGATATCTTCATCTGGAAAATTCTATTGTGTACAACATTCACCGCTAGAGTATTTTTATAGTGCAACACACCGTTTTATGTCCGAACAAAAGGTATCACAAGTAATAACCATGGTTGTCAAAACGCTCATGAATAAGGATCAGTCTCCAGACAAACGTAGACTACAGCTTTCAATACTATCATGCATTCATTAGGTTGTCTCTGGTAAATTTATCTAAAATTTCTAATTCGACCTTTTTTATTCATTGTGAAACGAATTGTCGAATGAAACAGATGTGGCTGTCAAGAGGTGGATTAAACACACCCTAGTGATATCATGATTCATTAGACAAGTTTAATACGTATAGTTTCATATTCGTTTAGTTCATTTTGAATGTTGTTATATAAATGGCAGGGTTAATGCATGTGATGCTTCAACCAATGAGGCAGTTTGCTTCTCAAAATGCAAAAGATGTTCTTAATGCTTTATATGTATTACTCATTCTGACATTTGAAATGATGCAGCAGAGCAGACGACTGCGAAATAATCAATCTGTCATCGGTTAGAAATGCATGGCTTTAAATTCGTTTTTACTTCCTTGAAAGAAGTAAAAGAAGTATTGTAATCGCGAAAAATTTCGGGTATCATATTTCAAAGCAAATATCCATTTGACAGTTCCTGAATCCCTTTGGACGATTTTTTGCTTGACCTTCTGTACGTACAGACAGAATAAAAGAATCTTTTTTTTTTTTCCAAAACGGATTCTAAAACAGATTGAAAATGGATTGAAAAGGGACTTTTTCGTGACGTCTAAACGTATGTATCTCGCATAACTCAAAAACCATTAACTGTAGAACGTTGAAATTTTGGATATGGTACTTTAACGTTTAGCTGTGCCATCTAGCCTTTTTTAATGTAATCCCCCCGGGCAGTACCAAACGCCCCCAACTTAAACGTCCTTTAACTGTGGTGCTAACACCACTCAAATGAGTAATTTATTTAACAACATGAATCTGATACAGTAATAGAAACCAATTTACATTTTAATGCGTTGTATGCTTAGATCAGAAGTGAAAGAACTTCGGGCCAGACATTCTTTATAACAGTATTTTACTCTATTTCATTGCTCTGTTTTCAGTTTTGCCCTTTGGCCCCTTTTGTTCTGTGTGTGTGTGTGTGAGTGTGCATGTGCTTGTGTGTAGCTTGTTTTTTACGGAAATTTAAAGGAGTGTATAAAATTACCCGTCTCAGCATATTTTGTCAAGAAATAAAATATAAAAAATGTATGCTCATAATCAGATATACATTAGTCGACCAAAATAATAGAAACACCTAAACTAAAAAGATTTGAGTATGTAATGTAATGTACTATTGTTATTTACTATTATTATTATTTACGTGTTCCGCCCTAAGGCACTACACAGAAGATAGAGATGCCTTCGTGGAGGACTTTCTAAGGAAACTGCCTCGTAGTAACACGTTACACATGAGAAAAACCACGAAAGCGCCCATTCAGCTAGACCATTCGCGGGATTCGAACCTCGGACCGAACTACCAGTGTTCAGGGACTTTACCGTCCGCTCGCTGGTATGCCGTAATGTAATGTAGAAGCACACGTTCGCATTCAAAACTGCTTGAAATCTCTCTCGAATGGCGGTATACAATATCTGAATGATTATAACAAATTATTGTATACAATGTTTCTATCAATACTGTTCCAGATCCTTCAGAAATGCTGGCAGATCTGTTTTATGACACAGACCAAAGTGGTTCAACATTATTTTTAAGTCTGGTGATCGAGCAGGCCTGAGAAAATTTGCAACTTCCTCTTTATTAAATTGAAAGAAAACACGCTTAGTGTAAAGTTTAAAAAATCAGGCAGAAGAATAATTTTAGTTTGTTGTAGACTTTGAATAAGTTCGATTGAAAGATGTTGATTTTGAGGATGATCAGACGCAGGTCCCTATTCTTCAGGAGATTTTTTTTAATCACCGATTAAAATTTAGTTGAAAGAATGTATCGAAGCCGAGATCCAAGTAGACTAAAACTAACAGTTAGCTGCTCTGTGCAGACCAGTAAATAGTATTTTTTATGGATTACAACTTCTCAGAAACTAATGGAAAATAAATAGAAGCCCACTTCTTTTTTTCGTACTCTTAGCAGTTTTTCATCATAAAGTTTTATCATAATTTCAAAATATGAAATATTAGCTTGGATTCTTTAATAAATTTGCACTGCTTGTTCTAATTCCTATTTTTTAATCTGATATCTTGAAATATTTTTGAACTACGATAACCCTTTTTAATAATGAATATACTTGATGCGTCGACTTCTAATTTACACCATAAATCATGAGAAGCAGTTCAGTTGTCTCTAACGGCTGATGTTGTAACATTGTAATAATATCTCTAAATATGCCTCTGAATTTTTAACTTATGCGAGTAGCTTCTAAAAGGAATACTTTTCCGTAGATATAACTGATGATATTCTAAACAGATCTGCTACGGATATATACATTGAATATATCTGAATTATTATTACCTTTCGTGAGACAACAAGTAGAGACTTATTTTTTAAATTTTATTTGAATGCCTATTAACCATATAATTTCGTATGTAAATCAAATAACCCTCAGCTTCAGAACTGCAATATTAACCTACCGATTACCCTCTAATTTTTTATAAAGCAATCGTAAAGGCCATTGCAGATCGTGAATTTCAGTTTAGCTTAAAGGTTAACGTGACGACTTACAATGTGGGCCTCATTATCACCTAGTCTTATCCAAAGATGGATATAAGTTGGTGTCGAACATGTTATTTGAGAAACAAAATGATAAGTAAATACAAATTTCATCAGAGACTGTAATAAATATCCCGCTTATTTCTTTAATGTTACCTTGTCATAACGGCATTAAAGAAGCCTTGTGAAGAAATTTTACGATTGCTAACTTGGTTTATCGCTTTTTAGCTTTTACGATGCACACTTATGAGTTAAACCATTTAAAGGTATTTTATGAGCGTATATAACAATAATTCAGTAGTTAAGGATGCTTTAGTAATATTAATGAGCATATCATAAAATTTTAAAGTATTAAAATTAGTAATGCAAGAAGGAAAATTTTTTCTGAATAGACAGACCGTTTTTATTTTCTAGCCTATACATTTCTGCTTGAAGTAATCTCCAGTTTCTGGTTTCGTTGCAGAATGTTTTTGAAAATATAAATGCTAGTCAACTAATAAGCTAAATATAAATTTATCATTTCATCACTTATTACCGTTTAATTTAATCCAGTTCTTGTTTTCAAATTTAAAGTGAATATGTTCATTAATAAATAAGGGAAGCATAGAAGAAATGCTGTAATTTGCTTAGAGGTTTCCCCAAGAAAAAAATATTTATATGTATGACTAGCTCCCAGATAAAATAATATAAGTAATAACAATTTAAAGAACGAAAGATATTAATTCGTGCTAATGAAAAAAGTGTGGATTTTACTAGATTATATTGAATTTTATTTTCCCACATAATTTGGACATTTTCAGAGAGGAAAACTTATTAGGCTGGTAAAATGCGTAACATTTATGATGTACTTGGGAAGCAATAATGATATATTTTTATTGAAATTCAATTCTTTACATTATAAGGCATTTTCTTTCACCTTACAACATGCCTTCGTGGTGTAACGGTTAGCACACTCGGCGCGTGTTCGAGAGGTGCAGTTTCGAGTCCCAGCGAGGGTATGGCTCATTTTTCACGTCTCCAGCGTCAAAATAACCTAATGATTCTACAAAGATTCTCACATGAAATTTCTGAAACCGAAATTTCAGTCAGAATCTTTTGAAACTCAAGCAGATGATTCCATCATAAGCAAGCAACCAAGTTTCATCTCCACTCATAGTTTGTTTAAAAAAGTCCGAAGAAATGTCTGCTATTTTGATCAAATCTTGGCACGCATTAATTTGATCTTCTTTTTATTCTGCAGTCAGTGTGTCTAGGACAAAACAGGAACATTTTTTTTAAGATCCTCCCCGATTTCTTCCCTAATTTTAAGGTAAATTTTAAAACCATCATTATATGTGTTACTCTATGGGACACACTTGGGCAAAACGACGAGGAACAGAGGCATCTTCTCCAAAAGAGTGCATTTCTTTTTCACTAGTTTTTCAAATTTCAACAGTTGAAACCTGTTTTCATTCACGTCGTTAGTAATCATGCAGTTGGCGTTGTTCCCAGTACAAATTTCAAGTATTTTTCTTCGACCAAAAGGAAAAAGCAGAAAGAGATCCCATCATTGTTGAGGACTCCTTTTTATGGGTGTTTAGAATCATTAACTTGGATGTCGAAGAGTTGGTCTTCTTTTAACCCTGTCGTGAAGATAGCTTCAGAATAGAATAAATTAAGATCAGAGCCCCAGTTGTAGCTACTGTTTTTTACGACAACAGCAGGAATTTCCATTGCATAAATCGAAAGTGAGGAACTTCCCATATCATTAAGCGAACTGGATGATTGCGATTCTTCTCTTTCGTCCTCGTTAATGATTGGCTGCGGATTTCTGTCGGCGCTTCAGCGTCGGGGATGGAATTTGCTTGAGAATGATCGCTTCAGTTACAAGCGTAGGACGTTTTTGATAATAGGCCATTCATTTTCTACTCTTTCGAAATTTGGAGGGATGCTGGAGTTCTCGGGCTGAGTTCTTAGAGACCTTTCAGTTTTGAACGTTCTGAAGCGGTGAGAAAGGTTTGTTGCTTCCAAACGGGAACCATCAGTAGCTGCATCTGTGGATTTAGCACGAATAGGACTGCCGTCGCTACGACTGAGTGAAAGTTTTATACCAGTAGAATTCAGTGAGAGCTAACTAGTTTATTTTCTTATGAATCGAGTTGACTTCTTTAGTGGAATTGAGTTCTGAGACTGATTTTAATTACTTGACTTATGATACTTTTAGTTACTTCTTTTATGAACATGAGTTTCATTCAGCATCTCGGCCATTGGGACTACAGCTTGGGTGAGAAAACCGAAATTATGCTCTTCTTCATAGAACAGGGTTTCAAGCTCGAACAATCGTTTGAATTCAGTGATCACTCGGCGTGCAAGTGAGCCCATAATTTATGAGGAAATTCTTATTAATTAGTGGATTAGTCAAGCATAGTGGTTAACAAAGACAGCTAGCATGCCATTGAATCTGGATTCAAAATTCCAGTAGGGCTTTGCAGTTTGTGACGATCATGTGTAATCCTAATAAAGGCACTCTACATATTTCCGAAAATCCTGTGATATCAGGGGAAGATGCATACGAGATTTGTGGAACCATACTTCTGAGTGTTTACAAATCAAAATTAGACCTGTGCTTGATATACTGCAGTTATTACTTGTTATCCTGAGGCATAAGTCGATTTCTCTGTTTATGAGGTTACACACTAATTACACTTAAACTAAAAACTGGATAATCTTGCAAGAAAACCAAACGAAATTTCGTCCGACCTCTAACTATAACATAGTAATACAAAACCTAATGACGATAATTGCATAAAAGCAACTAAACTTTAATGGGTATTTCAGATTTGCACACTAAAATAATTAGCAGAAATTAAACTTCTGCTATTTACAGACTAAGAAAATAATTGTAGGTGAATTATTTATGAATCAAATATGGTCTGGCTCTTGTGCTATGGAGACTATGAATCTGGCTCCTGTGTTAAAGCGTCTTATCGCGCACTGCAAATGAATGCTAATCTACCAACAATCATGATAGCATTCCTGCAGGTTGAGTCAGAACCGCAGCGCTCAAACAGTAATTTTCCAAAATTTCTTATTTTAAATTGTACTCTCTTTCGTTATTTAAACTCACTTAATTTACATTTCTATTGGAGCGTATAAAAACGTAGAAGTGCAGGAAGGTTCAACATAAGGATAACACATTAATTAAAATAAATTTTACGTTTCCGTTTCTTATATATATATATATATACATCCCTTCTTTTTAACTTGTTTGTTTATAAAAACATATTTTAATATGAAAACTTCTTATTTTAAGTATGAATCATGTCTATAGGAAACTTATATTTCTGGTGGACATCTACAAAAGGAACAATTAGCGTTCATGTGCCTTAAGATAAGGAAAACTATGAGGGGAACGTTTGAATTGTGTCATAGGTATTGCCCTCCATATTATCTCTCTTAAACTATAAAATCATCCTTAGAGCAATTCATTGCAACTTGACCGAGAATTTTGTAGATGTCTGAATTTTTTATATTGGAGTTTCTCAGACGTTCAGTTGGAGTCTCATTCACTTTAGTATATTCTTTAAAATACAGCTGAGCAGGGCCAAGCTATAAAATCTTTGAACACCGATAGTTCGACTTGGCTTCAAATCCTGACGAATAGGCTAGCTAGGACTGAGCTTTCGGAGTTTCTCTTAAAATGTCTTCCACTAAGGCATTTCTTTCCTTAGGAGGTACCCTTCGCGTGCTTTGTCGTAATTAAATAATAATACAACATCCAATATAATACGAGAAGGCAATGATATTTCATGTACGCAACTCAGCATGATTATTTATGGAACATAAAATTTGCATATAACTTTAAGTTAGAAGTCTTCCTCAAGCTGTAAATGTGTTTGAAATTAAAATAAGTACTTAAAAATTACTCCAAAGATCTTCGTTAATAATTTTAATTACAGAGGAACGTATTGTGGAAATTGTAACTGGATGGTATCCTTGGTTTTTAATTTATCATATTAATAGATGTCTAAAACATATATTCTACATTAATAGTTGCCTGTAAGCAAAATAATTTTTCTCTTGATGAATTAGTTTTCTGATACTATCTATACGTAATGTATGAAAATTACTATTATTATTTTTATTCTCATGATTTGCATATACAAACCGTTAGAGCATAATTATAATAGCTAAAATGCCGAATAACTTCAGTTTCTTTTAATCTGCATTTCGCATATAGTATCCTTTAATTGTGCTTTTGTTTCTCACGCAAATTTCAGAAACTGATGTCGAAATAAGAATTCCATTCTTTTAGATCTGAGCTAATATGAATCATGTATCAACCACGGTAGTTTATTAACCGCACAATACCCCATTAGTTCTGGAAAGAATCTAGAAAACAATTAAAGTTAAAGGACAGCATTAAAGCTCATCATTCATTCTACTTCCTTAACGTTGTGGCCTTTAGAATTTGATGTCCTTTTCCTGCCACAGCCACTGCTTTAGAAACCAAAGTGACGCATGAAGACAGATTGGGGGGCTGTATCCAATTAACTTTCAACTTGACTCCCTCCTATTATTGTTCCCACTTCTTTGGGGAGCTCTTTACGCTGTCAGATGGTATTACAACCCTAATTTGGATTTCACTACCTCATGCTAGGCTTGAATTGAGCCTATTACAACCTATACTTGACACTTTCTTCTTGATCAACAGGGAGCTCGCAATCAAACTTTACATCATATATTTTAATAAATTGTCGTGTAATCTTTATTTCAAGATTCAAGCACTGCTGCTAAACTTTACGTTTAGTCATGTAGTGCCATTTTTTTGCGTCTATACATCATACGTCTTTTATGATTTCTGAAACAAATTAGCTCTAGATGTCTAAAGAAAGCCTGGATCTTATCTTTCGGAATTAAAATAATAGGACTGCACATTGCGATATTTTAAATTATTTTTCTTGGTTCTTCAAATTCTGTTTCAATGTATCAAACCAGTAGTCAAGGGAAAAAAACTAATAATGCAGTTCATTTGGCACAAAAGTACATTCTACAGTCCATCCACCTGGATAAAGAACATAATTCTCACAATAATATTCTGAAACTCTGAAGGAGTTCTCTTTTGTTTGCATATTATTTCGTTTGCATTATTTAATTAAACTTCTTTAAAACAGCATGAAATGCTTATTGACAATAGGTTGTTTAAATTTCTTCCAAGTATAATTTTACAATTTAAATTCTGAAGAAACTGTAAGCGTCTCTTAAAGAAATTCCAGCCATTATTACAGAATAAATCTGACGTTTTGAAACTCAGGTATTTTCATCAGGCAGAATCTAACACATATATTATGAACTCCAAAATATAACTATCAGTAGCTCTCATTATCAAACAGGACTTAATCAATAATGTCAGTTTTATAAACTTACGTGACCTTCTGATTATTTAGATTTGCCCATGTTAACAGGTTACAGTAACTATAGTATTCATATCTAGAGACTAGGGGATAAAAAATCAATTTTCTTCTTAAAAATTGACTGCAGCTAAACTACATATGAATTTAGCAGCCAAAGACATTTCTTGCTGAAAAGGATATGAAAGTTAGGCTGATTATTTGGGAACAGTAAGAAGCTTTTAATATGCGAAAACCAAACGCATAATCATAAACTCTATAGCAAACTGAATGAAACCTCCTTTGCAACAAGACAGAAAACTGAAAAATTATCTTCTTGAGGCACAAGAAACACCCAATGAGTATTTGCATTAGGAAGAGTTCTTTTGTGGAAAACTTTCAAATGAAAAATATCACATATTTAAGTTTATAAGCTATTTTTCCGGCCTTCTTAGCAGGCCTTCGTGATGTAATGGTCAGCACGATCGGCGCGTATTCGAGAGGTCCGTTGTTCAAGTCCCAGCGAGGGCATTGCACATTTCTCAAGTTTCCAGTATCCAATATATCTACAGTGGCTCAGAACTAAAACAGATGGTGAATGATGATTCTCCACCACCAGCGTTTGGCGACTGGGTCCCGTAATCCCCAGTCGCCCTTTAAAAGCGAGAGTATATAAAACATTTCTCCCTCCTTCTTAGCATGCCTTCGGCGCGTATTCGAGAGGTTCAAAATTCGAATCCCGGTGAGGGTACTGCTCATTTTTCACATCTCCTGCTTTAAAAAATTTCTAATGTCTCTACAGTGACGCCCGAACTAGAAAACGTTGGTGGATGATGATTCTCCACCACCAGGATTCGGCGGTATCCCGTAATCCCCAATCGCTCTTTAAAAGCTATATTAGGTATTTCTCCCGCCTTGCGTGGTGTAATGGTGAGCACGCTTGGCGCTTATTCGAGAGGTCCGTGGTTCGAGTCCCAGCTAGGGCATTGCTCATTTTTCATTTCTCCTGCTTTCAAAAAAATACCTAATGTGTCTACAAGTTGTATATTGGGAAACCGAAAAAACAAACAAACAAAAATTCAAATTTTATAAAATGTAATAAATAAAATAAATTACTTGTCATTTCCCTAATTATTTATACAAATCACAGATGCAACTGCACTGAAAATACTTTCCGAATGGTGAAAAGCTCTTTTTCAAAAGAAACTTTCATTGTTAAATAAAAGTGAGAAAATTTTTATGTATCCCATTTTCTTCATATTGTAAGGATTATGTTAATTTTATTAACAGTTAAATTTTACGTTAAATTTCTTTCCTGTCAAATTCAAAACTTCGACGTACTACTTCCGGCCAGACCGTAGTTTTGGAATCTTTCTGAATACTTAATGAGGAGGAGGTGGTATTTAAACAGCGAAGTCTACTTGCAGAGTTAGAGAGAATCAGAGTTTCTGATTTACACGCGTCTGCCTTTTGGCTACTCTCTCTCTCAAAGCTGATATTACGCTCGGCCGTACTCAGGCCCTTGATAAGCTTCGTAGTCAAATAGAGTTAAGGGGCCAACTATATTAGAATCTTGATAGCTTCGGCTATATCTCTTTAGTTAATCTTAGTTTTAGTTTAAATTTTTAGTCTCTTAAGTTGAAGCCCAAGTGTTGGCTTTGATTGTACATTCCAAGACGGAGTTTTGTTAAATCTTAATTGGAATAATAAAGGGTTAGTTACCCTTCCATCTTGTTGTTTCTTGTTACACGAACTTAAGCGATTATTCGCTAACTAGTTCTCAAGATTCGTCACTTTCTACAGTAACTGAGAAATAATCTAGAGAGAATCTTACAATATCACAAGTTGCAATTATACATGTGTTCTGTTTGAAGGTAGATAAACAATTATTCTACTAATTAATTGTTCTACTATTCTAATAGATTAAAATATTTACAATGAATTATATACAAAACTATCATATACGCATCATATCTTTCTATATGTCTTAACAATCCTATTAGCATTTTTTATTTGTTATCGTTTTAACAGGTTAGAATTTTTTGTATTCTTTGATCATCTAGCATCTCATCGTTGTGTATCTGCTTTAAGAAAGAGCTATCTTCGAGAAGGTCATTTTAAGGGAAACTGTTTCATGTTTACATTACACATGAGGACAACCACGAAAACAAATCAGCTACTCCATTCGCTAGGATTTGAAGCTGTGTCAAACTATTAGTGTTTAACAGACTTATTCACTCATCTACAGATGGGTTCTTTGGTTTCAGGCATAAGAAGACACATCATTACACGAGTCTTGCAGATTATGCCTTCAATAGACAACAGAGAATGCACACATGCTCTCCTACAACACAGAATGGATTTAAGAGTCAGGCAAAGAAAAGCTATAAATTTTGTTTACCCTGGAATAATCGCAACACAGTAAGGCATGATTTGGTTAAAATGTTTTATGATGAAGATATTTTATTCGCTGCAGAATTTTCAGCAGTACAAGATAATTGTGAATGATGAGAAGTATCGGGAAGATCCCACAGAACTTCGATGTCAACGATTACGAAGATTAGTATTAACAGAAACGATGGAATCATAATGAGCCTTTGAGATATTACTGAAAGATCTTTTGAAGAATGCAATTTCTTTTAAACACTAAGAACCTGTACAAACTACTTGATTTTGCATCGAGATCCCCACGCACTCTGCCCAGCAGTTTATCAAATACCTATGCATTAAAATGTTGATGCGTCTTCCATATTCAAAGAAAATGGCTCTGTGTAACTTCTATCTGTTTCTTGAAATGAAGTAAAAACTTCATATGGAGAGAGTCAATTTGCATTGCTTACCGAACTGAATAATTCTAGATTTACCATCCATGTCGAAGAAGACCTTTCATGGTCTGATTTCTTGACCTCCACTTTCAAACGAACCTTCAAATCCTCCTATCGTATTTAAAATATATAAGATGTTATGCAATTTTCCAATTAAAGGTTTCAAAAATACAAAATCAGAAGCAGAATCCATTAGAAGAAAAATTTTCTTCCATGTCTGAAAGAAACTGAAAGTATTAGTCTGGATTTTATCCATTATTGAATTGGTAAATAATTTAACTATATTAATTTGGTGATATTTCTATAACTTAATTAAAGTTTGCAGTAGACTCAATAAGAGAATAAGAGAGACTCAATAAGACCCTTAGAGTCCCCTTTTTCTTTTATCTCTCGCTCTTTTCCAGTTTCTTTCACAAAAACTTATTCTGGTTTAAAACGTATAAGTTCATATTTAAGCAATGCATTCTAAACTGAAACATGAAGACAAAATGTAAAAAGACGAAAAAGTGAACTATACTTTTGTCTAAAATACTTTGAAAGGAAAATATTAAATTGCAAATTTGTTTCAGGAAATCTTATATGAAATGTAATTGGCACCAGTTGCATCCATTGAATAGAAAAAAAATGCATTCGTAACAGATTTTGGTTCGGGAACATGCATTCAGATTGAAAGAAGCATATAAATGTCACTTTATTTATTGTATTACACTTTTGTCCTACGAAAAAAGTGTCATGACATTTTGACTGACCTACGCACGTACCATAAATTGTTGGTTCCGGTAATTACGTAACTAGTGTGTCTTATGAGATACGATAATCTAACATTACAATTCGATTTTAAGTACAAAATATTTTGAACCAAATCATGAATTCATATTCACTTTACATTTAATAAAAATATCACATTAATTTTTTAGTAATTAAAAGTGAACCGAAGTTTTGTACAAATAACATAAAAACTGCAGGGAATAATCTGTTGCAATTTGAAAATAAATCCTCTTTTTCTCGTGTCGTTTCCATACTACGGTCAGATAATGGATATTATCTATACTATTTTTTTTTCAGACTACTAATCGTTCGTTTCTTCTGACAAGAAGCAACCGTTAACGAAATAGCAACTGCCTAATGCACAAATGCATTAAAGAGCTGTTTTTAAAATTAAATTCTGAAGAACTTTACAAAAAAGAGGAATGGAGAAAACATTTTAATGTAAGAAAAATTATGTATGTACTATGCTACGTCATTTATCATAATGGGTCCTCCTTCCACCCCCACCAGCGGCCGAGCGGTAAAGTCGCTGAACACTGGTAGTTCGGTCCGAGGTTCGAATCCCGCGAACGGGCTGGCTGCATGGGCGTTTTCGTGCTTTTCCCCCCATGTGTAACGTGTATACGAGCCAGTTTCCCTTAGAAAGTCCTCCACGAAGGCATCCCTCCTCTTAGGCAGATAGCCCTCGTGTGCTTTGCCATAATTAAATACAGGTAGGTAGGTAGGTAGGTAGGTTACGGAGGACTGGAACGCCTGGTGTCTAACAGAGGTAAACAGGCATGTGTTCCAACAGGCAAAGCTTCCTGGAACCACACGAGGCTGCACCAGGAGATTATTGAGGTTGTCAAAGGGAAGTACATGGCCTTACAAGGGCATTAGTAGGATTGTATTACAGTTTGAAGAGGCAAGCTGTGGTGTTACAGATAGTAGGTAGTTAAACTAAAAATACTTAGATAATAAGACGTACGCATAAAAAAAAACATAAAAATGCATAGGCAACAATACACAAAGCACAATGCGTAAAATGCACAAACAGAGAGCACAAAAAACAGGTACATACACATAGCCACTTAAGGCACAAAAAGATAAATGGAGTACATGAAGTCACATGAAAGCTGGAGCACAATGTTAGTGTAAGGCAGTTCTGTTGGATATAAATACAGGTACATCTTGAATGATGAATGATGAGTTCATGAATACTCATGTGTGCAGAAGAAGAGTGCGGTTAGATTGCTAAGGCGTTGATTATTGTAGCGTCGCTAAGAACATAGATAAAAACACTGATAAAAGGCACGAGGATGTTGTAGCACTAATTATTGGGCAGTGCCCCAGCAATGTGTGCACCGTGAGGCACACAAGCGTTCACTAACACTGCGTAAGAAGATGTTGTTCACATGCTGTTGAAGGGATTACACACGTATCATTATGGAGGCATAACACATCTCTCTAAGGAGATGCCACATATTTGCGAATTGTTAGTATTGCCACTTTAGATTGTGGGCAGGGGAGCTTAAATACACAGTTGTGGTGAAGCCCAGATATTGTAAAATTCACTGGACTAATCTTAGAGCTTATCATCAGTACACCATAGCGTCATTTTAGCACGGTAGGCAAAGGTCTGTGCCCAATGCCGCGATGGTATTCATGATGCTGGAGATTGAATTAACCGCTCCTTTATGCGTTATAAGGAACCGGTGATAGGCGTTCCTATTATTTGTAGGTAGCGGAAGATGGTGTGCAGCCGTCAAAGGACATTCAAATACGTAATGGTCTGGTGACCCTTCTGATCCACAGACACAGATATCTATATTTGAGATGCCGTGGCGATTGTAATAGCTGGGAAACGGGCCATGACCCGTGATGAAGTAGGTGAGAGGTGCTACGGCAAAGAGTCGATCGGCGGAAACTTTCGGGAGGTAGGTGAAAGTCCGTCTGCCTGTCTCGCATTCGGTCCACTCACGTTGCCATTGGTGCATTCCTTGCTCTCGTGGGAGGCCCTTTAGATAAGAGCAGGGCGCAGGTACGGTGATGGGTTGGGCTGTCGGGTTGGAAATTGCATCTTTGGCCAACGTGTCAGCAGCCTCGTTGCCCTCATTATTCGCATGGGCTTTAACCCAGACTAGATTGAGATGGTAATGAGGGTGTTGCATAAGGAGATGTTGGAGACTGAGTATGAGAGGTGAGACATGATGATGGTTCTCAAGTGCAAGTAAAGTTGAAAGGCTATCGGTATAGATATTTGCTCGTGGGATCTGGCAATCTATGAGATGTTGCACTGCTGCCGTAATTCCCAGTACTTCCGCCTGGAAGATGCTATTGTGAGTGCGAAGTTGTCCTTGCCAGTCGTGTACAGTTTTGCCATTCTCATAGTGCACAAAAGCACTGCCTACACCATTCTCCTGCTTTGAACCGTCTGTGTAGATCTGGTTCCCATTCCGTGGTGCGTGTGTCGAGGTGTGAGTCTGTTGCTTGTCAATTTTGATGTGGGTTCCACTTCCTCTGAGAGCTGGATGAGTATGGGTAGAAGTGGAGGGACGTTCGAACTGGACTGGACTGTAGCTGGTATTTGCGAAAGTTGCATCTTTGCGTAGGTGGATCAATTTAGTAAAAGTTGCCTCCATCTCTGCTTTTATATGGAGTGGTAATATGCCGGCTAGAACTGTTGCTGCACTGGTGGCGATTGTGCGGTAGGCTTTGCTTAATTGTAGGGCGAAGGGGCGTTGTAGCGTTGTAAGTTGCCTGATCTTGCGAGTACCCATTGGCTGCGCCCAGATCACTGCAGCATATAAAGCTATTTTTTCTACAACTGTGAGGTATAGCACTTTTTGGATGTGGGGGTTTTGGCCCCAGTTGCGACCTTGAAATTGTCTTGCTATGCGGGCGATAATTGACGTCTTGTTTCTGGTTTCCATGATATGCGGAATCCAGGTGAGACCTTGGTCCCATACTACCCCTAAATAATTGAGATTCCGCACAATTTTGATGTTTCGGCCTAGGAGTTTTATGCATGGACAACGAGTTGGATTGGTATCTCGTCTGGGAATTATTATTGCTGACGATTTTCCTATGGAGATCGTGAGCTTTAATTTGTTGCATGCGGTGGTAAATAAAGTGCAGGTCTCTGTGCTGTTGCGTTCCAGTTCTTTCCTGGTGCGTCCTCTTACGAGCAGGGCTACGTCGTCTGCATAAGCAGTGATGTTTGTATGCTGTGGCCAGTTGGTTTCAAGGACTGAATTGAAGGTGAGGTTCCAGAGTGTCGGTCCCGCACAGGACCCCTGCGAACAACCTTTTTCTTGTACCTTGGATGTCGTACCGTCGTTATTTACGAACTGAATATGGCGGTCGTGGAGGTAGCTGTTGAAGATGTTGAATAGGTTGGAGGGGCAGTGTGCTCCTCTGAGGGCCTGCTTAATTGCTGGCCACCCATTCATGTTTATATAGCATGAGTGTAAACATCTCTTATTAAGTCGCTCCATCAGCGGCCAACCGCTAAAGTCGCTGAAGACTGGTGGTTCAGTCCGAGGTTCGAATTCCGGCGAATGAGCTGATTGAATTACCGTTTTCATAGTTTTTCCCATGTGCAACGTATATACAAGCCAGTTTTCCTTGGAGTGTCCTCCTTCCTCTTAGGCAAATAGCTCTCGAGTGCATTGCCATAATTGAAATAACCCCGTAGTTCACTAACCAGTTACTTTAATTTTAGTATCTTTTCTGAGTTCTCTTATTTACCCCTCACATTTCCTCGCCAAGATACAAATTAAGTAGGTGAACGAGAATATTTAAACGGTAGAAACGAAAAGGTTAGACAGAGCGTTATTTTGTTAGTGAAGCGCACGTTTGCTATTTTGTTCTCCAGCTGTTAATCTTAGTAGCGGCTACGCATTCTGGCTGTCTAGTTAGTATAACGCCGGTACAGGTTTCTGAGGCAGCCTGTTAGATTAAATTAAATTTTATAGTCTAGCACAATATCTTGCTTCTTGAATTTATTTGTTAAATTATCTTTAAGTTCTCACTGTAAGTAGTCGGTACTGTTAAGTACACGTCAGTCCGTGTCTTTCTGTGAAAAAGCTGTGATTAAAAAAACGGGCTTTTAACATCCTTTCCCTTTTGTATTCGTCTTGACGCCTGTGGGTGAGAGGCAGGTAATGATTTTTCAGCAATATACAAAATGGTTTCGTTATTATCATCGATTGGAGACTCTAAAGGGCCAATACTCTTGGCTCATCATCAGCATTCCCCCCCCCCACACACACACGCACCTAACGCGAAACCTTCCCTACCATGAAAAACCCTAAGATAGTGTTAATGCTTAATCTTCTTTAGCTACTCACACGATTTCAAAAGTTTTCTTATCAAATGTACCAGAAGTTGTACCAATAAGGTAAATGCTTTATATTTTCTCAGTGTATCTTCGAATTCATAATGGCACAGAAGGGCTGCATAAAATTGAAGAAAAGTTTAAACTTCCGCTAGGTAAACTAGATTTTATTTCTGAAATTAAAGCTACTGGAGTCCTAGGAAAAGTCATTAGAAAGGTGAAAACAAATAAATAAATAGTTTACAATAAATAATGTAAATGATGAATAAAAATATTTATAAATTAATGTTAATTAAAAATAGTAAATTAAATTAAATTAATGCATTCTAAAAAGGGAATGAATCAAAAAATAAATGAATGGTGGCTGAATTAATGATAACAAGGCATTACACGGAAAACAAAAGAAATGTTTCAAACAGGATTTTTTGCAGTGGCGGATGGCATCCTTATTTTATCTTATTATTCATTTTAAAAATATTAAATAATATTAAAAATAAATTTTTAAAAAGTCACCCTGAAATGTGTTAGTAACTATGGATCAGCAGCTTTGCTGAGATTATTAGGAAAAAAAATCAAGTGAAAAAGTTTTAACATAACTGTAGTTAGGAAAGTAAGGCACGAAAAAACATAATGCTGTTGAGACACGTTTAGACAAAAAGTTATAAATATTCCCAAATGAAAATCAACTGCCAGATGTAGAAATGTTGATCTGCTTTACACTGAATGTAACCAATTTCATTTTAATTCCAAACCAGTGGTATCCAAAGTGTGGGTCGCGACTACCGGTGAATCAGAAATCAGTTTCTAGTGGATCTCGAAATGTTTTGAAGTACTCTCTTTCTTGCTGTATATAGTGTGTACGGTGTATAACAGAGAAGAAAGTCCCAACTTTAAGAAAAAATAAAAACATAGCAAAATTAATAATTTTCATAATAAAATGAGAGCTGGAATATGAAATGTGAAAATGAAAACGCAATAAAAATAAAGAACATAGATTACGAAAAGCTGTTTTAATCACGAATATTTACAAGAAATAACGTTTGACTTTTATAAGAATTGTTCAAATGAACGTCCACCAAGTGCAATACGTGTGTCACAACGGAGTGACTGACGTACAGATTGGAAGACATTTGTCTTGTCATGTACAGCTATTTGGCGTCTGACCGTGCACTGTATTACGAACTTGCATTGCTAATTTTGTCATATCCGAACACCCCTTAAAGTTGCGACCAGCTTTCCTATTACGTCTTGCATAATATACGTCTAACTGCAAATTAATTTACAGCTTTCAATTAAGTTTTAATAGGAATATACCGTATTTGACGGCATATAAGACGCACCCTTATTTAGACGGCCACACACAAGGAAAAAAGTTTCAATAGCGTGGTTTCTTTTAGTTCTCACGTTTCGTAAAAGCCAAATAAACAATTATTGAATGCAATTACCTTCACGTATAAGACTGTATCCTTCACGTAATAGACGCAGGTAACTTTTTTGAGACCAAATTTAGGAAAAAAAGTGCGTCTTATATGCCGTCAAATACGGTAGTTTTATTTATCATAACTTCATAACTTCATATTGAAATATAATGCATTAAGTGCATTATATTTCTTCTAGTAGTGTTCTTCTTCTCGTCTTCTTGCTCACATCAGAGAAATTATAATGCATATGGGTCGCGATATATCTCAAATAAATGATTGGCTGTGAAGCTAAAATGTTTGGGAAACAAGCATTAACCGCTGATTTTCGTGTTGTTTACAAAGTTAGGTCTGGCTTATACAATATCATAATTAAGAAAAAAAAGAAGAATTAAAATAGTGACATAATCGCAATCCATGTCTCGGTAAAATACTTCATTCGATTTTTCCGCTTCGTTCTAAGCGAGCATAATAATTAGTGTATTTATCACATATATTTTGCATGGACGTATTGGAAAATATTTGATATCTTATCTCTATTTCCGATTTCGGCCTCACATTTCTGTCTCAGTCTAAATCATTTCTGCAACTGGTTAAGAAAGTTTTGACATGCCTCATTAAGATGACAAATTAACACTCAGCTGCCAACGCAGCGAAAATAGAATTGAATTGAATTTGATTCCATTTCTAATTTGCTCTCAAAATGCTATTTCTTTCTTTAGCCACTAGATGGCAGTTGACAAATAGCCAGTAATCCGATTAGGCTGCGCAATTTTGTCGGTGAAAAACATCCTAAGGAATCCCAAATGGTTCTTTGTTTGTTATTTATGACATCATTAGCTGACCTGAAATAGATTATCTCCTAATAGTGAAATGGACATATACGATGATCTATTGTACAATTTGAAGTAAAGCATTTAATAATACTCAATGCACTTTGACAGGTTCATATCATGTTAAAAATAAAAATTGGCTTTTGTGTAATATCTCGGGGAATCTAGAGACATTAGGAGCTGATCGGTTTTTGAGAATTATTTTTTTATGTAACCCGGGTGTGGTGATTTTGCTCTAAAGGCCTGGGAGGGGCAATTTCATCAAAGAAGATGGGTGTGCCCAATGCCAATTAAAATGACACTGCATATTCGAATAGATGCTATATGATTGGTTCTCTGCCTGATTTAAAAGTCTACGAAATTGTTAAGTACAAATATATTTACGTATCTATATTTTTCTACATCTCTATCTGATTGCAGGGCAAAAGAGTGCAAGTAAAACTTCTTTCTGCAACTGTTTGAAGCAAACACTATACCATTCCAAATGAGTGAAAAAAGATTTCCAAAAATTTGCAGTACAGTAAACGCTTGCCAAAAGCGGGAGTTACTTCATAAATACATTGTGAGCACGACAAAATTGCTTTCCGCAAAGTTAACTTTCACCGAGAAACTATATTAGGTATAGTTCAAATTAAGAAAATATATTAGAATTTAAACAATCCTAAACATTGTTGTAATTCAAAAGTAAAAATGAAATAAATGCTAACTGAAAAGAGGATTTTTATTACTACTTAAAAAGTAGATATATGATAGAATTTTTTAGCCCACTAGCGACATTAGTTCTAAATGGAATGTTAGCCTCGAAACGGCATTTTGCTTCGAAACACTTAAATGCGTCATATCAGTTTTCAAATTGTTGCTATCAAATATACCATATCCCTGTATTATATTTAAAGAAATTAAATAATGTGTGTGTGTGTATTTAATTATGGCAAAGCACACGAGAGCTATCTGCCTAAGGGGATGGATGCCTTTGTGGAGGACTTTCTAAGGGAAACAAATTAAATAATGAAGAATCTGCGTGAAAAAAAATTGTAGCTATTTGTCAAATTTCGAAAAATGTAGTCCTCCACCCGAACATGGGCAACGGGAAGCCCGATTTTTTAATTTGGAATTTGTTTTATTATCTGTTTTATATTTTGTAAAACTTTAAAGATTTTTTTATTAACAGACTCAACGATTTCAAAGCAAGCAGGTGGCAACGCAATACCGAATAAATCACTTTTATCTCCCGAGCGCGAAACTGTTTATCAGAAATTCTATGAATATGCTGTTTTTAAATATTTTGTGGTTTTGCTGTTGAATCGAAATTTAAGTGGCGAAGGCGCCAAAAATGGGATATTTGATAAATTGCGTAAACACACAAAACGTTGACAACAGAAAGGCAAAAAAAGTTTTGTCTAGTAAGAAAATTGAACATTGATATAATGAACTGAGTAAATACTGCGGAAAAATGTAAAAGAAAAACGTATGCGAACTCTTAATGCTGCACTAGGAATTCAAAACGTACACTGCTATGCTGCTTTAAAAAAAATGGTTTAGAAGGAGTAGGTGTAACAGCAGATTGTTAGACTGTGAGCTCTGCGAGAGCGTAAAAAACTTTAACAAACTCTGTTAAAACCATTAAAATCTGAATCCTTTCAGTTTTTTGGGGGAGGCGGGACGATGTTTGATTCAACTCTTTGAAAGTTTCATGATAAAGATCTCAATGTTTTTCAATGCCTTTCATAAAGTGTCCTCTTGTTTCTTCATTTGGGTGAATTTGCAGTGCAAAATTAGGCAATACTCGTGAATTTTTTAACAGTTAGATTAACTTCTTTTTAAAGGCGCTATACCCTCTCCTCCACTATCAACGCTATCACTGTCGATTGATGTTATAAGATCATCTGGTTCTTCATTTGTCATTTCTCTATCATCATTCTCAGTTAATTCTTTGAGTTCTCCCTCTTTATCAGAAAATCCCTTTGCGACAAATTGCTTTTGCTTCATTTTCAATTGATGAACACATTTAAAACTGCTGAAAACTTTTGGAGAGAGCTGACGCCAGTATTCAGTGCTTATAATTTCACTTTTCTATGTGCGATTTTAATTATTTCTATGCAGTGGCTTAAGTTGAATTACTTACAAAATTCCATGAGCTCGTCGTACCTTCCTTCATGTTGCGTTTTATTTGCAGAAGTATAAACAAACCTAAATAATAGGCTTTAAATGTTTTTGTGATCCCTTGATCCATTTGTTGCATTACGGAAGTGCTGTTAGATTAGTGGAATAAAACATTTTTTATTTGGATCTACTGTAGTACGCCTGAAGCAACATAGCAAATGGGGCGTACGCTCTGCACCATACCGCGAATAAGATTTCTAACGTTGGGCAAATCAAATGGAAACTAACCAAATCCGTACGTAAAAAATCGTGTTCCACAAATTCGAGGTCTTCAAGGATTTAATGCCGAAACTACACTTCAAGATATTTTTCAAGCTCAAGAGAGTCATAAATTGAAGAAATTTAACCAGATTTTCTATTGAAAATATTTCCTCTGTCAATTTCTTTGTATTTACTTCTTTTATCAACTACCTTCTACACAATAAAATCCCATCATCTTCAATTAATAATTATTTAACATGTGGCATCTTCTCATGAATTTGCATACTGACTTCCAAAGAAATCAAACATAGCACATGCACTTTAAAGTTGTACTGTTTGTTAAAACCATTGACCTTATGGATAAAATTCTAATGAAAGAATTCTCACTAAAATGAAAGCTGATCAGACGCTTTGAGGCATTAGTTAGAATTTGAAGCAAAAGAGTATTTGATTTGAAATCACCTGGCATGTGCGAACAAATTTATTTCATGCCTTATTCTGAATGCAGCTTAAGATATTCATTGTATCATCAAAATTAAGTATTTAAAAAATTTCCTGAAATTTATTAGAAATCTCCATTAAATATTCACTCCAAATAAACAGAAAAGAAACATACAATTTATTAAATTTCTAGGAGAAATGCTTTAAACTTTTTTTACAAACTCTATCGAATTTTTGATGGTGTAAACGTTAATATCTAATAGAGTTGAAAATCTAGAAACTAAATATTTAGTAAATGGGTATGAGGCAGTGCCTAAATTTGATACAACAGGGCGGAAAGGAATACCACTTTTGTGAATTTTAGGAAGAGCATATAATCTGGCACAATTCGCAACAGATGCGAAAATTTTCTCTGTGAAAATTTGCAAACATAACGCTGAATTTTGTTGTTTGACTTCTAAATCAACAGAAAGTACTCTCTTCCTCCTGGCTATAATTAATTCCTGGACCTGATCTGGGTAAATACCTCAAGATCAGGAATATAAAATACAGCAGAATATATGGAATTCTGAAAACAAGGTTAAATTTATCTGAAATATTTACTTACGACCCACAGAAAAACAAACAACTATAAATATCTCAAGAAGAGAAATATCGAATTGTAGAATTCCAAAATCAATCTTAAAAACATTCTAAATTCCGCTAATTCTCTTTAAAACGCTAATTCTCACAGCTGATTAACAACTCACTCATCCTAGCTCTCGGAATTTATTTATATGATCTAGTACGAGCTTATGGAAGCTTCGAGAAAAATAGGTACTATTAGTAGGATTTCGAAAATGCGTTTGTCCGAGTCTCCCAAAAACTTGGCGATAAAAACTGCCGCCAAGGTCCATCAAGAGAGTATTTGCCGATATCTCGCTTCTACTCAAGCATTTTTTTAAATTTAAATATTCTTTAAATATCTAATAAAATATGTATATTCTATGCAAAAAATAAACGCTTGTGTACAAAACATGCAACCAAAAATTCAATATAAAATAAAATAAACCTTAAAACTATTATCTTAAAAGCAGTAAATAAACAATAAATAAAAGCATGCGCAACATTGCAAAAATATACAAAAACAACAAATGCAATCAAATGAATTTAAATATTTACAGAAACTTATAGCAGTATGAAATACATTTTGTAATTAATGAACGAATCATTTAAATGAACTTGTGATGAACCAAGAGTTTCTATCAAGAATAAGAGGTAAACTTTTTTAAAGTTTTGAAGCTTCTAAATGTATGTTTGGCTATAGTGAGAACCGTAAAAATATGTCGCTTAATATTCTAAGAAAATCCGAAGGAATTCTCATTTGAAAAGTAGTAAATACGGTCTCAGTTAACTAAATGTTCATGGATGAAAAATAAGCGAACATCCCTTGTACAGCAGTAATCGTTTTATAGAAATATCTGTTTATTTTAAGCAGCCATATATATCACAAAGAATGGCTTCAAAGTCAAGTACATTAACATGGGCAAATTCAGGAATGTCTTAGAAAGAACATCAGCCAGTCAGTACATGCAACAACAATAATAATCCAGAAGAAACAAACCAAGCACACAATGTGTTTATTAGTACCGACATGTCAGTCTGTGAGAAGGTGATCAAAAGATTAAAAGTACATCGGAACTAGCAGAAGTCCCTGGGGGACAGAAAGTACTTCTGAGCTAACACAATTCCTGATGGGACTTGGCCCATACATAAGCTACTTATTTCGTTTCAGCTTTCGGGACAGTGCGCTGTGCATATGGGCAGGAGTTGGGGACCGTGACTATTATGCTTCTTGACTGCCCAGAAACAAGTGCTTATCATCTCCGCATTCCATCAGCTGAAAACAAATATGTACGGGCAAATAACATCTGCTGCAATACATGAGCGCTCAGATGAGTCCAGAAAGACACTGAAATAGCTCTTGGAATCTCTACTTGACTAAATAACTACACAGCACCCTGCCACAGCTAAGGCCAGTAGCAACCCAGAATAGAGTGGATCAACCGCCAAGTTTTTGGACAAAAGAAAAGAAAAGAATGCCATGAACTTGAAAAATACATAATATGCATATTTTTCAAGACAGTGATATAGCAGCCTCCTACACATCTTTTCAAGTTCTGTTCGAACTTGTATATAAATTCTGCATAACAATATTAATATATATATATATATATATATAAATTCTGCATAACAATATTAATATATATATATATATATATATATATATTAATATTGTTATGCAGAATTTATATACAGCAGACTTGTAAAGTGCATAGTATTGGAATATAATAGTGTGGCATAGTATTGTACTAATATAGTAGTTAACGTATCGTATCGTACCGTTATATGTATGTACTTGCCCTGATACACCAGTGTTGTGGTACTGCAAAAGTGAACAATATTTTTAAGTGATGAATTGTATCATGTATTGCACAATGAATTGTATCATGTATTGCACAATATTATTTTCTTTGTATATGTCTAATAGTTTATTGCCATGTATCTATTTTCAAATGAGTACAATAGGATGTTTGTAAAAGTACTGTATTTCGAAAATACAGAAAAAGACAGCTCTGTCTTTAAACCAAAAGAACAGTACATGCATTGCCCCTTTCAGCTTAATAGTTGAACAATCAAAACAGAATTCTTTTTAGCTGCATGGCTGACTTCACACCTTACACTGTACTTCTATTCCTCTTTTCTCTAAAGACCATCTCCCTGAATCCGGACTTGTGAACGAAATTAGAATCTCAGTGGGCTTAAACAAGCTGATAAGCACCATCCGCAAGAATATCAGCTGCTCTATCGATGCAGTAAACTAAACTAAATTTAACTAAACATGTGCTTATTTACTTATGATAAAATGTCATCTAGCATAAAATGCAAATTGTTTCCAGGAGTCGTTTAGGAATATACGAAAACATTGGAATGACAAACAGTTTTTAATATACTGTTTCTATATTTCTCTTACTTAACTACAGTTATTAGGTTATAGTTTCTTTTAATTTTATAATTTTATAAATAATCAGTGTATTTTTATAATTAAAGTTCAAAACTGTTACAAAAAACAATCAAAGATTTATCATTAAATTATAATAGCTGTTATTTATCTGCATGCTTTAATTTTTTTGGGGAGAGGGCTTGAAATTGCCCAAACCAGTTTTTATATTCTATTGTCGAAATCTATGGGGATGAAATAATTTTTTTAATTTCAGCTTTATGAGCTTTTTAAAATTTTTATCACCACGATATAGTGATTGTTTGGTATTATCTGGCTCTTTTATCAGAATGAAAAGTACTTCGAAAATGTATTAAAGCCACCTTCTGGGTCTTCACAAGCAATTCAGAAATAGAAAAAAGAATTCTCTGCATATGTTTTATGCACTTCTTTCTATCTGCGTTTCTTTTATTAAGTTTAATATTCTTTACGTTTTTATGAGAAAACTGAAGACGTTAAACAAAATGCAATAGTCAATAAAAATCTCATAAGATAACACCCAGTGCCTCAAATTTGGGTTTATAACTATAAGCTTTCAACAATTTCGATGTAAATTTCCATCCTATGCGCATTCCCGAGATCACAGAGATGAGCATATTTTTTCCCATCAAATATATACATTGACTCTTGCAGGATTATCCAGTTACTTAGTTACTTTTTTAATTATACTGTGCCACTCTTGAGAAAACTGTCCTGTTAAGCGTCTATAATCATACGGTTCTTATTATTGACTATTATGAAAATCATCTAACAACAATAATTATTATGACAGCCATCTATTACTATTATGTGGTAGAATATGATTAATAAATCCCCGGAACTTAGGATACTTTACATTTCATATAAAACATGAATACAGCTGAATTTATCAGATCATCAATAGGTGGTTATTCTCAATATTATTTGCTCAACTATACATTAATACTGTAATTTCGTATACTTCGTTACAAATGAGCAGTTTTAAATGCTTTGATAATGTATGAAATTATGTATGAAATTTGAAAATCTTCCTCTTTTTAACAAACTTGGAAACTAATTAAGTGTTGCTGGATATAAAACTACCAATATCCTCTAATTATGAAACCTGCAAGGTTTATCTAAAACAAATCCATTTAGAAAATTAGTTAAAAATCATTATAAAATCCCGTTATTAATGCCCCCATTATTATGACTTTTCCAATGCTTTCTTTGCATGGCTTTCATGGTACATAAAATTAGCTCAAACTGGATTATATAACGTACCTACTAATAGTGCGCGAACTTCTGCAATTTATCAAAACTACAAAACGTAAAGAAGCATTCAGCCGCAGATAACTTATCGGAGACTAAATTCTGTGTTGGAGTGCTCATCCCATTATTTCAGAACAGAGCTCATTCAGAATATATGCTATAAATTTCTTTATTCGCAGACAACCCAAACTAGCTCAAATGAAGTTACAACAGTCTTATTACTTCCCTCGATCAATTAGAACCCCATAAAACATCAAAAATATATCCTGTGGTATTTCCAGCGCATCTGCTATTTGACGTTTTAATTGTGAGCGTCGAATTATTTACAAAGTTGAACTTCCTCTCTTTTTTCTGCAGCGCTAATCGCGATGATTGCTCTCCTGTTCAATCCGTGGTCATCCAGGAGTTATTGGAACAAGTTAAGTGATTAGAGAAAGCCGTTGGACGTAATTATTATCTATCTCTGTCATAAGATTGTTAAGGTATGTCTTTTTCTTTCAAAGGTGGAACTGAGCGGTTTGAAATATATGGGTGACGCTGCACAGGTCAATGAGATTTAGGATTAATTGCTGCGCCCCGCTGAGTTTTTGGTTTTAAAGGGCTGGCATATGAGATTCGAAATTGTAAAACTAGCCCTACCTACGTTTCAGATAATAAAGTCAAAACATTTAATGAGGTTACCAGTTACGGAAAGTAAGCTGTTTAACCTGCAATGATACATTAAGAATACCCGACCTTTTCATATTAAATTCTACAACATGAGTCTACAAACGAGTTCTGAAATGTTAATTAGTTTTTGAGCTTCTAAACACAGAAATAAGATGACTACATCATTATGCTTAAATCTATATATCTCTATCAAGTTAACAATGCATATCAATCTAAAAATATGAGTTTGATTCGGTAGTCCTTTCTTTCCTCATCTCTTTCTTTGTCTTTTTACCCGTACATAGAGCATGTACATATGTACACGTGTAAAACAAGCTCCACTTATATGCGTTCTAGGTTTTGTTACACACACACACAGAATGTAATACATTTTATTACGAGATTTTCTTTATTTCTATAATTTGATTAATAAAGCTTAAATCTGTCTTTATATTGTGAGATTTGATTCATAACATTACATTATTAATAAAAACTAATTTTTGCGACATATAACTTTCAATAAAATTCTAAAAAAAATATGTATCCTTATATGCTGATGAATCCTTATATGCCGACTATACGAGTCTATTCGTATAGTCTCCGTGTGTTTCTGAGGTATATGTATCAAATTTTTCGATTAACTGCATAGTTTGCATGTTTTTGGTGGATTTATTAGAATCTGCTATACATCGAAATAAAAGTTTAAATATAAATAATGATTGTTTTCTCTCTGTGTGTAATAATAAAAATATAAAAGATAAAAACAGAGAGAATCTATATATATATTAAAATATGTATATTGCAATAGTTCAAGGGGAAAAGGGAGAGGTATCGTTTAGAAATGAAAATTGCTGCAATGTTATTTGGCATAATATGAATGCACGAGATGTGTATAACATTTAAAATGCTATAGATGTCCTTTTTTTCCCCTCCAAAGTTTTTAGAAGTCTTCATTCAATTTGCGAATGCGAGATACGATCGGAAAAAAAATTAGATCAAAGAGATTACTTCTATGGAATATTATTCAACTTTCATACAAGTGTACGGGATCTATGCGACTCTAAACTGAAGGTATCTTTTAATGTTATCGTCTAATGAAATGTACAACTGTCTTGTCGAATCGGTTCCTTCAGCAAAACTCGTTTCTTGATCCTTAAAGCTCCCATCTCTGATTTTAATTATTGTTGAATTAATAGCTACTAATATCTTATCAATGTGGTTTGACATGTGTCAGAAAACCTGTCAAGGAACACCAGACTTATTCTGAAAAAAGAGAAAGAAACAAATCTTCGACAGCTAATGATAGATGAACAGTTTTTAACTTTGACTCAGAAAAAAATTATCTTTAAAGTTTCTTCAGATGATTAGTTGGATTTCTTATAAGATTTTCACATTCACAGAAATTTATCTTCTTTAGTTAATGATATTAATTCGAATCCAGCTCTTCCTACCTCTTTCAGAATTTCAGTAATTTAGTTTTCCTCATTTTATTACTGTTTTCCTAGAAAGATGTTGCTGCACTCGTTTTTGCTTTGCTTGGACCATTACTTTGGACATAAAATGGTTGTATCGCCTCCCAATTCGTAATTACCCCCTTCACTCTTGGTGAAGAGGAACACGTGTCTAATCACCATTGAAATCGATTTGCGTTCAAAATCTAATCTATGCTAAGGTTGCTCTTTTGCCTAACTGTAAACATCAGAGAACTATTTAAAATACTTCAAACCTGATAAAATTATACACAGCATTGACAAATCAAAAAGACGTATCCTAAATGAATTCTCTTGAAGTGTAACATAAGTGTTATTCTCAAAGCAATAAACGGAGCATTACCACTTTAAACAATCTAGTAACTCTTTCTAAACCAATTATTTCAGCTGATGGATCTGTAACTGTATGATGTAAATGTACTTTGGAAAACTTTGGGAATTTAAATTTTGAAATGGCGTGGCATAACATTTCAAAAGATGTGCCTGTGCTCCTTTAATACTCGAAAGGAACTATTGACCGAATAGTATTTTAATACTGCAATTTGAAGAAAAAAGAATAGTAGCTTTGAGTTATGCTTTATAATCCTTAATTAATAATCAGCAATTTGACAAGACGAAATATTAATCAGCTTCCAGGACAAGGCAGTTTTAGCCAGCTGGGATTATTTTATGAAATACTGCACCACTATCTACAGGACTGCGTACGCTTTATGGAATGTTTTTCCGGATAATGAAAACATGTTTTGATGATTTACTTTAAAAACTGGAAATAGCGAATCTTCAATTCCTTTAAAAGCTCGTGAAAAATTAAACATCAGCAAATATAAGGAATAACTGTTTAATAAACGACTTTTCTCCTTGCTTCGGTTGTGAAAATTAATTGACACAAAGTATCGAATTTAGGTTTGCACATATCTCATGAAGAAAGGTGGTTGCGTTCTAATCACCGTCATGCATGCCAGAAGTTCTCAGCCCTCATATTTATTCCCTGTAAATATAAACAAAAATAATTACAAATATAAAGGTATTACACATTTTAATAAACTACTGCACACAAAGATAAAGTTTTGCTATGCATTCATAAGGATGGGCTACTCGTATCCCGTGAATCCTGTAAAATATTCGAAATACGAATACCTGGGAATTTTGCGCTTTTCCTGTTATTAAAATCTTTCGTATAAATGCAAAAAAATAATCAAAAAAATTGTAAAAAAAAAGTGTTAAATATTTAGTTTTTTTTTTTTTTTTTTTTTTTTTTTTTTTTTTCGGAAAAATTACGAAAACTCGGCTATGCTCTTTCCGTGATTAGAACCACTGATCTTCCAACTCCTATTTGGAACTTGCTACCACGTACATTACGAAAGCAGGCTTAGGAGAATGCGATATTTTTTATACGCTGCCTCATTTAAAGAATGACTACATACAGGCACAAGTCGACTAAATCCAAGTGATAACGAATTATCGTCCGCTGTATTTTAATTCGGGAGACACGATAAATACGAGGGGTGCTCAAATGAAAAGGTACGAAACGACACGGTGGGTACAAATGTAGACTTTATTCAAAATATACACTATAGGCCTGAGCACAACAATCCCACTGAAGAACAAGCCGCATTCTTCTTTGTTCCCAGAATCCCTGTGGCAGGGACGAGACCCAGTCCTTCACAGCGTCTTTGAGTGCGTCGTCTGAGTTGAAGCGCGTCCCTTTCAGGTGTTTCTTCAGTGGATCAAACACATGAAAATCGCAGGGCGACATGTCCGGACTGTAGGGGCGGATGGTCCAACGTCTCCCCCTTGAACTTGGCTAGTTCCATGTGTGTGACTCTGGAGACGTGTGGACGCGCGTTATCATGGAGCAGAACCACACCCTCCGTAAGCAGCCCCGGTCTTTTGTTCTTCATGGACCTGCGTAGGCTTCAGAGTGTCTCACAGTACACATCGGAGTTAATGGTTTTTCTGTGCTCCAGGAATTCCACAAGTAGCAGACCTTGGATGTCGAAAAAGACGGTGAGCAACACCTAGCCTGCTGACGGCACGGCTTTGAACTTCTTAGGGGGAGGTAACGACGCATGCTTCCACTGCATGCTGTCCCACTTTGTCTCTGGCTCGTAGTGATGGCACCAGGTCTCATCACCTGTGACAATCCGCTCCAGGAAAGCGAGGTCTTCCTGATACCGAAACAGATGTTGCAGTGAACCCCATACGCAGTTCCTTTTGCTGGTCGGTGAGCTGCTTCGGAACCCAAGGGGCACACACCTTCCAATATCGCAACCTGTCGTGAACAATTGTCCCCACGGTTCCATAGCTGACATCCACCTTCACCGCCAACATTCGCAATGTGACACGCCGATCACTTCTCACTAGGTCGTCCACCTTGTCGATGAGATCGCTTGTGATGACAGTGTTTGCCTGGCCTGTTCTTGGGTCATCACCCACACTCTCACGGCCTGCACGAAAACGGGCATTCCATTTTCTGACAGACTTGTCAGAGACACGTTTCTCCCCGTAAACTGTCACCAGCTGCCGGTTTCTCACCTTCCGCTGTCAGAAATCGGATAACACCTCGCTGCTCCTCAGTCGTCGAATTTTGCAACGCGAACGCCATCTTGTCCTCATACGGACTGCCGCATCATTTGGACGCCGCTTTTGATAAGAGCCTCTGCTCTCTCCCGCGCATGCTCCTATGCCAGTCAGAGACTCCAATCGCATCCCGAGATGTCTCGCTACGTTCTCCCATGGCGGAATATGCAAAAATTTAACTGTTACGTTTTTACGTCGTTTCGTACCTTTTCATTTGATCACCCCTTGTACATTAGGTTTTTGAGAAGAAGGGAACACGAAAACTCGGCTTTGCCCTCGATGGCTCTTTCAACTGCTAACTAGCGAATGCGGCACAGGACCGAAAGAATATCAGCCAGCTTCTCTGCCGGCACAGGATAGATAAGGTAACCCCAAAACCTCTTACAATTAGTATTTACCGCTGTCGATCCTATGCAGGTAGCCTTAACAAATTAATAATTTCATGTTTTTTCCTTTTGATTACAAATTATTCTAATTATAAAATCCTTGCATATATTATACAGTGTCTATGATCGCTTTGTTAATAGCAATAAAAGATGATTAATGAGGAGTAAGATGATTAACGCAAGTTGTCGATATAAAGTTGAACGGTCTTTTTCCGTAATTCGACTTTTTGAATATTAATTTAATGCTATAGCAGTTGTTTTAATAATTATTCTGGTTATTATAATTATACTGCGTCATTTTTCAGTTTGAACTGTGTTTAAAAATCAGAAATAAGCGGCTGTTATTTTTGTTAACATTAAAATTTTATGTTCTTGTTGCGTTTTATTCTTAAGTTCTTAAGTTTCATTTATCTCTGTTCGAATATTCTACTACATTCAACGATAGATTCACAGTGAGAGAAGCCATGAATCCAATTCAATGACCTTTAAAAGGCTACAGTTGATATTGGTTTATTTGATTATGCCAAAGCATGCTAGAGCTATCTGCCTAAGAGTAGGGATGCCTTGCTGGTCGATCTTCTGAAGTAAACTTACGTTACGTATGAAGAAAAACACGGAAACGCCCACGTAACCAACCCGTTCGTCTCGAATCAAGCCCAGGTCGAACTACCAGAGTTCAGCGACTTTATCGCTTGGCCGCTGGTGGGCCTCAAAAGGTTAAATAAAAGTCCGTGGGAAGTTTGACTCTGGCGATAAACTTAGACCAAAAGTAGGAGTTACATAAGACGCTTGCAGTTTTCTGGAACTGTAAATTAAAGCTACGTTTGTTGCAAAGAAACGTTTTCAAATATGATAAGGCAGCATTATCTAAGTATTTGATAGCAAGCAATATGGCTTTAAACCTTTAAAAACAAACCTTAGCTACACTGAACGAATCATCTATACCGAAACTTATGTTACATTAACTAAAACTTACGATATCGATATTACTGCAATATATCGTATATTCAAAGGTCCACTTTTAAATTAAGCCATCGTCCAATAGAAAACGGTGATATCTACCCATCTGTAAAATATCTTGCGTGGCAAGAAAATTTTGATCGAGTACAAGCATGAGCATTTGCTCTCATGAGGCTTTCTGTTATTTGCGTTTCCTGAAAATTATTTGTTTTGACATACAACTTACCACAGTAACACCCATGATAATGTGTCGGGTTGGATATATTCAGTGCCTCTAACAATGAGGTCATTTCGAGCACCTTCTGCAGGTCAACATTATTTACTCAAAAGTAGGTGGAAGATGTATCAAAGTTGTAAATGAAGTTATGACAACACACGAAGAGAAAATAAAGTTTTCCTGTTAGAGCTCAGTAAATTTATGATTCTAGTGTAGATGTTAGTATCTTCTTCCTCTACACTATTTTGAGAAACAAGCTCATTTCAATTTAATTTATTAATGGTCCATATGTTAAATTGCTTTGCTGTTAACTAAAACTTGGGTATACATTTTATGCTAATTGTTATCGATTACTCCTTTTATCTGTAAGAACTGATTATATTTGCAATATTTTTAAAAGCCTTACTTACTAAAAAAGCAGTTTCTATTATAGCTCTGTCAACTATCAAAAGGAATTATTTAATATTATTGTTTGTTATTTATTTCAAAACTGTAATCATGATAATTCTCTGATTTTAATTACTGCTCATGTAGACTGCTTTAAGTGGAATTATAATTTTTCTCTAAACTTGGAAGCTGTAAACGCAAACAGTCAATTAATTCAATAAAAGTGTTAAGGAAAATAAGTTACAAAGCAGTAAGTAAAAAAAAAACTCTTCTATTAAATAATATAAAAAGTTCAACATACTTCTTATATACACTGGTGTGCAAAAATTAAGGACGAAGTCGAAGATTTAGCATATCAGCTGAACGAAGAGGCAGAGCGGACAGAAACACCAATCAGGAGATTAAGTAAGGTGATGTACGGTAGCACATGCGCAGATATGCAGGTAGACGTAATGGGGGAGTGTCTGAGTAGTATAAAGCATGTTGTCGGTGTAAGATCAGTATTTCTGGCAAAGAGATTGCACGCCGTATAGCAGTTAAAATCACACCGAGTTGCTGCCTCAGCGACAAATGGCGAATAATCAATCTGTTAAACGACATCCGGATGCTTTTACCCGAGGTCGAATCATTGGGAAGTTGGAGGAAGGCCGCAGTGTGACAAGTGTGGCTGCAGAATTCGGAATTGCTCACAGCATCGTTTCACGACTTTGGAGACAATTTCAAACTACAGGAACAGCTATCCGGGGGTTTAGTAGTGGTCGTCCACGAGGAACCACACCCGCAGATGACCGGTATATTGCCTTACAGGCCAGAAGAAACAGGCGGCATACAGCGGGAGAAATCGCTAGACACACGACACAGGCGACTGGACGACCGATATCGCGTTTTACCGTGGCCAGAAGACTGTACGGTGGTGGTCTGTTTGCACGACGCCCTGTACGGTGTGTACCTCTAACGCCTGCCCATTAGAGAAGGCGTTCTCTGTGGTGCCGGGAACACCGGAATTGGAGAGACAATGAATGGGGACGAGTACTCTTTACAGATGAGAGCAGATTCAGTCTGAGTATTCTCATCGCATACTCATCTGGAGAGAGCGGGGAAGCCGCAATCATCCCTCGAACATCATTGAAAGGGACAGGTATGGAGGTGGCGGTGTTCTCGTTTGGGGAGGCATCATGCTTGGTAGTCGTACAGACCTTCACATCTTCGACTCAGTCAACGGGACCCGTTATTGTAACGAGATTCTTCTTCCACATGTGCGTCGTTTTAGAGGCGCTATGGGTCCGCAGTTCCTTTTCATGGACGACAATGCACCATGTCATCGCACAGTAGCTGCGAACAGCTCTTAGAGAGTGAGGATATTGAACGTATGGATTGGCCGGCACGATCTCCGGATCTCAATCCCATCGAGCATGTATGGGATTTTCTAGACAGACGCTTGGCAGCTTGTACCTTACCACCAGTAACGATTCCGGAGCTTCGATTGGCGCTGCAAGACAAATGGGCAGCAATGCCTCAACAACTCATTGACACCCTCATTCTCAGCATGGGCAGACGCTGTGAAACCTGCCTAGCAGTCAGGGGAGATCATATCCCCTATTAAAGACCGGATGTTTCTTGCTGGACACCCATCACAGGGATGTTTCGGCCTTCAGTCGCATTGCGCTCCATGCTACTTTTTCAATAAAGCTTCTTTTTATTCCTCTGATTTCTCTTTTAGTAAGTGTTGCTTACATTACTCATGTCCTTACGTATTGGGGATCTTACGGTATTAAATGTGTTGATTTGGAAAGCTTTTGTACAAAGTTATATTGAAAAAACCGTCTCGTCCTTAATTTTTGCACACCAGTGTATGTGTAATTAAAAAGCAATTAAAACTTTATATACATCATTTTTCATACTGTACGAATTGGAATACATATATGTATGATTCAGGAGAAATTTTCTATTATGATTTTGCTTAAATAAATATTTTACAAAAAAAAAAAAAAAAAAAAAAAATTAGCCTCAGTTCTTAAGAACCAGCTTACTAGAAGACAGATATAGGTGCTGATAGTAGGAAGGCAATTTAAGATAGACGTGCGATCGTAAATCTATTAAAATTGTTTATTGGTATATAAGCAGATTTATAATAAAACTATGCCAGTACTAATTAAAACTGTTCGTTAGAATACTCATCAAGAGTGTCAACTTAGTATCTTGAGAGAAACAAACCTTTATAGCTTTACTTTAGACGAGGTATTTGTCATATTTCAGCAAGGCCACTGATACAATAACTATAGATATTATAGTAAAGGCAAGTAAAGTAATTTTGAAATTAGGGTTTTTTTCATTTAATTCTTCTTTCGTAAAATAAATTAAAGCCATATTCAGGCTCAGCTCTTTCAGCACCATCGGATTTACAAGCCTACAGTGGTCCAAAGAACACGGCTAACATTTCTTAAGAACTAGAAGGCCGAAAAAGATTAACGCTAGCGTCTTTCCGATGTACCTAAAGCAAACTTTTAAAGAAACTAGTCTTATAACTTTTAAATTCTCTCTGATCTAAGAAGAAAAAATTTCGTACATGATTTTTCTCAAAAGAAAGTGCCTTATGTCTCATACTTGCATTGTTCGTCGGGAATATCCCAAAATTTCACGCAACCAGTCCGTTCAAGTCGCTGGGAAACAAGTCAGGGATGAATTACCAATATTTATGATTTTATCTACTCGACGATTAATAGGCTGTCTTTTAGTTCTAGTATTTTAAATAAGCTTTCTTGGCGATAAATAAAAACCTGCGATATACCCATGAATTGCTTCACTACGTTTTGTTCTCCATCACCAAATCATTCATAGTTTGACGTTTACATAACGTTATGCAATTTTTTCCCAAAACAGCACAATTCTCTTGTTCAACATAAATTTATAAAAACTATGCACTACGATTTCATTCTTTTTGTAGTTAAAAAACCTTCAGAATTTTCTATATGAATAATAACTGCGGCAGAGTTAAATGCTTTAATGGAATTTTTTTAAATACCTTGAATCGGATTAAGATAAAACAAGAGATGGCTGACGTTTAACACCGCTTCTCAGCTGGTCCGAAACACTATTAACCCACACGGTGTTCCATTATTTAAAAGGACCGATGCCCATGGGCCCCAATCAGCCCCCCACTGTGTCGTAAATTGCGGAACCGCCATCTTGTTCGGAGGTAGAGTCCTCACCGAAAAAAAAGATGCCAGCGCCCCCCCCCCGTTGAGATTTCCAGCAGTGGCTCGCCTACTTAACAACCCGTGCGCAACAGGAAAGACGCTAAATAGGGGAGAAGTACAAAATGCATAATTATTATGCGTTTTGCATCATAACGTCTACAATGCTCCTCCCTACATTCCACCAGCAATTGGCACGAGTTCCACATACGTTTCCGCTAAGAAACTGGAATGTTTAAGAATTAACGCTGCCTTTATTCAGTTTGGTAATTTATTCAAACAGTAATAGCTAGCTAAAACATATTTCAATATGCAGTTGTTATTCATTGTATAAATTGTTGTTTAACTCTTTCGGAATGCATCACTTTTATATGCTGAAACAATGTATACATATGTCTAAATGTTGTTAATATGTAATAAAATTAATTGACTGTGTGCTGCATGAAATTCCAGATATAGTGACGCATTTTCACAGAAATATGTGCTACTTTACAATACCTTTTACTCTTCACATTAAACAGAATTTTGGAAAATGTCTAAAGAAGCTTTTTCATGTTTATACAATACTAGATACATTAAAAAATTGGAAAATTGTATGTATTTAAAAATAGAATGTTAAAAAGCTCATAACAAAATTTTCTATTTTTGGGGGAATTGGGTGGTGGTGTATTGACAATACGGCAAAGCACACTAGGGCTATCTGCCTAAGGGGAGGGATGCCTTTCGTGGAGGACTTTCTAAGGGAAACTGGCTCGTATACACGTTACACATGGGGAAAACCCCGAAAACGCCCATGCAGCCAGCCCGTTCGCGGGATTCGAACCTCGGACCGAACTACCAGTGTTTAGCGATTTTACCGCTCGGCCGCTGGTGGGCCTTGGGGGGAATTGGGATTGTTCAATTATGGCAAAGCACACGAGGGCTATCTGTCTAAAAGGAGGGATGGTTTCGTGGAGGACTTTCTAAGGAAAACTAGCTCGTATACACGTTACACATGGGGGAAAACCACGAAAACGCCCATGCAGCCAGCCCGTTCGCGGAATTCGAACCTCGGACCGAACTACCAGTGTTCAGGGTCTTTACCGCTCGGCCGCTGATGGGCTTCTATTTTTTTTAAATGGTTTATTGTGCGAAAAGTGGACTTTAATTTATGATAAAAAATTCCAAACATGTCGAAAGAAGGTTCTGATATCCATTAAAGATCAGAAAAAACTGTATATGTGTGTTTAATATGAAAATGTATTATGTGAAAGATATCTTTTAATTACTTAGAAATGCTGCACGAAAATTCTTTTATTAGAATCCCTTGTATTTTAATCTCTTAGAACTTTGCATCAGAAATCCTTTATTAGCATGCATTATATGCTACTATACCTGAGGATATTTAAATATTTTCTTGCATAACAGCAGAAAAAATTCTATTAATATTTTCGATCAATATTCGGAAAAATATTTTTAATGATAAGCCTATACAAAACATTAAATTTAGTAGGACCATTAACTCAAAATTTAAAATTTGGCTTAATTTATATAATTTTAGGCAATTTTAATTCAGAAATCGCCAAAAAATCATTCCTTAAATATTTCTCAAATGAAAAAACAATATGCATACGTATTTATATAATAATCTACAAATAGAGTATATCTGTATAAATGAGATATTTCGCTTATATTCAAATACTGTGTCCCTATATCAGGAAAAATATGCAAGGAAATCAGTTTAGTCTTTAGACAGCACATACTCATTAATAAGTGAACTGTTGCTCCGTCAAAATCATCATCAAGTAACACAATGTTTTGCTCAAAGTGTACTGCAATGCTTAGTATAAAAAAAAAAACCTTTTTTGTACGCACACTTTATGTTTTATATTTGTCACTTCACTACAGCTTATTATTAATTAAAATAAGTTTAGAGTAAGCTTATCACCCCTTTAAACTATATTGTAATTTTATTTATTAATACATATATATAAATATGAATTGTTTTGCAAATGCCACTTTCAAATTTCTTTTCTGCAAATCAACACATGGTACAGAAATTTTGACTCTTGCAAAATCAGTGCAGAATTTACCTCTTCTGCTATAAACCTGTTCATTAATTTAAATTAGAGATTTAGTATGCCACCGTGATTTGATAAATTCGTTTGAGTTGGAAATTATGTAAAAAAATTTAATTTGGACGGTACAATAAGCTAGAATGAACAAATTAGAACAACTCAAACCTTTAGCGAACCACACCCGATGGGATCATTACAAAGGGGCTATTCCAAGTTTAAATAGCTATTAGGATTTTATAGTTAATTATGAGACACTAGGCGGGCCATGAAAATCGTTAGAAAACTCATAAAACCAGTATAACCAAGCCATCTATAATTACTTGCAATAAAGTTCTTTCTTTATAATTCTCTGTTTCCTGTCTCCTAGCGTATAAAGCTACTTTCGATGCATATTTCCATTCTTCTAATGAATCCAGAGTTTAAAATTTGTGTTGCTGAATTAAACTTAAGAATTTCTGTAGATTTAATAAATTTCTGAATTGGAATCTCTGAAGGTGGAATATGTTTTCAAGAATTTAGTTTCCAAGAAATATGGATATGTTTAATTCATAAAGTCAAAAATTTAATAAATTATGTATTAAATTTTCTTAAACTTTTAACACAGAAACTGAGAGAAAGTTCTGGAATAGTTGTTTTCGATTTGGAACGATACATAAAATATGGCTGAATAAGTTTCATAGTTTAGTCTTTGTCCTGAGGTATTATGGACTTTTAATTTAGAGAATGCATATTTAGGTGAAATTTAGACAGTATATGACACTCGTTATGATTTGAATAGTAAAAAAATATCAGATACTTGCCTATCTTCTCTCGTTTTCCTTTTCTGTTTCTAATAGAGTAATTTTTTCCTTAAATCAATAAATGTGGTGAAATTCCTTGGTTTGCCTGAACCTCTGGATCTGAAGATATTTTTATATTGTTTCAAGAACTTCTAATCTGTGTAAGTGTATCTTTAGACGAAATTCGACAAACATGTTTATGAATTTTATGTTTCATTCTTTCGGAAGTTAGGGATGTTTCATTTACAGATTTCGTAACACATACAGATTTTTTTTAAATTTGAAATTCTTATTCATGTAAGAGTTAAATTCATGTGAGAACTAAGAAATATATTTTAGATATTCTAAGATAGGGTATAATGATTAGATAAGATAAGAATGCCTGGACAGGATACAAGCCACTGGCGTCATCTGTTGATGAAACCAGAGCTAAAACATAATTTCTTTAAAGGCTGAAGGCAAAGATAGATTGGAATTAGGGCCGTTAACTAGAACAGAAAGATTTTTTTGAATGTGAAATGCCTCTAGAAAATCCAGTTCACCAATGAAAGTTCATGCTTATTTCAATTAAAGCTCATGCTTATTTCAATTATTAAAATTATTCAGATTTCTTTTATATTTCAGCTCAGGGAAAGCGAAATTGATATATGAAAAAAGAAAATGTTTATGGTATTAGCAACGTTTCTCTAGTTTAGCGAACAATGCGTGAATTGTAACTTATAAATTCCAAGAAGATGTAAAGATGAACTTGAAGATAATTTCTGCTATTACATTGAAATGCTGTCATATTATTAGTTAAAAGACACCCCAAATTAGACTAGAATGTAAATTTTCTGGAGAGTAACATAAAATGTAAATTCCTTATATATGTGAGCATACAATGCTTTTAGTTTATCCATTTACTGTTCAACTTAAATTATTATCTGATAACAGATTCGTCTTCGACCAAAGTCGTAAAATCTTAATTATAAAATCTTAGATCGTTTTCGTCAGATGCTTTCCTTTAGAAGTTTCAAATTAAAATTTTATATTCTTAACCTTGTTATCATGTTAAAAAGGAAGAGAAGGACCTTTGTCTTCTCCCCCCAAAATGCCCTGCCTCGTTCGAGCTTCTGGCATAGAGACAGGTGACCCAGTAAAGGAAAAAAAAAAAGAGAGAGAGGATTAGTGGGTATGAATTTTAAAAAGGCTAAATTTCTTGAAGGAAAACACTTGGAATTCATTTAAATGAACCAGTTTTACAGAAAGAATCTAGCAAATATACGTTTCCTTTTAATGCTTTTTCCCTTTCAGCTGTGATCTAAGCAATCAAAGTAAATTGATTTATGCAAATACGAAAGCTCTCCATTTAATTAAAACCGAAATGCAAATTTGTCTTTAAAATTTTTAACTTTTTATATTCCATTTTGCTCTCTCTGTTACACTAATCCTTATTAATAATTCAGGATTATGTTTTGGAAAATAGAGCTGGAACCCAGCCGTTACAAATATCAAATCAGCCTGGCAGCGATCGGCAGGATGAATGGCCTGGTATTGGAACTATTCACTAATAAACAGCTCGAATCCTGGAGAAGGCATGGATGTTGTAAATATATAAGGCTTTTGAGGCGAGGAAGAACTCTAAATATATGGCGAACCGTAAGTCCTATCGTTTGGATTGGTGATAGGAGAAGAGAGGTGAAGAAAAGCCGCCTCCCGGGGTGCTCTGCCTCAAAACTAGGGTGGAGCTGGGCAAAATCGTACTGTCACCTATATGGTGTCCAAGGACAAGCGTAATCTTGTACTCTTTGCCGTGATGATTTCTAAAACGCGTACGAAAATATCAGCATGAAAATTCCGTTAATGTGAACAAGCACGCACGGGAAATACAATAAACCACTGCATTTGACTTCGTTTAATTTTTTAATAAAAGTGAAATTAATAAGATTTTTATACCAGTAAAATATAATATGAAGATAAAATTTACAAGATACTGGTTTCAAAAACTCTTTCAAAAATAATAAATCCCGCATTCAATCGCTTAGTTTTCCCTTCACAAGTTTCTGAAAAGGTTTGAAGCATTCATATAATTTCCCCCTTCCTCAAGATGTTCAGAAAGTGAGCTATCCTGAAATTAAAAATGAATTCATGAATGCAATGATTGTTTTCATCTTACTAATTGATTTGGTCTTGAAATTTGGATGCATGGGCTGTAACTGATGAGGCAATAGTATTGAAAAGCTTCCAAAAAAAAAAAAAAAAAGAAGAAGAAAGAAATTAAAAAAAGATATCTGACGTTCTTGTTGGTTCTGAAGATCATTGCAGAAGGGAAGACAGAATGGGCGATGACAAAGATAACTATGATGACTTCTAAGCTGTAGCAGACGATACATGCAGTAAGTACATCCAGCAGCATTAAACGATTTGAGACCTTAGGTATTTGCAATGGACAACAGCAAGAACGGGAGATATTCAAGATACAATGAAATATAAATGACGATGTATTATTAGATTCTGTAATTTTAATATTGATGCGTAGATGATGTGATCGTACAAATGAAGAGGCAAGTACTAAAGACTTAACCCACGACTTTATTATTCGAACTAAATACGTAACCACTTAATATACACGTGATGAACGAGCTTGGAACATTCGGGACTTGGTGCGCTCCAGAAAATGGAGAACATTCTGCAATAAATGAAACATAAAGGAAATAAATTATCAGGATGGAAATTTAAACAATTCACATTTTTAGATGACCTGCCTTTGATGAGTTTCGAACTCGGGACCTTCGGTTTCCAAATCCGAAGTCTTATCCACTGAGCCACAATGCGCGCGGTCGAAAGAAATAATTTTCGCTACAATATTATTATGCATACTTATCGAAATGTAGGCTTCTTTCAAACAAATAATTGTAATATTACCGGTAGTTTATTCACGAATACTTTTCATTTGTTTCGTTTTTACTGTAATCGCTTCTTTCGGAAATTTAATAATTTTCTCCTCTCGATTTTTTTTACGATAAAATTAGTACAAAAGGGGAAGGAAATACGGGAATAAATATGATATTATTAAATTCTTGATGAAACTAGGAGAAAAATGAAAAATGATGAAAATTTAGCATTCAAAATGATGATTTATGGTAAATTTACGGCTCCGTCAGCTTGCATCGATTGCCTTCGTGCTGTAAAATTTAAAAATTGTGGCTTTTTTTATTACATTGGTATATTTATTACGTCGTCCAATAAGAACGGAATGGAAATCAATTATTCTCTTGCGGGAGTTCTTGCTTGAGTGCTAAACTTAACAAAAATTTATGAAAAAAAAATCGTTTAAAAAGAGCAGCGTAAAGCGAAAATTGACAGCATTTGTCAGCAACTTTCTTGCGCATCAGAATTAGGGCATTTTAGCGTATCATCATTGAATTATTGCGCATCAGAATTTCGTAGCTAACCAGCTCCATAAATTTCTTTCAGCGTCAAATTCCTTATTCAAAATTTAATATTGTATAGAGTCTCCTAAAATTCTATTTATTAAGATAAAAATTAAACGAATAAAAATTTTTATATTTATTATTTTTATATTATATGTTCTCTTATTTAGACCCATTTTAAATAATTCTACGCTTATTTATTTATTTATTGGTATATAATATGAATATTATAATTTGAGTGTAAAAATATATTTACGAATGTCCCTTGGTAATAATTGGCGATTTTTGGCGGTACATGGACACCTAGTTTGTGCAATTCTTTGACTTGTTATTTTGGTTTTTTGTAGCGCTACACAAATCCAAAATAATAAGTCAAAGAATTGCGCAAACTCGGTACACATCGACCTATTTTCACTTCAAAAAACATGAGAGAATTGCACAAACTATGCCTTGCGCACTTCCTTGACTTTGTCCATGTACACAGGATCTATATTCAATTAAAAATTCAAAGGAGCAGCCAACAAAATATGTATAATTTTAGGTAGCTTTGTTCTATCCAGAAATATGATGAATGTGACTTACTTCCTAGGTGGCTGTCTAGGATCTTGAAATGACTGATCCGACTTATGAATAACTCGAATATTTAATGGAAACACGAATAGCTGCTACAAACTACAAGGTGAATACATATGTAGCAGGAAATATATGATATTATTTACATATGAAATAGCGAATAACGTCCTTTATATACACGTCTTTAAATGCCGTCATCGTCATTACGCTCTTACCAACGTACGTCCTTCTCCGAATGATTGCGAGTTCACTTTCTCCTCGCACTCTGCAGTTCAAAGTCCTTTTTTCTACGGCTTGGCTCTACATCTACACGATGACGCATTCCCATATAATTTCAATAAACTACATTTTAAATCAAGCAATGGAATAACATAAAAAAGGAAATTCGGCTGATCTTTGGAATATGGTAACTGGTAGTTTGGCGACATTTTGGAGGCGATAAAGGTTATTACCTAGGACTTTGGTAATAATGTGAGAAGTACTCAGTTCCGATTACGCATTATTTTGTGTGAGGGAAATGAGAGATCATGAGATATGTCATGTGACATTAATGGACGAATTACAGTTCTTTAATCGGAAAAGGGGGGAAATCTGGAAAAAATCTGGAAATTTTGTATTTAGCTTTATTCTGTGTTGTGTGAAACAGTGTTGGTTAATTTTTAGATCCCATAGCCCTAACTAAAGTGAATTCGAAATGGGTATTTAGTGGGATTGAAAGGGGTAGTAATAAGTGTTTTTTTAAGGTTGTGCGAGATAGAAGTAAAGATGTTTTATTAAGTTATTTATTTTACCTGGTACCTTGCTGTGAACTATAAGTATGATTTTAAAGATCCTGAAACAGGCGCACATACGCTTGCTTTTTATTTAGGGGAGGAAATAAGAAAAGTTTATCGGCCACGTAATCAAGATTCTGAAGAAGATTAGGTAAGGTAGTATTTTTAATTATTTGAGGATATTATTTTTATGCATTGTTCTAAATGTAAGGAGTAAATAAAGTAATATGGTATTATTGGAAAATTGTTATTAGCAATGATTTAGTTTAAAGTAATTAAGATTGTAAGCTAATTTGGTACTTACGTATTAACGCAACCAGGCCAAAATTCGCATAAATCGCCAAATTTGGCGACCCTACTTACGGCAACCCTACGTGTTATACGTAGTTTTTCGTAAATACAATGAGTTCGAATATGCTGGATTTCTGCATGGAACTGCAAATCACAAATATAACTTTGTGGATCCCAACACAGGCGTTCACACACAACATGTAGAGCGCATGTGGGGCTCAGCCAAATTACGCAACAAAAAACAGAGAGGAACAGCCCGTCATCATCTTGACTCATACCTTATCGAATTTATATGGCGCCAAGCTCAAGCTGTTTATGGCGAAGACGGTTTTCAATCAGCGCTAAAAGCAATAGCCAAAAGATTTCCGCCGAAAAAATAATTCTGCAACTTATTCAAATTCGAAACCGGAAGGGTTTAATGGCTATTTTATATTTTAAAACAAAATATAAAAAACTGTATTAAAAATTATCTGTAATTAATAAATGTACATTTTCTTTCTATTCATACTTTTTTACTCAAACTTACAAATCGCGCCAACCTGGTTGCGATAATACGTAAGTACCGCTAATTTTTATTAATTTAATGTATGTGCTTATTTATATTTTAAGTAGTGCTTTTGAATTTAATTATATTTTAATTAAATGATAGTTATTTTGTGAATTATATGTTTGTAGGAATTTGGTATACTTTTGAGTGGAAGTAAACGTGCATGGAAATAATATAAATATTTGACACTAGGTATCTGTAACCATTTGTAATGTTTGCGGTATGAATTCGTTGGTGACGTTTATAATATAATAGATAATTTAGAGGTAAAAGTTTTTGGATATTTTATTTATTTTATACGTGGAAATGTTCATCTTTGGAAAGGGTATATACTTTTTCGCGATCAGGTAATTTCATATATGTTCTTTTTACCGGATTTAAAGATTCACAAAATTTTCATGCATTTTCGTGAAATTTTTCTAATTTATGAGAAAAAAGCAGTGTACATGGATATAGTGAAGAGTGTGCGCAATGCCATTTTTGTGCAATTCTGGGATGTTTTTTTAAGTAAAAATAAGTCGACGTGTACATGGTTTAGTGATATTTTAATTAAATGATAGTTATTTTGTGAATTTTATGTTCGTAGGAATTTGGTATACGTTTCAGTTGAAGTAAACGTGTATGCAAATAATTTAAATATTTGACACTAAGTATTTGTAACCATTTATAATGTTTGCGGTATGAATTCGTTGGTGACGTTTATAATATAATAGATAATTTAGAGGTAAAAGTTTTGGGATATTTTATTTATTTTATACGTGGAAATGTTCATCCTTGGAAAGGGTATATACTTTTCCGCGATCAGGTAATTTCATATATGTGCTTTTTACGGAGTTTAAAGATTCACAGAATTTTTTTTGCATTTTCGTGCAAATTTTTGTAATTTATGAGAAAATAGCAATGTAGATGGATAAAGTTAAGAGTGTGTGCAATGCCATTTTTGTGCAATTCTGGGAAGTTTTTTTAAGTAAAAATAAGTCGACGTGTAAATGGTTTATGTGTATGTGCTATTCTGAAAAAAGCGCAAGGAGTTTGCGATTGTGCACTTTTTTCCAATTTTGCAGTTAATATTTGTCATTATTAAGCAGTTTTGTTACATAAAATTTCTAGCATAAGTGTAATTCGGCTAGTAGATTGTTGGGAAAAGTGTTCAGTAAATAAAAAGAAAAGAAACATGTCTTTACTTCGTGAAGACAAAATGGCGGCGAAAAAAAAAAAATAGAAGGTTGCTGTAGCAGAGTTGGTCGCCAAATTTTCGCCAAAAAATCGCCAAGTTACCATAATCCAAAGATCAACCGGAAATTCATCTTAGCACTACATAAAGGAAATTTCCCCTGACCTTATTTACGAATTTACGAGTCTTCAGTCAAACAAAATTCCTTAACAGCATCCAAAAACATCCTAAAATTATCTGAAGGAGAATCTGTGTACTGGCGTCGCCACATAAATTCACAAAAATAAGAGTTAAATATTTCCTCCGTAGTGCCGATATCTTCCGACGTTCGACCATACGCATTTTGTTTCCTCCAAACAGAACCTTTAATAATGGCTGCTAAATAAACCTGCATTTACACACGAGTCAATTAATGCTTTTTAACTTTCGTTCTAAATCGTACACAACTTCAAATTAACCTTACACATTCAGCCATTTTACCGTGTAAACCACAAAATAACAACGTACTTGTCGAAAATCCCACGCACACTTTCCATATGTTTTCCCATGATTCAAATTGACCTCAATCATGCAACCAATTACGTCATAATAGGGTTTCCATAACATTCAACTACTCAAGGTTACCATAAATGAAACAACAACTTAACGAGAAATGAAACAACAACTTAGCGATAATCCAAGGGGCACCCGTAAAATCTACTCTAACCAATTTAAGTTATGCGGAAGTTTTTCTCTATTGTAATAATCATATGTGTAGCCACTCAGACGTCATAGTGGTTAGGGGAGCCTGACTGCGATACCGAAGGGCCTGAGTTCGAATCCCGGAGATGGCATGGTTGTAACTGTCCGTCCCTTCATAGGAGGCAATGGTGGACATCCTATTAGTTGTCTCCATAATAAAGGGACCACCACATCTGACCTTAGTATAGATTAATGGACTCTGTTATAAAAACTTTAACTGTTCACAATCTGCCATTGGGAAAAAAAAATAATCACATGTGTACGCTTTCTTAAATTATTTTCGTAGAAATTAAAAACATATTGTTGTGAAGATACATTTTACAGAGTTACATCCCTGATTAGATACGGTTGTTTTGATAGTTAATACATCAGTGTTAATGTTCTTGCGTATTTTCCCGTCGACCATCTTCGGCAAACAAAACGTGTCGCCAAATAGTGAATTTTAGAGCCAATAATGCATAAACCTGAAATCACAATACACTTATAAGAAATTCCAGTTTGTCTGTTAATTATCCTTCTAAATTTCCGCTCGCATGAGTGGAGCAAGTTATAAGCTCGTAATTTCAGTTTTTTATATTCTCTATCCATAGCTTTTATAGCTGTTGTTTACCTAAATAAAAAATTATCTTTTCCTTAAAACTTCCATCAGAATGATTGGAGTGAGATCTTTACTGTCCTTTCATGGTCGACGATAAAATGCATAAGATTACTGTTAATAACAGTAAAAGTGTGGTATTATATTTAGTCCATTAATGCATTCGGTCGTCTATCAGTGTGCATGTGAGTGGTATCTAGAAACTAAGTTACAGTTCAAGTTATGTACGTGGTTTCCAGCGTTTTTCAGGAAATTAAATAAAAAGTTAAAGTAACAGCTAAATGTCGAAACCAGAATCACCTGTTATAATAAATCGCTGTAGTTGAATAGTGGCAGTAAGATAACGTTAGGTTTAATGACATCTTCCTTTAACTTCCATGTGTTTCATTTAACGTGAAAGTTTTCGCCAAATAATTATATATCACATTTACTTAATTAAAATCTTACTTTTAATCAATCAGTGCGCAGGTAATAGCAGAAGATGTATATTTGGTTAGAATAAATTGAAGGATGCTCCTTGCTGTTTTCATTTGTCGTCAAGTTGTTGTTTCATTTATCATGGAGGTAGGAAGTAAGATGGAGTCGCCCTAAACAAGTTTCTCCCGTACCCTGCTCTGAAGCACCGGCGATCCCTACGTGGTGACCAAAACATTGGGTCATTTACCATTGAGTTCAATGGGATTTGACGCGTTCGGATGTAAATATTTTGTAATTACGTCGTAAATATACATATAAATGTATATATTTTCTTTTTTACAACACTTCAGAGTCCTAAGTATATGAAAACAACATATTTTTAAATATGTTAATATATGATGTATATTTTTAAACAACATTTCATTCTGAACGGAATTAAATGCTATACTTTTCACAGGACAGTTTTCTCAGAATTGTTTAATTTGAATGAAATATTTTCACAAGTTTTCGTTAATTACATTAGAAAAAAAATTAAGGTAATTCGATTTTATTCGGTTAAGGTACAAAAATTAAGATCAAAGTTTATTGTATTATTAATATTAAAATTATGCATTATTTCTTTTCTATTTATAGAGCTTCTTCCTAAAATACTTTCTTAAATATGACATGATTTTTTTGGCTTCTGAGGCATCTTTTAAATCGAAAAATGTAAGTCAATTTATAATTAATGCTCTATTCGGTTCATTTTAAATTAGAGAATTATTAGGAATTAGCGAAATACTTTAAATAGTACTTGACTTTCTCTGAACATTTCTGAAAGGGAATAAAATAAGTATTATTTAAAACTTGTAACTGAGTTATTATAAAATATAAGGGGAATAATTCTTTTAATTATACTTATCAGATTTTTTTCCCCTTCATTTCCACAATACATAATCCAAAACTCTTTATTACGTTCTTAAGTGCGCATCTCATAGCATTTGCTTTACAATACCTTTTAACAGATTGCTTTCCAATACGAACAATTCTTGCTTAAATAGTTTTATAACGTATTTGTCAACAGGATTTCAATTTATGTTTACAGTTCAATATTAAGGTTATTATATATTTAGATAGCATTTATAATTATTATAAATTACATACATTTAATAATTAGATTTCTTCACAGTACTTTCACAGTTGTTTATAAGTGAATAAAATCTTCATTTCAAATACATTTATAAATAATTTAATAAATATTTATGTATTTTGTCAAAGGCAGATACATGGTTTTTGCAATAATATGCAGCAATAATATATGGATGTGAAAAAAATTTGTTTTATTTAAAACATTTTGGCGTTTGGAAAATAAAATAAAAGTAGCGAATACTCTATCAAGGGTATCGAAAGACGTACACAATTTTAAATGTACCGTAAGGTATTTTTCATTCTTTAAGCATAACATTTTTCTTAAAATCTATATTTTTGTAGTTCAAAAGCTTAGAATTTTATAAAACAAATTCATAATCAAAATCGCTGTTGTTAGTTATCGAAAAATAACCAAGATGTGATTTTTACGTAAATGTCACTAAACTATAGAAATTGCTATTATCTATCACACTATGAATGTTTTTTTCGTGCGAAAGTGTCCCTTTTTCGATTTGTATGGAACTGTCGTGTGTCGAAATACTATCAGAATCCTGTCAAGCGAGCTTCTGAATGTAAACAAAGAACACCCCATCTGGTGACCCAAGCTTCAAAGCAGTGCTTCACTTCTAGTGTGGATTGGCCCCTCTTTCCTTTCCTACCTCCATGTCATTTATGGTAACCTGAGTAGTTGAATGCTATGGAAACCCTATTATGACGTAATTTGTTGCGTGATTGCGGTGAATTTGAATGATGGGACGGATTTTGGTACGTTGTTATTTTATGGATTACACGGTAAAATGGCTGAATGTTTTAGGATTAATTAGAAGTTTCTGTACGATTTCGAACTAAAGGGAAAAATGCATTAATTGACATGTGTGTGTAAATGGAGGTTTACTTAGTTGCCATTGTAAGTGCCCTGTTTGTAGGAAGGAAATGCGTATGGTCGAACGTCGGAGGATACCTGCACTACGGAGGATATTTTTTACACTTATTTTTGTGAATTTATGTGGCGACGCCAGTATACAGATTCTAGTTCAGATAATTTAAAGAAGTTTTTGGATGCTGTTAAGGAATTTTGTTTGACTGAATATAGGGAAATTCGTAAATTAAATGGATATTTCCTTTCTAAAGTTATTTCATTGTTTAATTTAAAATACAGTTTACTGATATTATATATTTTTTGTTGGCTGCTCCTTCGACTTTTTAAGTGAATATAGATCCATGTGTAACATGGACAAAGTCAAGGGAATGCACAATGCCTAGTTTGTGCAATTATTTGATGTTTTACCGAGTGAAAAAAAGGTCGATGTGTACATGAGTACCGAGTTTGCGCAATTCTTTGACCTGTTATTTTAGATTTTTGGCCCAAAAATCGCCGCCGCTACACAAAGTCAAAATAAAAAGTCAAAGAATTGCACAAACTCGGTGTCCATTTACTGCCAAAAACCGCCAATTATCGCCAAGGGGCACCTGTACTTATGTTGTTACCGTATATTTCTATAAATATTCACTCTTATTTATTCTTTAATATTAATATTTTACTTTTTTACTTGCAATAGAAAGAAGACCAGTAGGTACTTAAGTATTATCGCAAACACCTTGGCACAGTCTGGCGAATTTTACGAAGGAAAAAGAAAAATTACTTTTATTATCAAAATTATATGTTACATAAGTACATATTATTATATTCATATTCTATATTTCAACTATATATTTATTCCAAAAGGCAATCAGTAAACCTAGTTACAAAGGAGTTTCTGTTTTTTGTAGTGGTGGAAAATTTCGTAGCAATCACTTTGAGAAAGAATTCTAAGCATTGTTTGTTTAATGATTTTGCGACAAAATAATACATTCTTGAAGAAATTTCACTTCTTTTTCTTCTATTATCGAAAACTCCTACAAGCAGAAATTTTAAAATCGAGTTTAAGGCAAAAATAATCATGAATTTTTCTATGAACGCCTTGGAATACAACAAAAAGAACGCATACGAAAATGGCGCCTTTGGAAACTGAATATTTGTAATGCGCGTGGTTACCAGAGTTTGGTGTATTCTGAAGCTTTGGCGATTTCTGCTGAAGTAGCTGCGATAATACGTAAGTACTAACCAGTAATTAGACTCACCAGCGGCCGAGCGGTAAAGTCGCTGAACACTGGTAGTTCGGTCCGAGGTTCGAATCCCGCGAACGGGCTGGCTGCATGGGCGTTTTCGTGGTTTTCCCCATGTGTAACGTGTATACGAGCCAGTTTCCCTTAGAAAGTCCTCCACGAAGGCATCCCTTCCCTTAGGCAGATAGCCCTAGTGTGCTTTGCCATAATTAAGTACACCAAACACCTAACCAGTAATTATGATGCACCTAAATTTAAAGGTTTTGACAGAAAATTTACACTGGCCATCCTCGAATATGATATGAGCAGTTTAAAGAAATGTAATGAGTACTCTAAATTATGTACTGCAATGCTTTTATATATGATTCTTATCACATAACTATAAGTATTCATTAAATTTTAATGAAATTGAATTATGGCAAAGATATTAGGATTACCTGCTTAACGCGATGTATGCCTTCGTATATGATTTTCGAAGGGCTTTTATTCAGATTACACATAGGAAGGACCATAAAAATGCCATGTAGCTAGGTCGTTCGCAGTTATTCAAACTTAGGTCTAACTACTAGTATTCAGTCGTCATATACATTCGGCTACTGGTGTGCAAAACGCTTAACTGGTGAAATGTTAAATTACTTATTAATGCACATTTTGTGGAAAAATTATTTTTTAATGAAACTGATGGCGTGTGGAATCTATAATTTCATTTCACATACGCTTAAATTATATGCTCATATGTGTCTTTCGTCATATGTGTTTATTGTAACAAAATTCATGTTTTCTTCGTAATTAAATTCAAATCAAAAATTCTTTGGCACTTGCGTAATAACGCAACCACCTTGGCACAGTTTGGCGATTTTTTTTACAAAGGAAAAGTAAAAGTTACTTATCGAGTGCAAGTTGGTGGTTTTCGTGCCTTTCTTTAAAAAAAGATTCTCAAACTATCCGTATTTATCGTAATCAGTAAACATTATCAACATATGAAAAGAAAACCTTCTTTAGCAATTTAAAATATAAATTTTAATTATTAGGCGGGTTAGGCGACACACTAAAAAAATAAAGTGCTTACATTCTTCTTCAAATCTTTCTGTAATTTATTTGCGCTATTCTCCTCCCGAAGTACACAGGGATCTATTTTCGCTTCAAAAAACATCAAAGACTCGAATTCGTGCAATCCTGGGTAACTGCAGCTATCTACAATACACTTCCTTATTGTCCCCTTTAAAAACTTTTCACTAAAACTCTGCATTCCTGCAGAGATTTTATCGCAGCTTCTTCCATTGTTGGCAAATTCCCCAAGCTCATGTTTTAAAGCTAAGTTTAAGAAGAAAAAAAAATCGTTGAACTTGGAATACAGTAAAGAAGAGCCCATACGAAGATGGCGGCGTTGCTTGATTGAAGGACTTTGTTATGAATATGCTTGGCGGAAGATTGGTTATTCGCATGGATGCCAGAGGTTTGAATATTCTGAAAAATTCGCGAATTCTACTTATGTGGTTGCGTTAATACGTAAGTACTGATTCTTTAAGCACTTAAACTATTTCAACTCACATTTGAAATGGAACAAAATGGTCCTGAAATTGACCAGCTTCGCCAATTAAGCAAAACGTTCCAACGAAATTTTTTTATTTAATTATTTGTTTTGGAGACACTTAGCAAATGATGGATGGCATATTCTATCCACTTCATATTTTTACACTAAAATAGATAACAATTCGTGACCATTAATTATATAAATAAAATTTATAAGTCATGTGAAAGCCACATAAAATTTTTGGCATTTAAACTGCTGTTGTATTGCCATTTTCTTGCTAATTTGAATTCAGGTCCTGACGTATTTACTATGATATATTGCTCATTATTCCTCTGGAAATTCCAGCCCACCAGCAACCAAGCGTTAAAGGCGCTGAAGATTGTTTATTCGGCCAGGATTCGATTCCAAGAGAACGGCTGGTAGCATGGGCGGTTTTTTTTTTTTTTTGTTTTGTTTTGTTTTGTTTGTAACGTGGAAACGAAACAGTTTCTTTTAGAATGATCTTTACGAAAGTATCCCTATTCTTAGGTAGGTACGACTCGCATAATCAGATTTGCCGTAATCAAGTAAACCAAACTTCCAAAAATTCCCAAATTTAATCATTCGGATTTCTTTGAGGAATTTGAGATCCCTGATTGATCGCCAAGCAGATACAAAAACTACGTTTGTAATAGTACTTAAGCAGAATTAAGAAGAATTAATACAGGTACTTTAAGACCCATGGTAAATCAAATTATTTTTACTCAGCTGATAGTCATTTTAAATGAGCCTTAATAATGCTACTGGAATTTGGTTCGATTTTTTGTCACAGGCTACCATTTTCTGTGTGAAAAGGCTTCTCAGAAAAGGGAGGCATGGGCTAAGAAATTGTGACTTGTTGTGGAAGCCCACTGTAACATAATTTCTGTTTGTTTTATTTGAATATAACAAAGTACACCACAACTGTCTGCCTAAGAGAAGGTATGCCTTCGCAGAAGCCTTTCGAGGGGGAAATGGCTCGTATTTTAAACTGCACATTGAATAAATGTGATAATATCCACGCAGTCAGCTCGTTCATCGAGATTCGCAGCAGAGTAGAACTACCAGTGACATTATAAAACGTTACAGCGGCTCATTTCAATATTTGTAGCATTACTTATTATATAGCTTTTCGCACATTCATCTTTGCTTGTATGACAGAAACTAAAGAACTTACAATAATAAACATTCTATCCTAATTGACATCTTATCTCTAAAAATGAATCAGTAACATCTCTCGTTTGGGCCATTTCCATTTATGAGAATAATAGATAGCTATAGCTACATCTGAAAATTGCTTCAAATAAGCTTTTTTCCTGGAGTACTTACTATAAAATATCTTTTCCTTACTATAAAAAAATGCACCAGAGACACCTTCCGTATAGGGCAAGAAAATATCTTCATCTTACCTTGAGAAGCACATTTAGTAGACAATCACAATCAATAGATTCTAATTTTTCCAGTGTCTTTGCTTTAACTTTCTAAGGCTGTTAATCCACTGTTTATTCCTGCCTCTTATTTTTTTTTTCTTCCCAAATAAGATGAATAAATTTTTCATCAATTAAAACGAATTTAGGAGAAAAAGTTTAGATATACTGTTTCGCGTACAAAAGATACTTAATTAAGATTATTACGATACTTAATTAAGATTCTTACCCTACTTGGTTATTATAATTTACAAAATTATTTCCATTACGTTTTGCGCTAATAAAGACTAGTTACTAAACACTAGGCAATAATTACGTAAAAAATGTCATGAAAAACGAAAGGTATGCAATTGAGATATACAATTAAGCGATTCTTATCTTCCTTTCCAGCAAAATATTTTCTTCTACTTTGACGTTTTGAAATGCAGTTAATGTTCAAGAGATTCTTGATCACGTTGAAAAATCTTCCACGCATTCCACAGTTCCCGCCCACAATCAATGTAGCATCAGACTAGAGAAGTTCTTTTTTCCCTGCTATTTCTACAATCCACACAATTGTGGACTATGTCATTTCGCATATACAAATAAAACTCAATCCATCTCGTTAAGATCTACGCAATTACTTCACGTTAATGCAAATAGAACCAGGAGAAAAAGTAAAAGTAGGTGCGGCAAATTGTGATTGTCAGGCTTAATCGAAATTCCCCGCAAACACATTCCCCGGGGTAACAAAACTTCTCATTTTCCCTTATTTCGTTGAGGGGCAGAATGGGAAACCTGATATTCTGAATGGAGCTCAATTAGAACATTAATTAAACTAATGGGCCCTTACTCTGTTTAATAAATTTCCCCGCGTAGAAACAAGCTTGAGGTTGCCAGATGCACTTTGTTTCCTACACCGAAACGAAAAGGGTTTTAATTGCCGTGCGCAGTAGACGATATAACTGAAAGAAAGAAGAAAAAACATAGCAGACAAAAGCGCTGCTGGCTTGAACGTGTTGACATGGTAATAGACTAGATTAATGAAACCAATCTTTTGTCCAATCGATTTAGTGCAATGTATCATATATGGCGATGTTAATCAAGCCGAAGATTAAACTTCGCATTATAAAAGGCTCATAAATTACTAAAAAAATATGCATTGTGTGGTGAGAAGAAGAGTTTTTTCTCCCACTAGGTTCAAAAGGCATGCGAGTGCTAACATTGTTGTTAATGTTACAGCCGAGTGAAAAGTGTGAAAAATAAATGGCCCGAAAATGAAGCAAAATCAATTTATTTCTACGCCCTTACAATAGTTTCCGTTTAAATTCTAATAGAGAAAAAATGAATATTAATCTCGAGGGGAAAAAGCAAAATGCATATAAAAGTCTTTTAAGCTCGTTTCGTGGCATTAGTTTTATTTTACAATGCTTTACAGGAATTCTTTTTCGAAGGCTTGTAAAAGAGAAAATTAATATTACTCTAGGGACAAAATTAATATTACTCTAGGGACAAAAGTGAATATTTAATCTGCATGTTGTTGCATGTTTTCTTATTACTTTGCGGGGCTGAGAAAAATGACTGCAATCTCTCATTTCCCCCCCCCCCTTTCCTTTTTTTTTTTTTTTTTTTTTAAAGATGAAAATGTTTTAACCGAAGTTGAAATCTTTTTTTCACGTAAGTTTTTACTTTCTCACGATGATTGTTAACTAATCATTTAACAGTACACTTCGCATATGATGATAGTAAAATAACCTCATATTTTACATCAAAATTAAATAAAACTATTATCATTTTCATTTATCTTATACCTTAGTATTGGTTCTTCAGTCGCTTAGGACCACAAAGCAGGGACAAGCAAGAAAATTAATCCAAAATATAAAATCAAATCAATCTACGATAAGCGTTTAATTGTTTTAAGTCTCAATGTAATAAAAATGTTATTGCCACAATACATAGATTTCTATAAATGTAAAACTGAATGGATGTAGAAGTCGCTTTTTAACTAATTAACAGAAAATGGTGAATTAACTTCCTATGATCAATAATATGTTATTTAACTTTCTTCCCAAACATTTCTTAATTAAAATATTTTGATCAGCAATGTTCTAGTTAACTGACTCTTATCCTATTTTAGTTAATTCTAATTACAGATACCATGTAGCATAAATGCGGCGTGTAAAAAGCGTTTAAGAAATAAGACTAGCAAATGTTTAACCCGTAAAATTTGGGGTATTAAATGCCTGGTGTTTTTTTATTTTTTTGTTTATCAGATGTGCTTTTAAATCATGAAATGTTATAACATTTCATGATTTAAAACATCAGGCATTCAAAGACTATTTTATATTAAAAATCTTTATACGGAGCACATTATTTACTCTGATAAATGTTATGAATACACTCCAGTTGGAAATCTATAACAGTTTGTGACATAAAAAAATGAAATGTATATAAAAGCTTTTGTTTGAGACTAAAACTTAATTGTAAGCCCCTGTTTTTGAGGTCATATATATCATTCATACGTATCTTTTTATGTCTATCAAATTTCACTTATGTTCTGGTTTCACTCGTTCCTACTTCGCTTATTTAATTCACCGAGAGGGCATTAATGTTCAGAGATGTTATACTTCAACTGGTGAGAACTTCAACAACATTATAGATAACTGAATGCTATCTTTTGATGAGGAATTTTCGTACTGAGGCTAAAATCATTATGGGGTAGAGAATCTATTATTGATGTACAGTAGACAATTTTTAGCAGTTTTGAAGGCAGACTGTTTTAAAATGCTTTCTTTATTAAAATCAATAGTACCCAATCAACTAAAGAGGTAACAAAGTCTTTGTTATATCATTAGCAAAATTATTAGATGTATTATACTTTAAAATATCACTTTACGATTTTGTGCTTGGATGAGTCTAATTAGTGTGAGGCTTTTCAGTGACCTTAAAGCCTTCAATAATCATCAATCGTAAAAAAATTAGGTATAGTACAAAAGTCACATCTTTCCATATAAATATTAGCTGAAATACGTATTTTTCCTTGTTAAAGGTCATAGTAGCTTTCACTGTTTGTTAAAGGTCATAGCAGCTTTCACTGTACGCTTATTAAAATTCCGTTCACACTACAAATATTTAGTTCTTGTTACACGATATGCTAAGTTGTTAAGCATACAGGTACCATAGTATTACGAAGATCAAGTATGATGCAAAGATATGTAACAAAAACTAAAACTATTCTTCTGATGAAAAAGTAGACAAACAGAAATTGTTATGTGCGTTAATCTAAAGACATGATTTTCAAAACTTTAAAATGAAATAGAATAAGGGAAAAAATTGCTGCAAGCAAAGGTATTGGGTTTTAGACAACTAAAATAAAATTGCAAAGAAATTTGGAGGTATAAAAAAATATCTTTTTCTTGAAAAATATATATTTGAACAGTAAGTATACGCATTCCATGTCAAGCTAATAGAAGTTAAAATATGCTTATTTACAAGCAAATAAAAGAGAAAGTGTAATCAAGTTAAAATCAAGAATCTGAAATAACAGAAACAAAGTCGAAAACAGCTGCTAACACAGAAAATAACTCCATTTTCCGTAAATTTTACTTTTCATACTGGAAATAAATTAAGAAAGACGAAATTCATAAATTTGGCATTAAAGTATGAAACAACGTAAAAGCTCTTACAAACACTAATAGCTGGACCCAAATATAAGATATTAAGTTTTTCTGTAATACAGATTTATGTGATCAAATCTCAAATTTTGAAAAAAAAAATGCATGCAGATTCGAAAATATTAAAAAATCACTCAGTGTATTTGTGATAAGAAAATGAGATAATAACCTTGAAAATGCGAACAAATGTTTAGCAAGTTTCGAAGCATGAAATGATTTTGAACTCTTAGATGCAAAAGATAGTTATTTTTTATTTCCAACTAGAAGAGTAAAGAAAAGAAATACATATCCAGTAAAACGATCTCCCGAAGCAAAGCCATTATGAGAAAACCAAAAGCGCTTTAACCAACCTCATATGGGAAAATCCAAAGAAACAAAGTACAATGGTAGATTGAGTAATGAGGGAAGACTATTACCAAGCAGGTAAATCCACGAAGAGGATAATCTCAGTCGTACAGACCATTGATAGATAAATGTGCGTGAAAGCTAGAAGACGGTAGATTTCGGGGAGTGGCAGACCTCCGAGTCATTAAACAGCAAGAGGAGGTGTTTAATAACTACTTATTAACGGCGTTAATGATGATTTATTAATGGATTTTAATTGGAAATGTTTATTCAGCAATGCAGTATAAACAATATATCTGTAATTGAGCTGGCCGAATTTGCTTAATGTAAGAGACAAATAATTTAAACTTCAGGACATTCTAGAGCAAAAAACAAACACACGCTTTTAGTGTTCCCTGTATTGGTTCAATTAAACATTCTTATATACATGTGTAGGTTTTTTTTTTTTTTCGCTTTACGACGTTTCGTTTTGACGAAAGACCTTAATTAATACCTTTTCTTCGTCAATAAAAAGAAAGGAGTTTTCCTCTTTTACGAAAATGGTAGAAAGCAAAAATATTCATTGTTTGTTTTATGTAATGATCATAGAAAAGTATAATTGTAATTGTGAAAGAGTAAGCAGATTAGTTGCATTATTTTCGAGATGTCTGAATGAGTGTTCGTTGCGTGAGAAAAATTGTTTGCTAGTTCAAAATATATCAGCCTTAACAGCCAAGCACAATTTCAAGCACAACAAAAACTAACAAGACTTCTGACTTTAAGCCATATATGCATAGGGTGTGTAGTCGCGATAACTCGAGGGATATAAATGACAAAATGATATTAATATATGATCTTTGTTCTTTCTGGGTATTACATCGTATGCCCTATATCATTTACTACCGAAGTTTCGACGGTTCAAATTCGTTCATCGTCACTGTCATCACTTTTAAGTTTTGTAGTTTTCTCTTTACATTTCTAAAATGTGAAAATATGCTGGTGCAGATGTCATTTCTATTTATATACACTAATATATATATCGCTTAATTACTTGCCTTAGCGTTATAATAGATTTTGAGAAATGTTTGGCATGACCTGATAAGTTTCTTCAGATATCTAAGAACACACTCGAAGACTTTTACTTTATAAACTGAAGATAATTGTTTCTTCCCTTAACGCCATGTTGATTTAAGAAACGTTTCTCAAGAAAGCTCGATTTTAACAAAGCAAGAGAAATTCAGGAAAGTATGCTTATAATAATATTTATTCCTATACAAGGACTGATTGAAAAGTTTTGAGATTGTCTCGATATCTTTCCCCTAATATTAAATATGACATCTGTACTATTACAGTCTGCTGGAGGAGGAATGGGGAAACTTCTCTGGGTAAATGCTGCAGAGGTATGAATGAATTTTGAACTAAATTCGGAAAGAGTGGTAACAAAGTAAACAAAAAAATGTAATGTTATGGCATGCATATGGTGGTGAAACATTTTGCCGCGCTTCAGTATTTAAACAAATGAAAGCACGTCAAAGAACTGTGAAAGTTAAAGCCCATTCTGGCAGGTCATTCTCTGTGGTTACTGATGTCAACACTGTCTGTTCATGGGCGAATTGCGTAACGTTGACAAATATGTAAACTTCTTGTAAAATCATTTGCATGGAGCCATAAGGAAGAAGTATCGACTTGTTAGAGAAACTGTGTTTTTTGTTTAATTCAGGTCAAAGCCTGTCCGCATGCTGCTGCTGTGGTATTGGCAATACTATATATGAACTGGTTTAGAGCAATACTAAAATGCCTCTCTTCATACAGCCGGGACTAAATTCCAGATTATTTCTGCGCATACTGAGAACTAAAAAGATAACTGAGCGGTAAGAGGTTCTCAAATGATGAAGTTAAAATATGCCTCGGACACAGTGCTGAGAAAGATAAACAAAACAATCCGTTTCATATTTTTTAATCATTCATAAAAAGCCATAAAAAGAGTAATTTAATGCAGTGCAAAATGTAATGTAAGGACTCTGGAAAGAATATTGGAAAAGAAAAAGTGTAAGAAAAAAGCGTAACGACATTTAATTCTGAATAAAGATTAAGTTAGGTTAGGTTAACTGAATATCATACTAGCACACTAGAGCTATCTGCCTAAGGAGGAAAGATATCGTTGTGGAGGACTTTCTAAGAGAAATTTCCTTGTAGTTACATTACACACAGGGAAAATTACGAAATTCAACCCCGCAACCAGCCTGTTTGCCAAAGCTTGAACTGATTCTGAATATAGGAAAGGGAGCTTAAAAGATTTTAAACAGCTTACATATATTATTTTTATTATTAACTTATATTTGTCTCAATAATCATAGTAAAAAACCCAGTGTTTACAAAATAATGATTGATTATTCTTCTAACTATAGTGAGACGGTAATAAAACACAGAAAAATATGAGAATGATCTCCAAATTTGTATTTCGTTAATGTTAAATGTGAGCTTCAAAAGAAATATTAAAACAATAAAAACGTGCATTTTAAACGTGCAAAATATCTTTTCAAGGCATGGGAAATTATGTAGATGAATAAATTAAGTGTATTTTGATGAAAATCTCTATTTTTCTATAGTACAGAACATTGCTGTAATTATTAATTTATTTATTGCTACTAAAACTCTTATGCGTCTTAGTAGATAGAAAATGACAGTTCTGCATCAGGAGGAGCTGAGGGCGTGGTCAATGACATCACAGAGGGCGGGGCCAAAGGCAACGTCATCACACTAGAAGGCGTGGTTTCGAGTGGAGTTGAGGTGTTCGTAGACTGCTGATTGAGTTGTAGACCTCCTGCTTTTCATTAAAAGTTAGTTTTTTTAATATTGGCAACGGGAAATATTTTCTGCATCTTAATTTTGATGATATTGCGATGCTGCCCTCTATTAATGAAAAAGTGAATTATATGTTTTAGAAATATATTTTTTAAGTCTGGTGTTAAAATGATTCAATGCGCGACTCTGAAAACAATGTAAAAGAAACAAATATAAAAAAGACTTTCCTTTAATGATAGTTCATCATGTTATGAAAATGTAACTACAAGATAATTTGTTTTTATTACTCAGTTTTATTCTGATACTTTTATCCTTTATAGTTTTAAATGAAACTTTAACTTATTTCTTAGGTTTTCTGTTCATAATAACATATTCATTTACTGTCATATTTTTTTAATACTTAACGTTTCTAATTTGTAATATTTTATTTAATTTCCGCATACTATTTTTTTTTCATACCTTTCATAAATTTCAGAATACCCTGATTTTTAACTTAACGTTATATTTCACAAACGTTCCCGCACGTGCTGTTTATTTGTTACATTACTTAATTTTAGATGCAATTTCACACTTTTTTAACGTTATAATGTTCAATATATTCTGAATTTTAACTTCATTTACTTTTTTTAAACCATTCTAGTATTCTATACACACTTTAACTTAGCGATATGAAATTGTATTTAAAAAGAAACGTTTATTTTTCGTGATCTTAGTTCTTTTACTAAATTTTCTACAGAATTTCTAATTTCTTTTACATGTTTAACAATATCTTCCTTACATTACCGAATATTTTTTTAAAAAACTTAAGTCTATAACTGTTAATTGCTTTTCTTACGTTCATGATTTCCCTTCTGTGTTTATATTTCTTAATTCTAGCTTAACTTATTTATTATAATGTTTATATTTCTGTCTCATCACTCGTAATTCCAAAATTTTATCCCTTTTTATTCATTTTAACGATATGGATTGTTTTCATTTACTCCATATTCAAATATTTCCTTACAATTTTTAAAATACTTGTTTTATTCTCCGATCATAATAGATCATCTACAGTTTTTACTCAGAAATTTCCATTCACAACTTTACAGTTTAATACCATTTATATCTAAATGTATTTCTTTCTCATATAGTTTTATGGTCTTCAAAGTTTCTAACATCATGTTTAGTTTTAAATCCCGATTACCTTTAAGTGTGTTGATAATTTTCATTTCTAATTTTACAACCACGTTCAGTGTTTCATCCACACATACCAAAATATTTCTTACATTTTCTGATATTTAGTCTATGTCATATTTCAGTACTTCAAATGAATTTACACTGCTCACACTATTATTTTTTCATGTTTTAGAGACACTAATTATACTAATTTTACTATTTTTCCTGCACTAATTGCATCTATGTCAGCACTCATGATAAACTAGCAACTGTTTTGCATCACATGCATAAAGAAATTCTTAAAACCAACTTTTTCAATATCGTACTCAAATTACTGTTTTCCAGATGGGAATTACCAGTATTCTTTGGTTTTACTCTATTACATCTTTTTAAATTTTAACATCTTACTTTTAATTCTAACATCTTTTAAACAGTTTTTTCTTTTAATGATAGCCTTACCTTATTTGTTCAAATTAATTCTTTCATTCACCTTCTTTACTACCTTTCAGTACCTTCATAATTCACTATGCAAACGCAATGTCTTTCACTGACATTCTGTTTAATAATACCACAAGTTTCCTTAATTGACAAAAAGCGAATTATTTCTCATTTCAAAATAGAACTACTATATTTTTGCACAAACATTAAATTTATCCATTCAAGCCACCCCTTAACCTGTAACTGACGTAGCGATAGGAAAGGAGATTCTTATCATATGCTCTTTCGACATTTGAGGTTTCTAGAACTTCTTTGACAAGTATATCAATACCATCAGAAAATATACTTAACACTTTTACCCAGTTTAAAGGCAACATACTGTTATAAGAATGGTTTTAGTTAAATTTATAACACAAATAAACGCATTTTGTGCTAAATAGGCATAAACATTTAGATTCATAATATTTCTTTTTAATCCGATGTAAGACTTGAATTTCATTCATGATACGGATTGTCTCTTGATTTTCTTTTTGTTTACCTTACACTAATAGAAAATTTTTATTTTACAAGTTCAGCTTTTAATGAAATAGAAATAAAAACTACGATACACCTGCTGTTTTTAAGAAAAGGAACTTTGATATATTTCTGGAAATGTAAATGCTTTTAGAGTTTTCTTTCAATAACGTTGATTTTCATTACTTTACTAACTTCAATAATTCTCTTATTAGCTAATATGAATGAAAGAAGATTGTCAAAAATGTGACACAGTATAATTCTTACGAACATATGTACCTTTACCAGCATACAGATATTACCGATTGAAATGAAGAAAGATACAGATATTTTACTCCAATCTACATTAAATTAAAAAAAAATATTTAAACTTTCATACATTCCAAAGAATAAACGAAAACTCAATAGATATTGTCATGTTTGTATATATGAGATAAAAGTTTTATGAATGGTATTTAAAGTAATGCTTAGAACTTCATAAAAGCGAACCTTCACTATGTTAATACACATATCATCAGTTATTTACATTAATCAATGTAATATTAATCATTACATGTACTATATGCATATATATTTAAAGTTTAATTGTCTTACAATTGAATAATTAACTATTGAGAGAAAGAGGTTCATATCTTACACTATTTAATTCACATGGAACAAATTTTTCCATCAAGCACATTGAACCAAGTTTATTAAATTCGCCAAAGCTCTTTTATTTCTGCATTTTCACACTCACGACACATTTTAAATGAAACTATTGATTACCATTTCAAACACCGATATCATAACTCAGTGTAAAAACTACATCATAACTCATTTTTTCCCTACTAACTACAATTTTATATGTTCAAGAAGTACATCTAAGACATGATCATTTTCTATGTTCTAGCAAATCGATTCAATTGCGAACATACTATTAAGACTTGCGATTTTAGAAGACTTGCATGTATTAACGATGTCAACGTTTCTTCGTTTTTGTAAGATTCGCATCAAATCATGTCGCATTCGAATGTGGTGTAAGAGATCACTTTTTCTTTTAAACACTTGTAAACAATGGATGCAATTTATAAGAAGAGAAGTATCATGCTGTTTCAAAACATCATCATCAGCATATTTCTGTTTCTTTTGACACCGGCAACATTTAAAAAAAAAAGTTTCGTGAGATATTCTTCAAATTCTGTTTTACTTGAAAAAATGTCCGAACTTTCAATACGATGTAAAGATTCATATTGTTTTAAATTCTTATGCTCACTAAATATTTTTTATCATGATTTACTCTTAAAAGTAACTTTATAAGTTTTTATATCCTTTTTACATGAAAAGAACTTGTGATTATTCACTACAAAATTCTAAGACGAGAAGCTTCGCGACTTTTCAAACTATAAACTTAAATTTCTTAGGACATACACTACATTTGATGTTTCTTTCATGAGATTTCAAATATCTCTTCAGATTACTCGTATTCAAGAAACCTTACAAATATATCACATAAGTTCAGCGAATAATCGCTTCATAAACTCTTAAATTTTCAACACGAGTGAATCCCTTGAAGCATATACTGCACTGTAAACATACAATACTTACAAAAATTGTTATAAAAAATAAAAATACATTCATTTTACCAAGAAGCTTTTCTATTTAAATACATTTATTTATTTCCAAAGAACAAGTTTCTGTATTATACATAAAATATACTTAGAATTTTCTTTCATTAGTTAATATCAAATTAACAACAATATCCATTTACTGATATTTGATATACATGTTTGCTTTAAAATTAAAACTAAAATTTCAATATATTTCTATTAAAAAAAACACAATGAAAAAAAAATACTCATAACATCAACCAAAGACAGAAATTTAAATAGAATAGCTGTACTTATATTAGTGCATTTTTATAATCTTCATAACATTTCGATTCAAAAAACCTATTACAAAATAAATGAAACATTTTTTTCTGCCTTAAAGAATCTCTTATATTTTTAAAATTAATACATAAAAATATATCTTCACCAATATATTTAATTCTGTCCTCAACTCTTATTATAATGCAATCATGTCTTGTTTGTGAAGGATGATTTACAATGCAACCTTCGCATTTATATAGCTTTTTTATCACTGAATTTAATTCAGTTTTGATAGAGTTTATGAGTTCTTTAAAACGTTCATCATCATCACTTACCATATCCGAACAATTGTTTTTACATTTGATTTGCAACGGTAAAATAATTTCAAAAATACTTTTATATAAAGTATTAGATACATCAGGAATAATTTCTTTCAATTTTTTTAAAATATCACAGTTTACTTTTAGGTATGTAGGTTTTAGTTTAAAAGAATTTTCATCTTGTTTAAAAACTTGTTGAAAAATACACTCACCTTCTTTGTTGAAAACTACCAACTCATTATTGCAAATGATGCTGGCACTCATATAGACAAGACAAGATTAAATTCATATATTTTTGAGGAAAATTCTTGCCATGTTGCAGGAGTTATAACAACACCGCGTGTAGTAGAGTATAATATTTTATTTTGTTCCACACATTCACGTATATGAATGTTCATTCTGTTTTCAAACTGATTTATGGACACAAAATATCCCCAACCAAGAGTTCACTGTGCAATCAACTTCGAACTTTCTTTTTTCTGTTCTCGATTATTCGGCATGAAGATATTTTCAGGAACAGACTTCATATAGTGGGCAAACCAGTCATCCTCTGGAAGTTCATCCTCATTATCTTCCAAGCGTCGTTTTTTAATTTTCGAAATTTTTATGTTTCGGAATGTGATACTAATTCTAGGATCTTTAACGTCAGGTTGAGAGGGTATTCCGTACATCCAAAATTGATTCGTTGGGTGTTTCATTACAAGGAGAGTTCCATGAGTTAAGTCCACGCTTTGAGATGTGAAATTTCGCCTGGTAAATACCATTTGACGTTTTGCACCTAAACTGATGATAGGTATATCACTTTCAGGTTCGAGACAAGTTTCATTGTCTTTATGCGTTGAAATTTTCGCCACTCCGTCAGGATAATAGTTCAATAAAGCAAAATTATATTTTTTGCCAGTTATCGTTTCAACATAATCTTTTACATTTAGAAGAGTCCATGGTTCTGCACAAATGCTCGTTCCAGAGAATTCGTAACTAAGTCCTTCATCACCAAAACCGAGTACTTTTCTTCGTGGAACATACTGAGTCCCATTAATTTCAAAACTAATATTTTTAAAATCATAATTTGATAGTTCATCTAGCAAAATATCAGCTTCATTTCGTGAATAAAATTCTTCGTATAATTCCACATTTAACTCTGTATCACATATATTTCTCATATTCGCTTTTGAATCTAACGACAATTCTGAATGATATAGAAATACGTAGCATTCTTAAATAGCAAAAATTATCTAAAACATACATTAACGAAATGATTTCATCAACACTTATCGTAATACATTCTTGTCATGTCTTGTTTGTGAAGCCAGTCTTTCCGGCGTCATATGTGTAAAAATAATCATGATAGGATAGTGGGAAAGAGTTATAGTGTCCTAATGTTGTTATTCTGAACCTCGATATTACATATATGCATAAGGAGAATCTTAAAAGCATCATCCACTTATCATGATAGAGTAATGGAAAATTTCTAAAACTCTGATAATCATACGCGAAAGAATGTATTATCTTAAGGTTGTTGTTGCTATTCCAAGTTTGACAATACATACAGAAGTGAAGGAAGACCCTTGATGAGTGCTGCACGTTATCATGATAACGTGAAGTGTACAGCGCTTATCAAGGATCTTCCTTCACTTCTGTATGTACTGTCAAATTTGGAATAGCAACAACAACCTTAAGATAATACATTCTTTCGCGTATGATTATCAGAGTTTTAGAAATTTTCCATTACTCTATCATGATAAGTGGATGATGCTTTTAAGATTCTCCTTATGCATATATGTAATATCGAGGTTCAGAATAACAACATTAGGACACTATAACTCTTTCCCACTATCCTATCATGATTATTTTTACACATATGACGCCGGAAAGACTGGCTTCACAAACAAGACATGACAAGAATGTATTACGATAAGTGTTGATGAAATCATTTCGTTAATGTATGTTTTAGATAATTTTTGCTATTTAAGAATGCTACGTATTTCTATATCATTCAGAATTGTCGTTAGATTCAAAAGCGAATATGAGAAATATATGTGATACAGAGTTAAATGTGGAATTATACGAAGAATTTTATTCACGAAATGAAGCTGATATTTTGCTAGATGAACTATCAAATTATGATTTTAAAAATATTAGTTTTGAAATTAATGGGACTCAGTATGTTCCACGAAGAAAAGTACTCGGTTTTGGTGATGAAGGACTTAGTTACGAATTCTCTGGAACGAGCATTTGTGCAGAACCATGGACTCTTCTAAATGTAAAAGATTATGTTGAAACGATAACTGGCAAAAAATATAATTTTGCTTTATTGAACTATTATCCTGACGGAGTGGCGAAAATTTCAACGCATAAAGACAATGAAACTTGTCTCGAACCTGAAAGTGATATACCTATCATCAGTTTAGGTGCAAAACGTCAAATGGTATTTACCAGGCGAAATTTCACATCTCAAAGCGTGGACTTAACTCATGGAACTCTCCTTGTAATGAAACACCCAACGAATCAATTTTGGATGTACGGAATACCCTCTCAACCTGACGTTAAAGATCCTAGAATTAGTATCACATTCCGAAACATAAAAATTTCGAAAATTAAAAAACGACGCTTGGAAGATAATGAGGATGAACTTCCAGAGGATGACTGGTTTGCCCACTATATGAAGTCTGTTCCTGAAAATATCTTCATGCCGAATAATCGAGAACAGAAAAAAGAAAGTTCGAAGTTGATTGCACAGTGAACTCTTGGTTGGGGATATTTTGTGTCCATAAATCAGTTTGAAAACAGAATGAACATTCATATACGTGAATGTGTGGAACAAAATAAAATATTATACTCTACTACACGCGGTGTTGTTATAACTCCTGCAACATGGCAAGAATTTTCCTCAAAAATATATGAATTTAATCTTGTCTTGTCTATATGAGTGCCAGCATCATTTGCAATAATGAGTTGGTAGTTTTCAACAAAGAAGGTGAGTGTATTTTTCAACAAGTTTTTAAACAAGATGAAAATTCTTTTAAACTAAAACCTACATACCTAAAAGTAAACTGTGATATTTTAAAAAAATTGAAAGAAATTATTCCTGATGTATCTAATACTTTATATAAAAGTATTTTTGAAATTATTTTACCGTTGCAAATCAAATGTAAAAACAATTGTTCGGATATGGTAAGTGATGATGATGAACGTTTTAAAGAACTCATAAACTCTATCAAAACTGAATTAAATTCAGTGATAAAAAAGCTATATAAATGCGAAGGTTGCATTGTAAATCATCCTTCACAAACAAGACATGATTGCATTATAATAAGAGTTGAGGACAGAATTAAATATATTGGTGAAGATATATTTTTATGTATTAATTTTAAAAATATAAGAGATTCTTTAAGGCAGAAAAAAATGTTTCATTTATTTTGTAATAGGTTTTTTGAATCGAAATGTTATGAAGATTATAAAAATGCACTAATATAAGTACAGCTATTCTATTTAAATTTCTGTCTTTGGTTGATGTTATGAGTATTTTTTTTTTCATTGTGTTTTTTTTAATAGAAATATATTGAAATTTTAGTTTTAATTTTAAAGCAAACATGTATATCAAATATCAGTAAATGGATATTGTTGTTAATTTGATATTAACTAATGAAAGAAAATTCTAAGTATATTTTATGTATAATACAGAAACTTGTTCTTTGGAAATAAATAAATGTATTTAAATAGAAAAGCTTCTTGGTAAAATGAATGTATTTTTATTTTTTATAACAATTTTTGTAAGTATTGTATGTTTACAGTGCAGTATATGCTTCAAGGGATTCACTCGTGTTGAAAATTTAAGAGTTTATGAAGCGATTATTCGCTGAACTTATGTGATATATTTGTAAGGTTTCTTGAATACGAGTAATCTGAAGAGATATTTGAAATCTCATGAAAGAAACATCAAATGTAGTGTATGTCCTAAGAAATTTAAGTTTATAGTTTGAAAAGTCGCGAAGCTTCTCGTCTTAGAATTTTGTAGTGAATAATCACAAGTTCTTTTCATGTAAAAAGGATATAAAAACTTATAAAGTTACTTTTAAGAGTAAATCATGATAAAAAATATTTAGTGAGCATAAGAATTTAAAACAATATGAATCTTTACATCGTATTGAAAGTTCGGACATTTTTTCAAGTAAAACAGAATTTGAAGAATATCTCACGAAACTTTTTTTTTTAAATGTTGCCGGTGTCAAAAGAAACAGAAATATGCTGATGATGATGTTTTGAAACAGCATGATACTTCTCTTCTTATAAATTGCATCCATTGTTTACAAGTGTTTAAAAGAAAAAGTGATCTCTTACACCACATTCGAATGCGACATGATTTGATGCGAATCTTACAAAAACGAAGAAACGTTGACATCGTTAATACATGCAAGTCTTCTAAAATCGCAAGTCTTAATAGTATGTTCGCAATTGAATCGATTTGCTAGAACATAGAAAATGATCATGTCTTAGATGTACTTCTTGAACATATAAAATTGTAGTTAGTAGGGAAAAAATGAGTTATGATGTAGTTTTTACACTGAGTTATGATATCGGTGTTTGAAATGGTAATCAATAGTTTCATTTAAAATGTGTCGTGAGTGTGAAAATGCAGAAATAAAAGAGCTTTGGCGAATTTAATAAACTTGGTTCAATGTGCTTGATGGAAAAATTTGTTCCATGTGAATTAAATAGTGTAAGATATGAACCTCTTTCTCTCAATAGTTAATTATTCAATTGTAAGACAATTAAACTTTAAATATATATGCATATAGTACATGTAATGATTAATATTACATTGATTAATGTAAATAACTGATGATATGTGTATTAACATAGTGAAGGTTCGCTTTTATGAAGTTCTAAGCATTACTTTAAATACCATTCATAAAACTTTTATCTCATATATACAAACATGACAATATCTATTGAGTTTTCGTTTATTCTTTGGAATGTATGAAAGTTTAAATATTTTTTTTTAATTTAATGTAGATTGGAGTAAAATATCTGTATCTTTCTTCATTTCAATCGGTAATATCTGTATGCTGGTAAAGGTACATATGTTCGTAAGAATTATACTGTGTCACATTTTTGACAATCTTCTTTCATTCATATTAGCTAATAAGAGAATTATTGAAGTTAGTAAAGTAATGAAAATCAACGTTATTGAAAGAAAACTCTAAAAGCATTTACATTTCCAGAAATATATCAAAGTTCCTTTTCTTAAAAACAGCAGGTGTATCGTAGTTTTTATTTCTATTTCATTAAAAGCTGAACTTGTAAAATAAAAATTTTCTATTAGTGTAAGGTAAACAAAAAGAAAATCAAGAGACAATCCGTATCATGAATGAAATTCAAGTCTTACATCGGATTAAAAAGAAATATTATGAATCTAAATGTTTATGCCTATTTAGCACAAAATGCGTTTATTTGTGTTATAAATTTAACTAAAACCATTCTTATAACAGTATGTTGCCTTTAAACTGGGTAAAAGTGTTAAGTATATTTTCTGATGGTATTGATATACTTGTCAAAGAAGTTCTAGAAACCTCAAATGTCGAAAGAGCATATGATAAGAATCTCCTTTCCTATCGCTACGTCAGTTACAGGTTAAGGGGTGGCTTGAATGGATAAATTTAATGTTTGTGCAAAAATATAGTAGTTCTATTTTGAAATGAGAAATAATTCGCTTTTTGTCAATTAAGGAAACTTGTGGTATTATTAAACAGAATGTCAGTGAAAGACATTGCGTTTGCATAGTGAATTATGAAGGTACTGAAAGGTAGTAAAGAAGGTGAATGAAAGAATTAATTTGAACAAATAAGGTAAGGCTATCATTAAAAGAAAAAACTGTTTAAAAGATGTTAGAATTAAAAGTAAGATGTTAAAATTTAAAAAGATGTAATAGAGTAAAACCAAAGAATACTGGTAATTCCCATCTGGAAAACAGTAATTTGAGTACGATATTGAAAAAGTTGGTTTTAAGAATTTCTTTATGCATGTGATGCAAAACAGTTGCTAGTTTATCATGAGTGCTGACATAGATGCAATTAGTGCAGGAAAAATAGTAAAATTAGTATAATTAGTGTCTCTAAAACATGAAAAAATAATAGTGTGAGCAGTGTAAATTCATTTGAAGTACTGAAATATGACATAGACTAAATATCAGAAAATGTAAGAAATATTTTGGTATGTGTGGATGAAACACTGAACGTGGTTGTAAAATTAGAAATGAAAATTATCAACACACTTAAAGGTAATCGGGATTTAAAACTAAACATGATGTTAGAAACTTTGAAGACCATAAAACTATATGAGAAAGAAATACATTTAGATATAAATGGTATTAAACTGTAAAGTTGTGAATGGAAATTTCTGAGTAAAAACTGTAGATGATCTATTATGATCGGAGAATAAAACAAGTATTTTAAAAATTGTAAGGAAATATTTGAATATGGAGTAAATGAAAACAATCCATATCGTTAAAATGAATAAAAAGGGATAAAATTTTGGAATTACGAGTGATGAGACAGAAATAAAAACATTATAATAAATAAGTTAAGCTAGAATTAAGAAGTATAAACACAGAAGGGAAATCATGAACGTAAGAAAAGCAATTAACAGTTATAGACTTAAGTTTTTAAAAAAAATATTCGGTAATGTAAGGAAGATATTGTTAAACATGTAAAAGAAATTAGAAATTCTGTAGAAAATTTAGTAAAAGAACTAAGATCACGAAAAATAAACGTTTCTTTTTAAATACAATTTCATATCGCTAAGTTAAAGTGTGTATAGAATACTAGAATGGTTTAAAAAAAGTAAATGAAGTTAAAATTCAGAATATATTGAACATTATAACGTTAAAAAAGTGTGAAATTGCATCTAAAATTAAGTAATGTAACAAATAAACAGCACGTGCGGGAACGTTTGTGAAATATAACGTTAAGTTAAAAATCAGGGTATTCTGAAATTTATGAAAGGTATGAAAAAAAAATAGTATGCGGAAATTAAATAAAATATTACAAATTAGAAACGTTAAGTATTAAAAAAATATGACAGTAAATGAATATGTTATTATGAACAGAAAACCTAAGAAATAAGTTAAAGTTTCATTTAAAACTATAAAGGATAAAAGTATCAGAATAAAACTGAGTAATAAAAACAAATTATCTTGTAGTTACATTTTCATAACATGATGAACTATCATTAAAGGAAAGTCTTTTTTATATTTGTTTCTTTTACATTGTTTTCAGAGTCGCGCATTGAATCATTTTAACACCAGACTTAAAAAATATATTTCTAAAACATATAATTCACTTTTTCATTAATAGAGGGCAGCATCGCAATATCATCAAAATTAAGATGCAGAAAATATTTCCCGTTGCCAATATTAAAAAAACTAACTTTTAATGAAAAGCAGGAGGTCTACAACTCAATCAGCAGTCTACGAACACCTCAACTCCACTCGAAACCACGCCTTCTAGTGTGATGACGTTGCCTTTGGCCCCGCCCTCTGTGATGTCATTGACCACGCCCTCAGCTCCTCCTGATGCAGAACTGTCATTTTCTATCTACTCGTCTTCCCTAGCTTGACTTAAAATATTTTATTACAGAGAATAATTATTGACAACTGTGTATTAGACTCAAAACTGATTTCAGGGTGCACCACGAAAAAGATAGGAAGGCAATACCATGTTCTTTGGAAGAGGCAGTAATTTCCTAATTGGCAATGATGGAAATTACGACCGTAATTCCGTAATTTCCATCATTGCCAATACCATATTCTTTGGAAGATGTCGTAATTTTCTTTCTCTCTGTATACTGACTGATCAACTGTTCGACGACTTGGTTTCACAGACTTGGTGCTCCAGCTTTATTTAGCCTACCTGTTCACAAGTTCTGCGCCCATCATGTCAGAAAGATGATGTCTATCATGTCATATTATATCCGGAGGTGGGTTACTTTTTCAAGACCGCTCTTTATATTCTTAATAAATTCATCTCCAGGTGTGAGCTTTATTTATGGTGAATGATACAGTGCGTCCGTAAAGTCATGGTGCACTTTGGATCGGTCACAGGAAAGCAACAAAACATGATAGAAATGTGAAATCTTCATCAAACAATAGAAAATCTCTTAAAGTTTCATACCTATTCATTGCACTTCAATGTGGGCTTCATCCATGCCATCACAGCCTACTCCACAAAGAAAAATGGTCCTATCACTTTATCATGCAACAGGCCACACCACACGTTCACTTTAAGGCTGCAAAGTTCGTACTCTACGTAGGCATGAGGATTTTCAGCAGCCCATTTTCGGATGTTATGGCGACGAACATGTCCACTAACATGGAATGTCGCCTAAATGCTAAACACAATCTCCTGCGGAAATCGGTTATCATTGCCGATCTTATGAAGCAAATCTGTAACAAACGCGAATCATTTGGGTCAATCCGTCGTTTTGATAGCGTGCAACAGCTGCAGTTTGTAACTTGTTCTTTAACATCTTATGAACTGTTGTCTTGTCTTGTTTAGGTGTAATCGTCGAGTACACACACGCACTGGTTTTTTTTTTAGGGCTTCTTAGGTAACTCTCCCGTATAGCCTCTATAGACTCATCGCTGACCTATGGCCTGCCAGAACGAAGTTTGTCTAACAAACTGCCGGTATCCTTTAACTGCTTATCCCACCGATGCACAGAACATACTTAACTTTCCTCTATACGGTTCAGATCTCGACTGGCGTGGGTGGATTGATCTGCTGCTTAGCAGTTCGCGGTGTTGCGTCATCACCTGTGTGCACAGACGATTGCACATCATACTACGGAAACTTGGAGAGTTCTGCTTTTGTTTGGTGAAGATTTCACATTTCTATCTTGTTTTGTTGCTTTCCTGTGACCGATCAAACGTGCACCTTGACTTTGTACTGTATTTCATGAATGTTTTCCGCTATTATCGCAATCAGCTGCAGAAGTGACGTTTCGTGCTTCATCAGGAAGATCAAAGCTAACCTCGAGAACAGGCATAGACTCTGAACTAAAGAAATGAACAATTGGTTGTAATCAGTTGGTTGTAACAATTGGTTGTAACATTTAAGACTATCAATAGAGGCACAAAACTAATATCTAACGTTAAGAAAGGAAGAGCTAGTTAAAAAAATGGAACTCAGATTAGAAACTTAAAAATTCTGGAATGTTTCAAGAATTCAAATCTGGAGGATTATTTTTTCCTAAGCCCCTATGGCGATATTTTAACTTTATGACTATGTTTTTATGACTACTTAAGGATTAAACTGCAGCACTTTAAATGTATCCAATTAAGTGCCTGTTCTACAATAAATAGAATTTCAAAACGCCGATCTCCAAAAACTAGCATCAGTCGTCATATCGGCTTCCTTAGTGAACGTCGTGTACACTTTCTGCTGAGAGATTATTCAATTTTAGTATAGTTACTTTATTTTTTTATTTAAAGTTTAGGTGGGTAATCGAGGTGAAAATTTAGTAATTTGTTTGTTTTGAGATGATGTTGCCGGCAACTGGCTGTAAAATGGGCCAGGTTATGCGTAGTAAATATCGTTATTTAATCTATTATAGCCAAGAATACGAAGGCTATCAACATTTAATAAATAATATTCAAAACTTTATCTTGTCTTAAGAATGAATGCAAAATCTTCTTCGTACTCTGGCTTAAAATTTCTAATAGCTTCACCAGTTTCTTCTTACAGTTTATGAAATCCATCTTCCTTTACAAAACAATCAACCACTGATCAAAAATATTTTAAAAAAAAACTGTAATTTCTAGCTCACGTAAACAACGGCACTTTAAAATGCCCATACCGCAAAGACGATTTTCTGATTTCACCTGACTAGCAGTGGCCGAGTGGATAAGTCCGCTGAACATCGACGGCTTGAACCAAGTCTGAATTCCGTCTGTCATACTGGCTGCCTGATTAATTTCATGCTTTCCCCCATATTTAGTACAAATATGAATCAGTTTCTCTTCGAAATCCCCCCCCATGTAGGCTTCCTTTCTCTTAGATTGGTGTTGGTGTATTTAATTATGGCAAAGCACACTAGGGCTATCTGCCTAAGGGGAGGGATGCCTTCGTAGAGGACTTTCTAAGGAAACTGGCTCGTATACACGTTACACGTGGGAAATCTCTTAGATTGATGGTCTATGTATGCTTTGCCAAACTCAGTTACACAAACAAAAATTAAATCATCTTAAATTCCAAAATATAGCTATACATTCCTCAATCATACAACTGAAAGGTAAACCACTTAAAATACCTCTGCAATTAAGCCAATAAAAAAAACAAACGACGTAGTCTATTTCAAGTGTTGGTACCTTAGCCCATTCTTTCGTAATCATAGGCTAATAAAAAATTTCTTGTGTCGAATCTATCGTAAAATTTGTAGCTCGAATTCTTAAATACTATTCGAATTACTTGTCATGAACTTTAGTTTTAATGTAATAATCCCTGAATTCTTTCTCATTAAAAAAAATTGTAAATCTTTATTCATTTTCCCGATACTTTTGTATTAACAACGATGCTAAAACGAGCTCGGATTATGAAATTCAACGAGCCATGTTTTGTGCGCTTTTGATATAATATGCGTTAAAGTCATATAAATGTATTTCGGAAATTTTCTTCAAATGCAACGTTTGTTTAAATCGATTATGGAAAATCCGGCAGAGCTGTACACCAGGATACAAATCGATATCAAACTACCAGTGTTCAGGTGTCTTATCCGCTCATATTTTGATGGTTCTAAGCCTCAGTGCAAGTACAAACTCCTTTTTTATTAAATACGCTACAATCATAAATGTCAGCCGTATTCTAATCCTAATATATTTAAGTTTGGTTATTTTAATATGACAAAACACACAAGGCCTAAGGAAAGAAACATTTCAATACAGCAAAACACACAAGACCTTCGTAGAATACTTGCTAAGGAAGATTGCTATATGCATTTACGTTACGCATAGAGAAAACTACAAAACATACCCATGCAGTCAACCCATTTGGGCCTGGTTTCGAAGCCAGGTCAAGTTACTAACATCAGCGGATTTTATCCTAATACGAGAATGCTCAGCTTTCAATACTTTGTGCAAATGTCTCTTAGTTCTAGAGTGTCCCACCTTATCAATTTTATCTGAACTTATAATTCCCTCTGCCCCCACCTCCGTTTACAAAATTTTATAATGATTTCCATCCGATGTTTTGTTGATCCTTCGGTGTGTCCGTCAGTTCTTTCACGTATTTTCATTAGCGAAAAAGCTTGAATCCTTTGGAAACTCGATATCTGTTAGGTTACACATCGATATCTATTAAGTTACAATCAGGCGAAGAAATATGATTTAAACATCATACTTATTCGCCTGATTTCATCCATTTTTTTAGAGACCCTTAAATTTAAGAAAGTGTATGCCGCAAACCACAATAATGATTTTTCTATTGACGGAAAATTCTCTTTTATAATAAGCCTAAATTTTGAATGTTAAACTGCCTTTGGATGGGAAACCAATGTATCAGTTTTAGAAATGTATTGTTATTGAGTGTTAACCCACTTGAAAGTATATTGCACCCAGTTCCTCACAATAAAGAAATTTTGAAAATTTCTCTTAATTTGGATTTTAAATATGTTAACACACCGCTTTGATGTGTTTCTGATGAATTATAACTGTTGATCCTGAAGGAATGGAAAAAAGTGGATGACGTATATTGTCTTTTGTTTTGTGCGCATAGATTATATCGGTGATTTTTTATTTCTACTTTAACTGCTTTTGATTTCCCCGAACCAGTAGTTGGAAGATTTAAGATTCAACGTATTTAATACAAATAAATTAGTAAAATAAGTTCTTTGTAGCACTTTAATTCAACCTCAGATCTTTCTTCAAAGAACAGACATAATGCTTTCAACCAAGTATTGCTCAATCAGATTTTGGAATCCATTTATAATTGAAAAATAAATATTTTTGCCATCTGTACAATTCCTTTTAAATTGATAATTCATGTAATTAGAATTTCTTTGCAGTTTAAAATGAAAGTTTTTAAATTATGAAATTCATTATATAATATATGCATACTGTATAACGTATCGGTTTGCAAACGCACTGAATGTAAACTGTCAAAGTTACACCTGTCGACATGGCAAGGAGAGGCATCGTCTCAGGGCATGCGATGCATGCTTATAAGCATTTATATATAAATTTGGAATTGTGTAAAAGGAATTATTATTTTTTAATTCATTCGCAAGTAAAATCCTTTTTAATTACTTAAACGTGAAGTTTTGCATTGTGTCATCGAATTTACTTAGAATCAGAAATTCAAAACAGAACGAGTTGCTCATTGTTATGTCTTCTCTAAATTCTGCCTCTAAGTACTATCTTATATACCATCATCATTAATGAAATAACGTTACTTCGCTATGCCTCAAAGGGAAAACTTTTGACCAATTTTTCCCTAGTCGCATGCTGCCTCGTCATGTAGGAAGAAATGAGTGCCTGTTGCTTAGCGTTGAATTTCTATTACGTTTTAAGGATTACTATTATGCAAAGGCGAATCTTTTGCTTAAAGTTGTTTAGTTAAACTTGGCTTATTGTAAGGACGTTTAGTCTTATTTCTGGGTGTCTTTGAGAATTCCGCCTGATAATGCATCAAACCTGTAATATTAAGTGGTTTTTCGAACTTTGAAGCATAGCTGAAGATGAAAGAAATGGGCTTTTAAAGGACTTATTTCAACCGATATTTGGATTTTGATAGTGCTCTGAAAAATAAAAAATATTTTAAAACGATAAACCTTAAAACGGGCATGTGCAGTTAATATAAAAATACGAGACATACTAAAACTACCTAACGCAAAAAAACTAGTTAATTAATAGTTTATAATATTTAAAAAAACGTTTTCTTTTGCCATGATCATTTTCTAATTTATGAATTTAACAAGTTCAATGTGTTATTAGTATCTGTTTTATAAGACATGAAAAATTTCGCTGAGATCAAGACTAGAGAATTCAGCTGGTTTTCTGTTCCGGTGTTTCTCAACTGTTTGATTGAAATCATAATTCTTGCCAGAAGATTAGAATTATAAACTAGAAAAGTAGAATAAAAATCAGAAAACTAATAAATATAAAATAAATTAGAAAGCTAGAAAGAATTTCTAGAGAACTAGAAATTCATAATTGCTTGAGTTTCAAATCAGACAAATTCCGTTGTACACCTGAATTGAAATATTAACTGAGAATACTCTTAACAGAAAAATTAATGCCATATTTTGTTTAATAGTTAGTAAAACCGATATTGGTACTAGAAACAATTGATACTAGACTGAAAACGATATTGGTACTAGACTGAATTCACATGGAAAAATCAAAATGTGTAGGAAAACTTCAGCAACTGAGGAAGAAATCCGCCTTGTAAAATTATGAACCCAAAAAGAAATTTTTATGGGCTATATTCATTTGATCAGAATGTGTTTAAATGGATAGAAGCCAAAATAAAAATATACATATATCTCAGTGCGAAGGAAAATATTTTTCATTCTACTGAGATATAAGTGCATTTTTGTTTTCCTCTGAACAAAAATGTTCATTTTTGTTTTATGTTTCCCTTGGACTATACAGCGGTTAGCTGAGATTGACTACTAGTAAGGGTTTGAATCCCATGTAAGGATTATTTATGTGTTCTTACGCCTTCTCGCGAGCATAATATTTGACCAATTCCAGTGGTGTACACTATATAACGTTCTGATTAATGAAATGGCTGTATAACTGATTGGTTCGGCTATTCTCAACAAATGCGGAAAAGTATGTTCCCGGCCATTTAAAAAAGAGAGAGAAAGAAGAAGAAAGAAAACCTAACTTTTATTCTCTGTATTGTCTTATTATTATGAACTTACTTACTTTTCATTTCTTTAATTATTTCACTTAATGTTTTCTAATTTATGTTAGTTTATTATTAATTTTTTCCTTTTCATGTATTTTTTATGATATTTTAACTCATCATTTACTTAATTAGTATTAATTTAATTTATTAATATCTTCATCCCTTTCTATTTTATTTAATTATCCATTATCTATTGCTTCATCTATTGTTTTGTTTATTTATTTTTCGTTCCAGTTTCTGTTCGACATTCCATAGAATTCCAGTACTTCTGATGTTAGAAGTCCTGGCTGTAAAATTAGAACATGTTTAGAGCTTTTCATATGCGAGCGATAAAAAACAGATTTTTAGTAAATTTAGCAAATGAAAATATTTATGAATAAAAGATAATAAAAGCAATCAAATATTAAATCGATTCATAAATTATATACAAGCCTTCATAAAACAAGAGCTACCATCAGTTTGCTGATTACACAAACAGATAAAAATTGCATAAAATTGATAAATTAAGTAGAAAATGTAGTCAAAATTTAACATGAATATTTCTCATTGTTTGAATTGAAGGATTTTATAAATTGCAATTATAAATTCTATATCTCTATATATAATAGGGGGACCAGAAAGTAATGTGGTTTCTGCGCATGTCGACAATAAAATGGCCAGAAGTGGAAGCAAATCCATGTCAAACAGTCTTAACCAACCTTGGTCGACCATCCAAGAACATTTAAAGCAGAATGGAAAAATAAGCAAAGCAAGTGTTTGAGTACCCCATAATCTGTCCGAAAAGAACAAAGCCAACCTATCCATCACATGCAACGTATTGCTTCAACGGCACCATACAGAGAACCGTTTTTTGATCGTTTGATTAGTGGAGACAAAAAAATAAGTCCTGTATGATATTCCAAAACTCAAAAGGCAGTTTTAATAAGTGTTACAAAGGGTTTACATCCCGAAAAGGCGCTTCTGGGTGTTTGATGGAGTATTCGCGGAATTGTTCATCTTGAATTACTGAAACCTGGAAAAACTGTTAATGTAGACCTTTATTGCGAACAACTGGATCTAGCGAACCAATCTTTAATCGAAAAATATCTGGCGATCTCAACGGAAAAGGTGTCATTCTGCAACACGACAATGCAAGACCGCACTGTACAAGACGAACACTGAAAAAATATAAAGAATTGGGGTGGGAGGTATTGCCTCACCCACCATATTCGGCCGACATCGTACACAAAAATTTCCATTTATTCCGATCCCTATAGCATTTTCTTAGTGACAAAAATTTTGAAAATCTGGATGATGTCCAAAATGCCATCTCGAGATATTTTACTCAAAAACCAATTGATTTTCATCGGTCTGGGATTGAAATCTGCATACTAGATGGCAAAAGGTTGCTGATAACGAGGGTGATTATGTTATTGATTAAAAATAATAACTTGTTATAAATTTATTAGTTTGAATTTAATGTAAGAAAGCGACATTACTTTCCGGTCCCCCTATTATAAAAAAAAGAATGTCTGTTTGTGCGTGTGTTTGTTCGCGATACACTCAGTCACTACTATAGCTATCATCACCAAACTCTCTACAATTCTTTTCTGGGTCATGGGACAGGTCGACGTCCACGATTTTTCAAAAAAATTCAATATACGTATATTTTACGCGAATTTAATAAACTTCTGATTAAAAACTCAGCAATCTGAAAGATTTGCATATCCACTCTGCAAATACGTAAGCTATGTATGTTACACATTTAATCAGAATATTAGGCGATATAAAAAAAATTGTTTTGCCTCTCGGGAAAACGCAATTATATTGTCTCGAATTTAATAAAAAAAAAACTCGGCTATGTAAGAGAAATGTGTTGCACTGCCCAAATTAAAATATTTCAAAGTGTGTTATCGTTCAGCAAAGCATAAGACGTACGCATCAACATGCGTGTTATTGCATCACACGCATTTTCTTTACTTTTGAAAGCGAATTTGTGATAGTCACAAAGTGTTACTTTTGTTGTGAAATCAATTAGACCGCTAGAGCGAAAATCGGTTGCTCGATTCGCACCTTAAGTACGATAAAAAAATTAAAAAAAGGGCATCACAAGTTTCAGGAACAAACTGGCAACGGGCAGCAAGAAAGAAAACGTTTGAGTACGTACTGCTCAAGCCCGTTCGTATGAAACAAACGAGCAACGAGAAGCAAGACTGGAAAATATTCGAGTGCGCACTGCTCGATCTACGACGAACACTGCACGCTGATTTAAGTCACTGTGCATTCTACTACAATGCTAATTATGAATACAGTCTTCATTCAAGTGTGGTCTTTGGAAAGATGGATAAATTATAATGTATTTCAGAGCCCTCAAATTTAAGAATTAAGCACCAGGAATGCTGCTATGCGAGTAGAAAATTGCCCACACCAGATGGAGAAAAAATACTGTATACCCAAAAGCATTTCAGTAAACAATCAAAACACAAACACTTTCTTTCCTTTAAGTAGTACTACAACACATGCCGGGTAACAGCTAATACCATATAAAAGAAATAGCCATTTCTTAGTTCCTTTCAGCTTTAGGTTACAAAAAGGCCTATACAAGTTCCCGCAGTCTCCAAACAGAATGTGTACCGAAAAATGTGAAATCAGTTATCTGTATTGTGAAAGTGTAGTATGTCCAAAAAAATAAGCGAAAAGCTTGATTGTAATAATAAGCGAATCTGTAAACTTTTGTGAACGCGGGGAAATTTCTTTCTTCTAATTTCAGTTTATCCGAAATTTTATTAAATATATCTAACACTAGTCTTACGAATTATTTGAATTGAATGTTTTCTGTGTTGCTCTTGAGATTGAAAATAAATTTGCACATAAATGTATATCATGTTTAAATACTACCAGTATTAGTAACATGATAAGCGAAATTTAAAAGACTAAGTCGCTGATTTTGTCAATATCATCATTAACTGTACCAGTGTTCAACTTTTATCTGGCGCTAGAATGAATTAATAATTGATTAGCATAATTTATTTACTTATTATACTTGCAGATATATTATTATGTGATATGCCTCAGCCAAGCAAAATTGAATCCTGACTCTAGAATAGAAACTGTTCTCAAATTTTGGCTGAAAAAATTTCCATATCACCCTTTCAGACCTTTCAGGCTGATGAATTTTTTATTTTTATTGTATGCATTTCATTATTTTACATGCTGCGCAATATTTAACTGTATATTAACATGCAAATATCATAGACAGCATTCGAATACACGTAATTCTAACTTACATTCATAAATACACTTTTTTAAAATCTGGTGTTCAGCAGCATGCCCTATATGAAATCTCAGGATACGCCCCTGAAGGTGTAGAGGCATTATGTTGTTTTGAAGGCAACATGAAAACTGAGCAATGCCCTAGCCGGGACTCGAACCTGGACCTCTCGAATAAGCACCGAGTGTGCTAAGCGTTACACCATGAAGGTAGAAGGAAGGAGAAAATACCATGTATACAGAGTGGACGCTATGGCCTCCTTTTATTAAGCAATATGTATGTTGGAGATTACTCATGTATTTAAAGAAATGAAATTTGTAGCGTTAGTTTTTTGCAAGAATCAAACAATATAAAAAAATATTTTCTCTCCAGTAAAGAACACAAACTGTTCAAACTAGTTAGTAATAACATGAAGGATAATGAATTCTAAAATTATATTAGATCAGATTAGTCTATTCGGATTAGGGAAAAGCACGCAAGAACTGTCAGCCTAAAAGGAATGATAACTTAAAAATTTTAAGGAACTGTTAAAATTTTAAGGAAAACTGGCTCATGTTAAATGAATTCTAAAATCGAATTTAAATATCAATATCAATGTTGCTGGGCCATTTATTGTGCCAGAAGAAAAAAATTACTTGAAATAAAATGATTAACTGCTACAATTACAATTATCCATTTAGTCGGCTGTTACCTAATGTTACAACTATTTTTTAGTCTTTTCTGTCATCAAAGTTCAAAACTACAACATTTGAACTCATTATTTGAAACTACTTTTGTGAAACAAAAGTTAAAGGAAACGAATTTTTCTATATAAATGTGGTTTCGATTGTAGATATCAGAAGGAATTACAATTTCAGACTGAAAATTTTCCTTTTCAGTTGCAAAATCTGTAATGAGCATTATATTAAAAAGAAGTTCAAATCAAAATTTCGCACGATTTTTTCTTTCTTATTACACCAAAAATTAAAATTTCGTTAGTTGTAGAAATTAAGTATGATACGAATTTTAAAATGCTAGAGAGTTTTAAGATGGAAGCACAGACTCTCCGAAAAACTACTGAAATTTTAATATTTTTGCAGCCACAAAGATTTGTATATTTATAATACTTCAAAGCTTCAGTGATGTGTCCAAATGAAGCAAACTGGAAAACAATTAATAGAAAGAGAAATAGTTAAAAGACTACAAATGCATATGTACACACTTTCTTGCAAATTTGGTTGCCATTTCTATTTACTGTTACAAGTAAAACTGTATTAACATATAAAATCAGAAAATATATCATTTCCATGTGTGTAGTTCAAATATTAAATAATATGCAGTAGATTCTGTTGCCTACGGAAATTCGGTTTTGGTTCATTTGAATCACAATAATTGGAATTAATAAGTATTATCAGCAAATTTACCATTTTTCGCATGTGCAGTTCATATCTGAGCTAATATGAAACAGTTTGTTTCATCGACATTAGTCATGTTTTGAATGGTTTTCCCCCGACTTGTTACATGAATACGTTCTAGCTTCTCTCAGAAAGTCCTCCACGAAAGCATCTTTTCTTTCAGGCGAATAGCACTAGCTTGTTTTGCTACATTACAAATATCCCAATTTCGATTCAAATTCTTACTAATTTTTTCTTCAATAATTTGAAATGGCAGATAAAATCAGGCGAAGAAACCTAAGTATTTGAAAAGAAAGGGAGAAAACCTGGGTGCAACTGTCCTGAGTGGCCCTTCAGCGGTTGAGCGGTAAAGTCGCTGAACACTAGTAGTTCGGTCTGGGGTTCGAATCCAGGCAAACGGATTAGCTCCATGGGTGTTTTCGTGGTTTACCCAATGTGTAACATGAATACGAACTAGTTTTTCATTACAAATCTCGCACGGAACATCCCTCCCTTTCGCGAATACCGTTTTGTACAACGCCGTAATAATAATAAACTATCCTGGATGTTTGCTTATCACAAGCATTGATAGTTCAAACCACGCTCATATCCTGGCAAATGGGAGGGCTGCATCATTGGGCATTTTTGTGGATTTCTCCCGCGTAACGTAAATATGGGCTTCTCTTCCTGACAAAGCTCTCTTTGAAGAAAGTATCACTTAGGACTCTATAATCGGCAGGCCGCACAAGGATTCTCTACGGAATTGGTAAGCGTAGGGAAACCGATCTCTTGCTGCAAATCAGTATACAACCAAAGTATCAAAGAGGAAGCACTCAGTGAAGGCATCCCTTTCTTTGGGCAGATAGTTCGGGTCTGTTTTACCTTAATCAATTAATCTAAACTAACAGTTTAGAGATGCTGAATTTTTCTTTGGGGGGGGGAAGGGGTGACATAGTATTTTTAAATCATTTTGGATTGGTTTAAGTCATCGTTTCTGCAGCTTGTTCCATTTTCATTAAAATTTTAATCGTAAATATTTTGCAAATTACGAATATTATATTTTCGAAATTAGAAAATGAAATAAGTTTAATTTCCTATTTCGGCCCGTAATACAGATTATTTTATTATACAACATTAAGAGCAAAAATGTATTTACCTTTCTGCTTATAACATGCCTATAACATTCTTTTGACAATTAATGTTAAAGCAATAGGTTTCCTAGATCTTTTAACAAATTCAAACTCGCTTATATTCCTTCCACCAAGCAGTTCGATTTAGTTTTGAATCTTGATGAATGAGCTAGCCTTTTCGTGATTTTCCCCTTACGTAATGAATGAAGTTTCCCTTAAAACGTCTTCCACAAAGGCACTCCTTCTCCTAGGCAACTAGCCCTCATACACTATGTCACAATCAAATAATTCAAGTTAATCCAGTCGAACTGTAAATTTTCAACGTACAAGCGGAAGTAAATATTAAAGCAAGAAATGCTTAAACTATGTATAAAATAAATCTCTAAATAAAGCCAAGAGATAGTACTTGAGCAAACATACTTTATGATCTAGAATCAGCTTCATTCATTAGACTCTAAGAAAATGTTGACATCAAACTATGAATTGCCAAGAAAATTAATACCTCAAGTGAAAGATAGAAAAATGATAATAGTAGAGTTCACTTCCTCTCAGACCAATTACTTAAAGTGTGTTTCCCAATCGGCTTGTCTCTTACTAGTTTAAATTGTGGTTTCGTGAACTTCTTGAACTTTCACTATCATCCATATTTTTTACCAACTCAGTCATTGTCAGACTACAAAACGAAGCTCGAATTGTTCCCGGTATGCCTCTGGCAATCGCGGAAAAGTGGAGTTGGGTAATAAGAGGGTAGCCAAGTAATTAGGCAAATTCGAATTCGTTCTTCCGAAGTGATAAATGTACCAGGTCTAACAACTGAACTTGCAGTGACATGGAATTAGAAGGTCTCTCATTACCACCTCAAATGTAGTTTCAAAATTTCTGCAGCTTTACATCCTAGACACGTACATTTCTTCTTCGCCTTAATAGCGCTATATATCGCCAAACGCAGAAAACGCATCAACAATTCTAATAACCCTAAAACGCTTTGGGAAACAATAGCTGATGGCTTCAATTTTCGTAAATGAATTCTTTCTTTGTTCGTGATGGCTACCGTGCGATGCTGTGTTCTCGGTCGCATTATCTTCCATTAACTTTCATCATACAGAAATATGAATTGCCCTTTCGTCAGCTTCTAATGCTGTTAGCGCCAGTGATCTTTGCGAATTAATCCGATGAATGTTATGTAATGCGATTGATGGATCCCTCAGCGAGAACGTGTTAGGTGTGAGTAATCGTTGCTCAAAGCCCATTATAGGGACCATTATTTCTTAGAGGCAGGGGTGTGAACTGAAATAAAATATTTTACCGGTAGAAATATGGATTGATCGATCTCAGTGAAGCATTTCTGTAACTGCAAGATATTCCCCGCACGTGGGAAGGGGAGGAATAGTTGCGGAAAATGCAATAGTTATCTAATCCACAAATAAATCTATATTGTGTACATCCTCGGGCGCAAGTGGGAATCAACCTTGTGTTAAAAATGCTGTAGAATTCCCATGTGATCTAAATCCGCAGGGAACAAAAATTTTGTTAATTTAAACCAAGCGTTATCTGCGACGCATTAATGCCATTCATCTAAGTTTGAACATATCTACGAAACTAACTTTTTTCGTATTCTAGAACCCAACATGGTATGATTTATAACATCTATTGAACTTAAAATTTAAACTTTAATGTTAAGTTCAAGTTTGCTTGAAGCAAAATTTGTGAAATTAATAAGAAATGAAAGAACGCTCAGAAAAGTTAATAAATAATATCTTACTTCAGCTTCAATCCTAAATTTCCTTAAGTTCTGAAAATTTATATTAACTCTTTTTGTATTAATTATGTGACCATACATTTTATTATAAACTTTTGTAAATACTCTATAAAGCAATTGTTAAATAAGGCTAACAACAGAACGTATGATATCGATTTTCCATTGCTAATAAGAATGGAGCACTTCCTCTACTTTTAACTACCAAAGAAACCAGTTCTTAAACAGGCAGACTTATTCAGAATTCAAGCAGTCATGTCTATAGGAAACTATGGCGAAAGTTTTGTTATAAGATAATTTAACTGATTTAAATGTCAGCATTCACCAAAAATACCGAAAATCTTATTAAATATTGCAAAGCACTCGATATAATCTGTGAATGTTTGAACACTTTCGCAAAAGAAGTTCCGAGAAAAAGGAATTTATGCTAATGTTATGCATGCCCGCCAGCAGCAGAACGGTAAAGTGCCGAACACTAGTAGTTCGTCCTGGGGTTCGAATCCCGCCCAAGAGCTGGCTGCAGGGGCGTTTTAGTGATTTTCCCCATGTGTAACGTGTATGCGAGCCAGTTTCCTTTAAAAAGTTTTCCACGAAAGCATCCGTACGTTTAGGCAGATAACTCTCGACTGCATTATTATAATAAAACCAAACGCAAATTTGCGTCATACATACAAAGTATGTCTACCAACTTCGAACTCATAATATTTTTTTTCAAAAACAAAAAATGGGTAGGAATATGCCTATTTAAAAATTCACAATTATAAAAAAATTAACTGCTAAAAGCTCTGTAAGTAAGCAAATAAAAATTCATAATTTGTAACAATATTTTGCGATGGAGATCTATTTTGTGAAGTTCGAGACTTTCAAAAAGGTGCGTAATTTTTTTATCAATAGAAAAAAAAATTCCTCACACTAGAAGAACGACCTAGAAAGAAGGAATATTGAGAGAAAAAAAATATTCGTACATTATCATGATCTGAAAACAATTTAAAATTTTATGAAGAATTTCTATTAAATACGCTAAATCGTATTTAAATTAATGAAATTTTCATTGAAAAATATTTCAGTACGTTTATCACATAATAATCTTGTAACAAAATAAAAAAGTAACTTCTATAAATGTAATAAACAAACCTGTATAAAATAAAAGGCTAATTTTGCATATAGTGAAAAACAATAGAAAAAAGTGTTCATAAACGTAATAGTAATACAAAAGGAACGATTTTAATACTTACTGCATTAATAGTGGCTTTAAGACATTTAGACATTGAACTTACTAAATGCAAGCATACATCGATTGTTTCTCCCGATCTAAATGATGCTTTAGGTCCCTGTTTATTTGATATTGAGCACTTTTTATGTCTTCCCAAATATGTCCAACTGGGTTTACATGTGGTGACTATGGTGGCGTTTCCAGGATTTGTGGTGTATTGTATACCAACTACTGCATCACAGTTCGAGCTTTGTGTATGAAGACCTAGTTTTTGAGCACTTTGTTTCAAATTGGCTTTTAAAATGTTCAAATAACCATACTGATTCACAGCACCAATAATTATGCGCAAGCTTCCAACATCGCTTGTAGCTATACACTCCCAACACCCTTATTTCCCACATTAAGTTTCAACATTACTTGTAAATTTTACTTCTTGCTTTCAGCCCACCAGCGGCCGAGCGGTAAAGTCGTTGAACACTGGTAGTTCGGTCCGAGGTTTGAATCCCGCGAACAGTCTGGCGACTTCGGAGCTTTCGTGGGTTTCACCATGTGTAACGTGTATACAAGCCAGTTTCCCTTAGAAAGCACTCCTAGAAGGCGTTCCTTCTCTTAGGCAGATAGCTCTCACGTGCTTTGCCATAATCAGATTAACTAAATAAAACCTTCTTGGTTTCCCCAAACTTTCTCCTCTCTCATTCGTGTTCATCAAATTCCGAAACATTAAATTTGCTTTCATCAGAGAAATTACTTTCTGCTAAAATTCTTTAGGTTTCCCAATGATTTCTTCTGCAAATTCTAATGTCTTCTCTCCATTAACTTTACTTATGAATGGTTTTCATTAGCTTCTCAAGCATGATATCCCAACATTTTTAACAAATTTCTAAATATTCTTTCTAGAATGTTTTTTTTTTACGTTACACAAAGCATTGACGCAATCGAAGAAGAACTGAAAAAAGATTTAATTTTATTTTCTTTAAAACGAATTGTTCGACTCTCCTGCTAGTTTCTTCGTTAGTTTGTTCTCTTGCTCAGTTTCTTGCTTATTTAGTTTGCTTTTTTCAATGGTCTCCCAGAATGATACTTAGTTTGTGTATTTCCTGTCTTTTAAATTTATACATTACACAGTAGCAGGACTTTTATTTACCTTACTTCTTATTTCGCTGAGAGATTTTCCATTATTGAATAAGTTTATAACAAGATTTCAGGCAATTGTTTTGGTGCTCATTTTCACAAATGTAGATAAATATTTACTTGACTAGCAAACAGAAGTAAGAAATAGATTGCGTAACTTTAGTTGTTGCAATGATAAGAAAGAACAATTGCATCCGAGAAAATTTAAACTTTTTAAATGTAGCAGTTTTTTCTTTCTTCACAATTTTAAGCATTTCTAAAGTTTTAACAAATATTGTTATGTGAATTTATCACATTTACAGAACGTACATTGCTCAGAGCAATTATAGGAAACTATGATTTTTTTATAAAAATTGTGGGTGCAGAAAAAATTGTTAGCTGATGTATGATACATGGGTCCTATAAGGTATGAGGGAAAACTATTGTGCACGGAACAAGGAATAATTAAAAATTTTATTCTCGCTTTTTATCAGAAAAGAAAGAGGACATATATTATACATATAATAAAAAAGAACAAAAGAATGTGATTTCTCAAATAGAAACTAATTTTAATAAGAAGTATTATAGACCCTGCTCGAAAGCAATGTTGTACATCTGTTGGAACATAATTATTTAGGTTATAGAGGACAGACTGAGTTATTCTCTCCCACGCCTGTAAAAGTGTGGTTTCCAGTTACTGAACTTTTTCTAGGAGTTACACGCAATCAGCAACCCTTCTCCCTAGAAACTGCTTTACAGTTTCAATTTTTGTTCGGAAAACATAGTGTCCAGTTCATTCAAAGGATTCTTCTGTCAAAAGGAAATTTTCCGTTAGCTAAACACGATGTGGCCCGGCATGGTCATCAATAAGGATGAATTCATTCCCGAGTGCTGCTGAGTGAGGCACTACCAACGGTCCGAGGATATTCTCCTTATAATCACTGAGCTGTCGGTGGTCCACTTCTGGAGATGTTTGTTCAGCCCTTATTCAGCCCAGCCAGGTAATCACTTCGCCTCCTCATACAGGACGTTTTCGTTCAGAAATGCAGAATTATTTTGATAGCCAAATGATAAGTCGTCGATTGTCAAGTTGTGCACTATAGTGAAAATCCTCTATGAAGAAAACGTTGTTCCATTCCATCTGCATCTTAGTCGCTCTTGGGTACATCTTCTCTGGGCAGGCAATACGGAAATCCTGTGTTAAGGAAACACAACCCGCAGATCTGCGATCATACAAACCAACACTATGCATTTCGGTTTCAAACCTGTGCCAGTATGTGCTGCTGTAAAATAATAGCTTTCATACTGTGGTTTCTTCTAGTTACTGCTTTTAAATATAGGTGTTTATTTTGTGCTCTTGTACCACCTACGGCCGTCTCCTGGTCTCCGCCTAAAGTTTTCAAAAACTGATTTCATAGTCTGGATTGGATTGGATTATTTAATTATAGCAAAGCACACGAGGGCTATCTGCCTAAAGGGAGGGATGCCTTCGTAGAGGACTTTCTAAGGGTGTGTGTGTGTGTGTGATTATGGCAAAGCCTCGAGGGCTATCTGCCTAAGGGGGAGGGATGCCTTCGTGGAGGACTTTCTAAGGGAAACTGGCTCGTATACACGTTACACATGGGGAAAACCACGAAAACGCCCATGCAGCCAGCCCGTTCGCGGGATTCGAACCTCGGACCGAACTACCAGTGTTCAGCGTCTTTACCGCTCGGCGGCTAAGCCTCGGAACACTCTAAAATTCTTCGCTGCAGTGGGTTGCGTTTGGCTGGTTTCTAAACGACTGATGACCCTCCAGGCTACGGATTCAGCTACTTCATGTTGTTGAGACATCATATTCATTTCTAAGAAGCATTCAATAAACTATGTCAGTTATTTCTAATCTCTTCCGTACATAAAGAATATTACAGATTCCCTTTAACTCCTCATCGAAACTTGTAATTTTCGAAATCACAGAAAAAAACTTGCGTATTCTGAAGTATGTAATCGTTGTAAATATATTTTTTATTTACTCTTCTTTCACTTTTGTTCGATTACTAGTCAATTATATGGTTGCTTCATATCAAACTCACAGTATCCGCTGATTGTTTTAAGTAGTGTACTTCTAGATTTAGGTGATCATTGTTACTTGTCATTTTGACATATTTTACAAATAGGTTGTAAATTAATTAGCATAAGTTAGATTGGGTTAAGAATTTGTATGCATGTTATATGGGTACTTTTCCCCTCACCGTACTTAAGGTTTGGAAAATGGGACGAGAATTCAGCTAAACTCTGAAAATCATTTGATTGTAACAAAAATGTTCCATAATTTAATTCGTGCTATGCAACAATGCACGTTTCATGTAAAAATGAGTACAATTATTACGGATTATTATTACAGATAAGGTAAGGTTAAAGATACGATCAACGCATTCACATGAACTAAACTGAACAATTGTAAATTGTAACGTTCCTACTAAACGCATATCACCTATAGCAACAATTTGTCTTATATAAAGGTATATAAGTAAACAAGAAGTCTATAATATAAGTAAAGCAGAAACAATTTCAAGATGTGTATCAGGAATTTAATGAAACGCCAAGGGAGTAGTTCCAATAAAGCTGAGAAATTATTTGCCTCAATTAAACATTCTAAATTTCATGAATATTTAAGGAATACAGAAAAACATTGCAAACTATTCTGCTCACTTAATACTACACAATGTTAAAAAAAATTCTTCGAAGCCTCTATAGTTTTAGAGGTATATTTTTGCACACTTAAGTTTATAGCATGCGATTCTGAACCACAAATAAGTTTCTATTCCCTTTTATGGCTAAAAGTATTAATATTATATATCCCATAATACCGTCAACACATTTTAATTGGTAAAAAGAGCATTTCACTGAAGTTTAAAATGAAGCCAAACATTTTGATACCAGTTTGAATATTTTCTATATGGGAATTAAAATAAACGTGTTCTTAAAAGTCTAATAAAAGGGGAAAAACTAAGTTAAAATTCATTGCAATTGATTGTTAAGGAAAGTAAAGTTATCCAAAAATTTCTCGCCTTTCAACCTACTTTCATCGTTTCACGTAATAGCTGACAACTAGTTTTGTTCTTGTTCTTTGTGAAGCTTTTGTGGCTAACGATTTTCTTTCCTGAAAAGAGATAAAAACATTTCGAAGACACCCATCCATGCAACTTAGATAATCTGAAAACAAAGCTCTAACCACGAATAAAAGCAAATAAATTTCAACACCAAACAAAAAGTAATCATTTTCTTTCATTGTAAAGTCTTTTATAACTAAGCAAAACATGTATTTACTATCCATAAATACATTCAATTTAAATATATTCGTGTGTGTTTAGTTTGTTCTCTTTTGTGAATGTATCAAGCTAGATACATAATTACAAACATACAATTGGAAACATCTTATTTTATAGCTATTGCTACTCCTTACCAGCATTTCTTATGACGCAGAAAAATTTATGCTGTATAAGTTATAACTTTTAAAAAAAACTATAATTACCTCCAGTGTGGTACAATTTTCTTTATCTAGAGACCGGAATTTTTTCCCTTTGTCGACTTCAATTATCAGTTCCCTTCTTTTCTTCATCTGTCTTCTTGAATCTTTTATACTAGCCTTCAAAAAACAGAATATTTTACTACAGAAGACGCTAAAGGTTCAAGCTATAATAAGAATTTCGACAAATTCTTATTTCATCAAACTGATTACACAAATAAAACTTTCAAATTATAGTGATTACTTCATGGAACAATTTGATGTTTATAGCATTATCATGAAGTAAAGGAAATATGCTACTACATTATTTTGCAATTAATTCTGGAAAAAAAAAAGAAATAGAAAATTTCTTTATCGGTCACATTATCAAAATTAACTCCTGAAGTAACTGCTTTTATATTTCATTGAATACTAGAGAATTTATTCTTATTAATACCTGAAGAATGTCTCATGTTATTAAAGGAAGATAGCAACTATTTGTATTCATAGCTCTAGTATGATAGTCTTTATGTAATTATTAACGTGGATTATGAAATTTTTCCCTCGTAAGTTCATTCATTTTAATATCTTTTGGACTTCTAATTAAAAGTGGTATGAGGGCAATTTCCGTGTTACAAAAACGAGTCTCTCAGAATTCATACAGAATAAACGCATGCGAAGGTAGAAAAAATTTATTAACCCTATAATATGTATTAAAAACTTATAATTAGTGATTTATGTTAAATAATAATTAGTTTCTATTACAGTAATAATATCATATCATGAATATGTATATGTTTGTAAAAAGTGCTACATGCTTTCATTGACGTATAAGATCGTACGACCTTCTTCACTCGTTCATGAGTTTCATAGTGATAGTCGCAAATGGAAAAAAGAAACGCAAACGGATGCTAATGCTGAAAAGCCAAATATAGCAATCTTGTGACAGAAGTAACAAGTGCAAAAATGTACGAGAATAATCAAAAGCACATCTGACGCAAAAACATAGAATTATTGAAAATTGAAAGAATTAAGTGATAGAATAAAAAGACGCTTTCAAAAACAAAATTGAGAATAAGAAATACTTTAGATTAAAAGGAGAAATAAAAGTGTTAAAAATAAAATTTGACCAGTATTAAATGAATAACTGAATTATAATTATTGAGAAAAACTTAAGAAACTATTATTTTAAGGAAAAGAATAAAAATTAATTAATAATATTAAAGAACGTGTTATTAAATAAAAATATGGCACATCGTTCAACGCAAGGTCTTGTCTCTCAGTAAATGAGGCCAGGAGCGCCTCGTGGCCACCCTTGCCTTATTTAATGACGCTCCGACGCACAATTTGGGAACTCCTGATTTAGAGAATAAGAGCAATTAAAAGAAAAAACTAGCAGTCTGAGCATAGCCACAACACTTAACCTACAAATATGGAAAATATTTATACAATTAAGTGTCCTATGAATGAGTATGCTGAACACTAAAAGTATATTATAATCTGCCAATGGATAGCACTGTAAAAGAGACGACGATAATTTGCGAAAGTGCATAGCGGATCTAATGGCAATGTGTTCCGATCTCCCAGCATGCGAGTGAATGTATATACGCAAAACATATTGTGTCAATAAATTAAAATGTAAGAAATAATAAAGTGCGTTCAAGCTAACTCCAACAACAAGCTAATAAGTTCAGGTTCATATTTGTTACACAGAATCTTACAGTACAAAGGTGAGAAAAAAATACCAAATGTATCTGCTATTGCTGGTTGTGAAATTTTACTGCTGTGATAAAAATATTTATTATAGCGGAAATATACATGCGATTTCGAAGAATCTAGTGTCCAATTAAAGCCCACCGTAAGAGACATCATTTGGGATCGCTCTTGGGCGGATACGTCCTTTACTTTAGGAATTATCAACGACTTTAGATTAAACTGGAATTGCCATCAATGCTGTAATGATCCATTGCAAAACAGTGAAAGTTGCAAGCTGGAATATCAAAATAATCCTTTGAACTCTAAGGAAACTCAATTTGGACTGAAAATTCTTGTTTGGGATTTATATGGATATGTCACATCTGTTGAGTCTGTGATTTTCTCAGGAATCTTGCTATTTAGAGTTTTTCAAGAAACACTTGGAGTGAATTTAGTTAACGTGTTTACATTTAGTATCAGTGTATTTTTTTTTTTTTATACTTATTACGTGCTTCGCCCTTAGGCACTACACGGAAAGGGAGGGATGCCCCGTAGAAGTCTTTTTAAGGGAAACTGGCTCGCATCCACGTTACACATGGGAAAACCCACGAAAACGCCCATGCAGCCAAGCCCGTTCGCTTGGACTCGAACCCCGGAACGAACTCCAAGTGTTCAGCGGCTTTTACCGCTCGGCCGCTGGTGGCCCAGTATCAGTGTATTAGTGCTTAAATAGTCTTGTTATTTTGTACTTTTAATTAGATTTTTAATTAGTTTTTGAACGATATTTATTTATATTGATGGTCTTGTAATATCACATTTGTATCTATCACATATATGATGTTTTGTCATTGCTAAATAGTTTTATTATACAGTTGTGTTGATCTGTATCATTATTCCCCTTAATTTGTTTATTTTTGCTTTCTCTGAATTCTTTGAATTTTAAATGTTAGTTGCCACTCTCAGATAGACTTTCTCTACCATTTTATAATATTTAATTATACATCTTAGTTGTCTATACATATCATTTGAGTTGCCACATTGTTTTTATATTTATCTTTCATTATTTTCATTTAAACACACCGTGTATTTCATTTTTTTCATATGCTTTGTGGTTCATTTTATTTTGATCTTTCATAATAGTATCAATAACAATACTGCCTTAGTGTATTCTTGATACCTTTTAATACAACTAAATAACAAATCTTTGTCCTTTAATATCCCTCTCAAAAATAAAGTTCAAAAATTAATAAAGTTCGATTTTAAAAAAAGTAAGGGTAGTGTGATTATCTCCAACCACTTTGTCACCTGTTGACCAATTTTCATAGCTATATCACCAAAATTTAATTCTCATAGAAATATCATTGTGATTTTCATTTTAAGATTACCAGTTACCTAATCAAATATTAAGCCCCTACAACAGCATTATTCATTATATATGTTGTTTTAATGTCAGAAAAAGGGTCATGTTAGTGTCACTACTGTGTCAAATTAGTGTTTGGTGTTTATTTTTGTGAAAAAATTATCTTAATTATTTCACTTGTTAGTACTAATTAACTATTATTGTAGTAACTGGGCTTTTACCATACCAATTACTGCACTATTACAATTAATAGACAAATTTATGATGGATTTAAATACTTTGACACAATCAAGGAAACACTCTTGGCAGGATGATGCAAAGGAAATTGACTATTTTATAAGTGGGCAAAACTAAAAATATAGTGAAATTCGCCAAACAGGATACAAACCGTTTGCGAGGTCTACTGAAATCTCATAAAATTAGCATTCAATTATTACAGTCGATTTTGCCATTGATGAAATCTCCGCAACCGCGGTCTGCTGCAACTCGGGACAATATTTCAGCGGCATTGCAAGTGCGGAGTGAAGCTACTGCTGCTTTACGCGAATTGATAGAAAAATTTAACGAAACATTGGCTACAGTTGCTGAGATAATAGATGAATCTGTTAATACTGATTGGACGGGTATTTTAGTCAAAGATGAATACATACTGGCTTCTGAATGTGTTCTCGACAAAAGTTCCAACGAAACACAGACTTAAGAATGTGTTCTTGAAGAGATCCCTAAGGCTTCCGAGTTGGTGGAAATGGGTATTTCCTGTTCTCCGAATTTACAAGATAATACAGTTAATACAGAGATTAGTATGAGTCTACGAGAAAATTTTGATTTATTAGACGACATAGCGTTTTTTCGAGAAAAAGTACATACTCAACAGGAATTGAAATTAAACTCATATGAATAGATTTCGCTCTCTTTTAGTGGATCTACAGACCTTGGTGTTCTCTCATCAAGATCTTTCGAAGCGCAATTATATATTGATGAAACAGAATAAAGTTCTTACTCACCCCATAGTCCTACTGAACAAATTAGGGTTCAACCTGTTGCGAGTATGTTAAGCATGCTTATGTTTCTTAAGAAAAGCAGGTAGTTTTAAAGATGACTGATGTTACCTTTCAAACTGATCCAATGTCTGATACTTATAGTCCTAGTGAAATGGTTACAGATCTAGAAGAGAAAGAATCGCAAACAGATTCAATCAGCAAAAAAGAAAAAATTGTTCAATCAAAATTTGATTCCCCGTTCTCGTGTTTATTCATCAGATTCAGCTACCTTGAGTTTGGAAGAAAATCCGGGTGGTGTTGGAAGTACCAGGACAGATTGTTCCTTATTAATTTCTACTATCAATACAAAGTTGAATCCTAAATTACTTTAGCAAAAATTGAATCAACTAGTGAAACCAATAAAAAATAAATTTCGAATAACTTCTCTTCTCAAGAAACAAGAGAAATGTTGGTTTCATGCTCGACTTCAGAGCAGAGAAATTTACTGCAAAATACTTTACTTGCACAGTCTTCGGGAGATATCAAAATACGAGTCCCAAATAGAGAAATGGAGAGAATTATAGTTTTTGGTGTACCTTCAGATGCAACGGAGAATGATTTAAAACTTGCATTTCAAACTTTACTACCAACACCAGAAGACTTTAGTTTGTCAATAGTTTCTAAATTTCAGAGAAAAGACAATACTATTAATTTGATCTTGAGAATTGAAAAATATATTCTGAGGAAAATTGGAATTAAAAGAAGAATTTATATAGGTTTCATGGGGTGATTTTTTAGGAAATTTGTCACAGTATTGAGGTGCTATCATTGTCAGGCCTTTGGACATTTTGTTCGAGACTGTAAAAACACATTTACCTGTGGACATTGTGCACGAGGTTATGAAAAAACACAGGATAGGTATCGTGGCTCTCCATCATGTATTAATTGCATATGTTCAAAATTTGACGAACTAACTAAACAGCAAACTGTTCCAGCTCATCATAGTGGCTTGGCTCTGTGTCCTATTTTCAAACTTGAGTTTCAAAAACAACTAGCGCAAATTAGTGATTAGACTTTGTTATGGTATAGTATTAATGTGGATAATTAATAATCTAGTCTAACTAATGTGGATAGTTATATTTCCTGGATACCACCTTGTTTGTTATATTTTCCGGATACCACCTTGTTTGTTATATTTTTATGGATTATTTTATTACAATTTTATGAAAGTGTTTGTGTTAGGTAATAATGCTCTTTATGTACCAAGTGTTGTATAATTTTTGGAACACCTTTAAATTGTTCTTATTTAGGATCTTGTATAAACATACAGTTCATATTTGAATATTCAGTGTCAGAAAATAATGGTTTATGAGATCTTTATAAATGAAAGGATTTTCCTCTGTGGAACAATTTATTTAGTTAATTTTTTAGTGATTTGATAGGGTAACTCCGCTCTCGAGCAGAATTTTATAGTCTTATCTGATACTGAATATTTTGGTTAATGAGAATCTAATGATAGAAGCGAGTCCGGTGTTACCTTATTCATTTTAATTGTATTGCGTATTGTACAATCCTTATTGTATTATATATATTATAATTGAATTTAATAATAGAATATTATTAGCAGTGTTGGTAGAGACTGGAACTTCTGATATTCACAGCAATATATCTCTATTTATGTTTGCATAAATGTATATGTAGTTAAATAATTTATTAAGTTATAAACTTATAGTATGTATTGAATTGTAATAGTTGTGTAGTATGTATTGAATAGTTGTATATATTGATTTGTACTAGTATAGGTAATTCTGATTATATTATTACTGTGTTAAATAGTATAAATATAAAACTGAAAAATAAGCTTTATTTGTTCATGTAGTCTTAAAAGTCTTCTTTAACTAAAGACATTGATATAGCAATTTAATTTTCATAGATCATTCATGTACTTCAAATTAATTGTACAGCTTCATAACTCTATATGCTATAAATATGCTAGATATTATAAAAATTGTACCATGTAAATATTATATCAAGTTAAAACCCCTGTACTTTGCTGGCATTGTTGCCCATGTAAATTTTTCTTTTGACTGAATAAATCTAGGGGCAAGGGCATTTTACATGTAGGGTGAACTATACGTTCACCAGGTAATAGAGACCTTGTTCTCTGGTGTAAAGTGTAAACTACAAATGTGAAATGATTACAGTTATAAATCAGTTCTACCAGTACTGAGGTATGTCCGTGTCTCTGTGCTCATGAATCAGACTTGTTTAATAGACGACAGATCCTATGTAAGATAGACGAAGAATACGATGGCCATTTAGGAAGAGTTCAATTTTGCTTTGCATATGCTGTCGCGTATTGTCCTGGTACCTGGCCTCAGATATGGCCTGAAAATATGGAACAACGGTAATTCTCAACACCTCAGCGCTGTAACAGGGGCTGTTCAATGTACCAAGAACGCACTCAAAGCAAGCGCAGTTGGAATCCAAATGCACCTCATTTCTTAACACCATGTTGCAGATTGGTATGTCATGTATGATATAAGAATCATTCAGTTTCTCGCCTTGGTACAATCGTACAAGGACTCGGTCACTATGGTGCTACAGACAGAAGTGGAAAATGGAACTGAAGGAATGATGTTTTTCCTTCCATCTGGGATCATAAAAGCACCACTGAAGTCACAGATGCCTATGACGAACAGACAAAAGTGAATAAAGCTATGGGCATTTTGTTAAAATTTCCCGATGCTACAGGCTACGTCGAACCGTATGTGAGGAAAAACTTATAAATAATAAAAGGCAAATAATATTAGTGTCAAAAATATTGTTTTTAATATATTTCATGACATACAAGGCTTACTTCTAAACGTATGTTTGATAGAAAAGCACTTAACATGGAGAAACTTGGTATTGTGGTAACATGGAAAGATGGTAACACTTTGTTATATGGTGACTAAGTGAAAATAGCATTCTGTAGCATGTTTTCTAAAATTAACAGTTAAAGTGTTTCGTGTAGACTGGGTTAACTTCCTAGGTAAAAATAGCATTGTGTAACATGTTTTTTTAATTAACAGTTATTAACGGTCTAAAATTATAATTCTAACAGTTATTAATAGCTACCAACAGTTATTAAAAGTCTAAAGTAACATGCTACATATTTTAAACGGATGGGTGTTTCGTACAGACTAGGTGAACACTCTTGGTGAAAATAGAATTCTGTAACATGGTGAAACATGATAACATTCTGTAACATGGTAACTAGATAAAAATAACATTCTGTAATATATTTTCTAAAAGTATCAGTTATTAACAGTCCAAAATGTTTCGTATAGACTAAGTCAGCGGTTCTCAATCTTTTGACTAACGCGTACCATCTAAACAAAAATTGAAAACCTTTAGTACCACCACTACATAGTACTGCTACCACCACCACTCTTAACAAAGCTCAGGTCGCATAAATTTACGAGTGTTAGAGAAAAAACTCAACCAGGATGTTGTTGTTTTACTTCTTGAATTTAATAGTTAAAAATACTTTGCGTCTTTGCGTGCCACCTATTTATCTCTTGCGTACCACCGGTTCAGAAGCCCTGAACTAGGTGAACTGTCTAGGTGAAAATAACATTCTGTAACATGGGGAAACTGGTAATATCGTAGCATGGTGTTTAACTGAAAATACCATTCTCTAACATACACTCTTAGACCAAAAAAAAAAAAAAAAAAATTACGACGCACCGAAAAGATATAAAGCAAATCGGACACAAATTGATATGCATACAGTTTTCAACGAAAAATGCAAAATTATACATTTTGGCTGCCAATGAATGAACGGTTGTCGCTATAGCGCATCTGATCTGCGCAACTGAAAGGATATTTAAGAAGAGAAATTACGATTCCAGGTCATAAATTCTTCACGAATTTCCTTCCGTGTACTCTGGTAGACAGTAACTATGCCTCGCATACAGGTGCGCGAACAATATGCGCAGGTGTCAGAATTTGAGAGAGGTCGTGTAGTTGCGCTCAAAGAAGCCGGTTGGTCTTATCGGCGAATAGCTCGACATTTGAGCAGGAGCTATGCCACTGTTAGACGATGTTGGCAGGAATGGTTGAACCATGGTCGCACACAACGTCAAGAAGGAAGCGGTAGGCCTAGAGAAATGACAGAAAGTGAAGACTGAGCAATCGTCAGAGCGGCACTCACAGCCCCAGATGCATCATTATCATCAATTGTACGTGCAACTAGTACTTCAGTGACCGCAAGGACCATTCATAGACGGCTCACAGAAAGGGGGCTGATGTCACGGCGCCCCTTGCGCCAACATTGACCTCTGTATTACGTCAAGCCCGTTTGCAGTGGTGTCGGGCTCATTCGCAGACTGGAGTAAAATAGTCTTCAGCGCTGGGTCCCGCTTTGATCTGAGCCTCGTTGACCAGCGATGGCGAGTCTGGAGACACCCCGGACAGCGGTGTGATACCAACCTGACTGTCTTCCGGCAGACAGGCCGACAACCAGAAGTGATGGTCTGGGGTGCCATTTCATTTCATAGTAGGACCCCTTTGGTTGTCATCCGTCGCAACCTTATAGCACAGCGGTACGTCGACGAAGTTCTAAGGCCCGTTGTGTTGCCCTTCATGTCATGCCGGGCTTGCATTTCAACAAGATATGCCCGCCCCCACACTGCACGTGTTTCTACTGCTTGCCTTAGGGCTTGCCGAACATTACCTTGGCCAGCAAGGACGCCGGATCTCTCTCCTGTTGAGCCCGTTCGGAGCATTATGGGCAGGGCCCTCCAAGCAGCTCGGGTTGTTGACGATCTAACGAGCCAGTTGGACTGAATTTGGCACGATATTCCTCAGGAGAACATCCGCAACCTCTATCAATCGATGCCAAGCCGAATAATTGCTCGCATAAGGGCCAGAGGTGGACAAACGCGTTACTGACTTTTTCACTTTGTGAAGCTCTATCACTTCAATAAATTATCCACGTTTTCTACTGTAATCATTTGTTTTTCTGTACATGTACATCACTTCTACCGACTTTCGTCCCATTCGGATAACTCCTTGGTGCGCCTTTTTTTTTTTTTTTTTTTTTTTTTTTTTGTTGTTGTTGTTGTTGTTGTATAAGAGTGTATTTCCCAAAATTAACAGTTATTAACAGTTTAAAATTATTATTCTAAATTAAGAGTCTAAAATTAAATCTAGTCGGTAGAGGAATTAAATTTATCCTCATACGTTTTAATCCAAGAAAATGTCAAAATAACACCCTAAACTGTTCCTTACAATTTAATATTTTTCGAAACTCAAAAAATTACTGTACCATTAGTCAAATAATATCTTTATCAAAAATATTTTATTTAAGATATTTCTTCACCTACAAGACTTACTTTCAAACCTATGTTTGATAGAAAAGCTATAACTCAAATGAATCATAAGTTATGTTTCTATACCTGTCGAAAATTTGATATTATAATTTAATGCTGATTTGATAGAAATCATTCCTTTGCTCAGAAATCATCAGAATAATTTAATATGCTTTTAACTTTTTAAGCAATAAGAATATGTAGCGTATTTTATATTTTTAGATTTAAATTCCTTTATCTTATTTGATCTTTTATTTTTTTAAAAAATTTCAAAACTTTCTGAAAATAATTTTTGAGAAGTGATTGACTAGGTCACAAACGTAGCTAATAGAATTATGTATATATACGCCGCACCCTTATAACCTATACGTACGATTCCCTTATCTATTGACTATATTTATTTTGCTTTCTACTTTTTGCATGGCTTCTGCCTCGGAATTTTAAATTAAAAGGAAATATGTAGATTTTTTAGGATATTACTGTGTAGTGATTCAGATGCGAATATTAGTCACACAAGTATGTACAAATATATTCACATTAATGCTAGGTTTACTCTATACAGGAGATCCCAGTTGACATTCCCAATTTTAAACCCAATTAAAAAAAAAAAAAAAACTATTGGATGTGGACATGTAGTATATTTTTAAACTGCATGACAAACATTGCTATAAATTTTTCCGATGTTCAGGTAGTCTTATTGACTTCAGGTATGCCTTTGAATATTAGATTACGAAATTTAGTACCCTGTGCTTCGCATAATCATTCACGTACAAACTAAGAAGTGTCCAGCATAATGAACCGGTCCTGCATTATAAACCATACATTAAATGCGGAGTAAAACTTCAACTTCTTGTTTCAGTGGAGTGTAAAATAAATAAATAAATAAATAAATAAAGATAAAACTTTGTTAGTAACTAATGGTAAACAGCAAAAAATTTATTTCTTAATACCTTATTACCTCTCAAGAACTGCAGGTTTCCTTGACCTGGAGCATTAGGAAGTCCAAAGAAAGGTTTCTCTTGGTAAGAAACGTAGAAAGGGCCTATGCCTGCTGGAGCTAATCAAGGATCTTCCAAGGAAGACCCAATTAAACTGATTTTATATGCCCTAAACTGAGAACTGATTAGAAGTTTGGAAAATTTCAGGTTAGTGGAGAGACAAGAGTTCTCTTTTAGCTTTGTGAGACGCCAATGAATGCCATCTTACTGAAGTGAAATCAACAGATAGGCAGACTTGTTTTATGCAAATGTCATGCACTGCTGCAAGATGATCATGGAAAGAAGGAAGACTTCTTTAGACAAATTCTTGAAGTGTGGGCCATCGAAGAAATCGGAAGCAGATCTGGTATAGAACAGCTGTAGGTAAAATAAAAACTGAGACTTCACACTTAAAGTGAAAGACTTTAGGACTAAGACTAATCCGAATTAAAAATAGCTATGAGACTGTGTATAAACATAATGAATATAAATACTTTTATATTTAAATAAATTAATACACATGTAGCATTTCCTATGTTAACGCGAGGTAATTTTTCTAAAATGTTTTTATGATTTTTATGATTTTCGACCGAATTTGGAGGAAAAATAAGATTATTTTCCTAGTAACCAATTGAAAACAGCGTTCCAGATGAAGAATGCCATTGCAGAATGGATTACTTTCATTATGTAAAGTATCACTATACTGGGAAACAAATACCTGAATGTCGAACCGGAATCTCAGTAGTTATATAACTATTAGAAAGAGTAAACTTCTATCATTCTAATAGTTCTTCTCTTGAAGCTTATTCCTTCCTTCTGTATAAGTTACAAAATTGTATTCAGTGCTATAATATGAGTAAATTTCTAGAACAAGATCTGGCTGGTAAGTTTTAAGATAACCTTTGCGTCTTCTTGATATTAAACGTGATAACACTGTACTAGGTTTTGTGAAATTAAACATCGATAGATTAGAACGTGTAATTTCATAACCCTGCTCTTTAGTATTTGGTCACAGCAAGTGGAAAAATGAGTGGAAGCATATAGTAAGTTTTTATCATGCGAATGAGAAAGGTAGCTATATGAATCCATGGCTGAGGTGTGATTGAGTTCTGTGTTAAAATTAAGAAGAACAACAATTGAAAAGTTCTTGAAATGTTACGGCATGGATATGGTGTGGAAAACCCCAAACATGCTTCAGTATTCCAATAGTGAAGGCACTTAATAGGTAGTAGTACGCGACTATCAACATCGACAAAGTGCATTATGACAGGCACTTTACGGTAGCATATGTCAACACTGCCGATCCATAGACAGATAGTGAGTGGGGTCATTATGCAGCTTTCCGAAAACCTCATTTGCATAGAGCCATCCAAAAAAAAAAAAAAAAAGCACCGAATTTCCTCAAGGAACAGAAATTTTTGCTCCAGGACAACTCCAGTCACATGCTGTTGCTATGGTTGTTCGAATATGACGAGAAAATAATTACTGTATATCCTGGATTTAACTCCAGGTGATTTATGGGGTCATTCTTAAGGATGAAAAGACAGCTGTGCGGAAAGAGATTCTTTCCGGGTGAAGAAGGATGTTTCAAAACAGTCTATTTCGTATGTTTGAATTGTGCCGCCCAGATGGAAAAGGGTTGACTTTAACTGCCATATCAAAGGGCAAGGGTTCGAATTCAGGAGAAAACATGGGTATAAACTGTCTGTCCTTTCACAGGATGCAACGGTGGCCTTCTTATTAGGTGCCTCCATAATAAAGTTACCACCTCTTTCAGACTTAGTAGTGGCCTTACAACGACTAATGCCCGCCATTGGAAAAAAAAATTGAATTGTTCACAATACGCTGTAAAAGGTTTAATTCACTGTGAAGAACGTTAAGGTTAAGTAGCACTCTGATTTAATACTGAATAAACATAACAGTTAAAATTTTTCAATCAGCAAGTAGGCTGCTGATTTACAAAAGGAAAAAAAAATCTTAATTATAAAAGTTCTTAAAACAAGACTAAGCACTAAATGTATGAAAAATTAGAATAGAAAGAAACCACTTTTTATATTAAAGGGACTGTATTTTGATTAGCAGTGTATCATAGCTCGGCATAAGAGATAAAGGCAAGAGCCTAAAGGTTTCTTGCTCATTAGAGGACTAAATTTGGATTTGTTGCATGTTACCTAAAATTCAAAAAGAGAAAAAACATTAAAGAATTTAGTTAAAAAATAACACCGCGGTCCGGAAGATCTCGTAACTGTTAAGAAACTCTAAAACATAATTATTAAAAAGAACAAAATAGTCATCCTGTGCTATTCCATATTCAATTAAACAAAGAAATAAAAAGAGAAAAAGTGTAAATATGCGTTTTTCGAAAAGGAAAAAGAAAATATTTTGATAATTTTGAACTCAAAAAACGTGCATAAGTGCTGTAAACAAAAACACTAAATAGAATTTTTCCTGCTTAATACTTCTTTTAGATATGTATGGAAGATAAACATCTCAATATCAAATGTAAAATCTTGCAAAAATCAACTTTCTATTGACTTCAAAACACAATGTCAGCCTAAGGTCTAATTATGAAGAGTTTTTTAACTTCTGTTAAGCTAAAATTATCTAAATAAAAATGCAAACAATTTAGGAAATAGTGGAATTTAGAGAAACTTTAGTAACGAAGATAAATCCGCCAAATTTAATTTACAGCATTGCGGAATTAACCCATGAAATCTGATTCGAAGACATCTTAATGCTGCTTTCACTGGTGAGAGTTGGCTTAGAAAATCATCCAAGGAAACATCCCTCCCCTTAAGCAGATAGTGTCGAGTGTTTTCCTATAATTTAAACAATCCAATCCAATCAACTGATGGTTCAACGAATCACGGCTAAGGCTAACTAAAATTCGAGAGGGATTTCTGCTATAATTGTTGAAGTTCTCCAATAAGAATACACAGCAATATTAACATTACAATATCTTACGGATATTGAGTCGATATATGAAGGTAACTGAGCAGGATACGTCGCACTCATGCTGAATTACCTTGCAAAGCCCAAGGTGCACCTAACACGAATGAGTCTTGATCAGTTTCCAAAGAGGACATCGGAGGAACCGAATGAGAAAATGGGTGGAGGAAAGACCCGAGTTTCGACGGATCCAACACACATCAGCAATAGACAAGGCTACAGTAAGCTGAAACGTAAATAAATCGCATGTAAAATAAAATCACATGCTTGAAAAGTTTCTTAAATGTGAGAACGCCTGCCAAGTCCGGGTAGCTTAACGAAGAATCTGCACAAAATACATTTCAAATAATAAATGCAAGTTAATATAAAATGGATTAAATGCTAATTTAAAAACGCAAATACAAACTGAATGCACTGAATAAAAATTAAAATAATCAAGGGAATACTATTTACACATAAAGTAGCCTTCAAAGAGAAAAATTATGTACAGCAAAGGAAGGGGGAAATTATGAGAATATTTTAAAATTTTGCAGAACCTGAAAGCTAAAGCTTCAGCGCTAAATTGCTAGTGGGAAATATATGCGAGGAAATACGGTAGCTCAGACAAAGAATGGCTCAGAGTCAGCAGTGTCAAATTTTTACGATCACTTCATTACGAAGATTGCGGTTAATTGCTTGTTTTTCAATGAATAAATAAATAAATAAAATAAAGTAAAATAAAATAAATAATAATAATGATAATGAAAGACGAAGCTGTGAAGTTTCTGAAAAGATTTTAATCGGTTTAGTACGACTGCTTTCCTACCACTCCAGTGAAATTTATGGTTCATAAATATATTTCGTTGTTTTTTATGCCTACTTACTTTTATTTAATGACAAGTATGATGTAATAAAGACAATCTTGCTTTTGCTTGTCTTGAAGGTAATATCAATACATAAAAATACCTCTTCAGCTTTCTTTTCATATGAGCTTAATTTATATAGAAAATCACTCGATAACTATTTGACTAGAAAGAGATGCCTAGGCAGAGAACATTTTAATGAAAACTGGCTCATATTTATGTTTACACATCAGGGGGGGAACCCTACACCCGTAACCGTCTATCATCCGCAGATTTACCAGTATTCAGCGTTTCAGCCATTCTGCTACTAGCACTGCTAAAGATGCTTTATGTGAAAAGCCCACCAGCGGCCGAGCGGTAAAGTCGCTGAATACTGGTAGTTCGGTCCGAGGTTCGAATCCCGCGAACGGGCTGGCTGCATGGGCGTTTTCGTGGTTTTCCCCATGTGTAACGTGTATACGAGCCAGTTTCCCTTAGAAAGTCCTCCACGAAAGGCATCCCTCCCGTTAGGCAGATAGCCCTCGTGTGCTTTGCCATAATTGAATACACCAAGCTTTATGTGAAAAAATAGATGTTACTTATTTTCCCTAACATTCTTAAGCAAAGGATTTTACTGTAGACCGTGTACGAATTAATTTTCTTCCAAAACCCCACAAAAGAGGTAAACACATCCCAAAATCTACCATTAAAGCTAAAAAAAGGGCATCTTCTATAGATAAATTTCAGCCTTACCAGAGTTTGAAGTAAAGTCTATACTGTCCGTATTTTAAAGAAAAACAAAAGGGGGGCATATAAAAACGAGTTAGTTCGCAAAACTTAGGATATTAACTAGTGAAGGCAGTTAAAAATATATGGTACTGCCATCTATTGACAGGAAAGCAAAGTACATTTTTAAAGTACTGATACGTTTCTTTCCGTATTTCTAGCATCGTTTCAAATATTTCTTTGCAAGAAATCATGAGATCTGAGCTATAGACACCTGAAACTTTTCATCATGTTCTTGAAGTTTATATTTTTAGCAGTTGGAATTTAAATAAATAAACAACTGGTTTGCTTAAACAGGCATTAATTAATTATGCTATCTAAATAGCTATAAATTGCCTAAATAAATATAGTTTAATTTTAATAATTGGTTCCCTGAATTACAGATGCTTCAGAAATCCATTCTGTCAAACCTATGGGAACTGATTAAATTCCATCACTGTACATATGATAACGGTTCTCAGTTTTTCATTTCATTTAACCCTTCAGAAAGTTATCCCCCCCTCTTTTCTAAAACTGTTCTGACTCCAAGATGCAGCACAAATAATGTGTAACATTTAAAGTAGTATACTATGATGTTGTTACTAATAATTTAATATGATATGATGTTGTATAAATTTACTTCGATTAAATAAAAATTAAAAATATTTTTATAAATAATTAATTTTAGCTAAATTAACAATAAAATAAATTAGTCACTAGACTAAATCAATAAAAAGGTTCAAAATAATAACAATATTTTTAAACTCGCTTTAATTTTGAGGAAGATTAGAGTTAATGAGAATTGGATTTTGTTTTTTATTCACCAAATCAAGAATACGCGGAGAAGTATTTGAAAGAGTACAGACCATATTTAATCTTCCAGTTGTTTCGTTTTCATTTGCAATAGAATTAAGAAATTTGTCTCTTAAAGATGTCGAAAGAAATGGAAACAATGCACGGATATGAATCGTACATTTGTCACGTTTGGATAAGAATTGCACATCAAAGGACAAAACTCTGATACTGATTTCTCATAGAACGCATCTCCTGCTTTTGAATCAGTTTTTAGATCCGAAATTAATCTTCACTTTCAAGGAATCCTTTCATATCTCCAGTACTGTCAGATGCTGCAATATTTATTTTTCAGAAAATGTAAAAGCACTTTCAAGTTCTTTCAAATCAGAATCAAAAGTCGATGACATTTTCTCCACCAGTGAAAAATGTTTAACATTGTCGTTTCCAGTTTTCCAGATTTTTTCCAAAATCTTTCAACGAATGAATTAATTACATGGTATTTTCATTCGAATTTTCAGATATTTTATCTGCTCAAAAACGGCAACCAAGGAGAAGAGGCGTATTTTTCATTCCTCATCTTCCTCTCAGGAGTAAATTCCAGCTCATTTTACACTTTAAAAATATAATTCTAGCTTATCTTTTAGTTCCAATATTCTGGCAATCATATGTACTTTTGAAAGTTATCAAGCATTTGCTTGGAAAAGAAAAAGATAATGGTCTGCATCTGTCGATAAACATGCTTGAAACGTCATACGTATAGAACTCTTTTTTTTTTTTTTTTTTTTTTTTTTTTTTTTAATTTACATTAGAACTCCTTTTTTTGATTTACGTTAGAACTCCTCTTTCTCACTGCAGTTTCCCTTACTTGATTTAAAGCCTTTCTTAATACAGCTAGTAGCCTATCTGAGGCCAGTACCGGTAGATGATACAAGGCGGAGAAATGTGGGAAACAATTTTCACTTAAGTCAGGAAATTTTTCCCAGCATGGCTGATGCTTTCTTTATACGGTATACATAGACAATGTCCCACGTAAGATACTCCAGTTCAAAGAAACTTAGTTTTTTTTTTCCTTCAGTAGTAGTTCCGAAAATTAAACAAAATATAATATCCTCTTTAAATAATGCTTAAAGAATATACCTTTCAAACACCAGCAAATAAGGACATGATCTACATCTGTCGATTCATGAAGCTGAGTTCATAACAAGCCAGATGCTACAGTCACTGTCTCCCGTTTAGATTGATCTTTAATATTAATGGCCATATCACGGTTCTTTCTTTGATGAGCACTGTTTGGTAGGAAAATGCTCTGAATTGTCTTTTCCTCCGAAATTTATTTTTGCATATATAGTTTCCAACATGCATGGGGTTTGATCCAAGTTTTTCCTTTTGTGTGAGGTTTTTTTCGCTTTGTAACCTTGTGCTACATTATAGAAAGCTTCTGTAGTCTTATAATTCAATTCGTCAAATCTCCCGGCTGAATCTAGCTCCCTCTTTTTTAAGAGAATTCCTACAACGCTTTAAAATACTTTTGGCTTTAACCATGTGCTGACGGTGATTATCTACAAACGTTGCCTCAGACTTTGTTGGTTACATGAAATAATTCCTCGTAATGTTTTTATAAGTAACATTGAGGTCTCTCTTTTCCATTAATGACAAAGGCTATAAATTTACATTAAATGTATGAATCATGGTATACTTTTATTAGCTTTCTTGATGGACTTTTACCCCCAAAATATGTACAAATGTGAATTAAAAAGTGTTTAAAAATAAAAACTTGGAAGGATAGCCATTGCAATTTTCCAGATTATAAAGCACAAGAACAAAATCAGATAACTCACTCAGTGGCAGAGATCGGAGAGTTAATAACTATACCAAATTTTTTTTTTTAAAAAAAAAACGGTTTTATTAAGGAAAGAAAAATTGAAATAGAGGAAGATATAAGCAACATTAGGATTCCTGCAGAAAAATAATAAAAAAAAAAAAAGATTGGGAGAAATCGGCACGCTCTCGGAATAGTCATACGTGAACAGAAATGAATGCTGCTGGAGGCTTGCAGCTTAATGCATTTCTTGGGAATGGCTTATCCGTCTCATCACCGACAGCATTGTCCAGAGTGCACTACAGGTAGGGAACCGATATAATACCACTAGAAGGGTGTAGGAAGGCTTCACACAAACAGCAAAGAAATCTAATTTTTCACTACTCCTTACACCATGTTATATTAAACTTTCCATTCGCTCAGGTTTCCTGTTTCAATTATTACAGTCTGAAGTCACATGATTCTTTTCTAAAACCATGAAACTACTCCTCAGGAAAAATTCTCTATTCGTTGAGGAACCCTGCTTTGCAGTAATGTTTTATTCTTAATATATAAACTGAATTTTTTTAAAGAAACTGTAAGTGATAATTTATTTGAGAAATGCATAATAGAACTGCCTTATTGTTGAACCTTTGATTGCTGGAAGTGTACTTTCATCATTACTCCGTAATTTTATTTATTAATTTATGTAAACCTTCTATATCTTGATTAGTCATTCAATGTAACGGACGCGAATAGATAATTAATAACATTACATCCAGGTAAATATTTAAAATGTACTGAATTAAATTGTATAAGTTACAGTAAAGCATGAACAGGCCCTCGTGGACCTTTTAAAGGAAACTGGCTCGTATTCAAGTTACATGTGGGGAAAACCAACTATTTCTCGAAGATTTGAACTGGAATCGAACTACCATTGCTCAGCGATATAACTTTTTGGCTACTAGTGGGCACTAAAAATGTATTACAATCCCTCATAACATCTATAGAAAAACATGATCCAAAAAAAAGTACTGTATAATTTTTTAAAACGGAATTTTAAAATTCAGTATGAAGTAAAAAATATTTAAATTTATCATTCGCAAAATTTAGCTGTCATGAGAAATTATTTTTACTCTAAATTATGTCGGGAAACTAATTTCAAAAACAGTTCTGCCAGTTACTTCAAAAATAAATGAAGCACTACCGAAAACGAATCCAGGGGTTATCAAAGTATTTACCAAGACTGTTGAAGAAATAATAATAAGGTTCAAATCTAGATTTATAGGAATAACAGTTTGCTAAATTCAAATCTTAAAAGTTCTTCAACATCAGCAAACAAAAAAAGTTCAGAAATGAAGTAATTTTATGATTAAATTGCAGAAAATTTCTCATTTATTCATTCTCATTTAAAGTTTTTATTTTTATTTATTTATTTTTGTGTTGTTTACAATTTCTATAACTGAAGTACCATAAAAAATTGGTACTAATGAACCTATGCCTGCAGCGAGTAAATGAAGTGATAGACCACATATGGGAAACTTGTAGAGTTGTTTCCCCCTTAAGAATGACAAGTTTTTAAAATTTAAGCTTTTTCTAACGAGGTCTCTTGAGATGTGTCATAACATTTTAAAGGTAGAGTCGAAATGTCTATGCACTTGAAATTTATACATACAGAAGTATGTTCACGTATGACTATTTCGTGAGTGTCTTAAGTTAAACATTCAACTTAGGACAGAGTATAGTCATAAAAAGACTTTGAATGAGCATGATCAGCATAGGCTGGCAAAAGTTGTTTCACTTTATTATGGTACAAGACTGCCTCAAGTAATATCGGAATGCAATGCGATGACCTCAGCAAACTTTAACGTGAGGTCTAAGGATCGTTTCGTTCATTATATGGGATTTAGAAGATGACACTCCAAAACACCACGAATCCATGAATCTCACATATCAAGAGGAAACTGTACAAGCTATGGTGACCCCTAATGGTTTGCTTAGCTGGCGTTCAGGGGAATACCTGGTATATCTACAAACGTCTGTGACAGGTAACCTCTACAGCTAAGTGTTCCGATGAGATACACTCTTTCATGCCCTACATTTATTTTGACGTGTTTGTCCTCTTCTAATAGGACATTGTACTGCTACGCATCTCTAGAAACGCAAAATTCGAGCATTCATCTAAATTTGGATTCTTGACATGGCCATTTAAACCATTCTCAGCACTATCAAGCATTTTTGAAGGGTATGCAACGTGCTATGAAATACCGAATCCCTGCATTTCCGAATACAGTAAAATTATAGACCGCTTCAAGAAGTATGGTGGTCATTGTCTGCGAAATACTCCCGCATTACTCGTGGAGTCATATTTTCTGTAGATCTGCGTTCTCATGAAACACATAGTAAGCTAAGAATGTATTCATCTGGTGTACCAGTACTTTTTTTGCACTTCATTGTTGTATTTTTTACATAACTCGGATGTTGACGTCTATATATTCATAGCAAATTATAATGTTTGCCTCAGTTTAAAACAATGACTGCGATTGTATTTTTTACAGTTAAAAACGTCGGTGATAAATAAATAAGATCATATAAATCCCCTCATATTTAATTTATTCAGAATCGGTTTATATATTTTATTTTTTTTTGTTCATAAAAGCTATATAAGATTTATTTGTATTCAATTAAACTTACAATTTAGTTTCTTATCCTTAAATCTTTTTGAGCAAATTTTTTCTGAATGGCAGCCTTCATCACATGGATAAATTTCAATTTCCTTTTACCTTTTCAAGTTGTTTAAGCATTAAAACTTGATGAGACCAACATGCTAAATCATACATGAATGTAAGAACGGAGACCACGCATTTGCTTCCATATGAAAACCTCCATGCAAAATACCCATGTAGCCTGCACATTTCTCTGACGTTCGAACGAGGATCAAACTACTAGTCTTCAACGGTCTTATACATTCGTCCCCAAGTGGACAAGTTTCCTTAAAGGGAGAAAAACGCCGACGCTCAGTTTCTGACAAGTGGCTACCTAAAAAACTGGTAAAAATGAATAAAAGCAAGACCAAAACAACTATGCAAACATTTGCAAAAACGTTTGGTTTTTCACACAAGTTTATTCATAAAACAATGAGGGAAAACTCATTAGAATTTAAAAAACATAATAAAACTTCAAAATAACTGGCAGACGGTTTGTCAAAGTTCCGAAATTCTGTTGATTTCTGATAAATGTAATTTTGCAAACAAAAAAAAATTCAGTATTTTGGCTGAGCCTATTTTTCATTTTTAAACTTCATAAACAGCTGAATTGGTGAATTTTTAACAAGGACGCAAATAAAAGCTAAAAACTTCAAAGATAATTCTTTTGTTCGTACAGTTGATTATGACAAAACGTATGAGAGCTATTTGTCAAACGGACGAATGCTTTCGTGGAAGATTTTTCTAAACGAAACTGATTCATTCTTATTTACGTTATGCATGGGGAAAAACCATTAAACGCACGTGCAACCACTTTGTTTGCTGTTATTTATATTCGAATAGGATTTACCAGTGTTTAGTAGTATTACTCACTCAATTTTTTTTGTGAACGAGAAACAAATAAAAAAAAAATTGAGCTGTAATTCTTACATTAGAAGTCTAATGCGAAATTCATATTTCTCAGCCTTTTATCAGCAAAAATGAGAAGGGAACGACGATATTTATGTCTCTAAATGTTCACTTAAACTGGCCAAATTTATTTCAGGAAAGAATTAGGATGATGATGCAGCATTCAGCTGGAACCCAACTCTAATCACCATGAAAGAAAGTAAACTGAATGATTGAATATGCACACTATAGTTTTCGTCACTAAAATAAGATAGCAAATATTGTTCAAGTTCATCATAGTGAGTATTTTAGGCTTTGTAAATCTTTTAGAGTCATTAGGTTATTTTGAAGTAGGAGTACATGAAAAATTAGCAATGCCCTCGCCGGTACTCGGACCTGGACCTCTTGAATACGCGCCGAGAGTGCTACAATTACACCACGAAGGAGAAAGGAGGGAGAAATACCTTATAATCTTTTTTCAGGTTATAAAATAGCAAGCCTTAAATCTAGAAGAAATCAGTAGCAAAGAATTAGGTAAGGGATAAAAGGAATAAATGTTTTAAGTCCTCCCCAGAATGATGAGACAGCATGTCTCTCAAAAAGAACTTGCAAAATACTGAGAGTTAGAAACCAGCATGTTAAGGCTAATTTCATGAAAATCTCAAAATATATAAATTAACGTATGAAGAAAAAATTGTAACTCAATTATGAATAAATTAAATGTGCTGTAATTTGAATTTCCTTATTTATTTCCTCAGACGTTGTAAGAATCTTAAGTTTTACTAACGTTTATTTTATTTTAAATATTTACTATCACTTCTTATTTTCTACTTCCGGCTAGAATTAAAAGTTTTAACTTATCTATGCAAATTTGTCTGGCGAACGCCAAGTACTTAAGTTGTGGCTTTTTGCCAAGCAAGAGAGAGGAAGGACTTAGCAGAAGCAGGCCGCTTGCCTTAGCAGTTTTACTCGGTTGCTGGTTGCCTTCCAGGCCAGAGGTTTAATCCTCTTAAAAATTTTAAACGTACTGTAGTGTTAACAGTTCTCTGTACTACATACGGCTTCCTGTTAACATACGGCCAATCTTCCACGTAGGCCCTTGTTTATTATTCCAAAGTTAAGTTAGAGTTTAGTTAATATTTTTATATTCTTACGTTCAGACCACAAGTGGTTGGTCTCTGTATTCCGAAGTTCGGAAATTATTGTAAAGAGTGAAAAATAAAGGGTTTCGTATACCCATCCTGTGTATCTTGTCTACTTCCCACATTTATTGAACATAGCTTTAGTAAGCTCCCTGTTCCGAGTCAGGTTCTGGAATGTTCCCCAAGCAAGTAAGGCGGAACACAGAACCTGATAGTGGCGCCCGACGAAGAAGAATAACCATGGCCGTGTTTCAAGAACCTGTGCTGCCTGCAGAAGCGGCTCAGAATCCAGAAATGCCAGCTGCCGCCCTGGAAGGATTTGGTTACATCGTCCAGACCATGCGCGCAGCGATGAAACCAGAAGCAACATTTAATGGAAACTCACCGGTAACCAGATTTTTGGAAAACCTAGATGACCACTTCATGATGTATCCCGTGCACGAGTTCCAAAAAGTCACATTAGCTACTAGCGCTTTGAGGGGCCAAGCGCTTAATTGGTTCAAATGTATAGGCAGAAGTCTCTTGGGTCAAGCAGGAAGTCCCACCTATACTTACGAAAATTTCAAGACTGCCCTAATAAACGCCTTCCCTGTCGTAAGGGATCGTGCGAAATTAGAAGCGGAACTTTTCAGCATATACCAGAAACCAATTGAAAATCTCTCAAGCTTTATTTTAAGAAAAATTCACGTCTTCAAACTCTTGTATGGAAACCGTCCGGATCCTGAGATAATTCAAGTGATTTTGCCGAGGTTACTTCCCCAAGTACAAGACTTTATTGAATTAAGGAATCCGACTACACTGGAAAAGTTATTTGAGCTAGCAATCCAGTTTGAAAGTAGAAGAACGGCGGACATTGAAAGAAGACGCCAATATCAACAACGAAACCAATTTGGTGAGCCAAGACCACAGCAAAGTCAAGCACACGGCTACGGAAGCAAAGCAAATCAGTGGGCAAGGAAACCCGAGCATTCAAAAACAGCCGGCGAACGTCGACAGTTCAATAGCAATCCAGGAAAAAAGTCTCAAGGCCAGTGGAAAAAGAAGGAAAGCATGGAAATGAAAAATGATTTAAACTAAAACGGATTTCTGCTGACGGGAGGGTGCGGAAATCCGAAGGCCAAGAAAACCCCTCTTCCTTCAAGTTAAATACAGTAATGGTGAAAAATTTGACTCTTCCGAAGATTGAAGTGTTGGTGAATAACATCCCAGCCACCGCACTCTTGGATACAGGCGCGTAGTGTTCCTGTGTGGCAGAAGAGTTTTTTAGGAAGTATTTTCGGAAATACCGCATATATAATTCGGATAATACGACAGTGTTAGCTGCGCAAGGGGAAAGATGCAAGTGCATAGGTAAATTACCGCTATACGTCCGTATCAAGGACGAACAAGTAAAGGTTATGTTTTTATAGTAAAGAATCTGCAAGCACATATTATCTTAGGGATAGATTTTCTTTCAGAGGCAGAAGCAACGCTAGATTTTAATGAAGCGTCCCTTAAGCTGACGATGAAACCAGTTCGAGGAGAAAAATCGGAACCGCCAATGTTAAACCTTGATCACCTGCCTAAGGAAGAGCAACAAAGAATCCGACAAGTGGTAAGTGAATTTGCTTCGTTCTTTAGTGATATTCCAGGATTTACTCAAGTTACTAACCGTAGTATTGACACCGGAGATTCAATGCCAGTTCGCCACAAAGCATACCGGTATGATAAGAATAAAGAAAAAATTATAGAATGGCACATTAGCGATATGCTACGTAAAAAGATCATAACGCCCATCTCAAGTAGTTATGCTAGCCCGGTGGTTTTATGTAAGAAAAATAATGACTATCCATTAACACATCCAAAAATGTGGCGTTTCGCGATTGACTATCGTAAATTAAACTCCATAACTAAATATCCGGTATATCCGTTACCTATTATTGAAGAAATTCTAAGGAACATAACGTCTACCAAATATATGACGACTTTAGACTTAACGACTGGTTATTTTCAAATAGGGGTTAGACCAGAGGACGTGCCTAAGACTGCTTTTATAACCAAGTCTGGCACTTATGCATTCCTGTGTATGCCGTTTGGCCTTTCAGGGGCACCGGCAACATTTCAGCGATGTATGGACATTGTGTTAAGGCCTTCGAAAGTCCACATTTATCTATTTAGACGATATCATTATTACTAGTGATAATCTGGACCAACATGTACAGGATTTAAAACAGGTGTTTTCTTTATTAAATGAGGCCGGTCTAAAAGTTAATGTCGAAAAGTGCAAATTTGCAGCCCCTGAATTAAAATATTTAGGTTACAAAATATCTCAGAAAGGAATCGAGACAGACGAATCAAAAATAATCGCTGTGCAAAAGTATCCGCCACCAAATACAGCGAAGAAGCTCTCTTCTTTTCTAGGACTTTGTTCATATTATAGGTCCTTTATAAAAGATTTTGCAGCTATTGCTGAACCATTGTTAAAATTAAAAAGGAAAAAGGTAAGATTCTCGTGGACGACCGAAGCCATTAGTGCTTTCGAAAAATTAAAGCAAGCATTAACGCAAGCCCCTGTGTTGAAATTTCCTGAAAAGGATGAGAATTTAGAAATTTCAGCGGATGCTTCGGATTATGCGGTAGGAGCGGTACTTTCGCAAAATCAGCAGCCCGTGGCATTTTTTAGTCGAACTTTAAATCAAACACAAAGAAATTATTCCGCGACCGAGAGAGAGGCACTTGCAGTTCTGTTAGCAGTGCAAAAGTTCCGAGTCTATTTTGGAAAGGCGCCGATAACAGTATATTCTGATCATGCGGCGGTAACTAGATTGTACTCAGGGAAAAACTTATCCCCAAGGTTAATAAGATGGGCACTCAAGCTACAAGAATATAATCTGGTAATCAAGCATACCCCCGGAAAGGAAAATATCGTAGCAGATGCCCTATCCAGAATAAAAATAGATGAAGAAGGTAACACTGTAAAGGTGGCAATGCTCACAGCATGTACAATAAATTCCCGAGAAACTGTAATAACCGAACTGGGTAAGGATCCTGAGTTTGGAAACATTTATGAGTATTTAAAGGATCCTGAAAATTTTAGCCACCAAGATATTGTGGCGATAAGAAATAGGGCGGCCCATTACGAACTAATAGATGGTCTATTATTTTATACAAAAACTACAAATTCCAACAACGAATTTCGACCTGTTATCCCAGCTAGTCTTAGATTAAATATCCTGCAGGAGTTACATGACAGCCCTTTAGCTTCTCATGCTGGTATTCGAAAAACTATCCAACGCGTACGCGAGGCAGTCTATTTTCCTGAACTGCAAAAGTTAAAAAGGGCGTATGTCCAGTCCTGCCCAACATGTCAAGCAGTTAATTATATTAATTTCCGCCCGGCCGGGTTTCTAAATAGTATTAAATCCGAATTTCCAAATGAAATAATTGGCATCGATTTATTGGGCCCTTTCCCAAAAAGTCAGTTAAATAAAAGTCGGTATCTCCTTGTTATGGTTGATCATTTTAGTAAGTGGACCGAAATTGTTCCCTTAAAACGAGCCTCCCCGAAATTAGTTACTGATTCTATTTTAAATAAATATATTTTAAAATACGGGGCGCCCCTAAAAGTTATATCGGATAAAGGTCCTCAATTTGTAAGTAATATATTTGAAGACATGTGCCAAAAACTGGGCATACGTCATTTAAAAATGGTCCCCGTATCGGCCGCAATCAAATATAGCGGAACGGGTCAATAGAAATATAGTGAAAATTATCCGTAGTTATGTTAAAAATTTTCATAAAAGCTGGGATAACTATGTCAATGAATTTGCTTTCGCCCTTAGGACCGCAAAACATGATACAACGGGCAAAACTCCTGCTGAGTTATTTTTAGGCAGAAAGATTATAACGCCGTTAGATAAATGATTTTATGTTCAACAAAGAGCCACAGAATTTAAAATGGGTGATATAGAAAAATTAATTAAAGAAGCAAAAAAGAACACTGAAGTAGCACAAAGAAAACAGAAGCTCTATTATGATTTGAAACGACGGGGAGTAACTTATAAAGTAGGAGATGAAGTATTAAAAATTAAGCATTCACTTTCTTCAGCACCAGAAGATAAAATCGCCAAATTTTTTTTACGATTTGAAGGACCATATGTCATAGAAAAAATAACTCACGCTGTAGTGGTGTTAAAAGCCAGGAATGGTGAAACATCCTCCGCAAACATTGACCAAATAAAACCATACTATGACCGTAATAAAATGCAAATATTCAAAGATCTTTTGCAGGATCCGGCACGGCAGGCACAAGTTCCAGAGGTGGAACAACGTCAAGCACAAGGACAAGCCATTAGGAGGCAGGAGCAATTGAAAAGAAATTTTCCCCGTTGGAAAATTGAAGGTAACAAGAAAAAGAAGCCGTTCCACTGAACACAAAAGAGAGCGCACGACCACCCCCAGAAGAAGAAGGGAGAAGTACGACGAATGCAAAGAGAGCCAGGAGAAATAACGGCAACTATAACCCGGCTCCCAAACGGAAGATCTACTCATCGGACAGGACTCTACGCAGCAAATGTCGCCGAATTACGGAAGGACCACCAGCGGCGGAGGAAAAGATACAAGGAAAATTTGAACGGCCAGCAACGAGGTCCAAGCAGGAACGAGAGAGAAGTGTCCCGGTTCCGCCAAGACCAGCGACCATCAAACGGCCAGGGCCACAGGCAGAGGCGAAAAAGAAGGTATTCAAGGGTGACCGAACTGGAGGGAAAAGAAAGCTTCTAGAGGAAGGCACTGAAGGGCGAGCCCGCACAAGAAGGAGGATAAATCAAACACGAATCGTTGCTACCTTCCAGGGCTGGGCAGAGAAAAGAATGTCCGAATATCACAAAGATAAGTAAAATTTTATGTTACTTTGCAAACTTAAGTTAATCTTTCATTCTTACTGCAAGTGGCAGATTTCAAGAAGTTTTACCTCATGTGAGGTCTACCTTTATCGCCAAAAAGGCGAGAAATGAGTTGTTACCTATTTTGGTATTATGTTTTTCAATTACTCGCGAGTAAAACTAAAGTTGATGTATAATATGAATGTGTAAATACTTGAATATTGTAAAAGTTATTGTATAAATTTTATTTAAAAGATTCTGGCAAGAAAGAAATTTTGGTCTGAAAGACTTTTGAAATGTAGTGTTTCAATGTAGAAGAATTGGCACTTGCTTGGAAAAGAATAGAAGTTAACAATGTACTACTAATGTATGTTTTAAAATGCTTAAAATTAACGGCATGTTAATATGTTCTTATATACAATGTGAACTGTTATTTTAAATGTTAAGAAATACTGTGATATGGTAAAAGTGAAAGTAATGCCAAAAATTTTAAACTTATTCGTGTGACTGAAAAAAAAAAAGAGAGAGAGAGAGAAAAGTATTGTGAATATGTGTTAAAGGTTGAATGAATGTAGTTAGGCTCTCTGACGCTACACTTCAGAGTTAGCCACTTTCAGAATAGTACCTCAGGGTTTAGAGATGAAGATAGGGTGTGTTACGAGGTCTTGTTATGTTGAATTTTAACACGTTAGTGTTTTGATTGTAGGAGGCAGTGTTGAACACGTATACATAAAAACATTCGTGTTTGGTGTTTTGTTTGACAACACATGTCAGAGAGCACGGGGAGAGATAATTAAAATAAAAGTCATGAATGAAATAAGAATGTTAGGAGAAATATAAATATTCATGTTACTTGCCATTTAATTGTGTAACATTTCATTAAACTAGTTTTCCTTCCAGATCTCTGGAAGGAACCAGATTTCAACTAAAAGCTCCTGTTTATATGCAGTACAGATGAAAAGTAATTGTCCATGGAGCTGATAATGTAAAAACAATTTTTTTTTAAATTTCTAGTTTCTAGTGAGGAATATTTGTAAAAGATTGGCCTCGCGTTAGATTCTAGAGCTAAATGTTTTCAAGAAGGTCGTTTTAGACCTCAGTTTCAAACTAATTAACTCTGGCGGGAAGTATGTAAGGATCTTAAGTTTTACTAACGTTTATTTTATTTTAAATCTTTACTATCACTTCCTATTTTCTACTTCCGGCTAGAATTAAAAGTTTTAACTTATTTATGCAAATTTGTCTGGCGAACGCCAAGTACTTAAGTTGTGGCTTTTTGCCAAGCAAGAGAGAGGAAGGAGTTAGTAGAAGCAGGCCGCTTGCCTTAGCAGTTTTACTCGGTTGCTGGTTGCCTTCCAGGCCAGAGGTTTAATCCTCTTAAGAATTTTAAAGGTATTGTAGTGTTAACAGTTCTCTGTACTACATACGGCTTCCTGTTAACATAGGGCCAATCTTCCACGTAGGCCCTTGTTTATTATTCCAAAGTTAAGTTAGAGTTTAGTTAATATTTTTATATTCTTACGTTCAGACCACAAGTGGTTGGTCTCTGTATTCCGAAGTTCGGAAATTATTGTAAAGAGTGAAAAATAAAGGGTTTCGTATACCCATCCTGTGTATCTTGTCTACTTCCCACATTTATTGAACATAGCTTTAGTAAGCTCCCTGTTCCGAGTCAGGTTCTGGAATGTTCCCCAAGCAAGTAAGGCGGAACACAGAACCTGATAGTGGCGCCCGACGAAGAAGAATAACCATGGCCGTGTTTCAAGAACCTGTGCTGCCTGCAGAAGCGGCTCAGAATCCAGAAATGCGAGCTGCCGCCCTGGAAGGATTTGGTTACATCGTCCAGACCATGCGCGCAGCGATGAAACCAGAAGCAACATTTAATGGAAACTCACCGGTAACCAGATTTTTGGAAAACCTAGATGACCACTTCATGATGTATCCCGTGCACGAGTTCCAAAAAGTCACATTAGCTACTAGCGCTTTGAGGGGCCAAGCGCTTAATTGGTTCAAATGTATAGGCAGAAGTCTCTTGGGTCAAGCAGGAAGTCCCACCTATACTTACGAAAATTTCAAGACTGCCCTAATAAACGCCTTCCCTGTCGTAAGGGATCGTGCGAAATTAGAAGCGGAACTTTTCAGCATATACCAGAAACCAATTGAAAATCTCTCAAGCTTTATTTTAAGAAAAATTCACGTCTTCAAACTCTTGTATGGAAACCGTCCGGATCCTGAGATAATTCAAGTGATTTTGCCGAGGTTACTTCCCCAAGTACAAGACTTTATTGAATTAAGGAATCCGACTACACTGGAAAAGTTATTTGAGCTAGCAATCCAGTTTGAAAGTAGAAGAACGGCGGACATTGAAAGAAGACGCCAATATCAACAACGAAACCAATTTGGTGAGCCAAGACCACAGCAAAGTCAAGCACACGGCTACGGAAGCAAAGCAAATCAGTGGGCAAGGAAACCCGAGCATTCAAAAACAGCCGGCGAACGTCGACAGTTCAATAGCAATCCAGGAAAAAAGTCTCAAGGCCAGTGGAAAAAGAAGGAAAGCATGGAAATGAAAAATGATTTAAACTAAAACGGATTTCTGCTGACGGGAGGGTGCGGAAATCCGAAGGCCAAGAAAACCCCTCTTCCTTCAAGTTAAATACAGTAATGGTGAAAAATTTGACTCTTCCGAAGATTGAAGTGTTGGTGAATAACATCCCAGCCACCGCACTCTTGGATACAGGCGCGTAGTGTTCCTGTGTGGCAGAAGAGTTTTTTAGGAAGTATTTTCGGAAATACCGCATATATAATTCGGATAATACGACAGTGTTAGCTGCGCAAGGGGAAAGATGCAAGTGCATAGGTAAATTACCGCTATACGTCCGTATCAAGGACGAACAAGTAAAGGTTATGTTTTTATAGTAAAGAATCTGCAAGCACATATTATCTTAGGGATAGATTTTCTTTCAGAGGCAGAAGCAACGCTAGATTTTAATGAAGCGTCCCTTAAGCTGACGATGAAACCAGTTCGAGGAGAAAAATCGGAACCGCCAATGTTAAACCTTGATCACCTGCCTAAGGAAGAGCAACAAAGAATCCGACAAGTGGTAAGTGAATTTGCTTCGTTCTTTAGTGATATTCCAGGATTTACTCAAGTTACTAACCGTAGTATTGACACCGGAGATTCAATGCCAGTTCGCCACAAAGCATACCGGTATGATAAGAATAAAGAAAAAATTATAGAATGGCACATTAGCGATATGCTACGTAAAAAGATCATAACGCCCATCTCAAGTAGTTATGCTAGCCCGGTGGTTTTATGTAAGAAAAATAATGACTATCCATTAACACATCCAAAAATGTGGCGTTTCGCGATTGACTATCGTAAATTAAACTCCATAACTAAATATCCGGTATATCCGTTACCTATTATTGAAGAAATTCTAAGGAACATAACGTCTACCAAATATATGACGACTTTAGACTTAACGACTGGTTATTTTCAAATAGGGGTTAGACCAGAGGACGTGCCTAAGACTGCTTTTATAACCAAGTCTGGCACTTATGCATTCCTGTGTATGCCGTTTGGCCTTTCAGGGGCACCGGCAACATTTCAGCGATGTATGGACATTGTGTTAAGGCCTTCGAAAGTCCACATTTATCTATTTAGACGATATCATTATTACTAGTGATAATCTGGACCAACATGTACAGATTTAAAACAGGTGTTTTCTTTATTAAATGAGGCCGGTCTAAAAGTTAATGTCGAAAAGTGCAAATTTGCAGCCCCTGAATTAAAATATTTAGGTTACAAAATATCTCAGAAAGGAATCGAGACAGACGAATCAAAAATAATCGCTGTGCAAAAGTATCCGCCACCAAATACAGCGAAGAAGCTCTCTTCTTTTCTAGGACTTTGTTCATATTATAGGTCCTTTATAAAAGATTTTGCAGCTATTGCTGAACCATTGTTAAAATTAAAAAGGAAAAAGGTAAGATTCTCGTGGACGACCGAAGCCATTAGTGCTTTCGAAAAATTAAAGCAAGCATTAACGCAAGCCCCTGTGTTGAAATTTCCTGAAAAGGATGAGAATTTAGAAATTTCAGCGGATGCTTCGGATTATGCGGTAGGAGCGGTACTTTCGCAAAATCAGCAGCCCGTGGCATTTTTAGTCGAACTTTAAATCAAACACAAAGAAATTATTCCGCGACCGAGAGAGAGGCACTTGCAGTTCTGTTAGCAGTGCAAAAGTTCCGAGTCTATTTTGGAAAGGCGCCGATAACAGTATATTCTGATCATGCGGCGGTAACTAGATTGTACTCAGGGAAAAACTTATCCCCAAGGTTAATAAGATGGGCACTCAAGCTACAAGAATATAATCTGGTAATCAAGCATACCCCCGGAAAGGAAAATATCGTAGCAGATGCCCTATCCAGAATAAAAATAGATGAAGAAGGTAACACTGTAAAGGTGGCAATGCTCACAGCATGTACAATAAATTCCCGAGAAACTGTAATAACCGAACTGGGTAAGGATCCTGAGTTTGGAAACATTTATGAGTATTTAAAGGATCCTGAAAATTTTAGCCACCAAGATATTGTGGCGATAAGAAATAGGGCGGCCCATTACGAACTAATAGATGGTCTATTATTTTATACAAAAACTACAAATTCCAACAACGAATTTCGACCTGTTATCCCAGCTAGTCTTAGATTAAATATCCTGCAGGAGTTACATGACAGCCCTTTAGCTTCTCATGCTGGTATTCGAAAAACTATCCAACGCGTACGCGAGGCAGTCTATTTTCCTGAACTGCAAAAGTTAAAAAGGGCGTATGTCCAGTCCTGCCCAACATGTCAAGCAGTTAATTATATTAATTTCCGCCCGGCCGGGTTTCTAAATAGTATTAAATCCGAATTTCCAAATGAAATAATTGGCATCGATTTATTGGGCCCTTTCCCAAAAAGTCAGTTAAATAAAAGTCGGTATCTCCTTGTTATGGTTGATCATTTTAGTAAGTGGACCGAAATTGTTCCCTTAAAACGAGCCTCCCCGAAATTAGTTACTGATTCTATTTTAAATAAATATATTTTAAAATACGGGGCGCCCCTAAAAGTTATATCGGATAAAGGTCCTCAATTTGTAAGTAATATATTTGAAGACATGTGCCAAAAACTGGGCATACGTCATTTAAAAATGGTCCCCGTATCGGCCGCAATCAAATATAGCGGAACGGGTCAATAGAAATATAGTGAAAGTTATCCGTAGTTATGTTAAAAATTTTCATAAAAGCTGGGATAACTATGTCAATGAATTTGCTTTCGCCCTTAGGACCGCAAAACATGATACAACGGGCAAAACTCCTGCTGAGTTATTTTTAGGCAGAAAGATTATAACGCCGTTAGATAAATGATTTTATGTTCAACAAAGAGCCACAGAATTTAAAATGGGTGATATAGAAAAATTAATTAAAGAAGCAAAAAAGAACACTGAAGTAGCACAAAGAAAACAGAAGCTCTATTATGATTTGAAACGACGGGGAGTAACTTATAAAGTAGGAGATGAAGTATTAAAAATTAAGCATTCACTTTCTTCAGCACCAGAAGATAAAATCGCCAAATTTTTTTTACGATTTGAAGGACCATATGTCATAGAAAAAATAACTCACGCTGTAGTGGTGTTAAAAGCCAGGAATGGTGAAACATCCTCCGCAAACATTGACCAAATAAAACCATACTATGACCGTAATAAAATGCAAATATTCAAAGATCTTTTGCAGGATCCGGCACGGCAGGCACAAGTTCCAGAGGTGGAACAACGTCAAGCACAAGGACAAGCCATTAGGAGGCAGGAGCAATTGAAAAGAAATTTTCCCCGTTGGAAAATTGAAGGTAACAAGAAAAAGAAGCCGTTCCACTGAACACAAAAGAGAGCGCACGACCACCCCCAGAAGAAGAAGGGAGAAGTAAGACGAATGCAAAGAGAGCCAGGAGAAATAACGGCAACTATAACCCGGCTCCCAAACGGAAGATCTACTCATCGGACAGGACTCTACGCAGCAAATGTCGCCGAATTACGGAAGGACCACCAGCGGCGGAGGAAAAGATACAAGGAAAATTTGAACGGCCAGCAACGAGGTCCAAGCAGGAACGAGAGAGAAGTGTCCCGGTTCCGCCAAGACCAGCGACCATCAAACGGCCAGGGCCACAGGCAGAGGCGAAAAAGAAGGTATTCAAGGGTGACCGAACTGGAGGGAAAAGAAAGCTTCTAGAGGAAGGCACTGAAGGGCGAGCCCGCACAAGAAGGAGGATAAATCAAACACGAATCATTGCTACCTTCCAGGGCTGGGCAGAGAAAAGAATGTCCGAATATCACAAAGATAAGTAAAATTTTATGTTACTTTGCAAACTTAAGTTAATCTTTCATTCTTACTGCAAGTGGCAGATTTCAAGAAGTTTTACCTCATGTGAGGTCTACCTTTATCGCCAAAAAGGCGAGAAATGAGTTGTTACCTATTTTGGTATTATGTTTTTCAATTACTCGCGAGTAAAACTAAAGTTGATGTATAATATGAATGTGTAAATACTTGAATATTGTAAAAGTTATTGTATAAATTTTATTTAAAAGATTCTGGCAAGAAAGAAATTTTGGTCTGAAAGACTTTTGAAATGTAGTGTTTCAATGTAGAAGAATTGGCACTTGCTTGGAAAAGAATAGAAGTTAACAATGTACTACTAATGTATGTTTTAAAATGCTTAAAATTAACGGCATGTTAATATGTTCTTATATACAATGTGAACTGTTATTTTAAATGTTAAGAAATACTGTGATATGGTAAAAGTGAAAGTAATGCCAAAAATTTTAAACTTATTCGTGTGACTGAAAAAAAAAAGAGAGAGAGAGAGAAAAGTATTGTGAATATGTGTTAAAGGTTGAATGAATGTAGTTAGGCTCTCTGACGCTACACTTCAGAGTTAGCCACTTTCAGAATAGTACCTCAGGGTTTAGAGATGAAGATAGGGTGTGTTACGAGGTCTTGTTATGTTGAATTTTAACACGTTAGTGTTTTGATTGTAGGAGGCAGTGTTGAACACGTATACATAAACACATTCGTGTTTGGTGTTTTGTTTGACAACACATGTCAGAGAGCACGGGGAGAGATAATTAAAATAAAAGTCATGAATGAAATAAGAATGTTAGGAGAAATATAAATATTCATGTTACTTGCCATTTAATTGTGTAACATTTCATTAAACTAGTTTTCCTTCCAGATCTCTGGAAGGAACCAGATTTCAACTAAAAGCTCCTGTTTATATGCAGTACAGATGAAAAGTAATTGTCCATGGAGCTGATAATGTAAAAACAATTTTTTTTTTAAATTTCTAGTTTCTAGTGAGGAATATTTGTAAAAGATTGGCCTCGCGTTAGATTCTAGAGCTAAATGTTTTCAAGAAGGTCGTTTTAGACCTCAGTTTCAAACTAACTAACTCTGGCGGGAAGTATGTAAGGATCTTAAGTTTTACTAACGTTTATTTTATTTTAAATCTTTACTATCACTTCTTATTTTCTACTTCCGGCTAGAATTAAAAGTTTTAACTTATTTATGCAAATTTGTCTGGCGAACGCCAAGTACTTAAGTTGTGGCTTTTTGCCAAGCAAGAGAGAGGAAGGAGTTAGTAGAAGCAGGCCGCTTGCCTTAGCAGTTTTACTCGGTTGCTGGTTGCCTTCCAGGCCAGAGGTTTAATCCTCTTAAGAATTTTAAAGGTATTGTAGTGTTAACAGTTCTCTGTACTACATACGGCTTCCTGTTAACATAGGGCCAATCTTCCACGTAGGCCCTTGTTTATTATTCCAAAGTTAAGTTAGAGTTTAGTTAATATTTTTATATTCTTACGTTCAGACCACAAGTGGTTGGTCTCTGTATTCCGAAGTTCGGAAATTATTGTAAAGAGTGAAAAATAAAGGGTTTCGTATACCCATCCTGTGTATCTTGTCTACTTCCCACATTTATTGAACATAGCTTTAGTAAGCTCCCTGTTCCGAGTCAGGTTCTGGAATGTTCCCCAAGCAAGTAAGGCGGAACACAGAACCTGATAGTGGCGCCCGACGAAGAAGAATAACCATGGCCGTGTTTCAAGAACCTGTGCTGCCTGCAGAAGCGGCTCAGAATCCAGAAATGCGAGCTGCCGCCCTGGAAGGATTTGGTTACATCGTCCAGACCATGCGCGCAGCGATGAAACCAGAAGCAACATTTAATGGAAACTCACCGGTAACCAGATTTTTGGAAAACCTAGATGACCACTTCATGATGTATCCCGTGCACGAGTTCCAAAAAGTCACATTAGCTACTAGCGCTTTGAGGGGCCAAGCGCTTAATTGGTTCAAATGTATAGGCAGAAGTCTCTTGGGTCAAGCAGGAAGTCCCACCTATACTTACGAAAATTTCAAGACTGCCCTAATAAACGCCTTCCCTGTCGTAAGGGATCGTGCGAAATTAGAAGCGGAACTTTTCAGCATATACCAGAAACCAATTGAAAATCTCTCAAGCTTTATTTTAAGAAAAATTCACGTCTTCAAACTCTTGTATGGAAACCGTCCGGATCCTGAGATAATTCAAGTGATTTTGCCGAGGTTACTTCCCCAAGTACAAGACTTTATTGAATTAAGGAATCCGACTACACTGGAAAAGTTATTTGAGCTAGCAATCCAGTTTGAAAGTAGAAGAACGGCGGACATTGAAAGAAGACGCCAATATCAACAACGAAACCAATTTGGTGAGCCAAGACCACAGCAAAGTCAAGCACACGGCTACGGAAGCAAAGCAAATCAGTGGGCAAGGAAACCCGAGCATTCAAAAACAGCCGGCGAACGTCGACAGTTCAATAGCAATCCAGGAAAAAAGTCTCAAGGCCAGTGGAAAAAGAAGGAAAGCATGGAAATGAAAAATGATTTAAACTAAAACGGATTTCTGCTGACGGGAGGGTGCGGAAATCCGAAGGCCAAGAAAACCCCTCTTCCTTCAAGTTAAATACAGTAATGGTGAAAAATTTGACTCTTCCGAAGATTGAAGTGTTGGTGAATAACATCCCAGCCACCGCACTCTTGGATACAGGCGCGTAGTGTTCCTGTGTGGCAGAAGAGTTTTTTAGGAAGTATTTTCGGAAATACCGCATATATAATTCGGATAATACGACAGTGTTAGCTGCGCAAGGGGAAAGATGCAAGTGCATAGGTAAATTACCGCTATACGTCCGTATCAAGGACGAACAAGTAAAGGTTATGTTTTTATAGTAAAGAATCTGCAAGCACATATTATCTTAGGGATAGATTTTCTTTCAGAGGCAGAAGCAACGCTAGATTTTAATGAAGCGTCCCTTAAGCTGACGATGAAACCAGTTCGAGGAGAAAAATCGGAACCGCCAATGTTAAACCTTGATCACCTGCCTAAGGAAGAGCAACAAAGAATCCGACAAGTGGTAAGTGAATTTGCTTCGTTCTTTAGTGATATTCCAGGATTTACTCAAGTTACTAACCGTAGTATTGACACCGGAGATTCAATGCCAGTTCGCCACAAAGCATACCGGTATGATAAGAATAAAGAAAAAATTATAGAATGGCACATTAGCGATATGCTACGTAAAAAGATCATAACGCCCATCTCAAGTAGTTATGCTAGCCCGGTGGTTTTATGTAAGAAAAATAATGACTATCCATTAACACATCCAAAAATGTGGCGTTTCGCGATTGACTATCGTAAATTAAACTCCATAACTAAATATCCGGTATATCCGTTACCTATTATTGAAGAAATTCTAAGGAACATAACGTCTACCAAATATATGACGACTTTAGACTTAACGACTGGTTATTTTCAAATAGGGGTTAGACCAGAGGACGTGCCTAAGACTGCTTTTATAACCAAGTCTGGCACTTATGCATTCCTGTGTATGCCGTTTGGCCTTTCAGGGGCACCGGCAACATTTCAGCGATGTATGGACATTGTGTTAAGGCCTTCGAAAGTCCACATTTATCTATTTAGACGATATCATTATTACTAGTGATAATCTGGACCAACATGTACAGGATTTAAAACAGGTGTTTTCTTTATTAAATGAGGCCGGTCTAAAAGTTAATGTCGAAAAGTGCAAATTTGCAGCCCCTGAATTAAAATATTTAGGTTACAAAATATCTCAGAAAGGAATCGAGACAGACGAATCAAAAATAATCGCTGTGCAAAAGTATCCGCCACCAAATACAGCGAAGAAGCTCTCTTCTTTTCTAGGACTTTGTTCATATTATAGGTCCTTTATAAAAGATTTTGCAGCTATTGCTGAACCATTGTTAAAATTAAAAAGGAAAAAGGTAAGATTCTCGTGGACGACCGAAGCCATTAGTGCTTTCGAAAAATTAAAGCAAGCATTAACGCAAGCCCCTGTGTTGAAATTTCCTGAAAAGGATGAGAATTTAGAAATTTCAGCGGATGCTTCGGATTATGCGGTAGGAGCGGTACTTTCGCAAAATCAGCAGCCCGTGGCATTTTTTAGTCGAACTTTAAATCAAACACAAAGAAATTATTCCGCGACCGAGAGAGAGGCACTTGCAGTTCTGTTAGCAGTGCAAAAGTTCCGAGTCTATTTTGGAAAGGCGCCGATAACAGTATATTCTGATCATGCGGCGGTAACTAGATTGTACTCAGGGAAAAACTTATCCCCAAGGTTAATAAGATGGGCACTCAAGCTACAAGAATATAATCTGGTAATCAAGCATACCCCCGGAAAGGAAAATATCGTAGCAGATGCCCTATCCAGAATAAAAATAGATGAAGAAGGTAATACTGTAAAGGTGGCAATGCTCACAGCATGTACAATAAATTCCCGAGAAACTGTAATAACCGAACTGGGTAAGGATCCTGAGTTTGGAAACATTTATGAGTATTTAAAGGATCCTGAAAATTTTAGCCACCAAGATATTGTGGCGATAAGAAATAGGGCGGCCCATTACGAACTAATAGATGGTCTATTATTTTATACAAAAACTACAAATTCCAACAACGAATTTCGACCTGTTATCCCAGCTAGTCTTAGATTAAATATCCTGCAGGAGTTACATGACAGCCCTTTAGCTTCTCATGCTGGTATTCGAAAAACTATCCAACGCGTACGCGAGGCAGTCTATTTTCCTGAACTGCAAAAGTTAAAAAGGGCGTATGTCCAGTCCTGCCCAACATGTCAAGCAGTTAATTATATTAATTTCCGCCCGGCCGGGTTTCTAAATAGTATTAAATCCGAATTTCCAAATGAAATAATTGGCATCGATTTATTGGGCCCTTTCCCAAAAAGTCAGTTAAATAAAAGTCGGTATCTCCTTGTTATGGTTGATCATTTTAGTAAGTGGACCGAAATTGTTCCCTTAAAACGAGCCTCCCCGAAATTAGTTACTGATTCTATTTTAAATAAATATATTTTAAAATACGGGGCGCCCCTAAAAGTTATATCGGATAAAGGTCCTCAATTTGTAAGTAATATATTTGAAGACATGTGCCAAAAACTGGGCATACGTCATTTAAAAATGGTCCCCGTATCGGCCGCAATCAAATATAGCGGAACGGGTCAATAGAAATATAGTGAAAGTTATCCGTAGTTATGTTAAAAATTTTCATAAAAGCTGGGATAACTATGTCAATGAATTTGCTTTCGCCCTTAGGACCGCAAAACATGATACAACGGGCAAAACTCCTGCTGAGTTATTTTTAGGCAGAAAGATTATAACGCCGTTAGATAAATGATTTTATGTTCAACAAAGAGCCACAGAATTTAAAATGGGTGATATAGAAAAATTAATTAAAGAAGCAAAAAAGAACACTGAAGTAGCACAAAGAAAACAGAAGCTCTATTATGATTTGAAACGACGGGGAGTAACTTATAAAGTAGGAGATGAAGTATTAAAAATTAAGCATTCACTTTCTTCAGCACCAGAAGATAAAATCGCCAAATTTTTTTTACGATTTGAAGGACCATATGTCATAGAAAAAATAACTCACGCTGTAGTGGTGTTAAAAGCCAGGAATGGTGAAACATCCTCCGCAAACATTGACCAAATAAAACCATACTATGACCGTAATAAAATGCAAATATTCAAAGATCTTTTGCAGGATCCGGCACGGCAGGCACAAGTTCCAGAGGTGGAACAACGTCAAGCACAAGGACAAGCCATTAGGAGGCAGGAGCAATTGAAAAGAAATTTTCCCCGTTGGAAAATTGAAGGTAACAAGAAAAAGAAGCCGTTCCACTGAACACAAAAGAGAGCGCACGACCACCCCCAGAAGAAGAAGGGAGAAGTACGACGAATGCAATGAGAGCCAGGAGAAATAACGGCAACTATAACCCGGCTCCCAAACGGAAGATCTACTCATCGGACAGGACTCTACGCAGCAAATGTCGCCGAATTACGGAAGGACCACCAGCGGCGGAGGAAAAGATACAAGGAAAATTTGAACGGCCAGCAACGAGGTCCAAGCAGGAACGAGAGAGAAGTGTCCCGGTTCCGCCAAGACCAGCGACCATCAAACGGCCAGGGCCACAGGCAGAGGCGAAAAAGAAGGTATTCAAGGGTGACCGAACTGGAGGGAAAAGAAAGCTTCTAGAGGAAGGCACTGAAGGGCGAGCCCGCACAAGAAGGAGGATAAATCAAACACGAATCGTTGCTACCTTCCAGGGCTGGGCAGAGAAAAGAATGTCCGAATATCACAAAGATAAGTAAAATTTTATGTTACTTTGCAAACTTAAGTTAATCTTTCATTCTTACTGCAAGTGGCAGATTTCAAGAAGTTTTACCTCATGTGAGGTCTACCTTTATCGCCAAAAAGGCGAGAAATGAGTTGTTACCTATTTTGGTATTATGTTTTTCAATTACTCGCGAGTAAAACTAAAGTTGATGTATAATATGAATGTGTAAATACTTGAATATTGTAAAAGTTATTGTATAAATTTTATTTAAAAGATTCTGGCAAGAAAGAAATTTTGGTCTGAAAGACTTTTGAAATGTAGTGTTTCAATGTAGAAGAATTGGCACTTGCTTGGAAAAGAATAGAAGTTAACAATGTACTACTAATGTATGTTTTAAAATGCTTAAAATTAACGGCATGTTAATATGTTCTTATATACAATGTGAACTGTTATTTTAAATGTTAAGAAATACTGTGATATGGTAAAAGTGAAAGTAATGCCAAAAATTTTAAACTTATTCGTGTGACTGAAAAAAAAAAAAAGAGAGAGAGAGAGAAAAGTATTGTGAATATGTGTTAAAGGTTGAATGAATGTAGTTAGGCTCTCTGACGCTACACTTCAGAGTTAGCCACTTTCAGAATAGTACCTCAGGGTTTAGAGATGAAGATAGGGTGTGTTACGAGGTCTTGTTATGTTGAATTTTAACACGTTAGTGTTTTGATTGTAGGAGGCAGTGTTGAACACGTATACATAAACACATTCGTGTTTGGTGTTTTGTTTGACAACACATGTCAGAGAGCACGGGGAGAGATAATTAAAATAAAAGTCATGAATGAAATAAGAATGTTAGGAGAAATATAAATATTCATGTTACTTGCCATTTAATTGTGTAACATTTCATTAAACTAGTTTTCCTTCCAGATCTCTGGAAGGAACCAGATTTCAACTAAAAGCTCCTGTTTATATGCAGTACAGATGAAAAGTAATTGTCCATGGAGCTGATAATGTAAAAACAATTTTTTTTTAAATTTCTAGTTTCTAGTGAGGAATATTTGTAAAAGATTGGCCTCGCGTTAGATTCTAGAGCTAAATGTTTTCAAGAAGGTCGTTTTAGACCTCAGTTTCAAACTAATTAACTCTGGCGGGAAGTATGTAAGGATCTTAAGTTTTACTAACGTTTATTTTATTTTAAATCTTTACTATCACTTCTTATTTTCTACTTCCGGCTAGAATTAAAAGTTTTAACTTATTTATGCAAATTTGTCTGGCGAACGCCAAGTACTTAAGTTGTGGCTTTTTGCCAAGCAAGAGAGAGGAAGGAGTTAGTAGAAGCAGGCCGCTTGCCTTAGCAGTTTTACTCGGTTGCTGGTTGCCTTCCAGGCCAGAGGTTTAATCCTCTTAAGAATTTTAAAGGTATTGTAGTGTTAACAGTTCTCTGTACTACATACGGCTTCCTGTTAACATAGGGCCAATCTTCCACGTAGGCCCTTGTTTATTATTCCAAAGTTAAGTTAGAGTTTAGTTAATATTTTTATATTCTTACGTTCAGACCACAAGTGGTTGGTCTCTGTATTCCGAAGTTCGGAAATTATTGTAAAGAGTGAAAAATAAAGGGTTTCGTATACCCATCCTGTGTATCTTGTCTACTTCCCACATTTATTGAACATAGCTTTAGTAAGCTCCCTGTTCCGAGTCAGGTCTTTGCATGTTCCCAAAGAAAGTAAGGAGAAACACTGAACCTGATAACGTTAGCAATGATTAGTGTTAATGTAATAAGTAGTAAACTGGCATTGCTGGAAACTTTCATAATGCAAACAGATAAGATTTGTGATTAAAACATTTCGAGGACTTCAAACAGAAGTATTTAATAACTAAATTAACAAAACTGTAGAGTACTTGTTTTAATCCTCTTTAATTCATTCGCAGTATTACGGCTTAATCGTATGCTCTCTGAATGCTCATAATAATTTTTAAGGCAATTTTATACTCGGGGATATATAATTTTTGGTTTAAGGAGAAGATACGAGGGCTATCAATCTGGGGGAAGGAATGCTTTCGGTGAGGACTTTTTAAGGGAAACTGAGTCAAATTCATATTACGCATGCGGAAAACCATGAAAATTCCTGCAATTGCTTCGCTGTGATTTGAACTCAGGTAGAAACAACAGTGTTTTAGCGGTCTTAGTGTTGGGGAAAGAATAAGATTCTAAGAAAGTACTTAAAATGGATAGCAGTAAATAAAATCAAACGCTGTCCGAATTTCGTAAATTTTATTATAAGCTTTTGAAAGCTATCGCTTTGCCACTCATTTTCTTTGCAAGTGAAATCTCATTGCAGTTTAGAAAGTAGTATGATGTCAATTTTAAATAAAAGTTTCGCTAAATGAAAAAAAAAAATTTAATTTTAAACATATGAGGAAGATAACCTTTTAGATATTATTTATGGCAAAATTCAGAAAGGCTTTATACGCCTAAGTAGGACTATCTATATGACAGATTTTCTAACGGAAACTGGTTTGTTCATTAATTTAAAGAAAACCAAATAAATGAACATACAGATACCCTTTTGCCCGGGAATTCAGCCCAAAGAAACAACCACTGCGTTGTTGAAAACAATTTTTCTCCATCTTGAAAGCAAATTTGTAAGATTAAGAAAGTTATGCTGAAGAACAAGCTTGAACTTAACAAAATGTACAGTCAAAGAATAGAATATTCCTTCATTTCAAAGGACTTAAATGTACCTGTCTCGAAGACACGAACAAAAGGAAACGGAAATACCAACAAGGGGAATTGTACACTAAAACAATTCGCAGTTATTTCTGTCGATTGCTTTTTAGTAGCTCAATATTAGTTGAATTCAGTTTTAAACACCCAAAATGGATAAAATCGCATGAAATATGAAAATCTCAGCGCTTTTAAAGCCAATGATTTGAGTAAGAATACGATAATTTTTCTAAATCAGGGCATTCAATAATGCACCTATACAAATTAAAATCAAGTAAATCGGTTAATGTTTGAAATCAAAATAATAATAATAAACTCCACTTGACATTTAAATCAGGGGGACTGAAAAGGAATGCAAACACAAGACATTCTCATTATAAAAAATCAAGCAGTTTAATAAGTATAGAAGAAGGCAGAAAGATAAATTGCCAAGCCTTTCCAACCAGAAAAAGACTCTAGAAATATGATAGCGAAAGAAAATTGGCAACTTGCAGGATTTTCCAGTTAAAAACATGCATCCAACTGGTTTTGACATCGAAGATATAATAAAGGAATTAATATGGTACACAAGCCATATTACTGAACTATTTCCTGTGGTTGAAAAACTAACTCAATAGTAAACTATAGTTCATTTTCAACACAACAAGCCGCAGTCTGGATTCCAAACTTAGTTGCCTACGTTATGGTCATACGGCGGAGCCAGTGCCATTGCAACAATGCTGCCGCACAGGACAGCAAACCTTGACCAAATTTCGGAACGGTAGAAAATATTAATAGCGTCGGCCTTATACGGATATAAGCCATAATTATATTTTAATCTAACTAACTGCCTCCGAAACCACGAAGACCAAGGGGGAGGGGAAAGGAGTCTGGCAAACTGAAATGCGTATTTGTAGTAGGAAAGCAAACTTTAAATGCTAAATATTTTAGACATAGGCTAACATAATTTTAAAAAAATATTCTTTTGACCAAGACACTGATTACATCTGTATCAATTAAATGAAATGAGCAAGTTTATGGACAATAAAAACGCATTCGATGAAGCTGCCTTGGGAATAACGTGGCTATTGAAAATGCAAAAACAAAGAAAATTCTAAAGGCAAAATTTCAGAGCAAGCCTTCAAAGAAAGTCCTAAAAGCAAAACTTAACTAAAGGTTTTTAAGAAGACCATGAATGTACACTGCGAAGGGGGGGAAAGAAAAATTGGGATAGTTCTGCATCTGCCGTTCTACTGTGCCGATTGACGAAATTCAATTTGCGTTTTCGATGTATCGAAAGTGCGACTTAGGATATACATTAGATTTGTATATAGCATTGTTCTAAAATAGGTATTTTCACACAAAATCGGTCTTTTTCTGAAATAACATAACAATTGTTTTCCATATTTCAATTCTACGACTCAATTTATTCCTAGATATTAAATTTTGTAATTTTTGGTGAGAAATTTGAAAATTTATTAGGACGAATATGTTTCAGTTTGCGACAAGAATAATTCACTTGGCAAACTTCTTAATTTACAGCAACCTATTTTCCTATGCCTTTTTTCTTTGTGCACGAGCGGGGGGGGGGAGTCATCGTTCATCCTTTCAAATAATTTTAACAAAGTGCGTACACCACATTTTCGTTATTATAGCTTATAATAAATACGCCAAATTTCAAAACGCGCTAAATTCACGTATAAAAACTAAAATGTAAATTCACGTATATCTTAGGAAATTTTTAATAAAAACTCTAATATTTTGCAGGTATGCTTAGAAATACATCTACTTAAGGTGATGGCAAAAATTTTATAAGTTTATAATTCAAAATGTTTTTCGAAAAATTTATAAAAATTATTTTAAAATACACATTTTAAAAATAAATCATAAAAAATTAGCGAATTTATTTGTAATGAACCTAAATTTCGAATTCTGGAAGAAGGATTCAAAAAAGTTTAATAAAAAAAGAGATATTAATAAATATATATCAAAGCCAATTAACACTGAGGAGCTTAAACTCTGAGAACTAATTTTTTAAAAACTACTCATGCGATTTTTTCCAAACTTGGCAGTTTGGCGTAATTTGAGTAGTAGAATTGAAATATGGAAAAAAAATCGAATTTCAGAAAAAGTCCGATTTTGTATCAAAATACCTATATCAGAACAATACTATATATAAATCTAATACATATCCTAAGTCGCGCTTTCGAGACATGAAAAACGCGAGTTGAATTTCATCAATCAGCCCAGTAGAACGGGAGATAAAAAACTGCCCCTCCCTTTTCCCCCGCAGTGTACATTTTTTTATGTGTAATAAAAATTATATTCGAAGTTCAATGAGCCATAATAAATTATACAATTTCCATCACATTCTCCACAGAAAGTAAGCTTATATATCTGCTGAAGTAGAAAATATTATCAATGATTTTACTAAAATTAGGAATCTCAAATTCAATGTAAAAACTTTATTTTGTGTAATTTGTTTTCTGTTGAAGGGGGGAGCGATAAGAAAGGCAATAAAAAAGAGTCTGAACACTTGAACACGGACACCCCAAAAAGTTAATGTGCCATTACAATAGATTCACTGATAAATGCGAAAACCATCCAAACACATTATCCTGTATACGCAGCTCTTTTGTGTCTAAGTCAATTCCAACAGGCTTTAAAAAAAAAAAAAAAAAAAAAATCTTAAAGCTTTCAGATTTTACATTACGCCCAAAGGGACCTTTTTTTAACATTTTGTGTGTTACCTTTATTTATTAAATATCATGCTCTTCGCACTTAAACCGTAAAATTCACTTCAACACTAATACAGCAGAATAATTTTAGAATCAGATATCTTTAGAATTTCCGATACACCGTCTCGTGCGCTGGAGATTTCCCCTGTACTATGTTGTCATTGCTGGCTTTGAAATCGTTGAGTTTGTTAATCAAAAACTCGTTAAAGTATTAACAAACATGAAATAGATAATAAAACAAATTCAGATTCCAAAGTAGGGCTTCCAAATGCCTATATTCAGTAGAGGATTACCGTTATTCAGAATTTGATGATTCTAGGTACCGTTGTTTTATCACAATGCGAGAAGCATACTTACATTTATGCAAATTCTTCATCATTTAATTTCTTTAAATATAACACAGGGCGATAATATTTGGTGGCAACAATTTAAAAAGTGATTCGCCGCTTACAGTAAATCGACGCAAAATGGCAAAACGAAATTAATAGCCCTTCTGGGCTAAAGCCCTTTGGGCTAAAAAAAAACACTTACTTAACGTGGTCTGGATGTCCGTTAGGTGATCATTATAAGGAATGGCTTTGTTACATAATAAGCAGGATCGGAATATAAAAATCGAAGAAATTACGTTGTTTGCATACTCAAGTCTCTCGGTTACTTAAGTTTTTCTGAATTATCGCAGAGAGCTTTTCCGTAACATTATAAAACTAATGGAGGAGCGTTATCAAGAATTCCGGAATGAACTCCTGGTGAGCTATTGGGAATGCAGCAGAGCTCCAAAACAAGCACATTATAGAAAATCTTTCACAAAATAAAATTAATTAATCCCCCACTTCAAAAAAGAAGAAAAAATGTTTCACATCAATGACCAAAGCAAAAATTACCTGTTTATGTAAAAATTATGCAAGTCAAAAGTTTAAGTGCATGTAAGCATTTTCTTATAGCATAATGGCATTTTTCTCTGCGCATACCGTACATTGACATAACCTGTACCTCAAAAATTTTACACGATAGTGAAAAGCATGTATAGCATATTTGCGTTTAGGAGAAAAAAATTAATTTGAAAAGGCTAAATTTTATTTCTATGATTTGAAAAAGCTTCTTTTTGTTAACTGATATGTTAAAAGCCTTGGTTAAAAATGAGGAAGATTTACTTTGTAAATTATTCAGATACTGACAAATTATATCGTATTACATCATACACAATTTTTTAATACTTTTTTACGTTTAGTTAATATATATATATATATATATATTTTTTTTTTTTTTTTTTTTTTTTTTTTTTTCTTTGAAAACTCAAGTCCGTTTTAAGCAATGGACGCATAAAACTTTGAAAGAGGGGCATATGGCGCCATCTATTATCTACCGTCTGTACAAAAGTTAACTTATCCACTTCTTCGCGCGCTTCGGCTTTAATTTTTAATAAGTAGTTGATAAGGAGTTTTAATTTGAAATATTTAACAAATTAACCTTGTACCTGATATTATATGCGTGGCCATCAATTGATAAGATTAATCCAAGCTGCTTTGTTGTTAAAGCATTAACTAATTATGTAAAAGAAAGTTAAAATTTTTAAAGCTATTACAAATAAAAGCAGAATGTTACAAAAACTTATCATTAAAATATGTTACCATAGTTTCTGCAGGTTATGAAAGCCTATGTTACAAAATGTTGCATAACGAGTTTCCTGTACATCTGCAAGAGACTAGCAAACTAAAATATAAATTTAAGCAAAAAAGAGCAATTTCAGAAGACCGAGTTAATTTTACATAAAATTATAAGTTGCGAACGAGTTTTACATCAAGTCTGTACAAATCTAAGATATTTTATGCCTAATTTAAACAGTTTACTACATATTTGAATATAATTATACTTTATAGATCAAATGTAACCAGATGGTGTAAATTCAGATAACAGAATCTTGAAGCTACCGCTTGCAAATTCTCTGAAATAAATGCAAAATATATGCTGCCCGTCAGAATACTCTACATCAAAATGGGAATAAAATTTCGAGAGCCTGCAAAACAAGGAGACGCTTGAATTTATTTGAAGATGCCAATATCTTGCACAGTTGCAATTCTGCGTACACTCTTCACCTTTCCCAAAACGTAAGTGCTGCTACCGAAAGTCTTAGTATGAATTAACGTGAAACAGATTAGTATTTTGTACTAATGTGCGTATTATATGCTGTTTTCTTAAATAAAGTTAGATAACATATATTCACAACATTTGAGTTTACCGCAGTATTAGCAAACACCAGGAGCCTTCAAAATTATTATTTTGCACATGTAAGATATACATATAATTTTATTCCGCTATCATTTATCTATGAATTTGACTACGTTTCTCTTACTTCCAGAGGAGCCATGTAAAGTGTGCATGAGTTTGTGTGCCAATATCTAAAGAAATTTCAACTTTTTATAACAGATTCGTTTCCATTTCATGGTAGCAAAGGATATCACAGACCAGTACCTAGTATTGCACACATTTTGTACGTTTGGGCAACTTACTTAACTATTTGTTTTACCTTCGTAAGCTACTTGACTTAAATGCTAATTTTTTTCAAACTGTTGTAAATCTCCAAAAATCATTTCATATACAATATTTCTTCGATTTTAAGGCGCTTAATTTCATTCCCATCAGCAGAAGAGGGGAAGAAAAAGAGGCTTTGATTTTAAGAAAACAAAATGAATAAAATCAAATGCTAAATTACATCTCGCAAATATTTTCAATAACTTTGTTTTATTAAAAATAACATTGTTCCTGTTTAAATTGGCAATTTAAAAGAGTTTATGGTGTCACAATAATAAGCAATCCGGAAGGTCCATTGATTCTAATACGCACCCGTTTTTAGCGAAATTTACGTGGGGAAAAAAGGTTGCATCTTAAATTTGAAGAAGTACAGCATTAATATTTCGCATGGAAAAATTACAAAAGTAGTTGTATCAGGACAGGGGTATCTAAACGGAGGAGGGGAGAAAATTTTCCAGAAGGACGAGTGAGTGAGTCGCCGCTAAGATGGCTTCCGACCATGGAGGGAAACCAAACAGAATTATATACCAGCCCAGCGGAGAAATGTATTATCTATCGAAATGTGGACTAATCGATAGTAATAATTATAATCTTATTATATACAGATGGATCCCAAAAGTTTGGCTGCATAATTACCATGTGCGAATTTTATAGTACAGACATTACGTTGCAAGCTACATTTTGTGTGGATGCCTATTACCATTAAGCATCCGTACTAGTGATTCTACAAACTCAGTTGCAAAATGTAAGTAAAATCAGTATGATACTACAAAGGAACGCAAAATAATAGAGTATGGTACAAATAAAAATACGAATACAACGTAATAACATATAAATGCATGAAACATACTCGTATCAAAATGTCAAAGAAGAGATTCTCTTGCAACTGTACTTCACTGTTCCGGTTTGTTCGTGGTCGACATTTGGCGTCTGCCCATCACCATGTATTTAGTTTCGTGGTTTACCTTCTAATTGTAAACAAAGTTAATTTTATGTTTTGCACAAGTTCTCGACCCTCCTTCTGACAAGTGTGGAGTCTGATGGCGGAAACCATTGCCACATTTAGTGACCTAAGAAGATGTAGTTATGCATGGCCAGAGTGAAGTGCTCAAGGGAGCTGAATATTGAAATTCCACAGCAGCAGTGTTTGTTGTAGAGCTACGGAGTAGGAATATTTCTGTAAAAAACCTAGAGTGTCAGTTCAGATATTTGATAATGTTTCCCAAGTTATCGTGTGTTTCAGAGAGCAGGTAGGACTTTTTTACAGGAGTTGATATTTTTCTTTTGCATTAGTGTGCACAGTATTACTTTACTTTTATTTAGTGAATATTTTATATTTTTGTTGATATGCATTTTCATCCAGTGTGTGTCTTTAATAGGTACGGATGTGTGATAGGTTTTCTATCCTTTTACGTTGTGTTTTGGTATTAATATTTGTAATACTTAGCTGTAGAAAGTTGGTAATATTGGATCCGCTGACGACATTGCAGCTGAAAGTGCAGCGGCTACACACGTGTCGCATGTTTCGGTAAAATTACCGCGTTTTTGAGAAACAAATCCTGCCTTGTGGTTTGTCAGATTGGAATCACAGTTTTCCCTTTCCAATATAACTTCGGATTTAACAAAATTTAATCATGTCATTGCTGCTGTAGGCTCTGATATACCTAAATTTGTTGGTGATATCATTTTAAACTTTCCGCTACTGAAAAATATGATGCTTTAAAACAAAGACTGTTTTCAGTACCTTCTGAGAATTAAGCATGAAAAATTCTTACTCTCTTGCAAGGTTTAGAGCTTGACGACCAATGATTTTTTCAGTTATTGACTCGTACGAGCGCTTTGGTAGGTGATACCGTAGGTGAACCTTTGCTAAGGTCCTTGTGGCTTGCAAGCCTTCCCAATAGTACACAGTCTATTTTAGCTGCTCTTGGTGAAGACGATCTGAGTAAATTGGCTATGGTTACTGATAAGATTACTGAGCTTGCATCTCATTCTTATGTGAATACGGCTATTGTGACCTCCGAGTCAAGCGAATCTGCTACTGCTCGTTTGAAACGTCAGGTAGCAAAGCTGACTAAACACGTTAGTGAGGTAGCCTCTAGCTTGGGACGTAATTCTCGTAGTGCTAAACGTAATTTTCGGCATTCTACCGGCGCACCGGATCACGCGAACTAACTATTCGTTACGAAGAGAAAACAAAGGAGATTTGCTTTTATCATGTACATTTTGGGGAATAGGCAAGGAAATGTCAGTTTTCGCGTTCCTTTCGCCAAATTAGGGAATTTCAGGTGAATCCTACCCCCTCTTCAAAAATAAAGTATTTAATTGATACTGGTGCGGATGTATCGATATTACCAAAAAGGTATGGTATGTTTTCTAAGCCTTCTTTGAATTTTGTTTTATTTGCCGCCAATGAAACTGAAATTCCCCCATTTGGAACTAAACACCTTACTTTTAATTTAAATTTACGTCGCAATTTTACTTCGTTATTTGTCATTGCAGATGTAAATCAGCCGATTATAGGTGTAGATTTCTTGAAGAAATATGGATTGCTTGTTGATATTGCTAATAATTACCTTATCGATTCCAAAACTAATTTTTCATCACATGGTAAATTGTTTGGGAAATCTTTTGATTCGGGTATATCTATACTTCTTGGTGATTTTAAATTTGATGGATTACTTGTTGAGTATGACGAACTCATTAATCCTTTTTAGGTAACCAACAACAATCAGAATTCGACAATTTTCCATTTTATTGAGACTAAATACCCTCCCGTGTTTTCTAAACCTCGTTGTTTGTCACCAGATTTATTCCAAGAGGCAAAGCAAGAGTTTGAATTCCTTATGTGACAAGGAATCATTCGGCCTTCCAAAAGCCCCTGGGCCAGCCTTCTTAACATAGTACGTAAAGCTAATAGTGATTGGCGCCCTTGCGGTGATTATCGCCGCCTGAATGCTGGGAGTATTCCTGATCGGTATCCTGTTCCGCATATTCAAGATGATACACAGATAATTTTTGGAAAAAATATTTTTTCAAGACTAGATTTGGCTAGGCCGTACAGTCAAATTCCTGTTAATCCAGAGGCCGGGCCTAAAACAGCTGTGACTAACCCATTTGGATTATTTGAGTTTCTTAAAATGCCGTTTAGTTTACGAAATTCAGGTCAAACATTCCAAAGATTTATTCGTGAAGTACTTTCTAGTATATTCCCCTGAACTGAACAAATAACCTAATATCTCTACAGTGGCGCCCGAACTAAAAGGGTGCTTGGATGAGGATTCTCGACACACAGGATTTGGCGATTGGGTCCCCTAAAAACCCCAGTCGCCCTTTAAAAAGGGGAGTATATAAGGTATTTCTCCCTCCTTCCTAGCGTGCCTTCGTGGTGTAGTGGTTTTGCACTCTGGGTCGGTATTCCAGAGGTCCGTGGTTCGATTCCCGGCGAAGGCGTTTGCTAATTTTTCATCTCTCCGGCTTCCAAAAAATCCCAATGGCTCTACAGTGGCACCCGAACTAAAAGGGTGTTTGGATGAGGATTCTCCACACCCAGGATTTGGCGATTGGGTCCCCTAAAAACCCCAGTCGCCCTTTAAAAGGGGGAGTATAGCTTGCCTTCGTGGTGTAGTAGTTCTGCACGCTGGGCCGGTATTCCAGAGGTCCGTGGTTCGATTTCCGGCGAAAGCGGTTTGCTAATTTTTCATTTCTCTGTCTTCGAAAAAAATCCTAATGTCTCTGCAAAGTTATCGGAGTTCCATATGACAATCGCCACGAAACTTTCATGCATGATCAAGTATGTATACAACACAACATCAGCTAAGTGTAGCACTTCGTAATCGCCATCATCCCTCAAACAGGAAATATAAAATGGTGCGCTCGCCCACAATATTTGCAGTCACATATTTCATACGCAATATATCTGTGAATTACAGCGTCTCTGTCTGAAAAGGCACATTTCTGGAAGACGGCATGCATGTTATAACATTTATAACTATTGCTTGAGTAGAGTGACTCAGAAAGTACGGGTATGTTTTATCGTTAATAAGTATTGTTTTAGAGAGATAATTGTATATCTTGTACAGTTAGTCAAACGGCTTGTAATTTTCATGTTGTGGTACAAATATTAGTGGCAGCACTGACGCAGAACAGATGACATATTTCCATTATATGACAGGCACATTGTAAGGGAATTATTTACCTTATCAGAGCAATAAAATTCCTTAGCAGCGTTTGCCCGGTATTAAAAGACAACGCTGAATAAATATTCAGTTTACCAAAAAATGAGTCTCAAAATTTTACATTCCAAACTTACTTTCCTTTTCAATAATGTTTATATATTTTTTAAGATTTCCACCTTATTCTTCCTAAATTATTGAACAAAATCTTAGAAGTTAAAAAAATATTTATTTCAGCTGTTATGTTTCATTTTAAAGGAAACATTAACAGCATAACTCAATATTTACGATCACCAGCCTTCAACTAAATTTCCCCTTCAATACCTACTCCGATATAGTTAAGGCTGAAGCCTTACATCCGCGAAATTCTTTGGGAATGTATGGCCTGTTAAAATTAGTGGAGGTATCACAATAAATTTTCTTATTGCTATCCGGAATAGGAATTTGTACCATTTTGAAACTGGAATTTGATTTAAGAATCCTGATGTCTTCATCCTCCTAGCAATCTGCTATAATTGTATAATCTATTGGAGTTGGGATAGCGATGGTATCGATTCTCGATAGCGTGGTCAGCTACAATATTTTCTTCTCCAGGAAAATGTTGCGCATGTGTGTAGTGAATTCGGCAGTGTAGTTCAACTGCCGTACTTGTCTTTGATATTGCTAATAATTACCTTATCGATTCCAAAACTAATTTTTCATCACATGGTAAATTGTTTGGGAAATCTTTTGATTCGGGTATATCTATACTTCTTGGTGATTTTAAATTTGATGGATTACTTGTTGAGTATGACGAACTCATTAATCCTTTTTAGGTAACCAACAACAATCAGAATTCGACAATTTTCCATTTTATTGAGACTAAATACCCTCCCGTGTTTTCTAAACCTCGTTGTTTGTCACCAGATTTATTCCAAGAGGCAAAGCAAGAGTTTGAATTCCTTATGTGACAAGGAATCATTCGGCCTTCCAAAAGCCCCTGGGCCAGCCTTCTTAACATAGTACGTAAAGCTAATAGTGATTGGCGCCCTTGCGGTGATTATCGCCGCCTGAATGCTGGGAGTATTCCTGATCGGTATCCTGTTCCGCATATTCAAGATGATACACAGATAATTTTTGGAAAAAATATTTTTTCAAGACTAGATTTGGCTAGGCCGTACAGTCAAATTCCTGTTAATCCAGAGGCCGGGCCTAAAACAGCTGTGACTAACCCATTTGGATTATTTGAGTTTCTTAAAATGCCGTTTAGTTTACGAAATTCAGGTCAAACATTCCAAAGATTTATTCGTGAAGTACTTTCTAGTATATTCCCCTGAACTGAACAAATAACCTAATATCTCTACAGTGGCGCCCGAACTAAAAGGGTGCTTGGATGAGGATTCTCGACACACAGGATTTGGCGATTGGGTCCCCTAAAAACCCCAGTCGCCCTTTAAAAAGGGGAGTATATAAGGTATTTCTCCCTCCTTCCTAGCGTGCCTTCGTGGTGTAGTGGTTTTGCACTCTGGGTCGGTATTCCAGAGGTCCGTGGTTCGATTCCCGGCGAAGGCGTTTGCTAATTTTTCATCTCTCCGGCTTCCAAAAAATCCCAATGGCTCTACAGTGGCACCCGAACTAAAAGGGTGTTTGGATGAGGATTCTCCACACCCAGGATTTGGCGATTGGGTCCCCTAAAAACCCCAGTCGCCCTTTAAAAGGGGGAGTATAGCTTGCCTTCGTGGTGTAGTAGTTCTGCACGCTGGGCCGGTATTCCAGAGGTCCGTGGTTCGATTTCCGGCGAAAGCGGTTTGCTAATTTTTCATTTCTCTGTCTTCGAAAAAAATCCTAATGTCTCTGCAAAGTTATCGGAGTTCCATATGACAATCGCCACGAAACTTTCATGCATGATCAAGTATGTATACAACACAACATCAGCTAAGTGTAGCACTTCGTAATCGCCATCATCCCTCAAACAGGAAATATAAAATGGTGCGCTCGCCCACAATATTTGCAGTCACATATTTCATACGCAATATATCTGTGAATTACAGCGTCTCTGTCTGAAAAGGCACATTTCTGGAAGACGGCATGCATGTTATAACATTTATAACTATTGCTTGAGTAGAGTGACTCAGAAAGTACGGGTATGTTTTATCGTTAATAAGTATTGTTTTAGAGAGATAATTGTATATCTTGTACAGTTAGTCAAACGGCTTGTAATTCTCATGTTGTGGTACAAATATTAGTGGCAGCACTGACGCAGAACAGATGACATATTTCCATTATATGACAGGCACATTGTAAGGGAATTATTTACCTTATCAGAGCAATAAAATTCCTTAGCAGCGTTTGCCCGGTATTAAAAGACAACGCTGAATAAATATTCAGTTTACCAAAAAATGAGTCTCAAAATTTTACATTCCAAACTTACTTTCCTTTTCAATAATGTTTATATATTTTTTAAGATTTCCACCTTATTCTTCCTAAATTATTGAACAAAATCTTAGAAGTTAAAAAAATATTTATTTCAGCTGTTATGTTTCATTTTAAAGGAAACATTAACAGCATAACTCAATATTTACGATCACCAGCCTTCAACTAAATTTCCCCTTCAATACCTACTCCGATATAGTTAAGGCTGAAGCCTTACATCCGCGAAATTCTTTGGGAATGTATGGCCTGTTAAAATTAGTGGAGGTATCACAATAAATTTTCTTATTGCTATCCGGAATAGGAATTTGTACCATTTTGAAACTGGAATTTGATTTAAGAATCCTGATGTCTTCATCCTCCTAGCAATCTGCTATAATTGTATAATCTATTGGAGTTGGGATAGCGATGGTATCGATTCTCGATAGCGTGGTCAGCTACAATATTTTCTTCTCCAGGAAAATGTTGCGCATGTGTGTAGTGAATTCGGCAGTGTAGTTCAACTGCCGTACTTGTCTTGGAGAGGCTTTATCTAAATTCTGGTGGAAGGCGAAAGTGATAGGTTTATGATCAATGAAGATAGTAAATGATCGTACTTCCAGAATGTGTTTAAAATGCTTCACCGCTAGGTAGATTGCAAGTAGTTCTCGATCGTATGCATTGTAATTTCTCTGTGTTGGTGATAGGGATCGGGAGAAAAGGCTTAGCGGTTGTTTTTCATTATTGGATAGTTGATGAATCACGGCACCCACGGCAGAATCAGATGCATCTGAAGTTTGGGTCTGCGCCGTTTGATTGGGGGTGAACTAACATTACAGAACTGCACAGTGCGCTTTTGATATCAGCGAAAGCCTTCTGCGCATCTCCGGTCCAAATTAAAGGATTTTGCTGTGTTTCTTCACTCCTTTAAGCAAGATTGTCAGGGTCTGTTGTAGTTTGGAATGAAACTATGTTAAAAGTTCGCCATGCCCAAAAATCTGCGTAAGCTTGAGAAGGATTCTGGTTTAGGATATTCTTTAATTGTATTGACTTTCGATGGAAGAGGCTTGATTCCTTCCATTGATATTTCGTATCCTAAAAGTTAAACTTTGCTCAAACCAAATTTGCATTTTACAATGTTTATGCACAGTCCAAAGTTATTGAGTCTTTGGAAGATTAATTCAAGATGTTTTTTGTGTGTTTCAATGTTTGGAGAGGCGATGAGAATGTCGTCAAGATAGCAAAATACAAAGTCTATGCCGCTAAGCACTGTGTTCATAAACCTTTGGAAGTGTTGCGTAAGCCAAATGTCACATAAGGAAATTCAAAAAGTCCGAAAGGTGTTATGATAGCGGTTTTCGGAATGTCATCTTCATGAACAGCAATCTGTTGGTAGGCTCTTATCAAATCTATGGTTGAAAAATCGCTTTTCCATGCAGAATATGCGTATAGTCTGTTAGAAATGGTAGTGAGTAACGGTCTGGTACAGTATTTGCATTAAGGCCACGGTAATCGTCACATGGTCTCCAGTCACCGGATGTTTTTTAAAGTGAGGACTTGACCAGCTGCTTTTGGATGGTCTGCAGAGATCTTCTTGCAGCATATAATCGAATTAATTTTTCGCGGAAATCAACTTTTCTTTTGAGAAAGTCTTTTTACTTTAAAGGATACAGTGTTACCTTTGGTTTCGATGTAATGTTGCACATCATGTTTTTTAATTTAATTTTTTTTTTATGTGGGGTTTAAGTAAGTTAGGAAATTTGTTTAGGATGGCTCTATATGGGTTTTGATAAGTATTAGCAATGAATTTAGGAGTGACGCTATTGTTACACAAATTACCTTTAGCCGTTAATGAGGTGATACCATCGATTAATTTTCTGTTTTTACTATCGACTAACAAATTAAAATGTGAAAGAAAGTCTATTCACACGATATGTTTATTAACATCCGCAATGATAAAATGCCAGTTGAAAGATCTGCGTAGCCCTAAATCTAGTTCTAATAATTTTTGACCATATGTTTATGGTCAAAAATTACTATAAACAATTATTTGAGTCATTGTTATTTTTGAAACGATTTCTAGAATTCGACCTGTATCGTCGTCTTTGTGGACTGGAATTTCTACGCCTATTCATTTCTGCTATCTGCAGAGTCAAGTTTGATATCTGTTTCTGTAAATTTTCGGCTATACTGTTATCGGATGGGGAAGAAACAATGCGAGCTACCTGGGATGGATTGGGGGTTTAATTCCCATATTTTGTCAGCCATTGTAGGCAATTTGGACAAATCATTACTCCTTACAGATAAAATGCTTCGCATATTAAGTGGTAGTCATTGCATCCACGTTTTCAAAAATTCATCTGGCACTTTCTCAGCTGCCAAGTTACGCATTTCGCAGAGAAGTTGGGATGGTTTCTTATCACTCAGTTCTAATTCGGTCAGAAGTTTCTGAGTTTCAGAGTCTGCACAAATTTCAATCACCCTCTTTTTAATGGCCGAATATTTGCCGTTGTCTGGTGAGAATATCAGAGACTTGTGACAATGTCCCTGTTTCAATAGAACTGATTACATAACCGTATTTTGTTTGATCAGCCATAATTCCAGCATTGCGGAATTGGGCTTCAATCTGAAGAAACCATATTTTGGGGTCAGGTTTCCAAACAGGAGGAATTTTTATGCTGACCTTGACGGCAGTCACAATTGTTGCATTAGTTTCGGTTTGTTTACTTTCATCTCCTTCAGCCATAGTAGAATTAGGCTTAACGGAAGTACAGCTACTTTTATCCAATTTTTTAGTAGCTTAAGCTTTTACGGCTAAAGTTTGCTTAGTAAAAACTAGTTCATTTATTCTTAACACATTTGATGCATTCTGAAAATTCTAACTGCATACATTACCTCTGAAGACATATTGCATTATAGAACAAAATTTAAATTTTTAAAGTTGACTTACCATTTCAGAACTATTTCAGTCCCACGTACGCTCGGAATTTATATTTTACAGACGCATAAAAACAATCGAACCATCAATTCTTGATGCAATCCATGCGCAAAAGAAGCACTTCGAAATCAAAACTATCAATCCACTGTCGAAACTCGGGGGGGGGGGAACTGCCGAACTTTAAAAATGGGTAAGTAGCTGCTTACGACGCTGTCCGTAACATATATTCGATAACAGGTGACTATTTATAAAGTTAGTATAATGTCGATGACATCTCGTTATATTACAGAAACATCGTACGTTCTTTTTCTATCTTACACTTCATAAGTTGAATTGGATCGCATCCGGGTAAACCACTATGGAAGTCTGGGATATGTGAAATGTTAAATACTGTTCTGACTCCACGAAGATTTATATTTATTTCATTTTTTGGATATAGAATAATACAGACAGAAAATCAGTCATTATACTTTTTCTTGTCGAAGGCTTACTGTTGCCACTCTGGCGAAAAGAAAATTGCATGCGAGAAGTTTCACAGATGGCGCTTCATTAACGCGAATTATGTCGCCACAGACACTAGTAGTCAGTTGTTGATTCAATATTCCTTCCATTTTTAACCTACAAAATGGACTACTTACATGCTGTTTCCTGCGAAAACGGAAGAATTATCGCCATGTAAATTTTAAAATAAATTGATTCATAAATCAAGATTTCTGCGGTTAACGAAAGTGTATTATAAGAACAAATGCCGGTATTCTTACAAGAAAAAATAAGTGTATTTCTTATACTTTGATTTCCAGTTAGTAAAATACAATAATGAAAGAGAAAAGTGCGTGAGAAATATGGCAGTTCATTTTCGTCGACTGTGTCACGATTATGGACAAGCCAGAAATCACTCTGAAGTCAAGTTAGTCACGCATCTATACATAAATATTCCTAAAATGCATGCAAGCCTAAAAAACCCGGCATAATTAAGAGGAGACAAAGGGGGTTGAACCTGAATAGTAATGAGTCCATATGTTCAGCAAATATATGATCATAGACCATTATATATCGTTATGATATATAGGTTTCTCTGGAGCACGATATTAAGTCTGACATGGATTTACTCAAACATCGAAAGTGGTCTTATAGAATTTGCTGTCAGATACTTCGTAACTACTCTGCAAATTCAACATGTTGTGAGATGACTGTAACCGGCTTCCTAACATGTACCAATTGGAGAAGAGTCTGATGATCTCGCAGACCAAGCGAAGTCATCACACAATGCAGAAATTCATTTTGTGAGCATGGCAGGCGCAACAACAATGGACAATACAGCAGGTCGCAGAATGTCGTCAAGCCATTAAAATGATGCGAAGGATCATTAATGGTGAGCGCAGTATCTGCTCCAAACAGCAATACTATGCGTGACAATGACTTAGCAGCACCAAGATAATGTATACTGGGCAGCGCTGACCAAGCTTCCTCCAAACACCAATTTTCCAGTTGTCCTCACCAAGCGAAAGACATAGTTTTAACACATCACGACTTCAGTCCGATACATTCCAAGCTCCGCTGCCACGACACTAAAATATGCATTGTTAAGGAATTCTGCATTTTTTTGTTCCTTAAAAAGAAATCTCACCTTAAAAGCCACTATTCCGAGGTAACTTAAAAAATGTAGGGAGAGAATTTTTACTATTTTAGCAGCTAACTTTGGCGAAGGCATCCAAAAGCTCTATAAATACACCATGAGAGATTAATAATATTAAAAGGATGCACATATTAGGCTGAAAATTATAGATTCCTTGCCTTCAAATGTAGTTTTTTTTTTTTTTTTTTTTTTTTATGAATTCAATCGTATTACTTTCTAAGCCCACTCTCTTCACTACTGCACAGCATGAAATTATAATTTCTGGAAAAGTTGTTATTTTTCAAGGTATGTATATGTAAACAATATAACAGCACAAATACTACAGTTTGTTCAATGTTTTATTAAACCAGCATCGATAAATAACTGGGGAGGGGGAAACTACTATTTTTTTTCAATTTTACCATACTTATTTTTTTTTAAGAACTGCCTTTTAAGAATTAAGGTTTTTCAATACATTTTGAGTTAATATCATGCATTTTACAGCATTAATTAATTTAGCTTAAAGAGTACCAATGACTAATGAATTTACACTGCATTTAATATTTTATAACATTTTATATTTTACTTTATGATATTTGGTACGAATATAATTAACCATAAGCACGATTTGATTACCCGTCTAGCCTTTCAAATTAAACAACTTATCTTTACCATTGAACATCATACATTCTTTGCTTCCAAACAAAGACATTACGAATTACTAATCAAACACTTGGAATCTTCAATTAAGAGCCCACACATATAGACACTATACTTCATTTTAATTTTTCATTCCCGAGTCAAGATTAATCAAGATACAAACTTAACAGAGTTAAAAACAGATAAACACACAGTCAATATAAACCTTAATACTGAGCACAGCAATTTAATTACACTACATTCTCGTTTATAAATTTATAAATACAAAATGATCAATTTGGTACTATTTTGAATAAATACCCATTTTATTTTCTAGCATGCTTTCAGAGGAAGAACGAGTACTTACCAAAGCTTAGAAAGAGTATAAAAAGGCATTAGAATAAGTATTTAAAAAAGACGTGCTGCATTTTAAAATATAAATTTCAATTTTTGTAATAAAGTAAAATACAAAATTTATTAATATCATTGTAGCAAGATTATAGTCAATCTTTACATATTTACAGATTCAAAAAAAATAAGACGGGACTATTTTATGTAAAATTCAGTCAGAAATGGTTTGCATCGCATATCATTAATCTGACTGTACCGTAACACACATATACGCAGATACAAATACATGCATATAAGAATATATATATATATATATATATAACTCAACAGTCGGAGATCTAAAAGAAAACATCAAGTAAAATTTCATATTTTGTAACGCGTACTTTACAATCAATAATACAAAGATATTTATGACAAAACAGAATATGACTTCGGTATCGGCCAAATCTTCAAACGATGTGAAACTTCTTTGAACAAGTGTATAATTCTTTTTTTTTTTTTTTTAATGTTTTCCTCCTGCTACAGAAAACAAAAAACAAACAAAAAAAAAAAAAAAAAACCTCATTTGCCAATAAGTTATAATGCAAAGAAAAATAAATCTGCCGCAACAATCCTACGGACGGTTTGCTGTTCTCTTTAGATCAAATACGCTAATAATTAATTTTTCTGCCTTTAATTCTTTTGCATATTTCATTAAAATTGTTTCTGAAAATATCATTAATTTATTGCAAACTACAAATATTAATTCGGCAATGTAATAGATCAGCTGCATAAAATTTTCGTGGATTTTTAATCGAAATCGAAAATGTAATAGACTAGTTGCATAAAACTTTCGTGGATTATTATTATTATTTTTGTCTTTAACATAAAAATAAGAGCCACATTCCCTTAGAAAAGAGGTATTGAATGGTTTATCATAATTAATGAATCATCTCCTCTTCAGAAATAAACAATGTAAAATCCTATAATATTTCCTACCTAATTAAGTAATAAAAGAATAAAATTTTTTAGAAACCGATTTCATAATATCAACAAAATTAATTTTCAAACAAAGAAAACATCTAGAATAACAACTAAGGAAAACTGAGTAAATAAATGCTTGCGAAATTCCCTTTTTCTCTAATTACTACAAGAGAAACGCATTTAAAAAACATTTGCCCCCCCCCTCTCCCTGTTTTGATTCTCTCTACGTAAACTGCAAAAATGATCTTTTTGTCTAGTTTTTGCCAGTTTATGATAAAATAGGAGAAGCATCATACACTACAAATTTCTTTAGTGACAGCAATGAAACGCACAGTTTGAAAGGAAGAGCCGTAAAGGGCACTAAATGTCTCAGAGTTATGAGAAAAAGATAAGTTAGAAAGTTAAAAAAAAAAAATAAATAAATAAAAAATGGCAGGGGGTTGAAGTAATTAAAAAATTATCAAAACTGCAAAGCATATAGGCAAATATTTTTCATATATAATTTCAATCAATAAATGAATATAGCAAAAATCTCTAATATTATTTCCTCGGAATTTTACGCTTAATTTATTAGAATTCAAAGTTTGCATCCGCTCAAAATGATTGTGGACGGCTATACTAAAGTGGTTGATTGGTTGTTTTCATACACAAAGCACACTATGGCTCTGCCTAAGAGATGAAACGTCTTCATGGAGATATTTGTAAGGAGAATGGCTCGTATTTATGTTACACATGCAGAAAACCTCGAAAACACACATGCAGGCAGCTTGTTCACCGGAATTCAAACACGGATTGAACTAACACTGTTCAGCGGTTTTAAATAAGCGACCACTGGTGGGTTAAAAGTGTTAACATGCATTCAAAAAGACCCACAAGTGACCGAGTGTTATGATCTCTGAACACTTTGTATTCGATTGTTCAGACCCAGGACCGGTTCTAGACTTTTGCCGAATAAGCGGTAAAATCCAACTTTTGTTTCCTATCAATAGCTAAATTTTAATGCATTTAGAAAGGCAAAATTAGTAATCTCCCAGCTTCAGAAGCAAATAATTCTATATATATGCCTTGGTTTAAATTATCCGAATATGCAGAAGCAGGCAAGAACCATCTACCTACGGGCAGAAATGCCTTCGAAGAGGCATTTTTGTTATATTTATGTTGTATTTGAGGTAAATCATAAAATCATCACGCAGCTTGCCCGTTCAGCTGGAAAGCGGCTTGGGAAATAACTAACGACAAATCCCTTGGGGATCCCACTTTAAATGCCACTGGCCCGCCACAGCATTTATTGAGCAATGCAAAAGCGAAAGGTAGAGAAAAATATGTTTAGGAAGCAAGATGTGTAAATATACGGATACTAATTAAAAACATAAACTAAAATTAGCAGATTCTGTTAAATGCGGAAGATTTTAAATACATTTAATTCCTTCTCTCTTTTCCTATTTTGCTCAATAATTCGTACTACACATCAGTGTAGCTAAATCGACAGAACCAAGGACCGAATTGCATGAGATTAATTAATTAAAGAAAAAGCATGCAAGGACCTTCTTTTAAGAAAATTGCTTCATATTTACATCCCATACAAGCAATGTAATGAAAGTTCATGTATGCAGTGGCCTAGGCCACTGTTGGCAAGACGGGATAGTGGTTAGCTATGCTAACTGCTGTACCGAAGGGTTGCCTTTCGAATTCCGGGAAAAGCATGGATATTTCTAAGCATACAGCGTCTATGCGGCAAGACAGCATTCAAAATAATTCGAAAGCCTCTCGAGAGGTTGGCGATAAGGAAAGAGGGACGTTCTCCCTCGGAATTATATCCGGGGCAGAAACTTTGCAGTTAGCAAGGCCAGGCGGTACCTAATATGATTCGGTACCGCCGCTGCTTCAACCAGTATCTGTATGCACGCCATTCAACTATCAAAACCAAATTTAGAGGGAAATTATCAGAGTTTAACAGCAAACAACTAAAGGTTTTTATTTTTACGTTTAATAATCAAACTGGACATGAGATTTTGCTACAAAATTATTTTTTGTCTGCATTTCCTAGATTTAAAATCTATTGGCAGAAAATTTTTATTCTCCTCAAAAAGATTTTATAAGCAAATAAGAGTTTGAAAATTTGCAACATTTTACTGAAAAGAAATTCCACAATAATAATAAAAACATTCAAAATTTAAAATTCAAGCTTTAATAAAATATGCATCTATCAACATTATTCAGCATCTTCAACGTAATATGACTTCTGCAATCAAAGATATAGCCTAAAATGATTTTAATTCTAGAATAATGATTTTAATTCATTGTCTATTTCCCTACCTTACTCACTAAATATTTCTAAAATAATTCATTAATATTAAGTGATTCTATACTTCTTCTATCAGCATCACATACATAATCAGCTGACTACAGCTTTACAGGAAATGGAAGCACAATTCTTATTAACAGATTTCAAAGACATTTACCCTGACATGCATAACAAGAAAACTTTCTGAATTTAAGTTCCTTTAGATAATTAAAAAAGTTGAACAACAGAATTGAAGAGTTTTTATGATCACAATTACAAAAATATTAGCTTCCAAACACAGCTGTACAGTAACAACAAACTGGTGCTTAACAGGTACTACCAAATCGTCTAAGAATTTATTAAGGCACTTTTCGATGGCTATGTCATACATGCATCATTAGAAAAATATGAAAAGCTGAAATATACATACAAAAATAATCTCTATATTAAAAAATTTCGCTATATAAAAGTGCTATGAAATAGAGGATTTAAGTACATTTTATTTCAATATAAACTGCACTCAAAATAGAACTATTTTCTAAAATATACACAGTTCAACAATAAAAACAAAAATCTACTTACAAAAGTTTTAAACTTGTTATATAAAATTCTGCAAATGGTGCTACACTGTTAATTTCACATTATATTTCAATATATGCACCTGCAAACTACAGCTTTTTTAAAGTGAAAGGAAAAAGGGACTTTTCTAAAAACTCATAAACATTCTGACCTCCCTTAAAACTTTGCATTTTGTGATATATTTAACTGAGAATTCTACTGAGAATGTAATGTGAGAAAAATGAAGAACTTTGTTACAACTTACAAAATATGCTAAAAATTAACTTTACCCCATTCATTGCTGAAATAAGAGATTCCCGTGAGGAGATATTCTGCACTAAATGAATTTTGCAGTGATTAATATAGCTTAATTTAGTGTAATTTTTATCTTAGATGATTGGGAAAAATCAAAAAATACCAAGATTCAAGTAAAAATTCCAAGTTGAATTCAAAACTCACAGCCTGAATCATCAAGGCTACCATGAAGGAAAATAAGGTGGTACACAAAAAAATAGTTTTTTCAAATCAGTGGAATTCCCGTAGTCACATTTTTGGCAAGGTACAACAATAACTCACACTGCTAAAGCTACATTTTTAGATGACATTCAAAAACAGAAGCCAGAGTAATAAATTCCATTCAGTTCCTAAGAGATGGCTGTACATGCTTACAAAGTGAGAGTATTCAAATTAATACAATAAACCCTCAAGATGACTACACAGCACAATTCAAAATAATTCTAGTTTTCAGTGGAAGTGGTCATCTTGCAGAAGCAAAACTAACTCCTAAAGCAAAAATTCATAACCTCACAGCCACATGGAACAGTAGATCCCATATTTACATACATATTTCCCCCTCTTATTTTATCAATTTGTACAAAAATTGAGAGGGGAAAATTACGGGAATAATTTAATTTCTGAAAGAAACAGTTACAGTAAGAACAGAACAAATTATAAACTATCATATTATTATTTATTTAAAAGAAACCTATATTCCAATAAAAATAAGTAGAACTGTGAATACTATAATATCTAATAAGATATCTTCATTTTTACTTCACTATATCTCGAATCTTGCTAACTTTTACTGTTGACCACTGCTACTCCCTAGGCCTCAAATCATTCAATGCTGCTGGAACTGCTGTCTGTTCCATCTGCTACAACTTGGAAATTGTGATCGTTGTGTTTATCACCGTTTAGTCTATCTTCCGATGTGCAATGATATTCAGAACCATTAAATACAAGGGCATTAGACAGCCTTTTTTTTTAAAGCTCTTCATCATTATTGCTTCATCTGTCACAGCCTAAGCAACCAAAATTCAATGACAAGCCTCTGTATTTCTCCAGTTCTAGTAAAATTTTGAAACCCTGCTGATATCAACTTTCGTAGACAGTTTTTGATCAACTTATTCATTGATATGTTCAGTGGTTGCATAAGTGATTTAATTGCTCTTAGAATAGTGGCAGGAACGATGTTTGTTCTGCTCATTTTTTTTTTTTTTTTAATCTTCTATGAGATGCCCGTGGAAGTTGCCTAATACTAGGCTGTGACTTTTTATGTACAAGAGAATCTGGCCGACAGGTCTATACGATTTCGAAGCACTCTTTCATCAAATCCCACCACAACTAGCCTTTCTCTTGTAGCTTAACTATGATACTAATTGGGAGTTTTTGTGTTTTCAAACGTCTTCAGTTTATAAACTGCTTCTGTAGTTCTTAGCTTCTTTTTTAATTTTAAGGGAGATAGCTTTCTGAATGCTCTGAGGAAGATAAAAATTAGAACCTTGTGCTTAAAAACTGAAGATTTAAATATGCGAGTAACTAAGTAATCATAATTTACTAACAACACTAAAAGGAAATGAACTGTTTATAAATATACGAATCGTTTAAAGAATGATGTGTACAAATAACCATACATAGTAAAAACCCTGTTTACATAAGAATAAAATTAACATTATATAAAAGTATAAATAAATTATATAAAGTCCATTTTCCATAACAATAGTACTTCTGTTATCTTGATTTGCACAATATCTGAAATGCTTCAGGTTAACAAAATTAAACATATAGTGGTCATCTTAATAAACCTACTTCAAGGTCTTGGTTGGGTTTGGTTGCTTCAGAGAATATGGCAATTAACAAATACCAATCTTTATTTGTTTTCTGAAATACTGGTCATTATCATACATGACCATCAACAAAGGATGCTTGGCATGGCTGAATTTACTATATTTTTAATAAGAAAATAATTATTGAACATATACTCTGCAGAACCCATAAATTTGTAGGTTCAGCATGGTAGGCATGCATTTTACAGAGTACATTATTACAGTTTCAACAATGAAAGGGTTACGATAAAGAAATGAGAATCATCTCCATAAATCAAGAGGCAGTACCGTAATCAATTTACAAAAGTTCTTAAACAATAAAACTACTCTAAAACTGAGTTTTACATTAAATCAAAAATTCCGCTGAAGCAAGTACGAAGTCAAAATAAACTTCGGAATACTTTACAAAGTTTCATATGACAATTTGGAATAAACGTATAAAATTAAGCTTTCTCTATTGAATACTGCCTTAAGATGATAGAATGACTTAAGCTAAATACCTCCATGAATGGAATTTTATTGCCATTCATCTAACCATTTCAAACAAAAGATGAGAAATCGGGGGAAAAAAAAAAAAAAAAACGACACATTTTGTTAAAATATGACTGCACAGTTTTCTTTCCTAAAGCTTAAATTTGAATATGATTCAGTAGAAACATCGAAAGTATTTTCATGACACAGTTATAACAAAATTTTATTGAATTGTAACAGTCATTATGTTGTCAAAATTATTTACAACTGTATGGATTATACAGCAAATGACAAATGTACAGCCCACTATTCAATGCTGACTTTACCTCATTTTAATGATGAATGAGAGACCAAATTGAAGGTTTCAAGGTAAGTTCCACCTTCCCCAAACACAATTGTCTCTAAAGTATTCTAAAATACTTTGAAACAGGGTAAAAACCTTCTTCCGTCAGGGGACAAAAAGGGGCCGCTTGTCTAATGGAATGTTTTAAAATCTTCTTTAATCTATATGTGCCAAATACTTTAGCTTTTGAAAAATTCTAAATTCAACTTTTCAACATTCCAAGGAACTTTGCTCCATTCTGAAGCCATGCTGTAAGACATTCTTTAAGTCTTGCACTTTTTTTTTAACACTGTTTAACAGACAAGTATGATATTTTATTTTATGCTGAACAGCATTTTCACAGCCTTTAAAAATACAATGCACTGCACATTTGGAGACTTTTTATTCCTGAAGATGTTCCTTGGTGATACTTCTAACCTCATTCAGCCTAAAATAATTCTCCTTTAGTTAAAGTCAGTGTTAAGTAGTGACAAGTACAATTTTGTTCGCAAACAATCTCATAAATTTTAAATAACTAGAAAGAATATATTTGGTAGCAAATAATGAACACTGAAATACTTCAAATTAATAATTTATCCTGATGTAGCTCAACAAAGTTCCATTGTTCTTGCATCCTAAGTATCTTCTACTTCCCATACTGAAATAAATTCAAACTTAAAAAAGAACAACGCACAACCAGATATCACAGAAATTACATCTCTTTCAGCTCTCATTTACCAGCAAAAACTGTCTAATGAAAAAGTCTGCAAAAATTGCATAAGTATTTTACTCAAAAGATTCTACTATTTTATGGCAATATTGTAGTAAATATATGAAACAATGACTTTTTGATACTCGGCATTTTTATAAGAAACACTGTGAATATTTCCTAGAATTTATTCTGACTACATACTTGCTTCATTAAAATGTTTAATTCAACATAAAACTTAATTTCAGGTTGGCTGTATCACTGTGATATACACAGTAGTTAAACAGAAATCAATAATTAAAATCATAAAAATTAAATCAAACAATCACATTTAAAATTTTTGAAAAGATTTAAAGAACTAAACATAATAGTTGAAACTCTTGTTATTCTTCAAAACCATGCATAAAGTCTCAATGTATGAGTTTTTATGTATAGTTTGATTTTTTAAAGTTTAAAAAAAAAAAAAAAGTTTATCAAGCTCTTTTTCTAACTGTAATAATAAAATTTATTTACACTTGGCAAAACTTCCCAAAATAAATTTAAACTTGTTTAACTTCTCAAACAACTTAAGAATTTTTGTCTATTAAAAATGTATGCAACGTGAATTAATGCATGCAAGGTCAAGAGGCAATTTCAATACTATCAGCATTTAGTATAGGGTATTTTTTAACCTTTAAGCATATACTTTTCCTCACACAAGAAGCATTTAGCAATAGTGAATCATCTACAAATTTTTCTTAGATGATCAACTGTCTGAATTGAATGATATATATAATAAATACAATTAAAAAAATTTTTTTGACAATAATCCCCTGTTGAAAATTCAAACACAGCTTTTTAAAACTTAAATTTTAGTCCTCAAAATGTTTATAAAAAGTAAAATATAAAACACAAACCTGATAAAGTCTGTGTAAACTAAGATATATTAAAAGTATTAATTTTTGTTGGAAATTAAACATATGATAATCTCTCTCTTACAGAATCATATTACATAATGCACACACACAAAGGAAAAAAAAAAAAGAAAACATTTTGTTATTACACTGTATCCATTTAACATCATAAAGCAAAGTGAATGCAGAATTATACAACTTAGCAAATTTGTTTATAAAGATCATTTAAATTTTAAAATACTAATTAGCTTTTGGGAACAGAAAATGTGCAAAATTTATAGAGCTAAATAAAAATTAATACAATTTCTAAAATAAATAATATGTAATAGTAACAAATTACGATTTCTAAAGCTAAATAAAAATTAATATGATTATTGTAGACCTTTAAAAATTTTCAGTAGTACAGGTTAAGTTACTTGAATATGGTAAACCATACAATGGCTATCTGCCTAAGTGCCTTTATAGAAGATTTTCTAGGAGGAACTGGCTTATGTTCATATAACACAGGGAGAAAAACTATAGAAAACAATCATGCAGCCAGTCTATTCGCCTATGTTAAAACCCAGGTCAAACTACCAGTACTCAGCAATCTTTACCCAAAGGCCACTTGTGGGGTCTTTCTATGGTACAGTAAATCTCATTAAGCACTACATTTCGAATTTGATGGTCATTAATTTAGCACCTGCCACCATAGTTGTGCAGTTAATTGCATCCAAGATTAAAAAATTTTTTTGGTTTACAGTCCTCTTAGTTTTCATATACAGCTGTATTAATGACTTAAAGAACGCCAATAAGAAGTACGTTAGATGACATTTACGAGTGCAAAACAATTGTACAATCATACTAAATTTTAAACTATATATGACTTAGATAGAAAAATAGAAAAGATTTTTAGGATTTTTAGCAAAAACTGAAAATCAGAAAAAGTTAATTTCAGTCCCTTATTTAGAAGTATTTGTTCTTATCTCAAATTGTTTCTCATTTTGATATCACAGCAATATGTAAATGAAATTAACTAGATAAACCTAGAAATTGAGTGTATGTTTACTAACACATATTCAGTTTTTTAAGCAATGATTTCTATTTTCTGTGGTTCAGCAGTGGTGAGGCTCTAACTTTGCCAGATTTAAGAGCTATAATCTGTATTTAGAAAAATTTGTAAGATAATGAAGTAGAACTGCTAATTACATGACAATATTAGTAATAACTGAGAAATTTACAAATAGTATGCAGAATAAAACAAAATATTGAAATAATTTTTAAATTTAGAAATTATTTTAGTGATTTATTACAATTCTATTTTCAATAAAATAACTCATTCCTACAAATTTTAGGAATTCTTTTGCATGGAACTACTATAAAGTCCCTACTATTTGATCCCTCTTATGTTTCCACAGCTACAGAATAGTGACAAAGTGAAATTATGACAAGAACAGATAATACTAAGCTTTACATAATTTACCCCTTTATACAGTATAAAGTCTGAAATCCGGACGTCCAATATCCGGAATGATCTAAAATCCGGACCTCAAAACCACAAATACTGTTTTTCTCATAGACATTACGCATGCACATTTTATTCCCCCCTCCGCATATAATAAAACATCTGGAGAGTCCTGATTCTTAATTTCACTTTGACATTAAATAAAATAACTTTGTTATTGAAGAAACAATCATTTTAGCATAAATTTGTACAATCAGTAATTTGGCTCCATTGCTGCATATCTGCTTGGTACGCATTATACTTTCCTTTCATCACCACATGTTTATTAAAATATGACAACTTAAGTAATTACTCATGTAGCGATGCCTAAACAATTTTTTTAATGTTAGTAATTGAATAATAAAGGAGTATAGTAACCTTTCGTGTTGACATTATGCTTGGCAATGATTACAGATTAAGTTAAATGTTGACGAGGAAAAATTAAAAAAAAATTTCTTTCCATATGTTAAAAATAGATTTTGTTGATGATACTTCTAGACCCCAAAGATTCCATTTACAGTTATTTGAATTAAGAATAACTGATTTGTTATTCACATAAACCCAGAACCAGCACCAGGGCTAGTAAGGCCACACCGAGTCACAGAATTTAGGACCTCATAGAGGTTAACCATCAGGCGTTAAAATATCTAGCACCAGCCCTCAATCAGGCTTAAGTATATGTGGGAATTTATTTATTCTCAGAACTCTGATAAGCCTTAAACATATGCAAGAAGTATAATAAATAACTAAACTAATAAAATTCAGGCTTAATTGTCTCAGTGCGTGATAAAAGCAAAATAAAATTTAACAGAACAACTTGTCGTTAGTCGCCAAACTCATGAAGCATAGCTAAATATGTATAGTGAAGAATAGCTACATTTGATGATGATAGCCGTTAATTTTAAAGGTTTCAGATATTGCAAAACAATGTTGAAATTTTCGAATTAACAGATTTTGTAAAGAAATGGGGAGAATCGGTAATAAATGAAGATGACATAAAAGAAGTTTTTCATTTCGATGACAATGCTTCTCAATCATCAATCAATTAATGAATGGCGAAATCTGTAGTATGGTTCTAAATCCAGAAAATACCACTACTGATAGTGAAGAAAGTGACAGAGAAGTTACTGAAAACGGAAAAAACTTTGATTGACAAGTTAGTCGGAATTCTCGACAGAGCAGTTACAGGACTTCAACAATGTAACTAAACAAGAGATTATGTCTATCTACAAAATTAAAGAGGAAGTATTAACACAAAAAACAAAGCAACTTAAACAACTTACATTGAAAGAAATGTTTAATAAGATAAAAAAATAAATATTAAGCTTTTTTTTTTTTGGTAAATGTTGATACTCTTTATATCATAAATACCATGGAGGTAGGAAGTAAGATGGAGTCGCCCTAAACAGGTTTCTCCCGTACCCTGCTCTGAAGCACCGGCGATCCCTACGTGATGACCAAAACATTGGGTCATTTACCATTGATTTCTATGGGATTTGACGCGTTCAGATGTAAATATTTTGTAATTACGTCGTAAATATACATATAAATGTATATATTTATTTTTTCTACAACACTTCAGAGTCCTAAGTATGTGAAAACAACATATTTTTAAACAACATTTCATTCTGAACGGAATTAAATGCTATACTTTTCACAGGATAGTTTTCTCAGAATGGTTTAATTTGAATGAAATACTTTCACAAAATTTTTCGTTAATTACATTAGAAAAAAAAAATTAAGATAATTCGATTTTATTCGGTTAAGGTACAAAAATTAAGATCAAAGTTTATTGTATTATTAATATTAAAATTATGCATTATTTCTTTTCTATTTATATAGCTTCTTCCTAAAATACTTTCTTAAATATGATATGATTTTTTGGCTTCTGAAGCATCTTTTAAATCGAAAAATGTAAGTCAATTTATAATTAATGCTCTATTCGGTTCATTTTAAATTAGAGAATTATTAGGAATTAGCGAAATACTTTAAATAAGTATTTCGCTAATTCCTAATAATTAAATAGTACTTGACTTTCTCTGAAAATTTCTGAAAGGGAATAAAATAAGTTTTTTTTTTAAGTATTATTTAAAACTTATAACTGAGTTACTATAAAATGTAAGGGGAATAATTCTTTTAATTATACTTATCAGATTTTTTTTTACCTTTCATTTCAACAATACATATTCCAAAACTCTTTATTACGTTCTTAAGTGCGCATCTCATAGCATTTGCTTTACAATACCTTTTAACAGATTGCTTTCCTATACAAACAATTCTTGCTTAAATAGTTTTATAACGTATTTGTCAACAGGATTTCAATTTATGTTTACAATTCAATATTAAGGTTATTATACATTTAGATAACATTTATAACTAACTCTATCAAGATAACTCTATCAAGGGTATCAAAAGACGTACACAATTTTAAATGTACCGTAAGGTATTTTTCAGTCTTTAAGCATAACATTTTTCTTAAAATCTATATTTTTGTAGTTCAAAAGCTTAGAATTTTATAAAACAAATTCATAATCAAAATCGCTGTTGTTAGTTATCGAAAAATAACCAAGATGTGATTTTTGCGTAAATGTCATTAAACTATACAAATTGCTATTATCCATCACACTATGAATGTTTCTTTCATGCAAAAGTGTCTCTTTTTCGATTTCTATGGAACTGTCGTGTGTCGAAATACTATCAGAATCTTGTCAAGCGAGCTTCTGAATGTAAACAAAGAACACCCCCATCTGGTGACCCAAGCTTCAAAGCAGTGCTTCACTTTTAGCACGGGTTGGCCCCCCTCCTCCCTTTCCTACCTCCATGATAAATACTTCATTATTTCATAAATCATGATTTCGTATTTTTAATTTTATAATTTCTACATTCTATCTTACTAGATTTAAACTGATGATCTAATATAAAAATCCCAAATCCGGAATTGTGAAAGTCCCGACGAGTCTGGATTTCAGACTCTGATTTAATCAAACTCTCATTTAACAAATTTTGATTTGAAAAGATAGTGGCATTTCAATCAATGCGATATGATTTGCTATATGATTGTTATGATACTAAGACTATCATTACCCCCTTGACGACAAAACATGGTTATTCTTTTAAGAGTAGATGGAAAAAAACAAATGCAACATGAAATTTTCTCCAATTCATAATAATCTTAAAGCTAACCTTCACTATGCTGTAATTTTATCTGTAAAAATTTAGAAGCTTACTGAGTAAATACTACAGTTAAGATAGGCTAAAACATATTTAAAAAACAAAAATATTCTCTAATTTCAATCCAGATGATAGGTTACAGATGATAGGTTTTTCAGTAACTTACTAACTCAATCAGATTAAAGTTATCTTACAAATGAATATACAGCACATTGAATAATACAAATTTATCATATGTTCTGTTAGATTCATATGATTTCATTTTACTATTTCATGTGAAAATAATAACTGCAGAATTAATACAGAGCATAAAAATTTTTAAAATGAAAAGTAAAAACTCACAGTACTAATTAGCTGACAAATTTTTAATATTTAAAACAAATACTTCAATGAACATTTGCTTTTCACAGCATTTCTTCTCTATGCTAAATATTAAAGTTTATATAATACCTCAATAGGTTCATTTTTTCCACTATTACTAATTCCAATAGTTTGCAACAATATGAAATTTAAGTGCAAGATGAGGAGAAAAGTTTAAACAACAACAACAACAACAAAAGTATACAGTTTTGTAATATGGTATAGAAATTAAAAATACTGCACTGAAGCCAAGTTAAAAATGTGTAAGCTTAAATACTATCAACATATTAAGCTTTTAACTTTTCATTATTTACTACGAAAAGGTTTGAAAAGAAAAAAATGTAAAATAGACATATTTAAACATGTTTTGCCAAGTGTTTAAAATTTAATATCAGGAAGAGCATTTAACCCAAAAAAACAAAAGATCATTTGAAGAAAATGTTTGCTCAAGACATTTTGAATTAAAAAAAATTTAGAACAGTGAGAGTTATTTACATAAACACATAGTTTGTAACCCACTTAATTACATCAAAAGCATATGGACACCAATGGATGTCAATTTAAAACAATATCTAATTTAAAAAGCATATATATACATTGTATAATAATAAATAAAAGATATATCATTTATAAAAAACCAGTTAATAAAATTCTAGATATTCTCTGTTATCATACCTTAAAAATAATTTATGCCTGTATTTCACAGAAAAGCAATTTCATTGCATATAGCCTTTTCAAAGCATAACAATAAAATTCAAATAATTTGCATTTACAAGACTACATGGATTTACTTGCTTCTTTCATGACAAAACAGTTAAAAAAACAACAATGAGAGGCAAATAATCATTAAAAATAAAAAAGCATAAGGAATATAAAAATATTTATATTAAAAGTTAGCAGCATTACTTTTTTTTAACAATTACAAAGCTTATACTGCCAAAAATCTTACATATAGTAATGTAGCAAGAAGCCACAATATATTTTTTATTAAGATAAAAAAAATTTTCAGAATTATTGAAAATTAATACAGTAGAGTAACTAAGGTTTTGGATTTTCTGAAGCTGACTTCTAACGCACAATTTTTCTTATTAAAAATTAATAATAATAACAATATTTTGCCATTAATAACTATATTAGTACGATATTAACTGTATTAATATCTCAAGTAACTATATTGTGCATAAAGAAAGTCTATGCAAGATTTCTGATATAGGTGGTGTAAATGCTATCAAATGAATGATTTTTTTAGATAGACACACCAGCCAGTGCTCTTGATGCTAAGATCACTAAAAAACATCACAGCAAAGAGAAGAACCACTTAAAAATAAATCTAAGGAACATTTCTGAGAAAGTTCAAAACAATAATCATAAATTTCTCTCTCACCTTTCCTCACTTTCTCTCTTACGTTTCTTCAAGTTATTCTCTAATAACAAAAATTTGCAAAATATTTATATCTATAATTTTGGACTGAACAGGCTATAGGTTACATTGGTCCACACAGCCTCAGATAACCATGGTTCTGCTGTATGTACAATTAGACATGACATAAATAAAACAGTCTTGTGTCAAGTTTGATAAATAAAATATTGATACAAAAATAAAAATTGTTTCTCATATCACTATATACATCAAAAATATATATTAAAGGGAAATGTTTATTCTGCTAGTTTAAAATGTTCCCATAATGCAGAGTATTCCGGATCTGTACAAAACAAATTATACAATTGTTTAAAAGTTGGCCGCTTTCCAGGATTGTACAACCAGCATTGCTGTATTATCCTTCTAATTTTCTCAGGGCAATCTTCAGGAATAGTTAAACGTTGATTGGCTTCAATTAACTGAATAACCTAAGAATTTTACATAACAGGTAAAATACAGAAATGATTTATTAGTATTAATTAATAATAAAAAAATCTTCACAAAGTAAATAAATATATTTACTTCAGTTCCAGTCATTTCACCATATGGTGGTTCACCATATGTAAATATTTCCCACAGTGTGATACCATAGCTCCAGACATCACTAGCATGTGAAAAATTGCCATAATTTATGGACTCTGGAGCATACCTATATTTTAAATAATGATAAAAATGAGAACTATATAATTACACATCAACAGCCACAAAAGAATGAACAACTTTAAAAAGATGACTAATTTTTTCTGTCAGTACCTAAAACTTAACATCCCCCATATATATACACATTCTCATAGCAATTTAGCATGTGAATATTTAACACTTATATTTATGCATTTAAAAAACTAACTTAAAAATACATACCATTTCACAGGCCACCTTCCTCCAGTGCTTGCTTTATAATATTCACTTTCAGTTCCCAATGCTCTGGATAAACCAAAATCACTTATTTTTGCCTAACAATACAGAAAATTATAAATAAAACATAAAATGTTTAACCTTAACTAACTAAAAAAAAAAAAAAGTGTTTAAAAGCAGTTCTAGCAGTGTTCTCTACTATAAATCAAAGGGTTATGACTATATGTGAACATAATGAAATACCTGTGTTTTAGAAGACAAAAGAATATTTCTTGCTGCTAGATCTCTATGAACAAATCTCTTGCTCTCCAAATATGTCATACCCCAAGCAATCTGAGCAGACCATAAAAGTAAATCTTGAACATTTATTTGAGTTGGGTAATCTAATAGATAATCCAATAATGATCCCATTGGTACCAATTCTTGTACCTACATTAATGAATATATATATATACATTAATATATTTGAATTTATATTAATATACATATTAATATAATGTATATATATTAATATATTTGTATGTAATCTTAAATAAGTAGTTCATAAAGCTGAGCTACACTATTATACACTGGATGAGATGGAATTATAAATAAATAGACTATTATGTTTATATAAATAGCTGTAAAAGGTTTACAAATGATAATGTTCTCTACCAAAATATTCCCAATATGACAAATGGATAGTTTACAAAATTTTGAGCTTATTTATTCCAAAACTAGCCCTGAAAATGATGCATTTACTATTTAGAAATAAACAATTTCTTACTAAAAACAGCATTTTTTAAGCAGGAGAAGCTCTGTTATCAATGCAAATGTGTTTATCACAGAGTAATTACAAATCTATTATGATTAGCTAATCAAGCAAACAATAAAGATAAAAACACAAGCACAACATACAATACAAATAAAAACAAAATAAACTAAGTTTTAATAACGGTCTTGGAAACTACATCTTTACATTTCCCAATCTAATTTGTGAGTGAGAGTATAAATATAGTCATGCAGTTTTAATTATATTTCACTCACATTTTACTGGCAACAGGTCCAACTCTTTTTCTGTTCATTCAAAAAATATAAGAATTATGTTTTCCATTAGAGTTGTGTGATTAATGTTTATTGAACACATTTTTACAGTTATTTCTGAGAGGCACCATAGAGAAAGTATACTAGAAAAATATTAGAGACTTGTTTATTGAATAATATGATTTTATAAAAGTTTTGAAAAATGTTATATATTTATCTGAGGTGATGTAAACAATTTTTGTTTGTTTGTTTAGATGTCTTTACACCACCACCAGACACAATTACATCATCCCACTGTGAAGGAAGATATTACTACTGGAATAAGATCGTCTTTGATGCTTCTGCCAAACTGAAGGGTCATTGAGCCTCAATGACAGTTTAGAGATGGAAGAAAATCTTATCAAGTTAATTCCAAACACTTTAATTTGTTTCCATACAAACGAAACAGGTGTTACTTCAGATATACAAAAGGGTTTCCACCAGATAAGTATCTTGCCTATTGACAGAAATTTTCCATGTTTTTTTATGACTTGACAGCAATTGCAAGTTTAAAAAGCCCCAACACTTGCGCTAAAAAGACGTGCCATGCACGTCAAGATGCTTTTGTCTCAAACTGCGAGCGACGTGAACACCACGTCGATAGGCATTTATCACAAAAATTAAAATAACGTGGTGCACACGTCGCCTAACAACAAGATTGTTTATTTCTCGAGTTACAGCTATGGATTGCACTTGCAGATGCAGAGCGGCATAAATGAGACACTTTACCGCTTGTTATATTGTAGCGCACGGCACCACAACCGTGAAGATTAGTCATAGCGCAAGTGGTTAATTGTATTTGCAGTGTCCTCAAGCACCTTTTAGGGTTCTGTGATACAGCAACATTTGCAAGCTTTCATAGAAGACATACACTCTGGAAACCCACTAGAAGTGATACAAAAGTTGAGCAGGAGTTCCTATGTTGACAACTGTATTTCCAATGTCAAAAATGAAGCAGATATTCACATATTTATCAAGATATCTACTGAAGTGATGGCGGAAAGAAAATTTGATCTTAGAGGGTGAGAGTACACTAACCCCAACACTGTAGAGCCTACGGATATCAAAGTATACTAGATTTAATACAGAATTAAAATCCTGGCATTTTAAGAATAAATATGATGTGCATAAGACAGCTATGTTTTAACAAAATTACTTAGAAGAGAATCCTCTCTGCTGCTCACAGAATATTTGATCCCATTGGAGTGAACACACCTGTACTTTTGAGCTTGATTTGGATGGGCTAGAAATATTATTTGCCTTGAAAACATTTTTTTAATGAGATATTTTAGAGCAGAAGAGGTTAAACATTGTTCAGTGTATTTCTTTCATGATGCAAGCTAACGTGAATATGCCATTGCAGCTTTTATACAAATAGAAACAACTAACTTTGTAAGTGCCTCAAATTCCCTTCAAACTTAAGATTGGAATCGTATAGTCAATGACAGTGCTATTAATCTTATTGAGTGTAAATTTAATTCACTTACTGCCTCAATGATAGATGACTATGGTGCTCTGTGATTTATGACTAATCACAGACTACAATAATGACTGCGGTGGTCTGTGACTGTGAATCAATTATCAATTCTTGTCCTATAATATAGGTTGCAGAACTTACTCCTTTGAGCCTGCAAATGTTTTCCTCAAGACACTAGTTTCCAGTGTTTTTAACTGTGATGCACTTAATAAGAGTCTTAACAAACGAATCAAGTACAGGCAGGAATTACAAAGTAACTTGCGGAAAAGTTTTGTTCTGAAGGTGCTCTTCTTCAAAAGCCAGAAAGCAAAAAGTGTTTCAAGGTTGCTCTTGGTGATGTTTTTATCAGCAGTAACAACACCAAACATTTACACTGGCCACTTGACAAAGTCATTGAGATACTTCCTGGCAACGGAGTGACAAGACTAGTAAACTTCAGACTGCAAATGGACAATTGCTTAGACCCATTCAGTGTTATATCCTTTGGAAGTGTCAACTGTAAGTCCACTCTTTATGCCTAAAATGTATGCAGATAGAACAGTCAATAGACACTGAATATGGTGACTCTAAAACTGGAAAAAAGTCCTGACATACCGCAAAAAACCTGATTTGGATGTGTTATTAAAATACCAAAAAGGTTAGATTAGTAAGTTTGATGTATTTACTAGCGTTTATATTAAACTAAAGTTAGTTTATTATAATATTAGAGTTGAATTTTGTTTGTCTTGTATAATATAATATATATGTTACGCTAGAGCGAGAATAGTTTTGTGTTTTACTTTATCATGAGTATTTCATTTTGTTAGTTTAGTGCGAATATTTATCTTAATTATTTTATTTTGTTATTTCTACTATTCAGTGATTCCTTATAAGCAGACTTAAATGTTCTAAGAAAGTCTTCAGTTAACTTTGGTGGGGGAGGGATGATGGATGGGTTATTCAATAGGTTATTGAATTATGGCAAAGCACACGAGGACTATCTGCCTAAAGGGAGGGATGCCTTTGTGGAGGACTTTCTAAGGGAAACTGGCTCGTATACACGTTACACATGAGGAAAACCACAAAAACGTCCATGCAGCCAGCCCGTTCGCGGGATTTGAACCTCGGACCAAACTACCAGTGTTCAGCGTCTTTACCACTCGGATGCTGGTGGGGGGGGATGATGGAAACTACATCTTTATATTTCCCCATCTAATATGTGTGTGAGAGAGTATACATATAAACATATAGTTTTAATGATATTTCACTTATGCTTTAGTAGCAACAGTTCCAATTTTTTTTTTTCCATTTGTTAAAAAACACAAGAATAATAATTTTCGCTTTTGATTAGAGTTGTGTGATGAAAGTTTTTTGAGAGCAAGAGTTATTTTTATAGAAATTTCTGAGAGGCACTATAGAGAAGGTATACTAAAAAAATATTAGAGACTTGTTCATTGAATAATATGATTTCATAAAAGTCTTGAAAAATGTTATACATTTGTCTGAGGAGATGTAAATGATTTCTGTGCATGATCATTTCCAAATAAACGTTCGCAAATTAAATGTTTCTTCTGATTTGATGTCTTTAAGATTAAGGACCAAACCCTGATCCATGAATAAAAACAACTGAAGACTTTTCATCTACTCAGCCAAATTAAGTTTAAGGGCAGTTTTCAGTTTGAATGAATTTCCTTCAATTCTTATAGGAACTGTAAACCAAACGAAACTAATAATAATTTCAAATATTACTTCATAACATACATAATAAAGGCAATAAGGTTTAAAAAATACTGTTTCTCTAAGCAAATGATAAAATCGTGAAAAAATTGTCTTTATATGAAAATACACAAAATGTTGGAAAAAATATGTCTCATGGGGCATTAGTAGACAAAAAAGGTTTATTTAATTGAACTTCATATAAAACTGGGCTTAACTAAATATGTTGTCAAACTTAAATATAAAAATTGTGAATTTTAAAAGAAACTTCATGGCACAAATATTTATGTTTCCTTAGTTCTCTTGAAATTGGTAGGTGACAGTGAAAATTAAAATATCATGTTTGGATCCATCAGCTTGAAATATATAAGAAACATCCTAAAAGTTGTGCAAAAGACAGAAAAAGTATTTTTAAAACCACAGTAATGTGATTAATAACTTTTAAATAAAGTCACTTACTTCTTCCATATTTTTTAAGAATGGCTGTTTTCTAATATTCAGCTTTAATGGTATCTACATTAGAGGATTTTCATATTACACTTTTGTGTCCGTGTCTAAAATACAAGCTGACTGACAAACCATATCTTTAAATTGGTAAAAATGTTGGGATTTGAATGATTAATCATTTTCCTGTTTTGCCTTGGGCATTTATTGATTTGTCTCTCATTTTCCTGTTGTTTCTACTGTTTTGTCCATATATTTTCTACAATGATTCTATTCCCCCACAGTACTGTCTTTTGTGGTGAAAAAGAATCATTATTTCATTTTCTCTTCAATCTCATGTTCTAAAAGAATTACATTTAACCCATTCAGGAAGGGACACACAAATGCACTTGTTTGTTCTTATGTATGGTGGTCAGACATGAACTCTGATAATGCAAATACAGATAAAAGTAAAATCTGCTAAAAACTGTACATAATCTATTTAGAACTGAAATTCATCATTGGAGCAAGTTCTCCATGCTCTCATTTACATATTAATTTTCCTGGACCATTTTATCATCAAAATTTCTCAATAATAATTGTTTATTCCTTTTCAAAATGGCTAAAATTAATAAATGCCATTGACATCATCTACAGCTCCAACTGAGGTATTACATGTGATATTCACTATTGATAGAATTTCTGATGTTATCACCTTAGATAACACAGCACAATTTTCTATCAAAAAATTCAATTTCTTTCTGAAAAGTAGTACCATTAGACAAGTTTTTACAGTTATCACCCAATTATACATTTTACATACCATCATTACATATCAAAACATTTTACATACCATCATTACATACCAAAACATTTTACATACCATCATCAAAGGTGGGCCTAAGCAAACTCCAAGTAGTTTAACAACACATCGATGATTTAACCCTACCATTACTTCAACTTCGCGAATGAATTCCTCTCTACAGCTTTGCATTTGTTCATCTCGCAGAGTTTTTACTGCAACGTCAATCTATACAATAATGTAGTATATAAAATACAATATATTTAACAGCTCATTCACTGTCACAGTTATAATATATATTTTACAATGATTACTTATCACATTAACATTTTAAATTATTATTTTTAAAACCTTTTTTTTTAAATTTTAATGAAACTGGATAAAATGAAAATACAAAGAAAAATATTTATTCCTTTATAAATTACAGCATTCATCTTTTTATATACAGAAATGTGCATAAAGTTAATATTGTATAAAATAAATATGGCATAAATAATGCTTACAGAATAAAAAAACTCAAGAAGTAAGTATAAAATTGTGAAAAAGTGAGTATCAATTTTATACATCAAAATACTGCTACTTTAAATAACTTTTAAACATACAGATACCTAAAGACAAATAAGAAATATATATAGCCAAAAATGTTTCTGTCACTGAGTGAAGGCAGAATATTTTTTGAGTCTCTAAGGATATATATTAGCAGCATTTTGCATGTTTTTCTGCTAACCTGAACTCAAATTTTATTTCCAAAGGAAGCTTCTAAAATTGTGTCGCCTTTACACACTTTATTTTTCTTCTTCTGTTCTCCAAAATAAATGCTACAGACAAAAATTTTCAACTGCATCTCAAAACAATGAAGTATTTCCTCCAGTTTAGGATCAAATTTACAACGTTAAACATCAAACTAATTTCAGCCTAGAGACATAGCTCAGAGAGTTAAATGCATGTTTCCAACATCAAAAAGCATAGAAGCCAATTATATTACTTTAAAGTGCCTACCTGTGAATGTTGAAATTTGTAGTGATATTTTACTGTCATTAGGATAGCTACTATATTGCTGTCATTAGGATAGCTACTGTACTTCATTAATTTTTTTAAGTAACATGTCCAATCTTATTATGGCACATCAGTTGAGAAGCACTACATCAAACCATTAAAGTCCAGATAATATTTTAGTCCTCTCTTCCCCAATGGCTAAGTTTATGCAGTGATCACACACTGTATTTTGGATCAGGTCATACAGTTAATATGGTGGGACTAACTGTATGATCTGTATCACCAATACTGAAATTCTGGGCGCACTTAACACAGAAACAGAATAGTGGTTAGTGACACTGACAGCCATATCAAGGGGCCCGGGTTCAAATTGCAGATAAAGCATGAATATTTGAATACATAGAGTGCTTGTGCGGCAAGGCATGCTGAAATCCCCTTGAGGTTGTTGGGAGGGAAAAAAGGATGGGGGATCCTCAAACAGCCAGCCCGGGTGTCCCTCAGAATTCCATCCGGGACAGAAGCTTAGCATTTAGCGATACCTGATGATACTTAATATGCCTAGCTAAATGCAGAGATCGAGCCTTGCTTCAACCTGTACCTATCCTGCACACTTCTACTGTACTTATATAAAGAGTTTATGCTTTTTCTTCCCATCTACATACACTATTTGATCAAACTTTACCAAACACCTTTAGTTCCAAATGGATTTCCTTATATGGTATGCATTCATAAGATTAATATTGTGGAAGCAAATTACTCTCTCATTTAATAAGCATAAAACACTCTCATCCATTTTAACACAGCATGATAGATGGAGCTAAAAAAATATGATAATTCAGTCATTTGATCAAAGAGATTTCTCAAATTTTAATCTGCTATAGTGATAGGAGTTTCTGTCACAGAATCCAAACGGTAAAGATGTACTAAACACAAAGAAAAAATGCAAATTAATAAAATCAGAATATTAATAACCAAGTTAATTTTTAAAACAGAAGACCAGGCACATAAACATTATTGCCGCTATGCATTGATGCAAATGCAATACTGATAATATTAAAGCCAAAAAAATCTCAAAAGTTTGAAAATGTATAACTTAAAATTCAGAAATTTTATAAGCTAAGCTAAATGTTTCCCAGGGGATGAAATTTATTAAAAATTAACTTCTCTCAGACGTTTTGATGAAACTACTCTTTATGTTTCTTTCTCAATAAGCCAAAATCAGATACTATTCTCGAATCGTGAAAGTTATGTATCAAGCCTCCTTCATAGAATCTTTATGTGCAGTAATTTGTATGCCTGTCGCTTTTTAGGTCAGTCATCTGCACAAGCAAATGTACTTTTACCGCTTGAATATTTAAAAACATACTTTACGGAAACTTAATTGTTTATAACCACATTCTATATTTTTACCTGGAACAAAACAAAACTGAACTGTTTGACATTCTATAATTTTATTACACAGTACTGAAGAAACCAAAAAAACACCATTCTTGTTTTACATTAATTTTTCATGGACTAGTTCAGTTGCAGAAAGAAAAAGTATTACCAAATGTTAAAATAATTTCTTACTGGATATATGCTATTAGTTCTCTTTTAGGAGTTTATGATAATGTCATTTAACATACCATTTTTCTAATTTAATAATACAATTAAAAAACTGAATTTCTTGACTTTAATTAATTTCCAACTTTTATTATGTATCAAAACAATATTCATCATAAATATGGCCAATGATTTCATTCAAGTTTATCAATACATTTATCACTGCTGTAGTGTGCCTGATATAGTGTACCTACAGCAAGCAAATACATGGAAAACATGTTTATTTCACTCTTAATAATAAAATAAGCAAATGAATGCATCACACATGCATGCAAGGCTTATCTGGGTCAAAATGAGATGAAATATTGGAATTCTTCCAACCTGTGAAATTTTTTAAGCAAAGCACTATCCACAGGACTGTTTCTCGTGTGCACATTCTGCCCAAAATGCAGATTTTTTTATCAAATTCAGTGAGAATGACAGATGACATCCAACCATGACGATGAAGCTTTTGCTCATGTTGCCCAAATAATAGTGCTCATCCATTTGTGATATACCTGGCGATTATGATGTAAGAAACAGAGAGATTGGAACTGGTGCACTCTTACATTCACTAGAGTTTAGCAATGAATGAATAATTTAATTGTTAAACCAGATATTCAATTTTTCTCCCCTCACAAAATTTAGAATACAAAACATAGGTGTTGGATACTGCCATATCCAAAATGATGAACAACTTTTCTGTACACATTTGAATGACTTGTAAAATGGCAAATGGTAAGAAAGTAGTTGATAAAATTTGTCACCACCACACACGTATTTTTTGCATTCCAATATGCAGTCTGGTTTGCCACGCAGTCTGGAGACACCCTATATTGTTTTTTTAAACTCTTAATCCTTATTTTACCAGAATGCTCATCTCTAGCATAAGGGAATCTGAGTTGTCTTTCCATTTTTGCATAACATTGTGCTGCTTTTTGTACATTAACACTTAACCTTGCTTCAGCTTTACAGTAGCAACTTCTTTTGAAAGACATTTCTAGTTGGAACATATTTCACATAAAGTTATTTTATTTTCAAGCAGTTTATTTGCCACAGGAATATAAATGCAGTAACTTTCTGTGTATAATACAAGCTCTCCATTTAGTAATGTATCCATCAGACATCATTACATTTTCTGCATAGTCTAATCCAGACATTGCAACCATCCAACAACAGTACAGAAGTATGTATGTTCCATATACAATATCTAGGTTTGCAAAGCATATACACTTTTACATTTTACTTGTGTCATATTCTCAGTATATATAGCTCAACTACAAGACATCCTTGCTAAAAACTACTGACTCATCTACAAGAGCTTTGGAAATTTTTCAGAAAAGTATTTTAAATATCTTGTAACTTTTGTGCAACCTATTTCCTTCATTAGCTTCTCTATTACTGTTACATTGTTAAAACTCCTGTAAGAGTTCTAATGAGGATCTTGCCACCATATAACTAAAAAATCATAGCAGCTATTACTGAATCATTGAATCAGCAGGTCCTCAAGAAGGCCTTTCTTCATAAGCCTCATTGCAAAAATAAGGCCAAAAATATCTCTATTTTTACAGGACCAACTGCTCTTCAAACAATAATCACTACTATTTGGTTCAACTACCGATTCAGAAATACACTGCTCACCTAACCTGTTGGTTTCTGATAAAATGTTTTATATGGTAACACATTTGTGAAAAAATTCTACTTGTCATGAGCAGTCCAGGAATCCTGTACCTCCAGAGGGGCCACTGTAATCATAAACTGATGCCCTGAAAAACTATATGTTTAGGTATTGCATAGGTTTCATCATGTTGCAGGAAGGTATACAGCTAACCCTGTTAGATAATAACAAGCAAATGGGATCTAAAATGCAATGAGTAATCGCCTTTCAGTCTTTAGAAAATTTAATATCAGGTTTCTCAAAATGGCTAAATAATGTAAAATGTCAACATGGAATATTTTCCTCAACCTTCTAAAGTTGAGGATTTGAGTCCTAAAAGATTGTTAAGAAAACCGGGGGTTTTGTACCTTAAGCTTTTTTAAGAAGATCCTTGCTGTTGTCAACTATAGCACTTTTAAGTAGTTTGATTCATCCTGAAAGGCTTTCCTTTACAAAAGGAAGAGAAAAGTAGGGACTCTTGTCTAAACTGTTTAGATAGTTTTCCTTATGAAGGGATAATTTAAAGGTGCATTTGATTCCAAATTAAACTACTCAGTGATACACAGAAGGCAATGTATAATTATATATATACATATAGAGAGAAAATGTGATTTTGTTTCTCCATATTTGTAGTATCTGGCGACTGTTTGGTGATCAACAGAGCGTGCTTGGCACGTGTAGCTCTTCTCCAAGAAGGGTTAATGTATTTTAAGAGAGTTGCATGTTAGCCTCAAAAGAGGAAGGTTGTAGATTTCGCTATGCTGTAGGATCGACGTACTGCTCCGAGTTTACTATTATACTCTGAACCATATTTTTAATACTGTTTCATCTTGTTAACCCTTTGCGACACGCATATTTAAAATATATTTTAATCTTTTAAAAAATGCCTTAGAATAAGTCAGACGGACTTACTTAAGTGCCTTTAAGGCTTGAAAAAAATTCTGCACTTTTATTTTTTACGGTGGAAGGTGGGATACCGTTTGTCCCACCATGCAACTAGCACATGTCTTATAGCATATTGGTGTATAGCAGGAAAAAAAAATCATATGTGGAATGAATAAACAAAATAAAGGGTGCATTCTAAAATATTCATAATAAACACACTAAAATGCATTTTGTACTTATTGCATATATGCATGACTTGTAAAATTTTGCATATGCATATTTTGCATTTAATATTTTCAAATTTTAGAAACAAAAGAAAATATTTTCTTGAATATTATTTTAAGATTAAAATTTGATACTCGTACATATGATACTAAATAAAATATTAAAATTGGCACTTGATTCAAAAACATTTATATATGATTAAAATTGAAAAAAAGTCATTTTTCATGAAACTTTGAAAAACACGTTGTTTCATTCTTTTGTAAGCATAGAGGCACTTCACATGTTTCACACATCCAAAATGTTCGTCGTTCTTCTTTCGATATGCTGCAATATGCACATCTTCTCCTGCTCGTTCTCTTTGGCATTTTACTTACATTTTTTAGTCTCTTTTCTGGTTGTACGAACGGGTTTTTATTATTTGAACTGGGGATTTCAGTTTTCTATTCAGCTCTTTCTTGCCTGCAAGTGCCATTAGACCTTCTATAACTGAGAGAAGAAAATCTTTCATTGTTTTTACATCATGATCAGGTTCGTGAACAAACTTGAATAAACGTGTTTACTATACTCACATCTAAAAAGTAAAAAAAAAAAAATCATGTGCCACCATTTCTTGCTTTTGCGGTCTATTTCATATAGTCCTTTCTGTTGATCAATCAGTCGACATATCCCATATTCTTATTGTATGAAATAATGCTGTTTGGGCACAGTACTTTTTTTTGTCTTTCCATCTCGTTCTTTTCTATTAATTTCTTTCATTTCAGTTGCCTTTTCCAAGCAAGACGGGATAGAAACGGATCTTTTATCCTTTCATTTTATGCAATAAATTGAATCATCGTTAACTGAAAAGTCTATATATTCTCTTGACATAAATTTGTCTTTTAAATTTTTGGGTAGATACTTCCGATCCATATTTACAGTGCCACATGCATAGATGGGTCTGTGTCTTTAAAAAGCAAAACAAATTATAACTACTTCCCTTTCTTCTTCAGCAATAACTTCAACCTCAGTTATTCTCTCCTGGATTTCAATTTCATCTGAATCAGAACTGACATCTGAAGCATTTGAGTCGCAATCGGATGGCAATTCAGCAAAAAGATCCAAAGCTTCCTGAGTTGTTAATTTTTTTCTAGACATTTTAGCACATCAGAGCATACAACGGATGTAAAAGTGCGCGCAATCACGAAAAAAATAGATGCAAAAAAGAAAAGAAAAAATAATCGCGGGTGCTGCCATCTATTGAGCGGAAATTCAAGTGTGTGGTGCGACAAATTTTAACCCACTTATTTCAACTGCAAAATTAATGTTATAAAATATTGAATCCAATTAAGATTTTTGAAAATAAAATACTTTTGAATATTAAAAAGAATCATACATATCATAAATTGTATACCAAATCTTTTAAAATATTGAAAAATGCGAGATACATGGATATCACTATTGTGATCCTATTTTGAATATTTTTTGCTCATAAACTTAAGCCCTAGTATAGTAGTAACATCTACTGAGAAAAATAATAACTAAAATAGATTATTTTTAAAAGATTAGAAAATTTCTAACGGAAATTGCTAACTGAGAAAATAAATATTAATTAGGTGGGACATATATTGACCCACCATGCCGCAAAGGGTTAAATGGTGCCTTATTGAACCACGAAGCCATTACAAAGTGCTCTCTGAGCGATCACCAGAGGTTAGAAGCTTAGAGCATTGAAAACGGAAAAGGAGTAAAGTTAAGCCTAAGTCATGAAAGAAGTTCACATTTGCAAAAGGGAGTAAAAACACGAGAATTATTTAATTGCGAGTTCAAAAAGCTTGATTCTAAAGGAAAATAAAAGAAAATGTTTAAAAACGCAAAGAAAGAGGATTTAGTAACAGTAAATTGGCACAGAAGCATCTCCAGATTTGAAGCTGGTAGAACTGAAACACAAACTCCAGAATAGCAAGGAATACATCGAAGATGCTGATTTCGTGAAAGAAATTCTGATTACTACAGTGGAGAATAGAAAGAGAAAAAAAGAAATGGAAAAAATACAAATGGAAGAAGAAAGGTTGAGAACGCGAAATAGAATTAGTGAAGATTCAAGCAACTCAAAATGAAGGAAGTAGAAGTCCGACACTTTTAATCCAAAACATAGGACGAGAAACCGAACCAGACTAAACCAGACAGCTCTTGCATGTTTTAGAGCCTATCTTAAGTTTATAAATTAACCTTATACAACAGAAAAGTCCAACTAATGCAATTTTCAGAAATTTCAAGCCACAATGCTAAATATCTTACACAACCTTCACGCAAAAAAAAAATATTTTTACTTCTGATACTGCTTATAATGGTAATTAAGCCATTAATGAAAAATAATATTTAAAAGTAATTTGCTAAAAATAAAAACGTAAAGCAAAAGTCAATAATCATTCTACATAAGCTGAATATTAATCTCCAATTTATTTTCTGCTCTTTCTAACATTTGTTTCATAATAAAACATACTTGGATTTAACTCAGCATAAATTTCTTGCACAAATGAAAGCAATCGCATAAACAAATTTATATCAAATGCATTTTTAAAGAATCCATAAAAAATCTTCAAATCGTGCCATTTGAATTAGAGAGAATACTTTAAAATTTTTAATTTAAGTTAATTTGCTTAGAGATCTGAAGTTCTGAATTCTAAAATCTAATATACACTAAAAGATCTATATACAAGATGTATGAAAGATGTATACTAGATATTGTTATGCATCTAGTACACATTACAATATCTAGTATATGTAAGATTTTTTAAAACAAAAAACAAAACAAACAAAACAAAAAAAAAACAAGCATTTCGTATTTTCTCTTGATGCACTCTCCAAAATGCTGCAGAATATGCTATTAAGAGAATGCTGTATTATGGTTAACTGCAATTTCTATACTGTAAATTGTAATTTTAAATCCCACAGAAAAAAAGAACTCAAATTTTAGAACTGATGTCAAAGGCCATTCACAGTTAACTACAATATGCTCTTTATAAGGCATTTTTAAAAAGTTTTTTCTGTAACTTTCTTAAACAATTTCGACACCATTTAAGTGTAGAAAGACAAATAAGCAACCACAAAAACCACAAAAAAATATTTCTGTTTCAATGGGAAAAAAATGTTTTCAAATACTACAGCAGGATACACTATAATGCATATATAATTATTTTCTTCTAGCTTATGGAATCATTTCACTATATGCAATTACTGTCTTGGCATAGTATTATGCTCATAAACTGCAAATAACTTTAAAATGGAATTAAAAAAGTTCCTCAGTTGTTGTTGAAGACAGAAAAAAAGGTTTTGGATCCCAATCTATTTTCACAGTGCAACTTTTACACTGGTTAGTTAAAACTACTCAATAATTTTATGTGAATAAAAGTTATGGAACAAAAATTGCTTATTTTTGCTATAAAAATATCATTATAGGACAGAGAAACCACTAAACAATCAATAAATGAAATTCAAAACTTTCTTTATAAATGAAGTTTATCATCCTATGAAGCTGTACACACAATAGGAAAGTAAAGGCTTAACATTATAAAACCTGGCTTAAAATCTCAAAATATAACCTTTAGTATGGAGTGATACAAAACGCTTTTTAACCCTCCTTTACTGTTCCCTAATGAGAAAAGTCATTAGGATTGTCATCTATCCCCTCAATAGATGCAGTAATTTACATGTTTGTTGGACACTGGATATAATTTTAGAATAGGTTACTATATATGTGACTTTTTCAAGGTTTATTTTGATTTCATTTAAACTAAACTATTTATTTAGAGCAAAATGTATACAATGTTTATACAACATTTACTATTCCTGATCAATCTTGGTAATAGCTTGTGAATTTTATGTTTTTGTTTCTACTAGAAATTAGGAAACGAGAACAGAACGTGACAAAATATAAAAAATATGAACTAGCTTTATGTGCCTGCAGGTCGGAATGCAATATTTGATAATCTGTTTTCAGTAATAAAATAATAGTAATGAATAATTAAATAATAATAAGGGATTCATAATAATATTCATTACTAATAGATGATTAGAATATGATGCATTACTATTAGATTTTGAGATGAACTTATAGAAAATAATAAAGCTTTAAATCTTTTTTTCATAATTTTGTCATTGTAATATAAAAAAAAAAAAAAAAGAAAACCATAGCTATATTAGTTGTGTTTGATTATTTAACTTTAACAAATATTACCTTGGACTGTCGAGCAAAGGAGGAGAGAATTTTCTGTAGAGAGAATTTTCCTTATAAAATTAGATTTTTGTTTACGTTAGCAGAGAAAAAATTCTTCGAATACCCATATATGTAATCCATTTTATACCTGCAGTGTGAAGTCTGATGAGATTATTTCTTAAATCTTTGCATTTTCATGGTGTCCATAGAGAAAAAGCACTTTTAGACTTATTTTAATATTTGCTGATGAGAATTTTTATGTCTGATTTAAAATTTTAGAAAATAAAAATTTATCAAAAATATTTTTCGGAACAGTTTTAAATGCTTATAAAGAATTCTACATCAATTTTCTTTCATAGGCAGATTTCATTCAAAACCATCGTTATATACAAAGTTTGATTTTAATTGGATTACATATGTTCTACATAATAAATTTTCTAATTTATTTTAAAAAGATTAATCTTTCTTACTTTGAAAAGAATAAAGGCATACAGGGTGTTGACATTTACAGTGTAGGAAATATGTTTTTTATATTTCTTTCAGTGATCAAAACAATTACCCAGGAATATTTTCAAAGCAAAATTAAGAAAATTGTTTATGACAAATTTTTACTAAAGTATCCTTATATGTGAAAAATTGGTGCGTCAGTTAATTCATCCGTGGACCAATAATCTGTCTTTTTCAATATGTCCCATGAGTAAGACTAATCCAAAAAAATTCTGAAGCTCATCAGATTTAACTGGCGTACAGACCCTTTCATGCTTTCTTTTTCCAATTATATTTGGTTACATCTCTAAGACTTGAGAAGTATATTGATTAGATTCTCTGGTTAAAATTTTAAACAATTCATCTGAAAATTTTTAAAAATCAAGAGCAAGATAAGTTTCCGAAAATTCCATCTATATATCAGGATTACCAGTAAAGGTCAATATGTTAGCTTTGTCATACTCATTTGGCTGTCTTCATTCAATTAAATTATTAGCATTGCTTTTTCATCGGCAACTTTATCTTCATTAAAGGATTGATTAAAACACATTTCTTCTGTATCTGAACAGTCCGAATCTGTATCAGCAAATGTTTCCTCTTCTAAATCTCTTAACAACTTATTAATTTAGTCCTGATTGAAACCTTTGAAAAGAGGTGCCGCTATAAGAACTGAATAAGAAAGCGAGGAAAAATTACATTGAAATCATGAGAAAAAGCTCTAATGTTTGGAAAGAGAGCATCTGCTTTATTTTCAAGTACATTGGCATGAGACAATACCAACAGTTTTCACCAAAACGTAGCCAACCAGATAAGAAACAGGAAACAATGCATAACCAGGAGCTGCTCTGAAAAGGAAACTGGACCACCTAGAGAATCTATAGATAAACGATTACTCTAAAAAGGGGACAAAAACGTTGGTACGACACTTGTACCATAGCTGGATTAAAAGCAAGTAAATTTCATGGTACAACAATTATACAGCTGGCTTTAGAAAGTTAACTATTTTGAAAGGAAATGGGCATAGCTAGAGGGTAAAAAGGGGAACGTCTGTCCCCAGCCGCAGCATCCAGGGGCACCGAACTGCTGTAAAGAATTTTTCGAATGAAATGTTTTCATTCTTGGTAAACAAGAGGGGCATGAGATCTTCAGTTGTCCTTGGAGACTGAAAAACCTTAGTTCGCATTCTGAAAGGAAAACGCCTTCATGATATTATTTCCCACAGATATAATGCAGCACAGGACTAAACTGCTAAGCTAAAAATATTCTAAAAACAGAGAATGTGATATTAGTCTACATGAACAATGAATGTACACATACAGCTAGCTCTCATTTTTCTGTTGAGTAAATTTTGCAAAATAAAAAATATATTGAAAAACTTACTTCAATATTTTTGGGGCTTAACCACTTTCCTCTTAAAACTGAACCAAATTCACCTTCTCCAACAGGTAGCCCTAAATAAATCAGAAAATATTTTGCTTTAGAATGGAAGGAACAATTTACATTTCTCAGAATGTTTAGTTAAAATACACATTATAAATAAAATTATACTTTACAAAACACACTACCACAAAATCTATTCAAATTCTAGCAATTAATAGCATATATATTGTATATTCCGGCGCGTTACGAACACTGGTATATAACGCACACCTATCATTTCAAACTATACTTTTTAATTTTTAGGTATATTCACTGTATAATGTGCAGCCTTTTCTTTAAGAAGAAGCCAGAAATATACATATGCGATTCTATTACCTTTTGAAGTCATTCAAAGTTTTTTTCACAGACCTTTCAAACAATGGTATAACTGAATTGACAAGCGATAAGAACAATATGTGTGCGGAGGAAATGCTTGAGGAAGCAAATAATTCTGCAAAGAGGATGGGATGTATTCACTGCATATGTGAACAAGAATGTTATTCTAGGATTCGGGAAAAGGTAGGATGTAATTAGGGGTAAGAATGCACTTCCCGAATGAATTCACGGAATTAGGAGTCAGGCATTTTCTCTGCTTGAATGAAAGACGATTCATATAATTTATGTACAGGAAACGATTCAATAATGAAAAATTATACGATTTTGCAAATTTTTAAGTTCCTAAGATGTGTCATTTCTTTTAAATAAACAGCATTTAGGTACGTACAGAAATCTAATTTATGTATGTTCTTCTGTTCTTTATTTTTAACGTATCATTTTTATATAACGTGCACCCATAAATTTTGATCTTATTTTTTGCATCAAAAATGTGCATTATATGCTGGAATATATGGTACACAGGGATGCAAATGAGTTTGGATTTACCAAATTAGGTGGCCAAGGCAGAAGCTTTTTAACTTATTCCTAAAATCCATCACAGACTATAACAAAGCATATTGCTTTGCACATAAATACATAGCCACTGCTTGGCCATAAAGTTGGCCACTGAGAATACTTTCGGGTAGAATTGCATTTGATCTGTGGGGGCTGAAAGATAATCAATTATATTCAAAGCTTTCAACACCTCAAAGGAAAACAATGCCCCAACCATAATGCTACTCCCACTAACTTGTCCATATCCTAGAGTTTTATATGGATACCTGTTTCTAGTTGTTTCTGGCTTAAAATGGCACTATTCATTTACTCCTCAGAGCAGAAATGATTCCTTGTAGATCACCTGGCCAAAATTTAGTTTTGATAGTTCTGTGTAAACTGAGCAATTGCTTTTGATGTGTAGATGTCAGCATAAGTTTTGTCACCAGCCATTTTCTGCACTGTGCAAGAAATTTTACTGGATTATATTCAAGAACTTTTTCAGGGGGGGGGCTCTTGGTCTATTTGAAAAAATAGCTAATGCATAGTAGCTTGCCGGCCAGTCTTACAAAGCAAGTTCAGCTGATATTCACATCTGGTTTATTGGCATATAATGCAATCAAAATAATTGCATTGTTCTAGGTTTGGTAGACTTTTATCATGCTGAGATAAACTTTGCGAAAATACTACAATTTACCTTTTTTGGAACAATGCCATTTTAAGCAGTTTACTGCTTGTGAAAACACTAAGGCCCATATCAGACATGCATTTGTTTCATACGAACAACTGTTTCAGATAATCTTTCCACCTGGTTTACTTTTGAATGAAAGACCTGTGATTTTTTTCCCTTCCTTTTCAAAAAATTGCAAGTTGTTCGTTTTCAACCTATCAGCTTGTTTGTAATGGAGAACCAATTTCTCCTTTACATGTTAACCCAGACTGATCTGTGAAGATTGGCTGTTGTGACAAAGGAGAAAAATTGTTCCAAACAGTTGTCCTTCCAAAACAAACAGATGTGTGATAGCAGCTTAACACACCTAATCAAATAGCTGATGACATGCCTTTTCCAGAGTTTAACACAACATAACATTGCACATAACAGCAGCGATGTCTACATCCATGCACAGCAAATATCCCATCTTAAATGTCAGCAATATGTAATAAACATATACACTGTTATCTTCACCATATTATGCGACAGCTGCTTTCAATGGCGATTAGTTATGTGACTCAAACCTGTATATATAAACATGCAAATTAAGCTAAATTAATCTTAAGACATGCAAATTAAAGCTAAATTAAACATGCAAATTAAGCTAATTAATTTTACCATGCAAATCAAGCTAAATATCCTCTACACTCCAAAAAGCAATCAGAACTGGGTAGCATCATCTAGTACCAAAACCAACAACATTTAGAGAATTTAAATAACTTCACTTTTATACAATTTTTAGTGTGAACGAATAAATATACAGGAAAAACTTATTTAACACCAATCTAACACCTGCAATGCTGGGTTGGTATTAAAAGTAGCAAGTCACTAAATGACAAGAGTGTTTATCAGTTACTGCCCCCCCTTTTTTTCAGTTATGCAAACTTACTTGCCACCAATCAGAAGCAAGCCAATAAGAAAGAGCTAACAAAAGATAGCTATCATAATGAAGAAATACTGTGTACTGTAGAAAATCAAAGATATCTAACTGGACTTTTTTTTAAAGAAACCCTGTTCATTAGTTTAGGACTAATTGCAAGACAAATATATTTGTAAGACATTTTAACTGCCCATCAGATTTTAATGCATGATAAAACCCTGCTTTCTTCAAAATATTTCATAACTTCAACAGTCACAATATTACAAAACATGGAGATATTTATATGTATTATCTAAACAAAAATACCTTTTTTTTTTAGAAAATGGATTCCCACTTATGCTGAAACTAGATCAGAGACTAAGAAGTTAATTGGAAACAAACTTGATCAGTTATTGTTCCCAATGAGCATATTAAGAAAATTTTGTTGGAAGTCAGGTCATATATGGTTCATTTTGAGTTTTCCCAAAATTTGCACCCAGCAATCTGCAACTATTGCTAATTGCAGGATAAAACGAAAACTTCAAACACCATTATTTTTTTTAAATATGTAACTTAATCAAACATTCTGACATTAAAAAAATTAAGCAATTTAACTTTAACGGCTTTATTCATTAATACAATGTATAAACTTTTCTCAAGCTTATACTCACAGATGGCTGTTTTTTACTGGTTCTAACTGCTTGTTATAGTCATTATAAAGTGAGTATAACAAACAGTTAGAAATATAAAACTTATTATAAATATTATAAAGTGACTATTAACTGACTACAACAAACATTTTCATTTAAAGCACATACCATATTTGACGGCATATAAGACACACTTTTTTTCCTAAATTTGGTCTCAAAAAAGTTACCTGCATCTTATACGTGAAGCACTGAGTCTTATAAGTGAAGGTAATTGCATTCAATAATTGTTTACTTGGCTTTTACGAAACGTGAGAATTAAAAGAAACCACGCTATTGAAACTTTTTTCCTTGTGTGTGGCCGTCTAAATAAGGGTGCGTCTTATATGCCGTCAAATACGGTAAGTTTATGGATTAATTAACCACATTATGCGAGGTTTTTTTATGTTATGATTACATGAGAACATGCTTCATATTTGGAGCAAATTAAATGCCAAAAAGGAGCAAGTTATAAATAAAATTCAAGTCACAGTACCTAATTTTAATGATTCTTTGCATATTAAATTCGGACGTGAGGAACTTTCTGTTTTATGTGTGTCAGTTAATGCTGATTCTCCATTAATACTGTCTTCTAAATTACTATAAACAACATTTTCTGTTAAATTCTGCAACAGGAAAACAAAAAGAAAGAAATTAGGATAATTAATGTGAATACAGGTGAAAAATACTATTTATTGTATTGAGAAAAGTTGATTTTGATTAAAAAATAAGTCTGCGTAAATAAGGTAATGCACCTGTTGTAAATAAAAAAAAAAAGGATATACATCACAGAATTCTAAACTGACAATACATACCAAATAAAGAAAAGCGCAAAAATTTTTACAAACTACATGGCCAAGTCTGAAAATTTCAACAATATAAAAATAATTGAGTAGTCTGGTTCATCTTCCTCCTCTGAAAGCTTAGTTATTCAAAAATTTTAGTAATTATTGCTGATGTTGATGTATTTGCTCTAATAATAGATTTTCATTCATAATACTCACAATCCACATGTTCCCAAACAGAGCAGATGATTCTGTTTCTCTGGAAATGCAAGTTTCTAAACATGGAAATATCTATAAAGATCAAGCTGTTACCTTCAAGGCAATTCAGAAATACCTGAAAAACTAGGGAAACGACTTCTGCGACTCAAATGAGCACTGAATGCATATTCAAAAAAATACACTCAGATTAATACAGTTGTAGTGAGATATATTGAATAACTAAGCTTGAGGGGGAATACCCAAATAACCCTTTTTTTGTGTGTGTGAAATTAAGATTTTTAATCTCTCTGCATCTATTCAAAGACTGCATAAGGAAAATTTAATAACTCAAATGTTTTATAAACTGTTCTTTACTGGACTTGTAAAAAGAATCACAGCTTTCCACTTTTTCATTTCTGAATTAGTTCATTAATTTTAAAACAGGCAATATAAATATAAGTAAAGCTCTAAAATACTTAATACAGCTGTTTTTACTATAATTTTCCTGTTTACAGGTATGTTTTATTATGTTGTATGTTTTATTTACCTGTTTATAGCAAAGTACGTGAGGACTATATGCCTAATAAAAGACATGCATTTATGGAGGGTTTTCTAAGAAACACAGACTCACATTCCACACAGGGAAAACCATGAAAGTACCTTTAACCAAGATATGAACTGAGATCGAACTACCAGTGTTCAGCAATTTTAACTACTCAGAAACTAATGGACCATCACTCTTCAATTTGATAATTTTGAGACCATATAGTAACAAGTTTTCATCATGGTTTTAATTTACAGTCTGAGCTTGCTATCAGCTGGCTAATACACTCACCTCATATTATAATAACTCTTTAGAGACAGACAAGAAATGATGCTACATAAAATGTCAACATGGTAAGTTTCTTATTATATCTTGATTTTGGGGCTTTTGTGACATATCCTGAAGTAGAGAAACACTGCTATAAATAATGATTCTGTCTGTATGTTTTCGAATATAAGATAATTTGGAGCTTAAGATCTGATGGGGACAGGCATAATAACAGTGAAATTTGCTATTTTATTGCTTACACAAAAATGAAATCAGCAATAACGAAATATTAAGTTGAGTACTGGGGCTAAAAAATTTAACGAAAAATGGTGATAAATCATTCAGAAATTTAAAAAAAATTTAACAATATTTTATTTTTTGAGAAATTAACTACATTTTAGAATAAGATTGATAATTTTCTGTATTCATGTGCTGAAGCACATCGTTCTAATATAATTATTGCTAATCAAATGGTCAGTGCACTTCATGAAAAATTAGACTAATAAAAAACACGAACATTAAATTGATGATAATATTACATACTGACTGCATTATGAGACGAAAATTTAACAATTTGTTACCTATATAACAAGGGTTTATTTTCTGAAATTTTCTAACACATATCAATGATCTGAAAATTTATCTTCAGTGCTAGTGGCTTTTTTTTTTTTTTTTCAGACACACTAAAATCTGCACAATAAACTATCCAGTGACGGGAAAAATTGGCTACAAACCAATATTATTTACAACAGTTAAAAGTAACTATTATGATAAGTAAGAAAAGACTATGAGTAACTGTAACATGCAAATGGGAACAAATTGATTTAGATGTGAGGGGGAAAAAATCAAAAAATCCTTTAATTCAGATGTCCAAAACATCCTACAGTCTATCATAAAAATAACATAAAAATTGTGAAAAGGCATAAGCTTTATAAGCACGAGCTGCATTTATTTCAATCATAAAAAGTTAAAATTTTTAGTCATCTTAATTATTGCACAGAACTTGTCAAAGATTTCTGTTATCAATTCATGCTTTCAGTGCAAAACATCTTCGGCTTTGTGTTATGCTCTGCATCTTTTCTTAAATACCCAGATTAAAGTAAAGTTAAAATATTTTATTTATAGAGTTAAATCTGTAATTTTATTACAGATGCAGATAAAAATCTAAAACGCTTTTGTTAATGTTTTGTACGCTATTGAAGTAGTAAATATAACTTGGGAAATACAACCAAGAACTGCAGTGCCAATGTAGAATCTTCTTCTACTATAAGATTGCAAAAGACATGCCTTTTAATCATGTCTGATTACTTAACAAATAACATAACAAATAAAAGCTAACTGCTACGGAAAGAATGCCTTCAATGTCAAAAATCATTTATATGACATATGGGAAAAACTATAAAAATAGTCATGCACCCAATAAAAAAGGAATCAGACTTCAGACTAAAAACACCAATGATTTGTGGTTTAGAAATTATCACTGGTAGGCCTTCAATCAGAACTGAGTTAAGAAGAACCAGAAGGACTTTACCAGAAGGAAAAATAAAATTAATTCAGAACTGACTAAAGTTCATTATAATCTCTCAACATCTGGACATAATTATATCTGATTAAACCGTTTCAATAAAGTTAATACTAGAAACTAAAAAGTAGGGAATCAACAATAACACAGAATGATAAATAAGGAGCACAATATTGAATACAGATTTAAGCAAGATTTCTGTTTTGTATTAATACAGAACTAAAATTTACTTGAGCTTTTTCTAACATTACAAATGACATTATTTCAAAGAAATGTCAATAGATAGCAGTGTAGAATAGACATTGTAGACAAACAAACAATGCACTGAATAATGTAACAAAGATATGATAACAAAATTTAATTACAATGATAGTAATCACATTATGAGGCTTTTTCATATATCAATAAAAATTTTATGACACTTAACATACGTTTCCTTTAAAAAGGAACTAGGAGCATTCCACTGAACTTTGAACTATAGTTACACAGCAGAAAGCGAAAAAATACCACATTTCCTTGTATATTTTCACCCTCTTTTATTAATTTTGTTGTCTGAAAATCTAAAGGGGAAAATTAAGTGAATAATTTCCGAAGGATGCAGTTACAATATAACATAACAAATGAAAAGTAGTCAAGGATAAACTACAGGTAACTACCACATTATTATTCTTTAAAGAAAACCTACATTTCAATAAGAATACACAGTAATGTTAACATTACAATATCTGATACGATATTTTCCTGACTATTTCCCAGTAACTTGAATCCTGCTCAATCTTGCTGTTGTTTCTGCTCCTCAAGCCCCAACTTGTCCATACCTAATTCGAAAAGATGAACATGCAGTTGACTTCAAAAAATCATACACTAAATGTCAGTTTGTGTTTGCTTTGCTGTGAATGATCAATTCTTGCATTAGGCTGGGATAACGTTTAACAGTTTGAAGGAAAAGGTTCAGCGTGACCTTCACAGGTAGATTGTGAAGGCTTGTCTTAATTAGTAAGATGGAAACAATCACTATATAAATGAATCCATTTTAAAATGTAGGGTAGCTCATCCTCCGAATGCATGGAGGAAAGGGAAATTATGACAAAATTTTAAAAATTTTCAGAAACTGGTGCTAAAAAGCTAGGAAGGACGATATGTGAGGAAATAAGGTATAATGCTTTCAGGTCTTATAAAGCAGAAACAAAATAAATGCATGCCAAATAAAAAGATATACACAACACTAATTTTCCAATATATGTCTACATTTAAATAATATTTGACAATTTATTTATGTAAAAAGCAAGCATATCACAATCAAAAAAATTTCAGACCTTTAAATAGCACATGCTTTGAAACAAAACTTCAGAATTTTCTGACCTGATTTATGTTAGTAATCTAGAAGTGTTTTTCTACAGCATACTAGAATTGCAGAAACCTATCGTATTTCAGTACAAAGTAAGAGATCCAGAATCATTCACATACAGGAAATTCTGGACTTTAGATCATTAGTCAACCAGTAACATAATATACAGAAACTCTAAAATTAAATATATTCCTTATTATTTCTTAAAAAAAAAAAAAAAAAAAAAAAAAGAGAGAGAGAGACATTTTACATACAGTGTTTTTTTTTTTTCCTTAATCTCCAACAAACGAATTGAAAAGTGACTTGAAGGGAAAATGGCAGTATTTTCTGGATTTAAAACCATACTTCAAAAACTTGCCATTCTGTTCATTGATTGATGAATGAGGCACTGACATCGCAATATTAGGCTTCAGTTATATCATCTTCAGACTCTTTGTATCATCTTATTCAATTAACAGGAAAATTTCACTTTTTGCTTGTGATATCTGAAAACTTCAGAATATATTCACCGCCTTCATCATCATTGTGAAATTTGGTAGCTGGCTATATATATATATATCTGCAGACATGTCCTCTCATGATCTTGCGATGCTTCACACACAAGATTTTATATTAAAAGTATTTCTAGAATTCATCCGTTTTTAAAAAGCTATTTTATATCTGAGTCAAAGCACATAAAAATCTGATATCCATTGGATGGAAGTCTGGAGTAGCAGAGAAATTATCAGTTATTAAAACTGTAATTTTGATAAGATCAGTAATAGATGAAATAAAATAATAAGCTGCTTCAAATCAGAAAGTAAAGGGAGAGTGAATCTGCCATATTAACAGAACTTAAGTTCCTCAGAATCTTTCTCCCTTTCCCACTATTATGCCGACAAAAGAATAGCAGTATAAGCCCATGCATGTATGTATGTACCATGCATATCCCACTCCAAATAAGTATGCCTTTAGGCTTCACTTACTGTTTAGTTCAGCTAGAAAAATGGTCCCCCCCCCTCTGAAGGGCCATAACTGAAGAAAAAATGGTCCCTCCCCCTCTCTGAAGGGCACAAACTGAGTCCATTGCTAATGTCAATACAAAGTAAATTGATGTATTTTCATTGCCTATGTTATCACCTAACAAGCAGGTGGTTGAAAGTGATATACAGGAATCTTAGTTATTCAAGAGAAGAATCTCTTTTACATTACATCTTCCTTTATCTTGAGCATTATATTCTCTATTCTTACATATTATAAATCTAATCTAATCTTTATCCAATTTATATTGGCAACCTATGATTTATGTTTTTAGACTTTATACATCAAATTTATCTGATTTATGATTTTAGACTTAATCTGAGCTTGATAAGAGAAAAATTTTTTTGCTGGTGGTGCTGAGGTCCAAATATTGGATGATCTAATTTCAGACTTTGTACGGTATATGCTTCAAAAAAGCTATGTGATTTAACACATACTTCACAAAAAGCATCTGCTTTGCTGTCTATATAATGCAAAAGATAGCTTCAAAATGTTCTCAGGCTTCATTTTATAAAAAGTTTTTAGCAAAACGATTACAATAGTATCTTACCAAAAAATACCTTAGTCAAGACTGGATTATTTAATTAAGTCATAGTATAAACAGTTGTCTGCCTATATAGTAGAAATGCTTTCATGGAGAAATTTTAGAGAGAAATTGGATCTGTTAACAAAACATGTTAAAAAAATACGAAAAACCTTTTTTTGCCAGCCAACCATCTGGAACGGGTGGGAAAAAAAAAATAATAAATAAAAATAAAAAAGCATGTAAACTCTCATAAGAAGTAACCCTGAAAATAATTCTTTGATAGTTCTTTAATAAGATTTATTGCAATGGGAGAAAATTTTCTTCTGCTGCTTTTAACTTAAATTTCAAAAAAGAATAAAAATGATAGGTGTGAGTCAGACTACATAGAAAGCAGAGCCATGCATACAAATTTTGACAGCAAGGGCAAATCTTGAAATTGCAGCATGTAAACTTTTCCACCAACAACTTTCAACATTTATATTTCATTTAGTATAACTGCAGTCAAAACACTAATTTTTGCCATTCCTCTTATTTTCTAACAGACACATGCAGTTGTGCTCCTTTCTTTGTGGTTCTGGCAGGATGTTAAAGCAAAGTTAAACTCCAATTTTCAAAATACTGTTTAACCAATGGAGTAATATGTCAGAACATTGTCCTAAAGAAGAAAGCAGTGTGTTCTTAATTTTTGTGGGCATTTCCTCACTACATAATCTATTAAATGATGGAACATATTAATACAGATTTCCTTAACAGTAGCTTCAATTGTTCAGAATAAATTCTTGATGATTTGATACTTAGATATCCTGTATCAAATCATCAAGAATTTATTCATACTCACTACATCATCTATTAAATGATGGAGCATATTAATATAGATTTCCTTAACAGTAACAATTGTTCAGAATAAATTCTTGATGATTTGATACTTAGATATCCTGGGGGGGGATTTGCATATAACTCTTTTCCCCTGCTGCTGTTAAGCTGAAAAGCTGATTCCCATTAAGATGACTGATGCTGATTTCGTGACACATAAGAAATACATTTTTCCCCCATGAATATGTCTAGATAATGTCTATCTGTAGTCAGCTGTAGTGATTAATATGCTTTTCTTTTCGTGTTCTGTAGATTAGGTACCTGAAATATCAGCAAACTACTGTAACAGGGCTATTTATAATCCTCTGAAGTTACACATCATAGAAACAAACTACTATTCTAGCCACTGTAAAGGACCCTCAAATCACTTTTTGTATGACACCAGGAATGCTTTATCAACATCCAAATTACTTTCACTGTTGTCCATTTCCAAGACCTTTATGAAGCTACCTTGCATCATCCATTGATCACTGGTGTGAAATGACAGATTTTAGATGCTAAATTAATCGATGTTGTACATAATTCCAAAAAAATATTACCTCCAGTGTTAAATATGATTATACCTCAGAAACAATGTCAACAAATCTACAGAAATATAAATGTAAAAGAAAATGAAAAAAAAAAAAAAGGGGGGGGGAACAAGACCATGCACAAAGAAATTTATACGTATTTATTCTTACATCAATTGCAGTATTCCTAGAAGTGGGAGCACTACAGACTTCTGTAAAATAAATAATAATCAAACTGTTACATATTTTATAAATGCAATTTCTAATTTTTAAAAATTTATTACTTTCTTTAATAGTGCACAACATTTAGTTACTGTTCTATGTAAAAAAAAAAAAAAGCTAAATATATCATAATACCTGGGGCAACTGCATACATTAAATTTGTAGGAAGACCATCTGCCATTCTACTATAATGTTCTATAATATGTTCTAAAGAATCTAAGTAAGGCCCATCATCAATGAAATAAAATTTATCCTGAAATAAACATTAGGTATTTTCATTAAAATGCTAATCAACTGTTAAAAGCAAGATAAATGTTACATTGAGAATGATTTCATTTAATAAACAGGACATGCTTGACACCTTATAATAGTAAACATGTTTAATACAACTGGTTAAATGAAGGCTTATTTAATGCATAATTATGCAATTCACACAAATATTCAGCAATTTTAACATTATGTTTCCACAGTACTTTCAAAATTAAATTTATTTAATTGAATATGGCAAAGCTCATGACTGCTGTCTTAGGAAATGCATGCTTTTATGAAGAATTTTAATGGAACCAGGATGGCATTTATGTTACACATGAAGAAAGGCATGAAGAAAGGCATGAAAACAACCATGTAGCTGGCCTAATCACTGGAATTTGATCTTTTTTCAGTGCCATTATCGACTGATGCACTGGAGAATTTCAAAATTAAAAGTAATGTACTTAAGATTATCACTTGCATCTAACTGATAATTTTCAATGAATATATAAAGAATTTTATACAATACTGTTAATTAAAGTATAGCTAAACTACTAGAAACATTTTCACATCAGGTGATGATGAATGCTATGTGAGTATTCGAGATGCCAATGGAATTTTTGTCAGCACCTTGCTGGTTTATAGTTCAGTCAGTCTGACTGCTTTTCATACTGGTGTAGTATGTCTACACTTAATTTAATTGGAACTTTGATGCTCGTAATTGTTTTAAAGCAACTGATGGCTACAGTGCTATTTTTGTGTAACATTAATAAGATGTTTCAATTGTACAAGTTTTAATTTGAAATAAAATATTTTTATAGTTATTGACCGATTTGTTTTTTTAAGGTCTAACAGTATTTTTGGTCCATACAACTGAAAAGTGAAAATTCAGTGCCTCCTGGATTTAAGAGGAATTCAGTTTTATTGTTAAAAAGGTTATTGCAACTGAATTTAACTTTCTTGTATTTAGCTTAAGTGCTGAAGACTCAGTGGAAGACATGGGGGTTTTGAATTGGAGGTGAGGAGCTGTCAAGTCAAAAATTACCAGATTTGTAAATGACCTTAATGATGACAATATAAAAAAGGATGACATAATAATCAGAAATGCTAAGATTGATATGTTAGAGTCATTAAAAATCATATGGAGTATGTCAAGCTCAATATTATGAAATTTTGTCAGAAAAGGACCTGCTGGATACAGGTTAAATGTTAGATGAAATGGTATAGAATTTAAAAATTCAGAGGCAAAATAACGTGTTCAATAGGCAATAATATCTTAATTTTTTACCTTCTTGCTTTCTTTTTCTATATTTTTTAGAGAAGCCTACTGCACATTGACAAGTCCGTTTGTCTTCCTTTTGGTATGAGGAATAAGTTTCATGAAATGGTGATCTGTAAATTGCACTGGATTGCAAAGGGAATCTGTAAATTGCAAAGGATTACACTTGAGAGGTCCTAAATGACCTTTCAAGTGTAGGCTTTTTATACTCTGCTGCAGTAAGATCATCATGAAACAGTTATGAAGAATTGTATAATAGCCCTATTTTCTCTTCAACATCTGTGTAAATGGATGAAAAACCAAAGAATGGGAATTGCAGTGGGGCCAGTGGATAACACATCAATCTCACAAAATGTTTGAACACCTTTGAAGTCATTATACGAATTTTATCATCTAAATATCTGTAAAAAACCAAAGAGCTTCCAGATTCAGTAACTTTTCATAGCCATTAATGCTTGAGACTTTACAATCATTGCCTTTCAGTTTCTGAACCAACCACTTTAATTTTTTTTTTTTTTTTTTTTATTTAGCACCCAAAATTATAATATTCAAAGTGAAACAATAAAAAGAATACAATTAAAAGCTATTAAATGCTTTCAATGAGATTATAAAAGAATAAGTTTTCAGTAAAATTTTACTCAGCAGAATATTTAGCATATAAAACACAACATATTTCAAACAAGGCATTTTACCATGAGTTCAAAAGGAAAAAGGGAAAATAAATTACAAAAACCTATTCTTATGGTCAGGCAATGCCATCTATAAACAGAGGGGGAAACTGAATAAATAAAACATGAGAGTAAAAAACCATAAGTCTGGAAATGAGATGACCATATCATATGCAGATGAATAACATAGTGAAAAAAATTCCCCATATGTTAAACATCAAATATTCATCACTTTCTTCTATTTCTTTAATCAATTTGCATATAGGTGTGGAAAGTAATAAATAAAAACTAAATGGGCAAGAGGGAGAAAAGGCAGCAGTTTTTTCTTTTATTATTCAGGCAAAGTTTTTTTATTATGCATAATTTTACATATTCTCTAGGTTTCAATAAATTTAATGTTCCATACATAAAGACAGACATTCATACACAAATTATACGCTCAAAGAAATACATACAGTGAAAATCGTTTAGCACGAAACTGAGGGGACTAAGATATTTTTTTGTATTAAAAGAATTTCATGTTAAAGGATATTGCAAAAGAAAACATAGATTTAACAAAATTAAGTTTATTAGAGTGCATTTTATTTACATATATATATATATATATATCCATAAGCATGTATTTAATAAAAATCAATGAAACAAAAGCATCCACAAGAACTTAATTTAATACAAAATTTTCAAGTTTTTTGAAAAACCAAACTTTTATTGAGCTTTTGGAAAATAATCTGATATTTTTCTTTGCATTGTGTTTTTTAGTATCAGATTTTTGGATGTCATCCATTTTATTATTTATTTCACCATTGGAATGTGCATCTAAAAATAACTGTGCATACTTTTCACGATGTTCCTCATTTCGGGAACAGGAGCTGCATTATTCTTTTCATTTTTGTATAGACGGAATATGTATCAATGATACTTTTTGAGCTTTGAACAAACTCCAAACTTACTTTATCTGCCATAATTGGAGCAGTACACACATTATAATCATCTACTGCAACGAATTCTTCCGATGATACAGTAGCAAAGTCCAATAATACACAAACTTTCTCAAACATTTCATTAAGTGTCAGCTCAGTTTCAATATCCTTCTTTTTCATTTTGTTTGGCACGAACCAAACTCACTGATTTTTACACACATTGCAATATACTCGTCACCGAATTCCAAAGTCGACTGATGAGAGATGAGATATTTTTGTGAGGCGTTTGTAGGGGTGGAGGGTGAAAGTAGCTTAGATAAACAAAATTGGCTCATATTATAGGCTACTCCGAGGGTATTTCAAAGCCAAGCTAGCTCCCTTTCTACGAAACATGCAAAACTACCTCTCTTCCATTTCACACCCCTCTTAACTATTTGAAGGGCGGTGGTTACCTATAGTAATCACCTTTCCTACTGAACGTCTTACTCACTCGTGTGAGTGGTTTTCAAGACTGACTGTTTCTGAAGTTTCTGAAGTACCCCATTAGATGGCAATCAAGAAACATAAGCCAAAGCATCAGCCATCAAAGACAACAATACGATGATGTGCACTCTGCAGCACCAAGAAAAAGCTTGTAAAAACTGTAGAAATGCAGCACATGCAAAGTTGCACTCTGCTTGAGAAAGAAAAACTGTTTCCATGAGTACCATAGACTGATTTGTAGGGATGTGTTCTGTGGGCGGTGGTCACTGACACTAACCACCAGAAATGGTCATTTTTTTCATGTGTCTTGAACAAAATATGTGTAATGGTCGCAAATAATTTCATTGTAACACCTCATATAGTAAATAAAACAAGAGTTTTGCTGAAAAAGTTATCAATTGCCTTTTCCTGCCCCTCAAAGAGTTAAATCTCGTCTGCATGGCTAGTGTTTTCCGTATTTTGTTCATTCCCAGAAGGGAAATCTTCTCGTGTTAAGCAATTTTCGTTTAGTGTTAAAAGAAAAAAAATGCATGAAAATATATAGTAGTTTGTCAGGACCATTGTATTATTTCGTGTTAACCAATATTTCATCTTAAGCGTTTTTGCATTACATGTATTTCACTGTACATGATAATTGCTGCCTTCCCATTCAATCTAAGATATTAAGCTAACGAGTTTCATTCTCAGAAATTTGCAATTACTTCTCTTTTTATTTTAAACTTTTCAATTTATTCCCACAAATTTTATATGACGTATAACAAATAAATGCTTTATACCTTGCGCTGAATTTCATAATTGAATGTATGGGAATTATGCACCACAGAAAGAACATAAATATCCCTTCTCCTTGTACTTCGACGCACCAGAAACATTCCATCTTGTAATTCCTTGGATTCAAAAAGCTGTAATGTTCCCTAAAGCAGTGAAAAAAAAGTACAATGTCTAAAATAAACACTATAAAAATCAGTAAGCGATGAAAAATAAATATATACAGATTTTTTATCTGAATACAAATAGCTTCCCAGAAGATGTTAAGTGCTCAATCAGCTTTATAAAAATGAATAAACATAAGACTTTTACAATTAACAGTAAAAATTATTTCCCAATTAACTTACTTCACGGTCTAAGTTATCATGAAACCAATACTTTCTGGTGGAACTAGGCTGAGGAGGAACATAATTTTCTATAAGGGATAACAGACAGTTAAAGTAATATTACAAATTTTTAAATCTCTTTTAACTTCAAAAACTTATTTAAAATACCTCTGAATCAGAACAAAATATGATTAATTAATGCATACACATTTTCAGACACTTTAAAATAGTTTCATTTAAATAGCTTTTGAGCAATAAATGATACAGAATACAAACTGAAATTGCAGTATTATAATACACTATAATGGTAGAAGCTAATTGCATAAGGTTAAGCGGCAGTTTGAAACAAAGTAAGTTTAGTAAATATGCAGCACTAAAACTTAACATCAAAGAATTACAAATTGATGTCTAATATGATTTCAATGATATGTAAAATGGCATTAAATTTGGATAATATAACATACATCTATTAAGAATTTAATTAATGAAAAATGTTCAAATCAGAAACAATAACAAAATTTTTAAAGAAATTATTTTATAAATCACCTATAAATGTTATACATGGTTTCCAACAAACACCAAAAGTAGACTTAAGATAAATATGTATAGAAAATGATAATATTAATGCACAACAGTTTTCAGAAAGTTGATAAATAAATATTTGTTATTTAGTAGATGTAAACATACATAACTAAAAAATAACATCTATTGCTTAAGAAATTAAATAATTTTTAGTTCTTCTGAAACTCAAAGCAAAGCACATATGGCGGTATTTCTGAAACTGTAATGCATGAATAGTTAGCAGGAATACAAAATGTAATTTTTGCCTTATATTATACTTAAAATGTTCCAAGCTGTCAAAAAATGATTAAATAGTTTAAATTTAAGAACTTAAAAGTTTTAAACTTTTGGAAATACTTTTATCCTTGGTGTTTGTGAATAAGAAAGATCAAGGCATCCCCCCCCGAAAAAAAAACAAAAATAAGCAGACTATAGTAAATATAGACAAGGCTGGATTCAAAAGTACATCATACCTCATTCAAATTTGTGGCTCGGTCCAAATCAGGCCCCCGAGCTGTCTACTTTCGGCCCACCAAGACATGTTCAAAATTTTGTTGTTATTTCATATATCAGTTGTCTCTAGAAGGAGTTGGAAGCAGAAAAAATTTCACAGCTTCCACCTTCGTTACACCTTCTACTCTCTGCTCTTAAAGTGAGATTTGGCACAGAGCCAAGTTCCTCACATAAACCAAGAAAGGTTTCACCACCTGAGCACAAAAACTGCTCCTACCCTGTATGGCACACAGATTGAGGAAGGATCTATGGTATGACATAGCATGAGTGTGTTTACATGTATGTGCTAGTAAAAAGGAAGAGATAAATATTTGTTCATAGCCGCCCAGTCGGTATACTGGTCAGGGTAGCTGACTTCAATGCTGAAAGGCCTGTGTTGGAATCCTCGAGAAGGCACAGTTGTAACTGTCCGTCCCTTCATAGGAAAGATGATGGTGGCCCACCTATTAGGTGCCTCCATAATAAAGAGACCACCACATCCGGCCTTGTATAGATTAATGGACTGGGTTACATTTTGTAATTGTTCACAATCTGCCATTTAAAAAAAAATATTTGTTCATATCATAAGCGCAGCATTCATTTACTTTGTTGCACTTTTAGCTTCGTGACTATACATTGTTTTATCACTTGTGTGTTTTTCTTTTCGAGACCATTAAGAAATTTCTTGTTTTGAATATTTCATTTTTTTAAATATTATTTTGAAAGAGAAATCAATGTAGAATTTTTGCCATTTTTGATATAAGTGGTTTTGATAGTTACTTGTCATAATGAACAGTTCAAAAATGAAAAGATATGCAGAGGATAATAATAGGACATTTTCAGAGGCCTGGACTTTGAAATACTTTTTTGTGGAGCAAGAAATCAGAATTAAATACTTGATATGTAAACTGATGATTAGTGTTTGCAAGGAGTATTATATTAGGTGACACTAAAACACAAAACACTTTCAAAGTTTGAGGGAGAGGATCGAAATCATAAAATCGAATCTCTTTGCCATTCGTGGTTTATGTATTACAGCAAAGCCTCGAGGGTTATCTGCTTAAGGGGAGGGATGCCTTCATGGAAGACTTTCTAAGGGAAACTGGCTCATATACACGTTATACATGGGAAAAACTAAAAAAACACCCATGCAGCCAGACTGTTCATGAGAGTCGAACCTTGGGCCGAACTACCAGTGTTCAGCGACTTTAACGCTCAGCCTCTCGTGGGCCACTTTTTCATCGACGTTCTCTTGTTGCACAAATGAATGTATTCACAAATGCATCTTCATAATTAGATAACTGTGAAGTTAGTTTAGAAATCACAGCATTAACTGCTAAAAGTGGCCGCCATGGTGATTTTGCAAAGGAGTGTAGTTGGCGTCCGAGAAAGTATGCCCTGAAGCTATGAAGAAATTTTAAAATGAGAGTCTCAGCAAAATAATTCAAAGAAGAGAATTGAAAATTTATCTGATGATGTTAGTGAACAATCACAGATTACTGCTGCCAAATTTAAGCACTTTTCTCTAGCAGCTGATGCGTAAACAAACATTACTTCAGCAGCTCAGTTGCTTTTGTTCGTTAAGAGGAATATCTGAAAATTTTGAAGTAACCAAAGGGGTTTTGGGAATGAGTTAAAGGAAGGGATGAACAACTGGAGCTGATATTTTATCCTTCATTTTAAATTTGTGTTCTGCACATAATTTTGATAGTATCACTACTGATGGAGATCCAGCCATGACTGCAATTTAGAATGGTATGGTGAGTCTACCAGGTTTGCCCCTCACACAGGAGAATGAAATTCCTTAGCTTTCCCAGGTGTGTTTTAAGAAAATTCCAGTCTATCCATGTAATACACGCTGGCTGTGCTGAGAGGTAAATTAACTATGGTACCACTTCAAAAGGCAAAATTTTTTTAATTACCTATGACTTATATATATAATCACCAAAGCATTACTATTATAACCATAACAGGAGTTATTTCCTCCACTGAAAATTGAGATTAGAATCTGCCCAACTGGATTAAAAAATGTCTTTAATTTTGGCAGACATTTAGTAGCTAAACAAACACAAAAACAAAAAAAAAAAAAAACTATTTAATGATATTTTAAAATAAATTCAGATATTTTATATTTATTTAGCAGCATACATAAGCAAAAATTATGTACGTAAAATTTTGTGATGGCCATACTGCTAGAATTAGTTTCAGGAGTTATGCCAGAGAAAATTGCCTGAAATTTGAAAGTAATCTTAACTAATAATAAATAAATTTAGAAGGAAGAAGCCACATTAAATGATACAATTAACATTCAAGTTAATTACTTAAAGACTAAAAACTGAATTACAATAATCAACAATATTTTGGTGAATATAGTTATATTAAATAGTTAGCTTAGATGACTGATTACTATTATTTTATTTTACTGCAAAATGAATAATAGGGTAATTATTAAAAAGAAAAATAAACGTTTAAAAAGATTTTGTGGTAAAATCCTAGTATACGGTACAGCCTTGGTACGATTTTGAAAACTGTCATCAATAGCAAAATGATCCGTTTACTGCTCATCATCAATGTCTGGTTTACTGCCCATCATAATGTTGCCAAATCCCGTGTGCACCATATACTATGATCAAACCAATTTTGTTTTATACTAGAATGGGAAAGTGTTTTCTTTCATTCAACATGCACTGCACATGCCTATGCGAATCTCTCGATTCTCAAGATTACTGGAAACCAAAGTTGTTGGAACCTTGCTTTGCCTTTCTAAAAGGCAAATCTGATTGGAGCAGTGAAAACTGGCTCTACATCAGCTGCTTGAATGATGCTTATGCGATACATAATTTGCCAAGAAAGTGATCACTTCCCACATTGGTGTAAAAAACACTTTATTAGGGATCGCCATATGAAGTTCCCTGACTTTTCCATATTTTAACTAAAATATTTAAATTCCCTGACTTTTTTAGTCAATTTTAGACGTTTACCGGTTTTCCAGGTAGTGTGGCAACCCTGGTCTACTGAGAAACCATTTGGACGAGTGAGGCAAGGATTTGCTTAGGTATCACTTTATCATATACTAAGAACAGCTGTCTGCAAAAGAACTAAAATTTGACCGCCTAATGAAGGTTGTGAGTGATATAATCAATTTTATTTGCTCACATGGTTTAAACCACAGGTGATTTAAGGAAATCCACACAGATGCACCACATAGTGATCTCATATATTGCTCTGAAGTATGGTAGTTGAGCTATGTAGAGGCTTTAACGAGGCTTTCTAATTTGATTATGAAATAATACCATTCCCTGAAGAAAACTAGGATGTTATAGAAACTATCTTTCAAGTAAGTAAGACTTAGCATTTTTAGTTGATGTGACAGCCCATCTGAATGACCCATACAAAAAAAAAAAAAACAAAAAAAAAAAAAAAAAATTGATAGGAAAAAACAATTCATCAGTCAACTGGCGAATGCAGCACCTACTTTAACTCAAACACCAGCTGTTCTCCAAGCAGCCTGTCTGTCAAAATTTTGCCAATTTTCCTCACCTGAAGAAAAATTTTATTGATAAAAAAAAAAAAAAAAAAAGATGTTGTTTACTTCATTTGAAAAGTGAGTTACAAATTTTTAATTGCATAAGGTTAAATTTAAACTATTTGAGGAACCATTTTCTGTTATAGTCCAAGAAGCACCAGAAGGTGTTCAAATGGAACTTCTTGATTTACAAACTTCTGACTTATGCAAATCCAGATTCTGTGATTTAGACATTCTTGGCTTTTAAAAAACTCTACCTACCAAATTTTTGCCCTTAAAAAATAATGCAAGCAGATGTGCTACCATGTTTGGTAGTACATATATGTGAACAAACATTTTCTATTATGAATCTAAATAAGTCAAAATTAAGAAATAAAATGACAGATACACACTTGCAATCTCTCTTAAGAATATCAACAACTAGCTTTCAACCAAGTATATCAAAAATTGTTAATAAAATTCAGTCTCAACAATCACACCAATGTATTTAACTATGGCTAACTTATATACATTTTTATTAAAATATGTATACATTAAATAATCATGCACAAACATAAACTGTAATTTTTTTTAAAGCTGAACTGGGTGTGTTGGCCCTAGTACCACATGCAAGAGGAAAGGGAAATCCCCTCGTTGTTTACATACATATGTAATGATCCCCAAATCAGTTTAAATTTGATATGGTACATATCTGAATTGCAAATTAAGCAACTTATTGCATTGGCCTCCCCCCAGCCAAATTTTTTACAAACACTATTGGCCCTTGGCAACTAAGTCATTTCTCTGAGTGGCCCTTCTGCTAAAAAGGTTGTGCACCCTTACTGTTTGGCACTTATATTTTTCAATTTTCATTCTTCTACTTACACAGATAGAAAGAAGATATACTATTGGCTATTCTTGTAACAAACTTTAGTAGACTGTTAATTTAAAATAACTTGAAAAACAAGAAATAGATTAATACTTTTAACAACAAAAGAATCAGTATATTATCATTAAGTACCATACTCTTTAAATAACACTTTTTAAATATTTACTTAACCCTCTCCCAAAGAAAGGAAACACTACAGCATGAATAATAATAGACACGACAATATCTGGAGCAGGAGAAGTTTTATGTTCTCGGATGTGTCAAGCTGTCATTTATAAAGAGTGAGAAGAATAATGAAAGGAAAAGAACACTCCACTTCATGGGCTTTCTACATTACACATTATCGAAGTGATTGCCTCTTTTCTTAAATGTCAACAGCATCTTTTTATTGTTCTTTTCAGTCCTACAAAGAGAATCTTGAAGCACCGTCGAGCTCATACCACTTATGTTTCAACAAATACCATGCATATTTCAACCAGTGTATGTGTTGGGAGTTTTTTAGTAAATAATGGTGCAAAAATACTTCAATTCATGGGCAACAAATTAAAATTTTTAAAAGTCAAATAAATTTCAATAAAACAAATAAAATATCATTTAATTCTACTCTAATTCATATGTAAACATAGCAATTTGACAGTACCTTCCATATTATTTTATTCTTATCAAAATACAACATTATAAGAAAAACTGCAAATATGATCAATGGAGGAAAGAGAATGCAATATCTAGTGCAGAAAAAATGTCCAATTAATTTTTTAAATAAAGCACTGGAACTTTTGAATAAATGACCTCAAATGAGAATACTAAGTTGCCCTCATCTAAGAAAATATAACATTCAAGCTCAATAGAGAAACTACATAAATGTGTTAGTATCCAAATATTTATAGTACAAAATTAGAATAATTATATATTACTTAAAGAACAGTAACCACATATGCTAAAACATACTTAAATATTAACACTGGGGAGCAAAATTAAAGGAACTATAAAGGGGTCTTTATGTTAATTCTATTAAGAGAAGCCCAGATGAAAGGTGATTGGTATTTAAAGGTCAATGTTATCATATAATCCAATGGGATTCACCTTTGTTACAGAGAAATTTTGCAAACTTGTATGCCCATTCTCTTAGCAAGTGTGGAAAAGAGTACAAAAGGGTGCTTTAAATTCTAATTTCAAAGATTTTTTAAGTGGCTGGATAAAATTTTCACATGTAGAAGTTGGAACATGTCATTGAGATGGCATTTGATGGATTGTGAGAAATTATGTATAACTGGGAGCAAGGAAGACACTGACACACGTCTGTAAAGAACTAACAGTAGCAAAAGAGCATCATGTCAAGAATCTGAAATAGTTTAAAGATGATGATGTATACAACAATCAAACCAAGATCAAAAACATGCCACAATAGGCTCTCAGGAGTGTTATTTGGCAGCAACTGCTAAAAGAAATAGACAACTGACATCAGCCCAGATTACAAAGATATTCACTGTACTCTACAAGTACTCGATTATCTAGATATGATGATTGACATGCTGCATAAAAGTAAGCTATATGTAAGAAAACCCACAATTTGCTTACAGTCAAAAGTCGTTAATCCGGACTCGTCAGGACTTTGATTCCGGATTATCGATTTTTCCGTATTATAGATCATCAGTTTAAATCTGGTAAGATGGCATGCAGAAATTATAAAATTAAAAATATGAAACAATAATTTATGAAATAAAGAACACTTATGATCTAAAGAGTCTCAAAATTTACAAAAAAGAAAAAGCTTAATATTTGTTTACTTTATTAAACATTTCTTTCAATGTAAGTTGTTTAAGTTGCTTCGTTTTTTATGTGATAATACATTCTCTTTAATTCTATAAACAGACATAATTTCTTGTTCATTTACAAAGTTCCAATGTTCAAGTCCTATAATTGCTGTGTCGAGAATACCGACTAATTTGTCAATCGAAATTTTTTCGTTTTCAATAACCTCTGTCACTTTCTTTGCTATCGGAAGTGAATTATAATGACGAGGAATTTGATTTCAATTATATCAAAGACGGAGTACATCGAGATGAAATACTACATTTAGTAAGGAATTACAAGCCAAATAAAATAAAAACATCTGCCCTGAAGATAAGGATAGTGCTGACAGATCAACTTCCAATTCATTGAGCGCCGCGGCGTTAAAGATAAACAAAGGATATGCCTTTATCCATTTTTTGCAGCAATTCCACTTTTTGTTTAATGGACTTCGAAACATACTTTTGCTTTGTAGATCCTTTACATATTAGTAAATATATATCAGAAATTCTATTTGACATAATCGAAAGTTCAAGTTTACTTTTATAAAATTGCTCTAACAGTCTGCAAAAAATAATAAGCCAAATCCAATTCGAAGATTAAGGAACAACGCAATCTGCAACATTAACTGAATTAGATAATTTTAGCTTAGCTTATACCATCCGTTATACATTAAGCACGCACACACATATTCGCAGCTGTAAAGGTCTTACGCGCATGCGTCAACGCGACGCATGTGCAGGAAGTTTGTAGCTTTGAGGTCCGGATTATGGGTGTCCGAATAAACGACTTTTGACTCTATTAGCTTGGGCTACGAAATACACTTCATTCCAAAGGTGCAGAGATAATTGTGACTAATGTAATATGAACTATCTTTACTAATAAACAAACCTGGATTTCAATGACCTATGAATTTTTTTGCAGTTGACTATTTTCTTCAACTCCTAAAACTCATTTTTACTAGGCAGACATATCATATCCATAGAAAACTAAGTATGGAACCTATTAATCCTATCTATTATGACAGACTTTTTCCACAAGGTATGAGTGTCACTTCTAAGAGTTTTCCATACCAGCATGTCTCAGCTCTTTAAGAAGTTTTGTGCATATTCAGTTCTAAAGGATTATATGCAGAGGAAAAAAAATGTATTCCGCAGAAATATTCTTGGAATTACACACTCACAGCTGTGCACATTATGTTTTTCTACCTTGATAAAATCCCCTTTATTTTCTTGTTTTGCTTAATTAATATAGTTCTGTTTCAATTCAAGTTGCACAGAATGTTTTGTCCACAGACAAAATTGAAGAAAATATTGCATACATCATATCCACTTTAAAGATATTAATTTCAACTATTAAATTATAAAAAAAAGCAAAATATGCAACCAGCTGATGCAATAAATTAAATTGATAAAATAAGCAAAATTTAAAAAAAGATCAAAAGCAAAATTTAATACACTGCATTTGCTAAATTCACCACTGTTGACTAAAAATTGTGGCTTCCAAACTATATGGAAAATATCCTTCATCCTGACAGAAGTAGACTCTTTTGTAATTGAAGAAGAGTTAATGATAATTGATGGAGTTCTTTTTCAAGTATGCTCCAATAACTGCAGAAGATGTTGAGAGAAGTTTCTCATGATATAAAAGCTTACATACTAACAACAAATTTTTCATGTTTGAAAATATAAAGAAGCATTTAATGATTAAATGCAATTGTAATACATTTGCATAAGGCTGAAAATTCAGAAGAAAAAGTAAAATTCAAGTGATGTGCATGCAATTTTTTGAGTTTTAATCCATTTGTTAATGTTTATGAACTGTAGCATTTTTCATATTATTATTGTTTTTTATTTTGGGGTACCTTTGTTTTAAAATTCTTTCTAGGGCATTTTCAGTAAACTTTTTTGGGTTATCAAAATCTGGACCCTGATAATGAGTCTTATTCTTGCTTGAAGAGTGAGTTTAAATGTGTTACAATGCACAAGGAGCAAAACATATAACAAGCCTTAAAATGTCTTCTGTACAATGGTGTTTGAATGGGCATTATTTTGAATGGCTGTACTGACCTATACATTTTTAGCAGTGCAAATATGATTGTTAAAATACACAGAAATCCTTATGTCATGTTATTTAGGGGTCACTTGGTAAAAACATCCTTCTAATGGACAACAGTGATAGACAGTGTGGAGGCAGATCTTAAAACTTTAAAAATCAATTGTTGGCGGACGTATCGACTAACTGGATCCATTGCAGAAAGTTTATTGAGACAGCCTTGGCCTATGATAAAACAGTAGTGCAAATGAAGAAGAATGGGCAACAATACACATTCCCATTGCACTGCACTAGTGACTGATTGTCTTGAGAGTGAAGGAATATAGCAGATGGAGTGGCCCACATAGCCTATACATTTAAACCTGACAGAATATAGTATGTAAGACACACTAGGATGCTGACTTGCAACATCCCAGCCTTCATCTACCTCTTTCAAGGAGCTTCAAGGCACTATTCATCACAAATATGCTTTGTTCATGCAGATATGCCTGGAAATCTAATACAGAGCATGCAAAATTACTGTAAAGTTTGTATTTTGGCTAGGAGTGACCACATGCATTATTTCTCTTTTCTAGGTTCTAAAAAGTTGTAACACCAACTTTTCCCTGCCCCACTTTACATCACATTTCCTGTGTTCTTATTTAATTTGTTTTTTGCAGGACTAGCAAATGCTGTGTTTTGAAGACATCTTGGGCATAACAAAATAAAGATCTTGAGCAAATACTATATTCTTCGCTGCAACATCACTCAGGACAGGAGTTTTGAATAGTTGTTCTTTTAATTTTTCTCACCAGTGTAAAACATCTAATAGAAAATAAATGTTAAGGCACATTACTTAACAAGGATATGCATTCCTGATGATTATTCTTTGTAGCTAGATCCAAAGGTGTTTCATTATAATTTGACCGTGGATGGCATGGAGTATTCAGGGATAGTAAATCCTTAAATAATAAAATGGATTGCTTAAGTTACACTAAAAGAATTATTAAATAAATAATATTTACCAAATTGACAAAAAAAAAAAAAAAAAAAAAACATATTTTCAAGTCCTAGTTTTTACCAGATAAAATATAAAAAATTATCTATACATAAAGATTCTTCCATTAGACTTAAATTTTTATGTTGCAAGCTGAATCACAGTCAAATCAAACTCAAAGATTCCATTCAGATAACACTGCCATATCTGACTTTTCAGGTAATGGCAAAATTTGTTGTTGGATTTATTAGGGGATTTGACTGCTAAGAAACAATTTCCTAATCAGGAATTATGACCCAATAAGGCTGCACATGCAATCCTTGCTTGTGACTTAAGCTTTGCATATTCTCACTAGGATGCACTTGAACTGGAAGACAACACGCCAATGGAAAATTTAAATTATGCAAAAATGTAATTTTAGGTGACCTAAAATTTAAATAAAACTTCATGAAATTCAGCAGTGAATTTTAAGGGAGAAAATATTTTGCTTCAAAAAAGATCTATGTTTGAACATCCTTGAATAGGCATACATAATTTTTCTTTATCTTTTGGACAGCATATATGATGTACTGATCAGTTCCCCCCTTTTCCCCCCAAAAAAGTGAATTCTTTCTCCTCCTTTTTCAACCTACAGTTATAATAGCTCCAAGTATAACTACCCCCCCCCAAGAAAATAGACAGAACTAGCATCTAAAGGCAGCATTACTTTAATAGTTTCATATTTACAGTATTTTTTCTCCTACAGATTGTTTTTATTCTGAACCATTACAGAATACTGCAGAAATAAAAATAGTGGTGACAGTATAATAAATGTCTCTCTTCAAATTTGGCCAGCATACTTCAGTCACAAAAACCAAATATTATTTATACATAAATTATAGTATAAAATTATAGAAAAAAATTTAAATGAATTTTTAAATTCTTTTGTAATCATTTTCTCTTGCCCAAATGAGAAACTGAAGAATGTTCTTTTCATATTAATTTGTCCTCCAATATGCTTAAGTGCCTTCATAAAATTTTACATCATTATGCTTGAGAAATATACACACTAACAACAATGCAAAATAATTGCTAAACATGTTACTTAAAACAATAACAGCTTAAACAGACTGAAATTTTTCTTTTCCTATAAATATTATAAATCATAAACATAAAATGCTTATTAATTACAGTGCAATATATTTATTATTAGAACACACACTGATCAACTAAAACATTATGATCACAACTTTTATTATCAGAATGCACTTGTTGAAATAATGCAGATGGCACATAATAAAACGGAACGTTATTTAATGATTTCCTTGTAGAGTGAGGTATAAGTTTATTGACAATGTATGCATATACATGAAATGCTATTCAATTTTGAAAAAGGCCAGATTGTGATAGCCTGGCTTTGCTCATACCTAATCAGTGAACACAATAACAAAGGACTGTCCTTAATGACGGCATCCAGTTAGCTCCCTATGCTCATCTAACAGTTCAACACAATGTAGGTCTACATACTAATCATCGGATTTTACTCCACAGCAGATGTCTCTTTCATATGCTTTTATCAACCCAACAATCATCAGAGTTTACGACTACAGTGGGCCCATGAACATCATGATTGGATCATGCTACAATAGAAAAGAGTTATCCAGTCAGATGAATCATGATTTTATGTACTGCAGCATCTAAACAGGCCAATGGCAGAGGTATTGTGCTTTAGAAGACATCCTTATGAATGTACTTGGGGCCACAGTTACTCTGACACATATCAAGGACTTTAAGAATCAGTACCACAATAGATTGCAGCTGTTCTGCATGCCATATGTGGAGCAGTTCATTATTACAGGATAATGGTCATCATGATTTGGTTGATCACTGTATGTGGGCAAATGTCTGCATGCATATATATAATAGTATAAGCTAGAATATATTATCAATAAATGGTTTTAAAATTTCCCAGTTTTATCAGATTTCCTATATAAGAATCGAAATAGCATGCCAAGATTAAACTTTATCTTCTGAAGAACAGTTCAACCAATGACATACTTCACATATTTTTTAAAGCATAATACCAGGTTTAGAAAATAACAAATCTGTATAAATAATAGATACAGGTAGATTTGAGGCAGTTTGGATTTTAGGGAGACATGGAAAACTGGGCAATCAGGCTGTTTTTTATAACAGCCGGAAGGGGTTGAACTAATAACGGCGATCATTATCAGAAACAAATTTTATTTTCTTGCATCTGGCCATACTGCCTATAAAGGCACATGTAAAATCATAAACTGACCTCTAACAAGTTTATTTTATTGCAGCTGGCAGCACTACCTATGAAAGCACATGCCAAATCATGGATTCGCATGTACCTTTAAGAAGTTTCATAACATACTGTACCGTGTGTTCAAACAATTTGTATTGTGTTATCCATGTAAAGTGCGGGTCTAATCATGAAATCAAGAAAAAGAAGGAAACATGAAGCAAGCTTCAAGTTAAAAAGCCATGAAACAGGCTAAAGAATCGAACAACTGTCTTGCAGCAAAAGCTTTTGATGTAACACAGAAGATAGTAAGAGACTGCAGAAAGAATGAAGATGGTATTAAAAATGTACATATGAAGAAAATGTTTCATGAGAACAGAAACAGCTTGTTGCCCAGATTTAGAAAATGGCATTGCAGAATGAGTACAAGAACACAGGAAGAATTGTTATGTTGTTAGAAGATGTATGATTAGGGCCTATGCACTGAAAGGGTCACAGGCAAATCCAGAACAAGGCAGAGAATTTAAAGCAACATTAGGCTGTTATAATTGTGTAATGAACAGAAAAAAGTCAGTAATATGACAGAAAAAAAATTGCGCAGAAATTACCAAAAGTTTTTTTATTATCAACTTCCAACTTTCCATTATCTTATAAGGTATTTCTTCCACTTTCCTAGCGTCCTTTGTGGTGTAGTTGTTCTGCACACTGAGCCGGTATTTCGGAGGTCAGTGGTTCGATTCCCGGCGAAGGCATTTGCTAATTATTCATCACTCCTGCTTAAAAAAAATACCTAATGTCTCTACAATCTAAAATTGGAAATATGGATGGAACACCCACAAATTTTAACTTGATAAGCAAATGAACTCTGGAAATAAAAAGCGTAAAAAATGTTCATGTCAAAATGTACCGGACATGAAAAAGCCAGGTTTACAGAAGTATACAGATGCATGGCAGATGGACAAAGTTAAAACCCACGGTCATATTCAAGATGGAAACTACTCCTAAAATAAGCTTCCCACCAGGCATTTTCGTACATTTTCATGAAAAGGAATTTACGGACAAGAATGATGTAAAATTGTGGATGGATAATATACAACACAGGCAACCACATGCTCTATGAAATCAACATAGTTCAATTGGTGTGGGATATGTTCCATAGTCGCATAACTAAGGTAAAAAAAAAATCGCTTAGCCCAGCGCAATACTAAGATTTCAGCTGTACCAGGTGGTTTAAATTCAATGCTACAACCTTTAGACATCTCTCTGAATAAACCATTGAAAGATCCCATGCGTGAAGAACAGAATAATTGGATGATGAGTGGTGAAAAGTCGTATACAAAAGATGGAGCTATGCAGACAGTGTTACTTGATGTGCTTCGTGATTTCATGATCAAATCACAGAGGAAAACGAATGTGGAAACAGATCAAATTCTTCAGAAAATGTGGGATTTCTAATTATTTATGAGATGATGAAGCAAAAATAGACTCACCAGGTACAGAATGGGATCCATATGCTGATTTTCTCAACAATGAAAGTGAGAATGTACTTGAGAAACTATTTGGCTTAGATGATGAATGTGAGGATTTTGTAGGATTTTAAATACATTGATTAGTGATTTCTAATGGCTTTAATTTACATAAATTTCAAACTAATTTCTTTTTATCTGTCCTATAAGACTACCACGGATTTTCGGGGCTTCCTTTTATGATTCAATTATCTGCGGAAATATACGGTACTTCTCTTGATATACCAACTTCCTGACAACGATGCGCCAAGAGATGTTAATTCTTTTTACTTCCATTTTTCATTATTATTTGCACTACTTTATTTTGTTTACATTGCTTTTGCACTTTTTATGCATTTGTTCCCTATTGATCTCATTGCTTATCTAGTTTATTTTTTCACAGCGTTTATTGTTTATTTGAATATATAGATAGGTACATATGATGCCTCACAAACAACTAACCGCATATTTTTGTTTTCTAAAGCATTGAATATTTTCAAAATTTACTCTAACAGTTTGAAAACAAAAGGTTTTTTGTCTGTACACAGTTGCATGACAAATTTCTGTAAACAAAACAACTACCTATGAACAAATCATATGAATTATACAGAGTGTAATTTCTTTTTCAATGCAACATACTTTTACAGTATCAGAACATCCATGGTTTGCAGCATAATGCAAAGGTACCCATCCAGATTCAGTAGCACGAAGCTGAGGATTTGCTCCCCATTTCAAGAGAACAGTAACTGTTGAAGACTGATTTTTTTGACAAGCGTACTAAGGAAGAAAAAAAAAATACACGCAGTTAAATAGCTTAAAAATCTTCTATCAAATCTAATTGATCTTATCTTAAAAATTCTACTTGATCATCATCTATATAAAATAATTTTGAATAGACTAGAACAGAATTTTGAATATTCCAAACAGCATAGTTTGCACTTGAACAGAAAACAGAATGTATACAAAATACAACAGGAACTACTTATGAATAAATACATTCTTAAGAACACTTACTAGCCTGTTAGCTCTCATCAGTAAATATAATGCTTAAAGGAATGCCCTCTGAATAGTGCCCATCATAAATGTAACATTACCTATATGCATGTTCTCCATGATAGAAACCTTTACAAGGATGTAATGGCACAAAGGTACCCACACCTTATGAAGATAAGTTTTGAACTTAAAGAAAGCACTTTCGTATGGGTGAGGACACTTTTTATAGCAAAGTAATATTGCAAACTTTTTTTTGGTGCTTTATTAATAAAAATAGAAAAATAAAAACTTATTTCCATGAAAGTATCTTGGCAAAAAGATGCATACAAAGATTGCTTTTTTTTTTTTTTTTTTTTTTAGTTTAGTTACAAAGATGATCTACATAAGGATTGCCTTTTTTTTTCTTTTTTTAAAGTTACGAAGATGATCTTCATGAAAGTGTGAGCATTTTTATGCCAGGATACACTTTGAACATCTTGGCTAGCAGTCACCAATTTGCATAAAATTGCCAGCACCTTTATTGCACAGCATTGTTACTTATATACCTTGTCTTACATAAATATATATATATATATATAGACAAGGGAAAAGAGTAAGTACAGTGTATATGAAAAACAATGCAAAAATTTTATAAAATATTATACTACAGACATCTTCCAAGCTATAATACTCTTACAAAGATATGGGTAGTAACTGAAATGGACAAAGGAATATTTCAACTATGTGAAGTCTTTACAGCTCATTTCCTATGCCTTGTGCAATCAATCGATTAAATTGACAAAAAACTTAACAATCATTCAAAAATAAGTAAGCAGACAAATTGAAACAAATTTTAAATAACATGTATCTTATAAAGATAGAAAATCTTATGCTCTGCATTAAATATTGAGATTCCGTTTTTATTAAGTGTATGGTCACATTACAATACATCAATCTGAGATGTATTTCCTAATTCTGCATAATTTTAGTGATTCAAAGACAGCAATTAAAAAATTAAAAAAGATATTTTGGGCATTTCCTTTAAAAGAAAAAGTTAAAATAAATATTAAAATATTTTTAGGATTTGTATTTCAAAGATAATCCTTCAGAATACACTACCGCAAATTCTAACAACAGCACAGATTTTAGGTGCTTGGAATCTGTTCATAAATATTCTCTGCATTTTCTCATCACTACACTCCCCTACAAACAACCACAAGACAAACTATTTTATGAGTGTTTGCAAGATCTGGTGAAGCTATGTGGTAATCTAGAGAATGGTATAATTTCTTACATGCTGCAAAGTGGACTAAAATTTGTTTTCTTTTTGTATTTAACAAGAATTGATACGTAGATTTCAGATACTTACTCAATCACAAGACATGCTACATATACTTCTTTTTTAAAAATCCTATTAATTTTTACCATAGCAATACCCGAATAAAATTTGACCATATGCTGTTTGACTGCAATACATAATTTACTATAAAATCTCTTTACCCCTTGAGGACTAGCGTGCGGAGAACGAAGCGCAGTCACAGGACCGAATCCTCTGAAATGGAATGCCACCACTGGCACACGGATTTTCAGCAATTAAGCCTACTTTTACAAAAAAATGCATATAAAATCAGCATTTTAACATAATTACCCCAATTTTTGAAGTTAGGTACATAATATATTAGTTATTAATATGTATTAATACAAAGAATATCACATTAGTAGAAATAAATGAAATTCTAAAAACATATTAAAACAAAATTACAAATATGAAATGTAAATGAAAATTAAGCAATAATTATCTGTAGGTAATTAAATTCCAATTTAATAATTCAGCTGTGTATGAAATAATTCAAAACAAGAATTGACACACAGGACATTAGCGGCTTTTTTTGCCGAGCAAAGTAAGATGCATCATGCATCGGGAAAGCTGATATCTTTCCCCTTCTGTAATAATGCTGCAAAGTTACTTTTTAATTAACCAACAAAGTCTATGTTAAGTTTTAAAATAAATATAAAAAAGGACAACTGGTATGAGTTTTTCCATCACAGAAGTTCAGCCACGTTACACCTGCCATAATGAGATAGATGCGTTTTCCCGCATTCTCCTAACAAAAAGAAAAAGAGGTGGAAAAGAAAACACTGAGCTGGATGCATTTCCCCACATTCTAATAACTAAAATTGCAAAGAATAAAAATGAAAACAACAACTAAAAAAATCCCATCAAAATAAACAAACACGCCGGTATCCCTCTAACTTAAAGAGCTATAATTCCTAGTTTGTTTACACCAATAAATCTATCAAAACCATAAGCACTAAACAGAAACAGATATTCATACATGAAGGCTAAAAAACACATGACTTAACCAATGTGAAAACCATTACCATTTAGCACCATTTACTGGCATTTAAAAATTCAAATAAATTGCTCCGTTTTCAGGTTACATATACGCAACACTGAGCTGTAGAAATGGATTGGAGCTCTTCACGTATACATCACGCTGGACTGGTAAGAGTAGAATCGCTGCGTCGTATATATGTGACGCTGGTCCTGAACGGATTAACAGTGTTAACATGATTTAACAATGCAACAAATTTGAAATTTTTGACATTTCACTAAGGCCTTAGATATAAAACTACTGAGATTCTATTTTGCTTATAACCAAGTAACAGCATGCATAATTGCTGAAAATTCATTATTCCAGTATGTTTTGGATATGTAAAACCTATGCGAGGGATATAAATTTGGCTAAATATCAAAAACAGCTGCTGCTATGATGTAATATTATATATCAGTTTTCAAAATCATGAATTTTGTGCATATATTATATATATACAATATGAAAAATTATCATTATAGCATATTCTGCTACACTATATACCACACACATTCTCCGCCCCTTAAGGATGTGTAACATACATAACTTTCAAATGGAGTGCAGACTAGTGAAAATATCCAGGTAGGTTTTTCATTTTAATCATACAAGAGAATGTTTCTTGTGCTATATTTCATATGCCCCCCTGAAAAAATATTACAGCATAGTCTGTTATATTATTTGCTGCTACAGTTAGCTTTACAGCAGCCCATACATTTCAGTTACAATGAAACATAAAACTGTTCCTTTTACTACCAACATTTCACCTGCTTATTAAATTAAAATTTAACTACAAAAGTAATTAGTAAAACTTCAATTTTTCCCTTCACAAAGAAAACCTTGCAGGTCGCTGTTTTTATTTTTACTTGCTATCTCGACAATTGTGAGAAGCGCCTTAAGTGTCAAAATATTAAAATTACATGTATTAGGACATAAATAAAGGCACTTTTTTTCACAACTGGTATCATGACCAGTACCAGATATTACAGTCAAGAGAAATATACATTGTTTTTAAAATGCTTAAAAAGTTCTTTCACAGAGTGATAGAAAATTGTTCCTTACTTTTTCCTTTTAATCCTCTGCATGCAGGTATAATTGGGAAATGTTTATCAAAATTTAGGATATTTTCTAAACCTACATTTATTACAGGCAACTGCATTTACCATTTAATTTAACATTTAAGAATTCAAAAACAAATAAGATGAAATGTTACAAAATAATTTATGATGCATTTTTAAAACTAATATAAAATTAAATGTAGTTTCATTAGGTGATGTTAAACAAAAAAAAAAAAAAAAAAAAATGAACCAGAGGAAATTATGGGACTTACATGTATAGGATCAAAGCAACATTCATGGGGATTGCTCCTTTCAAAATGATAGACGTATTAGATTACCCCTCTTTTGTTAAAGTAAGATATATGTTACTATTAGTACTTTTTCTTAAACTTTTAAAAATAAGTTTCAGCATCACTGTAAAACAGTGGCACCTAAACTGCTTACTGCACCTCTTATAAAACAATGAACCCTTCAATTTTTAAAATTAATTAATTAAAATTACAAGCAGTGAGACATCGCACATAAGAAAAAGCAATCAATTCAATCTATTAACCCCTTCGAGCCGGGTAGCGAAAACGCGCGCTTATCACGGAGGCCAGCAGTGTCTTCCGCGAGCGTCTCTCCAGGGTCGGGGGCTTTTTTGCTACTAAGCCTAAATCCATGAAATTTCCGAAGTATCAACACATTGTTTAATAATGCTCTATAGAGTATTTAAACGACTTATGCTTTATAGATATTTATATATATATACTTTAATTACCTTATTTCTTGTTTAAATGCATATTTTACACATTTTATTTTAATTACTCACATTTTATGACTTTTAACATTATAATCTGAAAACTAAATATATTACTTAAAATTCTCCTTTCGTATGAAAAATTTTAAAACAGGGATCTACACACAGTTCTACGTTACATTCCTTGAACTCGTAATAACTCATTTGCCGTTTTGGAGGATTTTTCCGGGAATGTGAACAAACGAAGCATCGTCGTCTCATTTTCTTATCAATCTCTTCTGAGTTTTGGAAAATTTCTTTCAGTTAATCTTTCAGAATCAATATCAGAATATCAGAATTTCAGAATCAATATCTGAAATATTTTGCATCATTTCTGCTATTTCATGCTCTGTTAAACATTTTCGAAGCTTCGACATTGAAACAGTAAAAACAGAAAGAATTCACGTCTAACAAGATCTAATTATTTTCTAAAAACTGAACTGTAAACGGAAATACTCAATGTTTTAGCACATACAAAACTTCTACTTACAATAAACAACTACCATGTGCGAATAAAGTGTGATTTAAAGAGACATCATAAATCCCGCCATTCGGAAACATTTAGTTCCCCGTTTGTTTATATAATCAAAAACACGTGTATGTGAGTCATGCTTCTCTCATTTCAAGTAGAAGGTCTAATGCACATGTATCTGAAACCATGTGGACATACAGTGTCATCTTGTGGCAGAAATTATAGTTTGAAAAACGTTCCAAGGTACTGGCACAAATACGTGACAGTCGGTAGAGAATGCAACAATCCTCTGGCACGCCTGCGTGTCGGCCAGTAGATAAGTGTGTTCGTTGCTGGCACGTATACGTGACAGTCGGCGCGAAGGGGTTAAAATTGTTCTCTTTAGAAGCTGCCACATGAAATTAAATGAGCCAGTTCACAAGAAAATTGCATTTAACATATATTTATGCTACAGAATAATAAGCTTTCAGAAGTGCTATAATTATATACTGACATGCAAAGGCGAGAGTCCACTTCCATCTCTAATATTTGGATTTGCCCCAACTTCTAACAATAAATCAAGTATATCATCAAACCCCATAATGCTGGCCAAATGTACTGCTGTCCGGCCTTCTTGGTTCTTTGCATCTAAATTATGGTAACCAGATTTCAAAAGCTCTCTTACTACAGTTAAATCCCCTGCATTAAAAAAAAAAAAAAAAAAAAATGCACTTAAATTTTGAACAGCAAAACTCTTTCCTTATTACACTAATCTTAAAACATGAAATATTTTCAAGTTATACAGCTTATAAAGAAATTATAAGTACACTAATATTTCAAGTTCAATATTTTATATCAGCAAGAAATATTTATTAAAACATTATTTATTTTCTACTAAATAAAGGCATTTAATGATAAGTAATGAATGACTTATACTTAACTTCTTTAAAAATATAAATAGCATTGGATGACAAATAACACAGTCTATATAATGACCAGCAATGAATTAACTGCATTTAATTATTTTACTTCTCTCAGAATGCAAAGTGCAAGTCAATGCAACAGAAAAAGGAAGTTATAAATACACTTAAAAAACACTGCTAACTATTCTACATGCAAATTTTTCTTTATATCACTAATTCATTGAACAGAAGACAGGAATTATTAGAGCCATTCCTTACTGTTAAATGAGTTTTGTACAAAGATAGGTACAGAACACTAGGGAGGAAATGTTTTATCTTTCTGAAAAGAAATTAACATGAGCATTTCTAAATCAATAAATCTATTAGTAACATACCGCTGTCAAAAAAATGTATATTTTTTTGTATGACTGTCAAAAATTAAAAAAGGATCACAAGAAAATGAGCTGCTTGGAAGAAGTAAAAAAAAAAAAAAAATGCATTCCAACTAGTAACAATAAAACGTGCATCAGCATGCAAAAATTCTCAATCTTTAAGGCTAACTAAATGTGCTAAAATGGCAACACCATTCACTAAAAGAGAAACAAAAAGGTTAAAGAACAGAAATTGTAATGACATGGTTAGATTAATATGAAACTTGTTTTCTTATGCTAGGAAATGTTAAGTGTAGATATTCCTATAGTCTGTAACTTTAAAATAGGAACTTCAGAGTCATTTTCCACTGCTAGTTTGCCTTATAACAATGGGATCAAAAGCCGCAGCAGACAGTTCGAGTTGTCTAATTCTCACCTTATTTCACACATTTCATTTTAGCATGTTTGGCTTCATGAAAGGCAAGCAAATGAAGGCTGACTTGACCTACAGTGTCAAATGAGGTGGAGAAAATAATTGCTGTACGGTGATAACGGCATGTTACAATCGCAACATAGAGTGGTACTAACAGCCTTAAAATGCCTACTTTAAAGTACAACTAGAGTGATAATGAATGTTATTGGTATGATTTGTACAACAAATTCATGAACCTTTCAGTTAACGTGTGGAATGAGGCCACAAAACAATATGTGTGCATATTTATAACATGATGACAAATTTTATTTGTAATAACTGAATAATATACATCCTCATATATTATCAAGCTGCAGAGTAGCAACAGTTAGTTTCCCTTAAATATTTATTAAGTGACAATAAATGGGTTTAATAACATGATGATGGTTCATATTATGCATTTCACTAAAGTCTGTTATTCAGGATTTGATGTCTGTGTTTATTAAATTAAAACTAGTTTTACTCTGCTAAAGTACTATTTGGAAATATTTTTGAGATGGAGAATTGTCAGCCATTCGAAAGCTAGCACGTAATTTATGACAGTGGTAAGATGACTGCATGTTCAAGAAATAATCTCCGGCTCCCTGAAAACAATTTATGGGCTATTGCCATGATACCGGCACAAAGTTGTAAAGGAAAAATGACAGATTTTGAACATAGGTTTCTACTCGTAATTGCCTGTTGCATTTCAATAAATTACATACATGGTTGATAGTAAGTACTGCTATTTAAAATCAGGCAAATAAAAGCACAATTTTAGAATGGCACAGATTCTGAACAAAACTCTGTAAATTTTGGGGGTGATTAGACAAATGTATGTTAATTGATTCCTTTTAAGAATCTTACTTGCATTTTGCGTCATTAATGATGTTCCAATTTTTATGAATGTTTTCACCCGATTTTAAATCTTTTAATTATAAAAAAATGCATAAATAAACATTCAGGTTGGAATCTCACAGCAGATAAATTAACATTGATATTTCATGAAAGCACAAAACTATAAAGTAAAAAAAAAAAAAAAAAAAAATAAAATAACAGACAATACATTTCTGTTGCAAGTACAAGTTAATACAAAAGTTAAAATTAATTTACATGTTTTATTTTTACTGCAATGCTGCAAAATTACTTATTAAGAAATAAAAATATAAGAATAAATACAGGGTTACATGCTCAGAAACTATTAAAACTGATACTGCAAAATTCAAAAAGAAGAGCTACATAAATGAAATTTCCTACATGTTTTCAGCCATTAACTGTGGAATCATGCCAATGATCATTCAAAACACAAGTTTATAAAAATATTTCAAACTATATATTTTAAATAATGGCTATTATATTTTCCTTAACATGAGATGGTGAATAAAAAAATTAAGCAAGCATGTTTAAAAAAATGCATTTCTGTCAAAACAATATATATATATACTTTCTGATCACCTGCCCACCTCCACTAAAAAATTGTAAACTCAATGGCTATTTTGGAGAGAAACATTTATTTGGATATACTTACATCTATTTCAACAATGAATCTGGTGCCACCTATATTTTTACATTCTCCTTTTTCCACAGAAGACATGTGCACTTTTCAAAGGTAATTATAACAATCATTAGTCAAGTTTGGATATAATCCCAGTTCTTTTCCACAGAATTTCACTAACACATACTGCTCTGTTCACCTATGAATAATGTGAACAGCTGTTACAAATGAAATATGGCCGTCTTCAAATTAGCTTCTGGCTCACATTCTAATACATTGTTTGCAATTTTGACATTGTATTTCAATAAAATTTGGTCATTTAAAAAGTACAACTTCATAGAATATGAATTTTTTAGCTCTCTATTGTTGAGCAGAGCATCATATTTCTTAAGAAATGCAAAAATTTCTTTCATCAGCCAACAAACTCCAATCTCATTAAGATTTATTACTTCAAAAATGCAAAAAGAACTACTCAATGCAAAAAGAAAAGTAACTAATCAGAAAAATGACATTGCTATGCACCTGTCTGGGTTGCCGTATAAATACTTTTCAACGATATTGTAGGTTGCCACATAAATGTATTTTTCTTAACATAGTACACTGCCTCATTAATAGGTATTTGCGACTTTACGGTGGGGATTGAGATCAAAAAGTACCCTAAAAATTCAACATTTAAACTCTCTATAGTACTTAAATTTATAAACAGATTCATGAGATTAATACTTCACATTATATTGCAGAAAACATTTTTAATAAAATGCTTTATGGCATTTGAACCCTGTATTACAGAAGATACCTTATATTTTATCATAATGATCAAGAAATATAATTATGTTAACCTAAGAAACAAAAAGTTTTAGTGGATGAGCCAAAAATAAAATATCCTACTAACTTGCTTAATTATAGCAAAGCAATGAATGACTACCTGCCTAAAATACGACTTCATTGAAAGACCTGCCTCATTAGTGGCTAAGACCACTGCAGAATGGTAGTTTGACCTCGTTGGGCTTAGAACCTAAGCAAACAGGCTAGCTGCATGGCTGGTTTTCTCCATAAATGAAATGTGAATATTAGCCAGTTCCCACAGAAAGTCCTCCACAAAGGCAGTCCTCCTCTTAGATAGCTTCCCATGGCTCTACATATTCAAATAACCTAACCTAGCCACAGATGGGCCTTCATAGGATATTTTCATGGAGGAGTTTCAAAAAGAAACTGATTCGTATTTACAATACATATAGGAAGAGAAATCACTGTCAGGTAATCTTGAAACAAGCACCAATATTTTAACCCTGCAGTGCTCACGTGGCATATTGTTACGTTAAAGGTCGCGCAGCGTCTCACAGACTCCAGGTATATTTTTGCTGTACTAATATATAGTTAGGTCATTTAGTTCAAATTTATGAATGCAAAGGGATTACTGAAGTAACACATGTATATTTGTGGCATCATATTACAAACACAAATTAACAAAACTTCAGTTAACAGTGAAACTTAATTTTATTCAACTTACGCAAATACAAATGAAAAATACAAGTCAAATAATCTCATTTAATTAGTTGCTCAAATTAGCAATCAGTGCATATTTGCTGAGCGTGTTCTACACATAGACATTTTTTACAACTGCGGCATTTTTACTTAGTGTACCTGTACTTGGAACGGCCACATTCATGACGTCTCTACCTTTTAGTAGCTCGAGGCTCTTCTGTAAGCTGAACTGTACCTTCATCTGGGAAAAGGCTCTGAATATCCTGCTTGAGATTTCTAGGTAATGGTGAACACTGAGAATGTCTATGCAAGGAATCCTCAGCTAGATTACGATTGAAAAGTTTTAAAAACTCACTGCGTCTGGTGCTGATTGGTAAATTATTTGCATGATATATTATTTGAGCATTTATAGCTGCTACATTCATCATACTGTAAAATATGACCATAGGCCATCTGTTCGTTTTCCTAGCTGCATTGTAAGTGCTACACAACTGGTCAATAGTATCAACTCCTGATTTAGTTGCGTTATAAAAGGTTATCATATGGGGCTTGTTTGTTTCCGCTGATTCATCAATTGCATCATTATGATGCATAGTGGAGAGAATCAAAACCACCTAGTTTTTCTTAGTTACATAAGACATTAGGCTTGAATATATACATTTTAAAATACATTTAGAATCAAAACAGTCACGTGGCGTCTCTTAGACTCCAGTAGTGTGCATTGGATTATAACCTCTTCCCCTCAGCACTAAAATGAAAATGGCGGTGTTTTTTCGTGTATAGTTGACAGAAAGATAGATGGCAGCATAAGCTCGATCGCACATCCGTTTAAAAAAGTCATTTAAAGAAGAAACATCTCCGGCATCTGTGGGACGCAGCGCAAGCACTGCAGGGTTAAAGACTAAACTTCAAAGTAATGTAATTCTTGATTAAAACAACAGTATGATAAAAATAGCTAACCTTCTTTTGTAGCACGATGCAAAAGATTTGTACGGCCATGCCTTCGAGTATCAGATGGAGGAGGTTGCCCCTTGCATATCTGTTCCAGTTTGGTGGATAATCCTTGAGCATTATCTTGATAATATGCAATCAGCATTTCCAACCCTACATTAAATAATTAAATTCCGTAAGTATAGAAATAATTTCTGGAAATCACATAATTAGAATAATGATGAAATAAAGTTTTACCATGAACAATAGGCCCATCATCTATGCTAAAAAAAGCATCTTCTCCATGACGACGAATTTGATAATGAATTGGGGATTTATTATGGATAAGACTTAAAACATAATCACCGGGCGATGAAGCACTTTCACGAACAAGAAAAAGGCCTTCGGTATTTCCATCTAATAAAAAATAAGATATGTCAGATTCTGACTTCACTTAAGGCTACGTATAATTAAAATATTCATAAAACTAAACAGAACATAAATTAGAGCATGAAACAACTGAATTTAAAAGCTAAATATGCAGTTTCCTAATATTTAATTCAGTATAATACTTTATTGAGCTCAAGATTTCAATTTCAACATCAGAAGAAAAAATACATTTTACATTAAATATAAATAATTAAATCAAGTCATTAAAATGACCCCTCATTATACCAACATTCCATTACAACAAAGAGTGCAAAATGTCTCCAACTGATAAAAGTACATTAAATTCATATCTACTATAGAAACTACTAATAATTTTCTTTTTCTTTGTAACATGAGTTTGTATGATAAACATCAATGCATTTAGTGATGAAATTAAATGAACCTGGCTTTTGTTGCTGTACTGCAATAATTTGCTCCAATAAAAAATTTACATTACTCAGTCACTTTATTAAAAACTTCACATTACCTCATGAGAAAAATACAACACTCTAATGAAATAACACCATTAAAAATGTTTCTTAGGTGCTTTTTCAACTTGTTACCATGCAAGGTAACTCTTAGAACTAATTCTGAGAAATTTTTTGATGCATTATTTAGATTAATTTATTATAAGTTTTAGATTTAAGGTTTTTACCATGCAGAAAATTTAATTTCAGGTAAGAGTAATTTTCTGTCACTTTTTTCCTTACAATTCTAAGAGGAAAACTAATTTTGCACAGACTATGTAATCAGTATTAAAAAAAAAAAAAAAAAAATACAATTCCAGTGAAATACATAATTTAAGCGGAAAAACGTAGAATTGCGCATTAAAGCCAACAATAACGTAATACATAAAATATATACATACGACATGGAAGCATTAATAGCAATCAGTGGAAAAGTACAAAACTAATAGTAAAACAAGAATTATAACATTAAAAACTACAGCACATATAACTAAAGTTGACAAAATTAGTTTCAGCACAAATGATGTTAAGCTTATCAACATCACATTATTCTCTGCAATGAGCATGAATATCTAACACAAATGCTAATAGCTCCATACAAACTTAATCCTGCAATAAAAAAATTCCCATGAAAAGTGTTTAGAACATACAGTTGCTATTCCATATTTCATGATTTTTAACCGTAAGAAAGCATTCACAGATGAATATGCAGATACACATATGCAGAAAACCCACTTTAGACAACAGAAAGGCTTTGGCAGTACAGAGTAGAGCCACATTAGATCCAATTAACATTAAATACATGGATTATACCAAGTACCATGACAGTGGTCATTTTGACTGTTCAATGAAAATGTATTTTAATCTTTACAAAATCTGAAAACTCTTTCTAGTTATTATTAAAAAATTGGTTCAGCTGAAAAACGAAATATTCAATAATATAATTATTTTTAAAAAGCTTTTATATGATTTTAAAATAATTGTTTCCACTGATGCTCAAATGAACATGACATCAACAGTTCTGTACATATTATACACAAATTGAAACAGATTTATAAACATTTCAAAATATCATAAAATATTTTAAATATTATATTAAACATTTTAAATAAAATGAAAATAGGCAATGTTATTTAGAAAACGTACATAATAAATTTTAAATTTAAAAAAACATTCTCTTGAGTCATGTCTCCTACAAAAATGTATATTTCAATTAAAAGGAAAAAAAATTCTGCATCATTCTTACTATATTGTTAAGCAGTTTTTCATGTTGATAGAAATGCATTTTTAAATTTGAGTTAAAAAGTTCTTAAATAATGCTAAATAAATAATTGCATAATGACAGGGGAAAATGCACTCTTCCATTTTCATAAAGAGGAGTTGGGGGAGGGCAGTAACTGAGTTTGCCATCCGTCTAGTGTTGCCAGAAATTTTTCAACTAAAGTAGGAGGAGAAGATTTAAAAAGTAGCCCGTGATGTCATACTTGTGTATGTTCACATGACATCTAACATCACAGTCTCCATTGGTTACATACTGCAATTTAATTCTTAGTCATTTTAATTACGTACCTTAGTTTTGAAGAAAATTTTAAAACTGTACTGCTGATTATCCATTGCTTAAACAACCATTTTTTCTTTTAGTTAATTTTTCAATTAATTAATGTTTTATTTTTAAATTAATTTGTTCATTAGCATTGGTAAGTGCTTCCTTATGTTTGGATTGTTAGTGTGTTTGTACTAATTTATCTGAGTTAGAAGTTCATCTTTCTAATTCATTATTTTTTTGCTTTATTTTAACTATTAATGCTTTTCAGTTAATTTTCCTTTCTGTTTGGTTGACTTTTATCAGATTCTGATTAGTAATAAAATCCCCATTCTTTCATTGTTAAATTCTTTTGTGTTGTTATTTAGAAACCTGATTTTGCTTTGACTTTTAAGTCACCTCGACTGTTTAGTTCTGAGAAATATTATAACCAGGAGATTAAACTTCATTTCTTTTTCTGTTTGAGTACTTAATATTTTGCACTTAGGCTACAAATAGCTTCGTTATCACCACAGACTTGGGGGAAAACTAGCTTAAAAACAAGTTTCGTAAAATAATAAAATCCTCAGTATTAGTATTAAGGTGCATAGCTCTGTTTTACACATTTAAAAAATATTTTCCTTTTCATTACTAGCATTTTTACGGAATTCTCCTATCTATCAATAACACAATAATCTTTGCTGCATGAGTTAAAAGAAAAACTTTTAAATTGCCCTATACATAAAAGGCAAACAACTGAAGTCCACAACTGATTTTTTACACATACACATATATATATATATATATAACATCCCCTTCCTAAGCAGAATTTTTTGGAAAGGAAAAAGAGAAAAATTATTGACATATATGCTAACTAAATAAATAAATGTTCTCCTTTATGCTTAATATCGAATTGTTTTAGAAAACTGTAATAAGGAAAAATCCAATGTTCCATTGACATCTTCACTTGAAATGCTATTTCACAAATGACATCACTGAAGCATAGAATCTAGGATTTCAAAACACAATCTATTTCGGTGTTTGGTTTTGGTTGAAAATACCCTTTGTACAGCTGCATTGCTTATGGACAAACTTTAAAGATTAGACAAATTAATCAATTAAGCATGTGAACACACCAAACACTGGTGCTGAACACTGTTTGCACCTGCTCTATGATCTCAGGATTGCCTGATGCAAACTTCTACTTAAGCGTAAATAATTATTTTTACTTATTTATTAGCCTAAAGAAGGTTAACCCAGAAGATCTATTAATATCGATATGGCATTATGTGATGAATCACTATAAAAGGCTGCATCAATTTTCAAATCATTGCCACCAAATATTATCACTCTGTATCATATTTAAAAAAATTAAATAAAGAAGAATCTACATGAATGTACGCATGTTTCTCGCATTGTGAAAAATCAATGATACCTAGAGCCATCAAATTTTGTATAACGTAGTCCTCCACCTGAAGGGCACCTAAACACCAACACATATAAGGTTGCAACAATATATAAGTGCTCACACTTATGAAGACCAATTTTTAACATAAAAATTTCTTAAATGCAATGCAACAGTAGACAGATCTTTCAGTAACTTTTTTATTCATTTTTACTTGTGCCCACCCAGTGAAAATATTTCATACTGACTCACAGAAGAAAGAAAACATCACTAAATTTACATTTGCTTTCGTTTTACTCTCTTATGGCATTTTACAACATCACTACCTATTTATTATACATGAACTCGATGCAAAATTGATAAATCAGGATATGTCCTTATAACTACGACAAGGTAAAATTCAAGATTTATTTTACCAAAGGTTAATATGTTTAATTATTCCATTCCTCTATTTATATGCAGTTATTTTAGTTTACTTCATATGTAGTTTACATATAGATATTTCATTGTTTCAATATGTCTTTATTTATATTCTTATATACAAGAAAAACACTGAAACTATTTATTCATTACTTTTAGCTTATTTTTATAAATTAGTTAATGCTTAATAAATAGTAAAAAAATGTCACTGATGAATGTTCAAATTTTTTTTTTTTTTTTTTTTTTTTTTTTTTTTTTGTCAAAAGAAGTCAATCTTCATATGGATTATTTCTCATTCTTAGTCATTGAAAATAGTCAACCAGTTACTGATAAAGAATGAGGAAAGCATAATACAGCTTTGACTACTGTATTTACTGACATATTCTCAATCATTTTTTACTAATTTTACCTCATTATTAGTCACTGTTTTTATCCTGCTGTAAAAGGTCAACCTGATATTAGTGTGCTTACATTTTGCAACATCAGTCAATTTGCTTATGCAGTATCATATCATCTTATCTTATATCATCTTATGTTCACATCAAGCATGTTAAGGTTATTCAAGTAAATTTTGTAGCTACCAAATCCAGAGTTGTCCCAGTAAAATCCACCACTATTCCTTGTCTTGAAATATCAGTTGCAACAGTGAAAGCATGATTGTGCAGATCTGCACTCAATACACTACAGTGGGAAGCTATCAAACATTTCTGGACTGATTCAACTACAGTAAACAGTTAAGATTTAATGTGAAAAAGTTTGGACAGTTTTTGTCAATAATGGGGTTCTGGAAAATTGAACTGAAATTGAAAATTGACTGATTCTGTCCTCTGAAATTGTCTTCCCAGATTTCAAAATCTTGCCGTCAAGAGGGTGCTCTGACTAACAACTTTCACGTAGTATAGGACGGGAAGGACCTACCTGGCTTCAAGTAACTAGAGACAAATGGCCTAATATGAAACCCATTTTTAATTAACAAGCTATCAAAAAAGAAGAAAAACAACCCAGCTTCTAACAGTTTTCCAACCATTTACTCTTTGAACCCAACTGAAAATGAGAAATACAGCAGCAAAAACAATACAGAAGGTTATGTAAGAAGACATAGTTCAGGATGGTAATATTATTACTTTTTGTGTCATGATAAAATGCTACGGATGGTTGCTTGGATAAAAAGATTCATTTTCTACTGTAGAAATTCTACTTCACGAGTGAGTTTATCATACAAAGAAATAAAACTAATAGAACTAAAGATAATCAAGATGAGTACATTACTTCTGACATAAACAGGAAAAAATTAAACTCTTTAAGAACCTAGAAAGACGAGGAAGGAATCATTATAGTAAGGACAAAATCATTATAGAAAGGATTTGGGAGATTTCAAAAACTCTGTCATTTTACAATCTCACCACAAGTCATCGAGAGACTAAATAATAACAGAACAGAAGAAGAATTTTCATGCAGGATTAGAGAAACACTTGAATATTCTGCATGGACATTATTGGATTTTGAATGCAAGGAAAACTGCTTGATCAGTAGCATTACCAATGTGTGTTATTTGCTTGAGACATGCTAAACAAAATGTTAACACCCTTACTGCATCTGTGCCAGAAAAAGAATTAAAATGATCATTAGTTTTGATTTGGCAAGGCCATTCTGTTTAAAAGGAAGAAGTAAAATGTGGATTTATCTAATTATACATGAGTGTGTGTGTGTGTGTGCTGTATTTAGAACAGTAGATTTTGAATGTCTTTCATCATAACCAGCCACAGCCTTCCTTCAAAGCTTCCACAGATTTATCGCAAGAAGAGGGAAACCATCAGTTGTCGATTGTGTCAACAGTAATTTTATTCATGCATCATATTATTTAAAATTAATTAATTACTATGATATTGCAATTATACATTTTGTAAGTTCAGGAACTTACAAAATACACAATGGTTTTTTTAATCCTCTTAACTGCTTCTTGGGGGAAGGAATTCGAGTAAAAGTAGGTCAGTATGGTGAAGCAGATATTAAGATAAGTTCTGGGAAATGCTCTTTGAAGAAATTATCACTATCTCGAGACATAAAACCAGTACCGGTTTATAAACTTCAGACCATTTTCTCATGGGTCAGAAAGGAATTCTGAACTTAGACCTTTGCCACCTAATTCATTTTTGCAAAATTTTTGGTAAGTGTTCCCTACTTTGAACAAGTAGATGAACACATTCTTAACAAAAAATTAAAAAACACCAACAACTAATCATGAATATCCAGAAAATATTCAGGTCCAAATACCCGAGTCTCTTGATTCAAAGAAGTGACTACGAAAAAAAAAAAAAAAACAGGAACCACAAATTCAACTAGTTGAAGTTGAGCTTACTGGTAGTCATAATGTTAAATGTAGAGAGAGACAGGCTTTTATGTGTCATTACTGAATTGATACCACTAAAAAAATTGGGTTACCAGGTTAGTTCATCTATGAACATCTAAGGGAAAATCCTCACGACCAGCACAGAGACTTTTTTGACTAGAAGCTTCCTCATCCTAGTTTAAAGATTGTAAAAAGCAGACAAAAAAAAAAAAAAAAAAAAAAAAAAAATTGCTAATAATATAGTTTCGAGTGAAACTCATGGCAATAAGATAGGTTCAAGATATGAACCTGCCACTTTAAAAACAAGATATAAGAGGGTCATTATGCTTCCTTTAAAACTGGACTTTTAAAACTTTGTTTTAAGTACTGAACTTTAAAAGGTGCACTTTCATTGTACAAATCTTAAGATTTCAAAAAGAAAATGCATATTGTTTCTTTTTCAAAAATTTCATATTGTTTTGCTATAGATTTAAGTATTCTTCCACCAGCTTAAGGCAAGAGGATGTTAGAAGATCCCAGAGTTTTAAATTACATTTACTTCGTAGTAAGTGGCAATAGGGAGTGTTTTTTTTTTTTTTTTTTTTTTTTTTTTTGAACTGTTCTTGTGCTTTACTAGCATGCTTCTAATAAATATACATATCATTTTGGTGAAATAAGGGTACAGTATTTTTTGCCCCCTTTTTTAGGAAAACTACAAATAAAAAAATTGAAGATATTGTTGAGGCTTTGTCCTACTTTGCAGACATTACTTAAATTATATGAATCTGAATGTACTGAAAAAAAAGCTAACATCATCATAGTACATTTCATTCATTACTTTTAGAAATACAGAGACTGTTTGCATATTTTTTAGACAATTTTGCTTTGCTGTAAAAAAATCTTCAGCTTGGAAAAAAAAAATTAAAAAATGCAACTATATTTTTGAACATATAAACTATCTTCCACAACTTGACAGTTTTGTTTTCATAAAAAATGTCCCTTTGAAAGAGAAATAGATGGAAGGCTATGTTTCTATTTTTCCTGAAGAAAATTATTCGTATCTAGTCATTACAAAATGTTGTGAAAGCCGTAGTTTATCGATATCTAAAGCTACAAGTTAAAGATGTCAACAATAAGGATGGGGATCAAAATTTAGCTTCAAGTGGAAAAATTGTTCCAAATATGTATCCAAGGAGAAAACAGGATGTTTGAAATGTTGCAAAAGTAAGATATTTAATGTTAAAAGAAAATGCGGTAAGTTAAAGGACAGTTGCAGAATCATTAAAATGGTCAATGTCAACTGTAAATAAAATGATTAATGCTGTTTTGAATCTTGAAAATGTGAAAAACATAATGTGCATCGTCTTTCTCCATAACATATCACCGAATACACAACATGCTGCAGAATTCTTTATGAGAAATATTTATCCAGACAAAAATGAAAAAATGTTGTCACAAGAGATTAATCTTAGGTGTACTTAAATGACTGCAATAAAAAGAGATCAATTCATTATCAAAGAGGAGAAAAAAATCCAATCTTAAAACATGATTCAAGGAATCTAAAGAAAGCTTTTCAAAGGGATTTATGATTGTTGCTGGGTTTTCATATAATGGAAAATATTGAACAAGAAATGGGTATCAAGGCCATACTCTTCACTCAGATCCCTACTAAATCTTCTGATCTGTCACCAATGTATTTTTGTGCATTTGGACTTTTAAAAAGCAGGTTGTCCAAATGTTGACCTACAGCCTCCTTAGACTTTGGAGCTGTTCGTGAGCAATGGGATAAAATGCCTCTTTTGATAATACAAAATACTTTATTTATTGTAAATTACGGTGTAGAAAGATCATAAAGAATAAGGGTTATCAAATAGAACATTTAAAACATAAAAAATTATAGGTAAAATATTTCTGTAAATAACAATGAAAACCGTTTAAAAATGTGCAAACAGCCTCTGTATTATACGAATTCTAAAAATTTTGAAAACAAAATTATGAATTCAGAATATATATTGAATTTTTTGGATTTTATGCCTGTTATTTGTTTTCCTTCGAACAAGAAAAGAGAAGAGCATGCCAAAAAAAAAAAATTTCCCCCCCCAACAGAATTTCAATGTCATATTTCATTTACTTCAAGAGAATGTTAATGTTTTAATAATAATAATTCTACATAACTGAAAATTTTATCTTGATATATTACATAAATGTAAATTACTTTAATCATTATTATAACAATTACATGATGCCAAGTTTTTCAGTGGATTTTAATATATACAGGAGAAATTTATATGATGATTTCAATAATTTTTATTATCAGAACAGTTTTCAATATGCATTTTAATATCCAGCATTCATTTTATTGCATTTTAATTTCTGATACACATAATACACAGGTGGTTCAATTATTAACGAAAAAATGATATCGTGACAAATGTCTTCAAAATATGTACAGTCAAAAGTCTTTAATCCGAACTTGTTGGGACTTCGGCGATTCCGGATTATCGATTTTTCTGGATTATAGATCATCAGTTTAAATCTGGTAAGATGGCATGCAGAAATTATACAATTAAAAATATAAAATCGTAATTTATGAAATAAAGAGCAATTGTGATCTAAAGGGTATCAAAATTTACAAAAAAAAAAAAAAAAAAAAAAAGCTTAATATTTATTTGTTTACTTTATTAAACATTTCTTTCAACACGTGCATGCGTGAAGCATACATTATGCATAGTCGAAATTGGAAAATTGCAACCAGAAAACTATTTTATGTGTATTCGTGATATTTATAATGACGAGGAAATTGATTAAAATCATATCGGAGTACATCGAGATGAAACACTACATTTAGTAAGGAATTATAAGCCGAATAAAATAAAAACATCTGCCCTGAAGATGAGGATAGTGCCGACAGATCAACTTCCAGTTCATTGCGCGCCACGACGTCCCCCACTCCCCCGCAGAGCAGCGTGAAATTGATAAACAGATTTCGGAATGGTTAGAGAAACAAATCACCTCTCTGTCACTTTTTCATACCTTTATCCATTTTTTGCAGCAATTCCACTTTTTGTTTAATGGACATCGAAACATGCTTTCGCTTTGTAGATCCTTTGGCAGCTCCAGAATCAGAAATTCTATTTGACATAATCGAAAGTTCAAGATTACTTTTATAAAATTGCTCTAACAGTCTGCAAAAAATAATAAGCCGGATCCAATTCGAAGATTAAGGAACAACGCAATCTGCAACATTAACTGAAATAAATAATTAGATAATTTTAGCTTAGCTTATACCGCCCGTTATACATTAAACGTGCATGAGTAAACATATTATGCGTTTGCGCATGCGCAGAAAGTTTGTAGCTTTGAGCTCCGGATTATAGATCATTCCGGATTAAAGACTTTTGACTGTATTATATTTTATTTTGTTTCATGCTTACTAATTAATGCGAATTAAGTAATTAAAAAACCTAAACTAATTAAAATATTCTCCTTGATACATTCCTAATTTAACAATTATCCAACTTTCCTTTACTGGAGGTAAAATTAATGTTTTTTACTAACTCTTACTTATCTGCTTTACGGTTATATCTGAGCATGTTCGTGGTAAAGCATTCCTATTACTTTCGTAAAAATTATTTATTAATTTATTACAAGGGTGCTCTGAATAAAAATTTATACAATACAAAAATTAATTTCAGATGCTAATTTACATGATTACGACTAATGATGACTACGACCAATGTTGACTATGACCAACTATTGTCAAAATAAAGGCTGGGTACAGACTTTTAAACCTAATGAGGGGATGGGTACATATACATAAAGGGAGATGTACAGCTAGATGTTACAGTAGTCCCATATACAAAATTTCAATGTTCTATGGCTAATCTCTTTAGAGTTAATGCAAGATACATTTGTACATACATATGTAAATATATAAAGACATCATGGAAAAAAAAAAGTCTCTTTTTTATCCATTTTACAGTCTATTTTGGAAGAAAGAGTCTTTTATTCTGTCCATATATACAGACATCACACAAAAATATCGTTCAAATGGATTCAGGAACAGTAAGAATGGATATTTTCTGTTGAAATGTGATAACTGATATTTTTCACAATTACAATACATTCTTTACTACGTACAAGGATGTAAAAATGCTTTGAGAACTCTTACTCATCTCTTCCTATTTTACACATTAACCTTGATTTAACATATGTTTCTGTACAATAAACAAATACTTTTTATTGAAACTATTACAGATTAAGTGTAATTTCTATATTAAAAATATACCTCAGAGATTATTATAAGAATTAAAAAATTTAATAACTAATGTAATAGAGAGCCAAGAAAAGCAAATGGCATCATATCAAAACCAACTGCTTTCTTGGAGAAATACTTTCACAGTGATGTCATCACTTCTATGTGAGCAAACCATTGTTCAAAAAAGACAGATTTTCATAATAGTGCTCTAACATAAAGATGTTTGCTTCCTTATGCAGATCAGTTTCTAGCATGAAAAAAAGAAAAAAAAAAAAAAAAAAAAAAGCAACCTTCATAAAGGTGTGGGAACCTTTATGTCAGGTGCTGTTATGTAAGTAAAATTTTCATTTGTTTTGCTAACCAAATAGCAAAGCAAATGAATTCAAATGTTCGCTACCTAAATAGCAAACTTATGAAGTATTGCTACGAAAAACTTAGAAACTGATCTCCATTAAGGTAAGATAACTTTTTTGTATGAGCATTCTAATGAAGGTTACTGTTTTTTTAACACAAAGTACTTTGTGTTTACTGTTTTTTTAACACAAAGTGCGATAGCCCAGAAGAGCTATTAATTTCATTTTGGCATTTCATGTCGATTCCTTATAAACAGCAAATTACTTTTTAAATTGTTGCCACCAAATATTAGAGCCCTGTATTACACTTAAAGAAATTTAATAATAAAGAATCTGCATAAATGTATGTATGTTTCTCGCATTGTGATAAAACAATGGTACCTAGAGCCATCAAATTTTGAATAATGTACATCTTCGCCTGAATATGGGCATCTGGAAGCCCAAATTTGGAATTTGGAACTTGTTTTATTATCTATTTCAGATTTTGTAAGGCATTTATGAGTTTTCGATTAAGAAACTCAATGATTTTAAAGCGAGCAATGGCAACACTGCACACACACACACACGCAAAAAAATAAAAATAAATAAATAAATAAATAACATTTTTATCTTTAGCGAGTGAGACTGTGTATCGGAAATTCTAAAGATATGTTCTTTTAAAATTATTTTGCGGTATTGCTGTTGAATTGAATTTTATGGTTTAAGTGCGAAGAACTTAAATATAACTGGTAACATTAAAAAGAGATGAATATTTTTACATGAAATGAGGTAGTATGTTTCATCTCATTATTTGATCTGACAGAGAGAAATGAACTTTTTGTTCTTAAATAATTGTTTACATTGTTATGAGACTAAAAAAATTACATCAGAGTATTATTTATTGGCCCACGCAGCATAAAAATTAAAAATTTAAATTCACTTTCTACATTAGTATTTACAGCTCTTGTGAAACTTGTTTATGACGATTTTGCTTTCAGCAACTGAATTTAATCTTTAACACTTAATTCTTTACTGCTAAAATTAAAAAATTAAAAATATTGTATTTTTCAAACCATTAACATTTTGAAAATGTTTACTTTATTTACGGTTTTTACTTTTTTGGGATGCTGGATTTGGAAAAATTAATAGGAGTACTCAATTTTCTATCGTTTACATATATACAGGGCGATTCAAAATCAATATAGATATTAAAAACAGCTATAGATATTTAACTGAAAAGAATTACACAGAATGTAAAAGGAAGTTTAAAATTTTGTTTACATACTTTATAAATGTTGTATGTAACTTCCCTTCTTAACAAAGACAACATCTAAGCAGTTCTTACCATATATTCTGAAGCACATATGGAGTCGCCAATGCAAGCGCATTAGAAATGCACATTCTTTCTGCCGGGGAATTCTGAAAATTCTTTTCTTCTTACCCTGTGATTTCTTTCTATGGGATTACGTGAAAGACCTTCAGAACTCAAAATGTGCGTTTCTAATGCGCTTGCACTGGTGACTAGAGATATGCTTCAGAAAATATGGTATGACATGGACTACCGCTTAGATGCCTTTGTTACCAAAGGGAGTCATATAGAACATTAATAAAATATGTAAACAAAATTTTGAGCTTCTTCCTACATTCTGTGTAATTCTTATTGATAAATTCCTTTCAATTAAATAGTTATAGCCATTTGTAATCTATTCATTTTGAATCACTCTGTATTTGGGAAGACCTGTAAAATTTTGAAATTTAATGGAAAACTAAATAGTTAAAATATTGAATATTATCATCATGGCTTCATTTTGACTTTTATAGGCATTTTTAGAAGTCAGTAAGAAAAACAAGAAATAAAAATATTTTCTCTTTATAAGCAATGGGAAAATGCTACAAAGTTGAAACATTTTTTACATATGAATAATCAATCATTAATGTCATGTTTGACTATATTAAACCTTAAGAGTAACAATGAAATCATCAAATAATTTTTACTAAATGGTATTCTGTATCATTAAAATTAGTTTTTATATAATTAAAGATGTGTTTCATAAATGAAATGCCAATTTATACAGGATTAAGAACATAAAAATACTACTATTTAGTATTTCTTTCAAGTTTTTCCTTTAGTACTTATTTATGTTTTAAATCCTAACCTATCCATGTATTAGATATCAGAACAATTGTTTATAATGCTTTAAGTTTGCTAAAGCAATTAAAATTTAATTGAACAGAAATGTAAATGGCATAGTAAATACACAATGCATTACAGGGCTTTTTTTTAAATTATTGATAATTAGCTGTAAAAAGAACTCCTCCCTTCTAAGTTAAGAATGATAAGATGCACTTTAGTTTCTGTTTAATGACATTTAAATTCCAATGACTTCTCTGTGAAAAGTAAAATTAAGGGGTTTTCTTTTAGTAGTAACTAGTTCTAATTTATGTATCCTTTGTTATTACTGATTTAATTTTGCTGCTCAATTTACATGGTCCAAAATATTACAGACTGCCAGATATACTATATCAAATCGTGCACATTATTTTTCCAATGTGCAAAATATTTATAATATTAAATTATTAGCTCAACAAATGTACTTTTAAAATGACTGGAAAAAAATAAAATTTCTTTCATACACTTTTGGTAAATTTCACTATATCTTAAACACACCACTAGCTATGAAACAATATATTAATCAAAAAATAAATTCATGGAAATAAAATGGCCATTAATAAAGAGAAGTTTCAGAGATTGATATACAGGTAGAGTATCTATGAAGAAAACTACAGGTATATTTCTATAAACTTTATTACATAGAAATCATAAATTTGAAACAAAAAGGTAGGTGTCACTTATTACTTTTGCTATTTCTTAAGGTATATATCAGCAATTTAATTTTGAAATTTGTTCAGTTATTTGATCATTCAATAATAATTTTCAATGATTCAATTTGATCATTCAATAACATTTTCAGCGATTTTAAAATTATTTATATTTTTGATTGCAGCAATTGCTTTAAATAAAAATTCTGCAATATTAAATTCATACATTTTTAGAAAATTTATTTACTTAATGAACAACTTTTTGGTTTCTTATTTTAACTTATCACATGGAAAAAATGTGTGGATGTTCTTTAAATACCGTAAAAAAGTATGACTGTTTCATCTGCATATATTTTCTATTTTACCAGTATGTAAGTAAAAGCACAGGTATATGAATATCATATGCATTTAAAATGGTGCTTTTGCATCCGTAATGTGTATATGTTATCTGCATATAATTATAGAAATATGGCACTGAATAAAAGTATATATCTGAAAATATACTGCAGATTTCATGAAAAATGCACATATAAATGCAGTTGTACAGATTCAGTAAGATAGTTGATTCACACAATTTTTTTTTCAGCAAAAATGCACATTAATACACAGTAAAAACTACAGAAGGTTTACTTATATCTATATGCAAAGAAAAAAAAAAAAAAAAAAAACAGGGAAAATTAACATAAATTTTTACAAAAGATATATGTGTATGCTAAGTAAAAAAATTGTGCAGATTTATGCAATTTTTCACAAAAAATATATGAAGCAAGAAATTGGGAAGATTTAGGTACATGCAATAAATATACATAAATTTTGACCAAATATATATATATATAAAATCCTTGAAATTTACGTTCATTCTACGTAACTAGTCATTCATATCAACATACGTAAATTTGACCTATAACTTTAGTATACTCTAATGTAAAAATATACATAAATATTTACTATTTTTTCGAACACATTTTATGATATTTTTATGTTCAAGTCGTAAATTTTTTATATGAAGAGCCATTCATAAATTGCATGTATTTTCTGTGTGCAATTTATGAATACATGCTGCCTGGGACATGTTTGATAATAAATGCTTGTATCCAGAATCTACTCAATTAGTACTCCTGTTGACTTTGTTATGAAACGATTCACACTAACGTGAATTTCCGTTCTTGATACATTGGTGGTGTAATGTGTTGAATGAAATTTCTTTTGACAAAGGAATAACTGAAATGGATTGAACAAATAAATTACACAGCCAAATACCTGACATGAGACCTGTAAAGAAACCCTGGAAGAGCAATTGCTTGGTGAAATCAGAGATTTCAATGCCTTGTTTGGAACACATTTCCCCACAACTCACACTGACTCCCTTATTGAGAAGACAAGCATCAATCACATGCCTTACTTCAAACATTATTTGATTCTTTATATCAGAAATCGGTATTGGTTTTCAATGCATTTGCTTTTTTGAAATTGTGCTTCCACATAATGTTTCATAATATTGTTTTGTGTCATATGTATTCAAGTTCAATTTTCAGCTTATATTTATGTATTACAATGCTAAATAACATTCTAAATAAATTTATTTTATTCAACAGTTATGGGGAAATCAGTGTTTTTGTGCATGTAAAGATAATTTTGCACACCAAAATAAATAGCACAGCTTAAATATTTGATAACAACAATAATGGAATTATATAGCCTTTTGAATAAGTACAACACAGAATTAATACTTATAATATTTCTTTAAACATGGGTATAAATTTCTAAACCAACAAGAATTTTAAAAATTTGTATTTTTGGTTTTTCAAGAAACATTATTATTTTGTAATAATCTACATGCATAAAATCAAACATATAGAAGTAAAACTTCTCTCTGATGGTTGCTTTATACAGTTTACACTTTTTTTTTTTTTTTTCCATCAGCTTGCTTTTTATTCTAAAATTAAAATTAATCACATATTTCATTTAGGAACTTCATTTTTGTTCACTTTATTTATTTAGGAAAAAAAAAAAAAAAAAACTAAGTTTTCATGAAATGATCCTTGCAGGATCACTTACATTACTTCTGCTTCAAAACAAAAACCTATTAACCCTAGTTTAGTTTTAAGTATACGTAAAATGTTTATTCAGCATCTATAGCTGAAACTACAGCTTTAATTAACTACAGCTTAGCTGAAACTACTTTGTTATGAACAATGAACATTTTAATGTGCATTTTTCAATTTTAAAGGCATTCAAAGAAATAGAATTAAATGCTTAAAGTTCCACAAGAAACAATGTTAAATTTTAAATAAAAATTTTAAAAGCCAATCTATAAAATTATAAGCAAGAAACTTACTTGAATCTAAAATATGCTCAGCTGCATCTCTTGTAATTTTCCCATGGAACCATGAAATACTTTCATCGATGGAAGTACGAGAAGCCGATTTATTCAATGGAGGCAAGGGCTGATTCAAGGTATCTTCAACATCCATTTCTGCAGTAAAGGCATTACATACCTCTTCAGCTTTCTCCAAGCAACACTGGGAATATAGATGCTTTATTATTAATATAACCTAAATAAATCTTAAGTATAACAAATGCCAGAATAACATATTTTTGAAAAAGCAGAGGATGCCCAGTCAAAAGACGAAATAGTGCCATGGCTACAGGACACGGAAAATTTGGACTAAGTGGCTTTGAACTAGGTGAGACACTCCCAGGCCTTTCCCTTAACTTCATTTGACAGGTAGGAGGCAAACCTTCTCTTAAATTCTAATTTAATTAGAAGTTTTGAAGAATTAAAAGTCATACGTGGTTTGTTGAAGTCATACATGGTTTGTTGAATAGTCATTCCTTTCTTTGCCAGAAAATTGGCTCTTTCATTTCCTGTATATACATGTAATAATTTAGATGCTGGTGACAAAGATGTATGACGACAAATCCTGGATGTTATATGAAGAAGGTAGTCATTCAAGTGAGTGTAACACTTTTTATTTCTTGATAAAACAATGCTTGACATTAACATGCACAGCTAAATAGTTACAAGACATGCATCTATTCTTGAATGGCTAATTACATTGGTACTTTTTACATTCTTGCAATATATTTGAAGAACGGAAGTCCGTCAACAGATAGCAAGTCAGCAGGACAAAAAAAAATGAAGGCAAAATTTGAAAATTAGAAGCTAACGTTAAAAATGATTTTTTTTTTTTTCTTCATCCCAGTCGACTAATTAAGGCTTTAGCTCACAAACTTCAGTATTACTTTTTCTGGAAGCATTACATAAGTACCTGTATCATTAACATTATATAAGAATCATGTGACAATTTTGAAATTATTCTATTTAAAGAGGGGTAGTCTATTTTTAGGGGTAACTCTTGGATTATCGCTAGTTTCATTTATTGGCAAGTTGTTGTTTCAGTTATGGTAACCTGAGTATTTTACCGTGTATAATTTGGAAATCCTATCATGACATAATTGATTGTAATGTATGATCACAGTGAATTTGATTGCTGAGAAAATATTTCTCAGGGCTTATTTACGAGATAGTTGTCAGTTAGGAAGTATGTTGCTTATTTTGCACTTTACATTGTAAAATGGTTGCCATTGATAAGAATAATCTGGAGTTTCTGTACAATTTGTAATGAATTGAAAGGAAAGCATTAATTGACTGCTGTGTAAATGAAGGTTTAAACATAATTCAACAGAATATCTTAAATGAAATAACGATCATATCCAATTGCTGGAAGTCATACGATTGTCTTTCTGATAATGGCTTTGTTCATCTCTTAGTATATTACACAGTGACATTTAGGGATTCAGAAAGTTTTTGAGCAACCTGAATGGATTCTGTGACTGCACTGCAGTGTTACGTCAGTAAGAGCGGTTTTCAAGAACATTTGGCTGAAGGTTTTCATCAATGTGTGCTGGTGCTGATACTTGATTACCCTTTTAAATTATCAGGTTTTTTTTTTTTTTTTTTTTTTGAATGTAGGTAGGATTAAATTATTTTTTCGTATGACTGTTTTTGGAATTTAAGAGTAAGAGTTTTTCAAATTTTACTGGATTTTTTTAAATGATTTTTAGAATATCTTTATAATGTATTAATTCAAAGAAAATAATTTTTATCACAGGTTCTTGACATTTGCTGGAGCTGATTTTTCCTCACTTAGTTTTGTTACTTAGTTTAGTCACTTAGTCACTTAGTTCTTTCTTGTGTTTGCAATTAGAATCACAGATCTTTTCTAAATTTAATAATTATGTCCTCTAATGAAACTCCTACTGATAAATTTCCAACTGAAAATATAGCAGCTATGCAGGTAACACATGTTTTGATAAAATTACCACCTTTTTGGCAAACAAGCCCTGCATTATGGTTCATTAGACTGGAATCACAGCTTCTTTTCCATTATGACTTTGGATTTAACAAAATTTAACCATGTTGTGGATTCTGATATACCTATTCTATGAGTGACATCATTTTAAAACCTCCCGCAAGTGCAAAATATGATATTCTAAAACAAAAACTGACATTCTGAAAGTGAAACTTAAAAATTCATACTCTGTTGTAAGTTTTTAAGTTTAAATTTACAATTGCACCTTTATTTGGTTATTACTCGTTATGGATGTAAATCAGCCAATTTCGGGTGTTGATTTCCTTAAAAAATATGAATTACTCGTTGATGCTGCAAGTAATGTCATGTAGAAGTGTTACTGAAGAAGTTATTGCTCTTGCAATGTCAGAGCATCTGATCTTGCACCTCGTAACAGCTCAAAGAGTATGACTTGTGAGGGATCACATACTTAAAATTTCTTATCATTGTGTGGTATGCCATAATGTTTTCTCCTCAATTTTATACTTCTCTACCTATGCCGTTTATGTCTTACAAGCATTTTTGAAAATATCTGCAGTATTTTCCTCTCATGACCTAGTAATGCTCCAGACAGTAGATTTTATATTACAATATTTTGAGAATTTTAGGATGGTCTTACTGCTGCATCAGTTTTCAAAAGGCTTCTTCAAAACTGCATTTCAGTGCACGTGAAATTCCAATATTCGTTGGTTAATTGATGGATATAGAGTTTGAAGGAAAGACAAAAATGCAGATATTTTCTTTTATTATTACTTTGGTAAGATAACAATAATAATAATAGACTACGCAAAATAAGATAAATTAAATCAGAAAGTTATGAAAAGTGAAATTCATAGTGCTAACTGAGCTTAAGTTTATCAGAAGTTTATTCTTTCTCTTTTTTCACTGCTACATAAGAGAAGGGGGGAGGAAACCAGTATGTGCAACATTCCATTCCAAACAAAAATTGGTTCTTGAAATTCACTTATTGTGTACAGTGTTAGATAAGACAGAAAAATGCTGTCTCCCCTTCCACACACAATCTTTCAACAGCTGAAAATGTGACTCGCTACCCAACAGGTGTTTAGAGCCAAAACAACATGAGGGATGAAGGTGAATATTATAAAAAGTAATATTCTTCAGGAGTGGCAAAGACCTCAGCATATTGGAACAAAAATCAATTAATGGCACACTTGATTTTGCTTGAGTATCATATTATCTGCTCCTACATTGTGTGAGAATAAAAGTACAATTTAATATATATATATATATATATATAAATATATATATATATATATATAATAGATAAATAAATATAAAGGAGGTCTGGATACAAGATCATTCTGGTTATTAGACAGTTTGTAATGCAAGTTTCTTGTAATAAACAATTTTGTGTCATAAACAAAAAAGAAAACCTAAAAGCCTAAACCTAATCTTTAATCTGTTAAAAGACCTTTAACAGATTAAAGATCACATGCATAATATTTCTGAAGTTACAAAACAAAACAAAACAAAAAAATAAATCTATGTTGTATAATCTTATAGATAAAACTCTTAAAAAACAGCAATCATATAAACAAACTAACAGAAATGCATCAAAGCTAATAAAATACATTTTCTCATGTTATTAAATCATCTGCACATGCTGAAACTATATTGGTTGATCTTTACATTATGGTAACTTGGCGATTTTTTGGCGAAAATTTGCCGACCAACTCTCCTACAGCAACCCTCCATTTTTTTTTTCCCCGACGCCATTTTGTCTTCACGAAGTAAAGACATGTTTCTTTTCTTTTTATCTCCTGAACACTTCTTCCAACAATCTACTAGCCGAATTACACTTATGCTAGAAATTTTATCAAACAAAACTGCTTAATCATGACAAATATTCACTGCAAAATCAGGAAAAACTGCACAATACCATTCTCCTTACGCATTTTTCAAAATAACACATACACATAAACCATGTACACGCCGACTTATTTTTACTTAAAAAAACATCCCAGAATTGCACAAAAATGGCCTTGCGCACACTCTTCACTATATCCATGTACACTGCTTTTTTTCTCATAAATTACAAACATTTCACGAAAATACATGACAATTTTCTCAATCTTTAAACCCGGTAAAAAGAACATATATGAAATTACATGATCGCGAAAAAGTATTTACCCTTTACAAATATCAACATTTCCACATATAAAATAAACAGAATATCCAAAAACTTTTACCTCTAAATCATCTATTACATTATACATGTCACCAACGAATTCATACCTCAAGCATTACAAATACTTAATATCAAATATTTAAATTATTTCCATGCACGTTTATTTCAACTTAAACGTATACCAAATTCCTACAAACATAAAATTCACAAAATAACTATCATTTCATTAAAATATAATTAAATTCAAAAACACTACTTAAAATATAAATGAGCACATACATTAAATTAATAAAAATTACCTTACAATCCTAATTACTTTAAACTAAATCATTGCTAATAACAATTTTCCCAATAATACCAAATTCGGTTGATCTTTACAATATGGTAACTGGTAGTTTGGCGACATTTTGGAGGCGATAAAGGTTACTACCTGGGACTTGGGTAATAATGTGAGCAGTACTCAGTTCCAATTACGCATTATTTTGTGTGAGGGAAATGAGAGATCATGGGATATGTCATGTGATATTAATGGACGAATTACGGTTCTTGAATCGGAAAAGGGGGGAAATCGGGAAAAAATCTGGAAATTTTGTATTTGGTTTATTCTGTGTTGTGTGAAACAGTGTTCGTGAATTTTTGGATCCCATGGCCGTAACTAAAGAAAAGTTTATTGGACACGTAATCAAGATTCTGAAGAAGATTAGGTAAGTTAGTATTTTTAATTACTTGAGGATATTATTTTATGCATTGTGTTCTAAATGTAAGGTGGAAGTAAAGGAATTTGGTATTATTGGGAAAATTGTTATTAGCAATGATTTAGTTTAAAGTAATTAGCATTGTAAGGTAATTTTTATTAATTTAATGTATGTGCTCATTTATATTTTAAGTAGTGTTTTTGAATTTAATTATATTTTAATTAAATGATAGTTATTTTGTGAATTTTATGTTTTTAGGAATTTGGTATACGTTATCAGGTAATTTCATATACGTTCTTTTTACCGGGTTTAAAGATTGAGAAAATTGTCATGTATTTTCGTGAAATTTTTCTAATTTATGAGAAAAAAGCAGTGTACATGGATGTAGTGAAGAGTGTGCGCAATGCCATTTTTGTGCAATTCTGGGATGTTTTTTTAAGTAAAAATAAGTCGACGTGTACATGGTTTAGTGATATTTTAATTAAATGATAGTTATTTTGTGAATTTTATGTTTGTAGGAATTTAGTATACGTTTAAGTTGAAGTAAACGTGCATGGAAATAATTTAAATATTTGATATTAAGTACTTGTAATGCTTGCGGTATGAATTCGTTGGTGACGTGTATAATGTAATAGATGATTTGGAGGTAAAAGTTTTTGGATATTTTATTTATTTTATATGTGGAAATGTTCATATTTGGAAAGGGTAAATACTTTTTCGCGATCAGGTAATTTCACATATGTTCTTTTTACCGGGTTTAAAGATGCAATGCCATTTTTATGCAATTCTGGGATTTTTTTTTAAGTAAAAATAAGTCGACGTGTACATGGTTTAGTGATATTTTAATTAAATGATAGTTATTTTGTGAATTTTATGTTTGTAGGAATTTGGTATACGTTGAAGTAAACGTGCATGGAAATAATTTAAATATTTGATATTAAGTATTTGTAATGCTTGCGGTATGAATTCGTTGGTGACGTGTATAATGTAATGGATGATTTAGAGGTAAAAGTTTTTGGATATTTTATTTATTTTATATGTGGAAATGTTCATATTTGGAAAGGGTAAATACTTTTTCGCGATCAGGTAATTTCATATATGTTCTTTTTACCGGGTTTAAAGATTGAGAAAATTGTCATGTATTTTCGTGAAATTTTTCTAATTTATGAGAAAAAAGCAGTGTACATGGATATAGTGAAGAGTGTGCGCAATGCCATTTTTGTGCAATTCTGGGATGTTTTTTTAAGTAAAAATAAGTCGGTGTGTACATGGTTTATGTGTATGTGTTATTTTGAAAAACGCGTAAGGAGTATGGTATTGTGCACTTTTTCCCAATTTTGCAGTGAATAGTCATGATTAAGTAGTTTTGTTAGATAAAATTTCTAGCATAAGTGTAATTCGGCTAGTAGATTGTTGGAAGAAGTGTTCAGTAGATAAAAAGAAAAGAAACATGTCTTTACTTCGTGAAGACAAAATGGCGGCGGGAAAAAAAAAAAATAGAGGGTTGCTGTAGGAGAGTTGGTCGCCAAATTTTCGCCAAAAAAACGCCAAGTTACCATAATGTAAAGATCAACCCCAAATTCCTTTTCACCTTACATTTACAACAATGCATAAAAATAATATCCTCAAATAATTAAAAATACTAACTTACCTAATCTTCTTCAGAATCTTGATTACGTGGCGGATACACTTTTCTTACTTCTGTTTCAGAATCTTTAAAATCATACTTATCTTTCAAAGCAAGATACCAGGTAAAATAAATAACATAATAAAACATCTTTATTTCTCTCTCGCACAACCTTAAAAAACATTTATTACTATCCTTTTCAATACCACTAAATACCCATTTCGAATTCACTTTAGTTACGGCCATGGGATCCAAAAATTCACAGACACTATTTCACACAACACAAAATAAAGCCAAATACAAAATTGCCAGATTTTTTCCCGATTAAAGAACAGTAATTCGACCATTAATATCACATAACATATCCCATGATCTCTCATTTCCCTCACACAAAATAATGCGTAATCAGAACTGAATACTACTCACATTCTTAACAAAGTCTAACTAACCTAATCTTCTTCCGAATCTTCCTTACATGGTGGATACACTTTTATTATGGATTCAATAAAATTACTGAACGATTTTTTTTCCGAATTTGATAGAATTTGATAAAAAAAAATTCTCTTTATCACATCTACAATTCACTTTAGACAGCGCCATACAATCCCAAAATTATTCAACCCTACTTCACACAACACACAATGAAGCTTAATACAAAATAATATACATCCACAGATACTTGTCCAAATTCCCCCCTTTTCCGATTAAAGAACCGTAATTCGTCCATTAATATCACGTGACATATCCCACGATCTCTCATTTCCCCCACACAAAATAATGCGTAATCGGAACTGAGTACTGCTCACATTATTACCAAAGTCCCAGGTAGTAACCTTTATCGCCTCCAAAATGTCGCCAAACTACCAGTTACCATATTGTAAAGATCAACCCTATAATTAATGACACCAACACATATCCGTTTCAAATGTTGTGATCAAATAAACTAATAGGATGAAAAATAAAAAAAATGCAACACATGACAGAGATGTACAGTAAAATATCAGCAAGGTGAGAATAAAATACAGATGAAAATAATAATTTGTTATATCATAAAAAAATTTAATACTTATTATTAACTTTATTTTAATTGCTTATTTTCAAGATCCTATAATGTTTTTTACTTCATTTAATAAAATCAAAGATGTGCCTAGAAAACCAACTCTGTAATACATGACTAGGACACTCGTAAAAAAAATAACATTTATGTGAACAATGGTCACAAAATTAATTTCATGTCAGTTTTTACATGCTTACCAGGGACGTAATTTGGGAAAGAATGTTACACCATACAATTCAGATGAATATAACTTTTGCTCAGATTTGAAGGAGTCAGTGATGGTATTCCACAACTGAAACAAAGTAAGTTTAAAGATAAATATTACAGTGATATCAAGGGACATTATATGTTATTAAAAAACTACAAATAATAAGTCAAACTCTAAAGTAAGTTTAAAGATAAATATTACAGTGATATCAAGGGACATTATATGTTATTAAAAAACTACAAATAATAAGTCAAACTCTTGCTTTCGTAAAATCAATAGCCTTAATTTATTAAACTACTGTTCTGAATCAAATGCTTTATACAATAATTACAATCTAATAAATAATAATCAAAATTTCTTGCACTTAATAGTTTGATTATTACAGTGCCTCAGCATCATATGAAAATAATAGAGATTTCAGTAACTGCAGTACTTTTAGAAATTCTACAGGATATTGACTATAGAGAATTTTTATTTCAGATTCGATAAGCAAATTTCCTACTAAAAGATGAAATGCTCTTATATTTTCAGTGAAAATTAAGATTGACGAAAGTTTCGTTTAACATTACACTTACTTTCAAGCAACTTATATTGTTTCTAATTATTCAGTACTCCCTCGTAACATTATATCCAACGATAATGATTAAATACGCCCTCATTAATTTTACACAGAACTTTATGGTACGCTAAATTCACTGCATTTATTTGCAGTAAATGATACTTTCATCTTTACGAGTTATCCAGATTACATACATTTTACAAGTATTTTAACTAAAAATTCTTTAAAGTTTATAATGAATGAGTTAGAGCAAACTAAGAATATGCTTTCTGATGTTAGTAAGTCTACGATGTATATTTCGATTTATTATAAAAGCATCATAAAAACTTCCGTGCGAAACAGTTAAAAATAAGGTCTAAAATAAATAGCGAGTTATTTTAAAAGGATAGGTTTAAAAACTGAAACACTAACTTCATTTAATATAGTACTGTCAAACTTCAGTAACAAACGAAGGAAGACACTGAATAATTTTTTATGAGTCTTTATTTATTTACTTATTTTCGCGCTTATCGCGACAATCAAACTCGACATATGATGAAAATAATGTTACACGTTGCCAGTCCTAGTATAAGAAATGGTATCAACGAATCGTATAATAACTTAGAGTTTAAATAATAATAATAAACACCATTTTCAAAATCAGTAATTTATATGGCATAATCATTTATTCTTTTTAATCTATTGGTTCTTAAAATAAAGTACGCTCCGCCAACATCTGAGTGTCGCTGTATTCAAAAGACAGTGTAGTTTTGCATCGCAGTCGATATTGTTCTCGGTTGTCATGATGGAAATATTCGAACGCTCTGAATTATAACTTAAACTCGTAAGAATAAATGCTTGCTCTGTTTTTTACATATGGACACAAAATTCATCTAGAACTAACTTCGAATTCCAAAAATTGAGTTCTACTTTGCA